>NC_090267.1:202501959-203135459 GCF_040414725.1 Anabrus simplex
GCCGAACAACCTTCGTTTCTCAACCCATTTACAGTAGTTATTCAAGAAATATACCCAGAAAAGAACGGAACTGCCATTAGCTGTAAACTAAATGAATTAATACCCAAATGTATTAATAATGTATCGTGCAAATTAATGTCAAATGCATTCAGTTTACTGTCAAGATAATCTTTTTTATTACTTTGTTAATGGGACAAAAACTGACATTATAAATGTGCTAATGTGTCAGAGACATTCACTACATGGACGCTCAGCACACTATCATACATTAATCGAACATGTATCCTAATACTGAAACACATTCTCCATTAATCAGCTCCATTAGCAGAGTAATGATCAACTATTTTGCAGCTTGTTCACCGTACACCTGCAACATAGACTTCCCCGTTGACCTGCAATGTTAGTAATGTTATCTATTCAGTAGGCACCAGCATTCTGCTGACGTAAATGGAGGAGGCAAACTGCCCTCTGTCGTAGATTTCTGTCGCTCTCTCCCTCTCTCTCTCTCTCTCTCTCTCTCTCTCTCTCTCTCTCTCTCTCTCTCTCTCTCTCTCTTCACTCTTCCTACTCTATTTCTCTCCCTTTTTCTCGCTTCTCTCTTTACCTGTGGCAACATTGTTAGCACGACGCCTGACTTTCATCAAGATAGCCGGGCAGCGCTCACCGATTACAACCACATTCGCGATATTCCCGACGCAATGCATTTCAAGCGATGAAGCCTATGCAATGATCCACTTGACAGCATCATCAGTGAACCATACGTCTTTAAAGCTATCATTATCAAATATCAAGTGTCACATGCATGAAGGCTGTCGTAATCGATGTTGGAATTATTTCTTTAATGGTCTCCAAGTTGATGTATCGGGGAGGTTCTCTCCAGGTTGCAAGCAAGGAAACAAGCAAGCTTGTACTCTTACATGACTGCTGATACCATGATCATAGCTAAGGAATATCCCATTTTAGATAGAATGCGCAACACTGGGACGCTGTTGCTGACGTGATAACTTGTTATAATCCGGTCTATCAGTAGAGGTGCAGGCTAGAAATGTTGGCGTAATGAAATTCGGTAGGAGGAAGAGGCTATGGTACTAAGATACAGCCCCATAATTTGCCTGTTGTGCAAATGGGAAGCCATGGAAAGCATCTTAACGCTTTCACAAGCCATTTTTGTGCGATGCAAGTTATTTTTTAGTTTCTGGTCTGAGAAAGTAAGCAAGGAGTAATATTTTTAAACACATTTTTATTTTTGGTACCCCAATAATGTGGTGGGACGTATTCTTCCCGTGGCCATTTTGAAACACACTAAGGTAATAGTTTATGTTACTGAAAGTAAATTGAAAATTGTATAAAACGCAAATAGTTCACTGTTAGATTGTGTAAGGGTCAACTATATTATGTTACAAGAACAGAAGAAGGTAAATTTCAATTCCGTTAGGACAGTGAAAACTTTGCTAGGAGATGTCTGTATTTCTATGAAACTTCTTAAAACATGGATCCACGCAGAGTTCAAACATATCTTGTTCTCTTGTCGTGCACTTTAGTGTAGCACAAACGACAGGGTCTGTAAACTGCATAGCCTCAGGCACTTGTTTCTTACTTCTATGAAACTTCTTAAAACATGGATCCACGCAGAGTTCAAACATATCTTGTTCTCTTGTCGTGCACTTTAGTGTAGCACAAACGACAGGGTCTGTAAACTGCATAGCCTCAGGCACTTGTTTCTTACTGCCCAGGAAACTTACAGGACGTCCCTTTCGTTCACGTGACGAAACCCCAGCAATGAGTTGTCTTGCAAGACTGAGGCGAAATGTTAGTTGGTCTTGATAAGTGTTCTTCCGTCTGTTTGTCTTCCACAGTATGTAATCATTGACTATTACTAAGTCAATAAGAAAAAACGAACTTCTATGCCACCACTTTAGTTATCATCTACCAACCTCGTACCTTTCTCTAAGTGATAGAAATGGTCAACACCTCCCATTATTTCACCGCATGTTGTAAGTTTCTACTTCAAAAAACAAAACGTATTTACTTTGTTTCAGCAGCTTCTATTCCAACAATAACTTGTCACTACAAGTTCAATTTCAAAGTGGATCACTTCCTATTCAGTTTAAATAATGTACCAGTAGATGCCAGTTACTTCCCCTTCATTGCCTCTTCTAGTTCCAATAATGCCAGTAGATTCAGTCAGCTTCACAGATTGGAAAGATACTTCCCGTGGACACAATAAAATAAATTAGAGGTGGTAAGAAGGCTTTTCATGGACACAAGGACGTAAATACTCAGGTGGTAAGTATACGTACCACAGCCTGTGAAATGGTTAAGGGATGCTGACGATGGGGTTTAAACACGTCATCTACCGAATGCACGCTCACAGATACGTCACACGAACGGTGGGAGGAGAGGATGCAGATAGCTGGAGTACAATTTCAGGTAAGCAGTCAAATTGGACAAGATGCTGTTATTACAAGTGTTGTCCAACTTAGATTCAATAAACGGCATTCGTTTGCTAAGTAAACCTATTTTCTCGGACGAATAGTGATACTTAATCATAAATTCCACAGTGAGTATTGAGAGTGTCAAAAATTGTGCAATATCGCGTTACAACAACAAATTCGCCCAAATTGAGGGAACAAGGTGAAACCGATAGATAGAAATAGTAAAAATCCGCTATAACTCCAGCTGAACGGACTAGAAAGTGCGGAAGCTGTACGGAAGCTTATCTCAGACTAGCTAAAAGCATAATATCACTTGGTGAGCAACATCCACTCGCTCAGACGACGCACACGGAAAAGCAGCAACTCGACTGAGGTTAGCGCTGTATGTCCGAATGACGTGATCAACAGAGTAGATGCCACACACTGATGCTGAGAGTTAAAGGAGATACAAGCAACATCAGAAGGCAGCGCATGGAGGAGCGAGAGCGGTCCCGTCCAACCGACTACCTCTGTTGCTGTCTGACTACTTTTGTTGTTGTTTCATCCAAGGTGCTTTTGAACATCACGATATATAGTTACGTGAGAATAATGTCTGATAATCTGGGTGGCTGTGGTGCCTGTACTATTAATTACTTCTGATTTTCACATTTCTCTTTCACCACTTCTGTATTTAAATCTTCTACATCAGAACAAGCCAATGTGATGTTTGGTCCAACTTTTATCTCTTGAATTTTATCAGTGGAGAATGGCACATTTGGTTCATAATATACAGAGTCATCAGCAACCAGTGGCTCCTGCGTGTACTCTCGAAGCTTCTCGACTTTCCGCCTCTCTTGATATAAATACGATCGTGTTCCCTTTATGAGTTAAGTCCCTCTCCTGCTGGGTGTTCGACCAGAAGCGTGACTCCTGCATAATTTTCACAAAACTCCAATACAGTATTAGCCTGCCACAAAAGTTCTTCACAAGGGTTTCTAGACTAGTGACGGACACATCATTTCCAGTATAAGACCCCTATATTAGTGTTTAGTTACAGTACTTCCCGGATAAAAAATATGATCATAGACAAGTCTGATATTCTTCGTGAATAGTCTTCTTACAGAACATCTGAGACTATATGTGGCAATTTCATCACCTGTTCAATGTACTCGTCCGTTGCTTGTAACTAAATGAGTGAGATTTGGAAGAGAAATAGCCGTGACTTTTCAGGTCATTAAGAGGTCAACATCAGCAACGACGCATCGACCTAACATGTGTAGATAATGGGTAGATAATGATATGAGTAACTTACAGCACTGTTATCATTAATGTAACATGTAATTATGGATTTTCAGTGATTGATTTCTTATCTGTATTTAGTTTCGTCTTCTACCATTATTTTGTATTGCCCTCACGGAAGAAATGGGATAAGTCTAACAGTTTGAAGTAAATGTGGTGCTGTAGATTGAGAAGACAGTGAACTAATGGACTTGGAATGGAAACTGTTTGTTTGTGTGTAAGTGAGATGTAAAAAAAAAAACAGTTATTTAAAGTGCGATGATGAGGGATGTAAAATGGTTGTTAGTTGATGTTTAAGTCTTGAGAAAATTAGGTAAGAGTTGAGAAAAGGGGAGGTTGAAAGCAGTGGCGGCCCGTGGTCAAATTATCCGGCGGGGCACAATTTATAAAATAATATGGACAGTCAAGTAGATATTTAAGGTATCGGTTGCAAAATATAACAATAATGCGCATGTGAATAAATACACTAACAACTGACTTGTAAATCAGCTTATTCCGTTTACAGTTGGTGCCAGTTAGATATTAACACCAAGGAAAAAGACAGTGAAAGGTGGGGTCAAAGGAAACGAACCCGTGACCTCTCCATTTCCAGTCAAGTGTTATTTCACTGAGCTAAATGGCAGGGGATAAGCTGATCCACATTTCGTTTATAACCTGTTCCCCTACAAGTCAAGTAATAATGAATATACTAACCTTCTCATTTTTAGATGAAGTCTATTCTTCGATCCTTTGCTTGAGCAAATATTTCGATAACTCGCTGGTTGAAGTCGGGAATCGAACGTAGGCTACCATTTTACTTTCAATTGAAAGCATCGCCAGGGCCGTTAGTCTGTCTTGGCTCATCGTATTCCTCAAGAAGGTCTTTATTCGATTTAGAGTAGAGAAAAACTTTTTACTTTCCACTGTCGACATCGGGTTTGTAACAATGATGCTCAGTAACCTAACGCATTCATTGAAAGTGTCTTGCATATTGTTGCGCAGGAAAAGTTGCAAAAGCGCCGCAGCACCATCTGCCGCACGCACGTCTACCCTGGAATATAACACTTCAAGTTCGGTCCTGAGCCTGGCTTTGTTCACTTTCGGGTACTTGTTTACGGTTGACGCGGAATTTTTTCCGGAAAGAGAGTACAAAATTCTCCAAAACTTGATACCCGAATAAGGTTGGCAGCTGCTAAATGGCCTATTAGAAACACGGTAACCTCATTTAAGATAACTTATTTTAATAATGAAAACATCTGAAAGCAACTAAATCCCTGCATGAGCGATATGAACGCATTTTTAAATAAACAAGACTAAAATATTATTGGATTTACTGTAGTTACAGAATTGGTGAATTGGCTACACTGATGTTTGTAAAGCGCGGATATTTCTCGCGATCTGTTATTTGCTCTATGCGCATGCGCTGCAGAAGGCCTCAAGGATCTGAGTGCCCAACCAGAAGTACTCCCCGTCGCCCGCTCACCCACACAAGCCCACAGCTGTCATGGACTTTCACCATCTTCAAATACTGTGTTCTAATTAGAGTTGGGTCGGAGTCGTTCAAAGGAAGGAGCGCGCTCTTTCGCTCCGCTCTCCAGATGGAGTCAGCTCCGGGGAGTCGTTCGAAGGAGCGGTTTGCTCCAAGCATCGCACGGCTCGAAGAGCCTACCCTCTTCCACAGCCCCGCCCCACACACCACATTCAGCATTCAGATTCACTCGCTCCTTCAACACGCTCCAAGCATTGTATCGCTCTTCCTTCGCTCATTTAAAGAAGTGTGCGTCTGTGCCACTGCTGCCAACGACATTGTGAGAAAGAAAGGAAAGAAATGGTTGAAAATCTATATTATTAATAAATACATTCTGATGTAAGTCCTTGCATGGAATATTAGAATGATATAATTCCGAGAAGAAGAATATTTTTTCCTGTTAAATATTTTAAAAATAACGACGACAAACAATCTGTGTTGGTAAGCTGTACCCTTGTTCACCCCCACTCCTTACTACAAACTGTGTTTAGGACGTAATTCATCAAATAGCCAATAGATAGCATTGCAATACGGTTCTTCTCGAAGAATATCTTTCTTGGGAACCCGACAAATTGTGAGAAATACATACACAGGAAGAGACAGGGTATCAGCATCTGTTAACCAGACGTGTCAGTCTCAGTATACCTGCCCCTGCCATAAAGACATTATACTACCGAGCTCGATAGCTGCAGTCGCTTAAGTGCGGCCAGTATCCAGTATTCGGGAGATATTAGGTTCGAACCCCACTGTCAGCAGCCCTGAAAATGGTTTTCCGTGGTTTCCTATTTTCACACCAGGCAAATGCTGGGGCTGTACCTTAAGGCCACGGCCGCTTCCTTCCCATTCCTAGCCCTTTCCTGTCCCATCGTCTCCATAAGACCTATCTGTGTCGGTGCGACGTAAAGCAACTAGCAAATAAAGACATTATGACCAACTCAACATGTAAACCATTCATTAATAAACAAATTCTCATAATTCCAGTGTACATTGAGAAAATTCGTCATTTATTTTACGCAAAATGTGATCACTTCCATAACGCGATAAATCCCTATGTCTTTCTTTAATTATTTTATACAAAAAAGAATGCGTCAAAATTTCGAGTAGGCAACATTATCTGCTTTTTCCTTTTTATTCATTGGCACCAATGTTCCATTGTGAACTGGAGTTTGTCGAATATCGGTCTATGGTCAATTTTGTCTACAGTGTTCAGTGGGAATCATGGCTAAGGCAAAAGAAAAAGAGTGACTTTTTAAAGATTTAGGCGATGGGAAAGCAAAGTGCAATTTTTGCTCAAAACATATTTCGTATAAAAGTGGCAGTATGTTTAATCTCGAGCGCCACGTTCGAAATTTACATCCTACTATGTCGTTATCTACAGAACGGCTAACGCCCGCTCTTCCCTCTTCAGAAGAAATTTCGGATGATCGTAGGTCAGCAGCGGCTTCGATTGCAACTTCTAATGAAGATGATTGTACAGTCACACCAGCATCAGCCTGTGTTACACTTGAGTAAAGCGGAACGCCCCACCGGAATTCGGGTCAGACGTCCATTAGTTCCTAGATGCACCGACCTCTTTCCAACAAAAGGAGTAGAGAAATTGACTTTTTAGTTTTGGAGTCAATTGTGGAAAATTACTTGCCATTCCGCATCGTTGAAAGTAAAAAATTTAGGGCACTAATTCATAAACTCAATAAAGCTTATAATTTGCCTAAAAGAAAAACTCTATCGCAAGTAATTCTTCCACAATTGTATAATATGACGAAAGAATTTGTCAAAGAACAATTGGAGTCCGCAGTCTGCGGTATGTGACATTACCTACTGACTTGGACTTGGACTTCTATGAACAACGATTCCTACTTGTCCGTGACGGCTCATTTCGTCGAGGGAGTCGAGTTGGTAACTGTTCTACTGGAATGTTTCATTACGACGAGAAGCACACGGCTCGAAACTTGGCTGAAGAACTCATAAGAGTTGCTCGTGAGTGGAAAGTGGAGACTAAAATCGTGTGTATTGTTAGCGATAACGTTGCAAATATTGTGGCTGCAATACATCAGACAGCCTGGAGGCAAATCCCATGTTTTGGCCATAATTTAAATTTAGTTGTGAAGTCGAACTCCACTGTGTTAAAGACATCACTGCGAAAGTGAAAAAAAAAATGTGGACTTTTTCAAACGCAGCTCACAAGCTGAAGGCAAACTGCGAAAAATGCAGGAGCAGATGGTTGAACCAGTCTTGAGTATTAAACAAGATGTGGTAACGAGGTGGAATTCCACCTTCGTTATGCTCGAGAGGATTATTGAGGTCCAACGAGCTCTAATTTCAACAATTGCCTTAAACTACCCTGATCTGCCGCAGCTAACTAGCGATGACATCCAAACTTTAGCTTCTAGTTTTATATGCCTGAGAATATTATTATAAGAGTGCAGCCGAATGAGTTTACCATATTAAACACTACGTCATTCCATTTAAAGTGATAATTTACTGACACGAAACAAATGTTGAATAGCGAATTTGGACAGGCGCTGTGTGTTGCCAAAGGACGTCGTTTTAAACGTGGCGGTAAACACAGACTGGTTACGTGTACGTGTCGAAAGAGCGGGAGTTGGAGAGGGAAGAGCGGAATGGCAAGGAGCGGAGCGAGCTCGGGGGATGAGCTGGTTGAAACTCATGGTAAGTTCTCTTCACTCTCTCTCTCTTGACGCTCTCAGTATGAGCGAGTGTTATGTTTGAACTGCCCGCTCTTTTGAAAGGAGCGAGCGGGGAGTCGCTCCACAAAAAGAGTCGTTCACTAGGATTGACTCGCTCCTGAGCGACCCAACACTAGTTCTAATGCGCAGGCGCGTCGTCTGGGCACAAGACGGTCTAGTGCCCAGAGCTGCACATTTCGCCTGCCACTCGCTTCGCAAGACTCCTGCAGTCATTATTGTCGCACTGACAGCAACAGCTTGTCTCTTTAAATACGAGTACAAAAGGTATCCTCTCTTCGTGCTTAAAGACATGGTTGTTTTAAATACCTACCAAAATCCGTAATCCAGTTAAGAATATAACATTTTGTCGTGATAATATTTGTAGAAATAATTCTGTTGTTCGGCTGTAGCCCAACTAAATTATAAATTATTTCCTGAAATTCTGAGTGAAAAAACTTGACAGGGCATGTGCCCCTGTACCCCTAAGGGCCCACCGCCACTGGTTGAGAGTAGGCTTGAGGGTAGTGTAAATTTAAGAAGCTGGTATATAGTTTAAGTGGATAGTTGAAATGAAAAAAAAAAGAAAAAAGAAAGAAAAAACATTGTGAGATGACTGAGTGAACTAATGGACCTGGAATGGAGTACTGTCTGTTTGTGTGTAAATGAGGAGTGAAAAAAATGGAATGTTTAAGTGTTGTTTAAGTGTATTTGTGTGAGGAGGGAGTATAAAGAAGGTGTATGTAATAGAATTGAGATAGATTAAGTGGGACTGGAGTTAAGGGGAAAATGTTGGCAGTATGGAAATTATGAAAGTAAGTCATATGAAAAAAAATGTTAAATGGTGTAGATGAGGGGTGTAAAATTGATTGGATTGTTGATGTTTATTTACTAAGTTTAATAAGATGGAAGAAATGGGATAAGTCTAACAGTTTGATGTAAATGTGGAGAGAGGAGAAGGTGACGTATCGATGGAAGAGGGAGGGGTTGGGCCTTGACCCAACCCAAAGAAGTTAGGCTTGAGCATGTCTGCACGGGAAGAAAAAGGGGAGGGAAGATAGAGAGTTGACAATGAACAGAGTAGGTGTGACGTACTTAGCAGAAGTGTGTGGCAGGCCATGTGTTAGGTCTGGTTTCCGCCAGCTGGCTTGTCACACATGGTAGGGTAGGAATACATTGTCAGCAAGTGTAGGTGAGATATGAAATCAGTTCTCACGTGGCTAGGCTGGTTGCTGCGGTCAGTGGGTTGGTGGGCATGTTTTCCATACCAGGGCTGGCGCAGCGACCAGTCTACTAAAGTTTTCTTTTTTTAGGTGGTAGGTAGGAGTAGGGGATTAGGGTAGTTTGTAGTGTGGTGCTTCCTGCACGTATGCTGGCTATCCGCGTACGTATGGGAGGACACTGAGTAGATGTAGAGGTAGATAATTTAGTTAAGTAGTTTTAGGAGGGATGTAGTGCCTATTGTTTGTTTGTTCTGTGTTTCGCTCTGTCTCTGTCTTTATCACCTGTAAACCGATGCTGTACACTAGGGTGGGTAATAAAGATATGTATGTATGTATTGCCCCCATGCTTCGATACTGTACTCACCCTTTCACTCGCAACATAACACTCGCTAGACTGTTCGTTCGCTGTGCTATCCACTCTCTCACTGTGACGGCACCCCGTCACGTGCGCCTCTCCTTCCTGCTTGTACTCTCTAAGCTTCTTGACTTTCCACCTCTCTTGATATAAATACGATCGTGTTCTCTTTATGAGTTGAGTCCCTCTCCTGCTGGGCGTTCGACCAGAAGACATTTGGTTTCGGAGAGAGCTAGCTCTCTTCTCCATCAACCTCAATCATTTTTAACACGAAGTGAGAGTTTGAGAGAGATACTTTGTCATGATTCTGTTTGGTCAGTTTATTCCCATGATGGCATGTTTACTAGAAATATATTAATTTTGGTCACTGGGAGTTGCGGGAGGAATGATGTACATCACGGTCGCCTACACGTGTTTCATAACTCATCTTGAAATGTAACGTGCTGCGATAAGTGAAATTATAGACTACTTCGTATGACTGCAAGTCAATTATCACTCGCCTTGAATCGAACTGACAACTTTGTAATGCTGTCCCTTTTAATTGTGTTTTTCTCCTTGCCTAGGTTCTAAGATTTTTAACTACCCCACCCCCGCTCTTTCTCACTACTTCTTGACTCCTTGAAAAATGTTATGGATCCAGCTGAATTCGAGGGAAATTATTCACTACTTTCCGGTAAATACTAAAACTAACAAGACGAAATTTTGTAAATCTTCCATTTTCTTTGTTTTTATTAAATTCACTTGAATAGCAAAGATTGTGTACCCGACATACTGGTTGCAAAGAGTTAGTGATTAAAGCACAATTCAAAGTCTATTTAAATTTAGCTCCTTGTAATGGAGCATGATTGTAATAATTTTCTGAAGTCGTTAAGTAATTCATAAATTGAGATTCCTTCGTCAAAAGCATGTTATTTAGGTTTACAGGTGTAGATTTGATCTTTTCAATGTTTAGGACTATAATTATATTTATCTTATTGGTCTTATGATAAAACTACTAGTGCTGCGTTATCAATAGCATAGTTAATGGAATATAATTTAGGAAATGAATAAGCGTAATTGGTGTGCCTGGTTTATATAAAAATATTTCCGTGTTTCATTTTCGGTAGTATGCCCAATGGAAATAGGCTTCACACTGTTAAATACTTGGATGGGCTATTGTTTATTAAGATTTCACATCACCTAACCCTTTTCTACTAGTTTTACCACGAGTCATTGCGCATTCTTTCCATGATGAAATCAACTGTTAAGCCGTTTCTACTTGACGTCGCAACGGACAGACAAAAATTGAAATGAACCTAACCTCAGTTGTATACCTAATCCAAAACAAGTACAATGTAAGAGATAGAACTTAGAACTGCAGACAAAATTGTAATTTTATTTACAAAGGCTTAGATGTTGATTATTTGCTAAGTAAAACAAGCAAGCTTGTATATTTACGTGACTGTTGTTATCGTTATCATAGTCACTTGACCTCCAATTTTATGTAGAGTCCGAACCATAGTAACGTGATATTCATTTCAAAAGAATTCACGTACATTGTCCAGGATTCAAAACCCGGCCAACGTAGAGAGAAATTAATGATCACCACACTTGGTCATTATGCCCTAAAACAATATCACTACACGCGAAGATTGGCTTAGATCACTATTCCTTCAAATTCTTTTAATTTTTCCTATCACCATTAAAACATTGTCTGAATCAATTCCACATCCTCCCTGTAACAAAAACTTAACTTATTCTCACCCGTAACATATTCAGTACTGCAGCACAAATATATAAATTTCCAATTCATCAATCTAAAGCATGGCGTAACTCCACGCAGTGGTCATTATTTCTGTGCGAAATTAATACCGAATACTCGCAAATTAATAAATCACTTAAATTAATCTAATTTAGAAACTGTTAACGAATGTTGTTCACAATGGGAAGCAATTCACTTTGTCTGAAAATCGGTTGGAGTAAATGATTGTAATTAACTATGTTATATCAGTTCAATAATATTCATTGTTTTTGTAAACGAGCAGCCATCAATTTCAGGCCAGTTACTCATACAGTCTTAGACAAAAGTTCGATATATCTACCATCAAAGTACAGCAAGGGCCAAACTTTAGTCAACTAGAATGACCCTTAAATTTAGAAGAGGAGTCTACCAAGGAGATCTCATATCGCCTAAGCTATTCACTGGAGGATGTGAATCGAGACTTGGACTGGGATGATATAAAAACGGTATTAACATCAATGATAGAAAACCTTCCAACTTAATATTTGCGCTTGATGTTCTGTTTTGAGGGAATCACACATATTTTCTGTTTACGTTGAGTGACCTGCCTGAGCACAGCAAACTTGTGAGACTTCTGATAATTCAAGCAAAGCCCTTGTTAATGATAAGCAGCTTCAAAGAACAGACAAAATTGAACGATGAAACAAGTGTGAACAGTGCATCCATTTAGGACAAATGGTGTTTTTTCGGTTTGAAACCCTGCCAATACAAACGGAATATTTGAAATAGAAAATCCAGTTCTTTGACTGAGGTTTCATATACTTCTCTGTTTTGTTTTGTTTTTGTTTTTGTTTTTGTTTTTTGCTTTATATGTGTCGTGCCCAGTGATTACAAGGTGTTTACTTAGAAACTGTAAGACCGTTTTCTCAAAAGAAAGAAGCTAATGATCACTGCCAATTTGGTGGTGGTGGTGGTGGTGATTGTTGTTTTTTGTTCCTATTTTGCTTTACGTCGCACCGACACAGATATGTCTTACGGCGACGATGGAAGAGGAAAGGCCTAGGAATTGGAAGGAAGCGGCCGTGGCCTTAATTAAGGTATAGCCCCGGCATTTGCCTGGTGTGAAAATGGGTAACCACGGAAAACCATCTTCAGGGCCGCCGACAGTGGGGCTCGAACCCACTATCTCCCGATTACTGGATACTGGCCGCACTTAAGCGACTGCAGCTGTCGAGCTCGGTGATTGTTGTTTTAGGGGAAGTACAACTGGCCAACTATCCTCTGTTGATTCTAAGCAGAAAAGAAAATGAAGAAGCCCGACCCTTTGAAGAATGAAGGTATCGAGAAATGAAATATAGTAGAAGGGCTATATAGGCCGTGAAAGTGGACGCCTCCCTAGGCCTCGGAAACATGATACCATCGGAGTCGGATGAGAACAAGAGTTTACCACCCAAGATTGGAAGGAAACATAAAAATGAGGATCGTAACACAAACAATACAGGACTCGGTGAGGAACCACGTAGTCACCAACCCACTCTCCCAAGTTGGGAGTTCAAGGACGTTATCCCATAGCCTATATCGTCTTCTACGACAGGCAGGCCCCACCCTCAGGGGTCGTGGTTATAATTTCTGATATTCATAACGTAAATAATTTGAGCTATACAAGCAAATTAACATAACAAAGGCTGAGTGATGAGTACCTGAGCTATCGTCTTGGATCAGTACATTGCCATGTCTATTTATTCGTCTTAATCTTACATACAAGTAAAAGAAATAACACACTGTAAGATTCTCTGTCTGTTAGATAAAAATCAGCCCCGAAGCTGGTTGGATCTTCAAAGAACTACGCTGCTAACCGGAAACTACAAAAACTGATGGTAGTACCAAAATGAGACGTACTAGGCAAGATGAGGAATGATGTAGTTTTCTATTGTTTTTCTCACTGGGGCAGAAATTAGTATTGCAGCACGACTGACCCTATGTTAACACCTTTCAAAAGATGCACTGGTTAAGCTCTGAACGCCATTAGTTCAAAACTTAGCACCATCCACGCCCCAGCGTCTTCAATATTTTCACAACCACGTCCGATATTAGGTCTTCAGTAGAAGCCACAATTTGCTCTGTCCAGCACCAAGATACATGTGCAAAAATACTGCATCCATCAAGAAATGGCAACGGGCGATGTTCATGTAAGTTAACGTACTGTGCGTTTCCACCCCGTCAATCAGACATCTCACTCAAGGGACATAAGTACACTGAAACAGCTGTTCAAGCGTTGAGTCGTTTAGATATTTCAGAGAATATTCGTAAACTTAAATAAAAGATGAACCAACAACACATAAGAATACAACTGAAAATGCAATTCGTTATAAATAAGGGAATGGTCTCCTTTACGCAAACTCCATTTTTTTCACGGTCGTACTCTACGTAAAATGAGAGTATGTACTTTGTAAGGAATTAATGTGATAGAGCAACTATTCCCAAACTGTGGTCCACACACCCTTGGGGGACCGCGACTATAATCCAAGGATTCTGCAATAAGTATTCGAAGAGTTACATTTTATTGTATACACACACACACACACACACACAATCCATATACCATTATACTAAATTTGGGAAGTATGTTTTCAATGTTGTGTAACTTAAATACAATATATATAACTCTTATCTTGGCCGATAGATGGCACAAGTTAGCAGCGGAAAAGGAAGGAATATTACAAGGCAGTGTAAATGATTTAGTTGTGAAACACTTGCAATTGCTAGTATCCACACTCAGACGATATTTTCCACCTCTGGTTGAGAAACTCTCGTGGATCAGAAATCCCTGAACTGAACATGAGCTGCCTTCCCTTGAGGAAGATCAACTAGCCGAAGTATCTTGGCAGTGAGAAAGTGAAAAATAAATTGAAGTACGATATGGGTGGAGAATCCGATGGAGTGGCATGTTTAGCTCCAGGAAGTTCCATGAATGTATCACAACTCCACGTCTTTGATCGACTTTTGGGCCCATGGCATCCCCCATAATTTACCATTTCTATAAAGGAACTGCTTATTTTAATGCCTTTCATGACAACATACCTATGCGAATGTACTTTTTCTGCTCTCAAACGAAGTACAGAACCGAGCTAATGTAGAGGCCGACATTCAGTTCGAGTGGCTACGCTTGTAAAACGCTCGGGCTACGTTCTGTGGTTAACGAGTCCTTAGTCGTACATGCGATATGCTCAGGGGGCCTCAGAGACAAGACGTTGGGGAAAACCTACTATAGAGTTCTTTATTTTGACTACCTACAAAAAATGTAGAATATGGCACACCACTCCACGGGCATGTGAAGCCCAAAGAAAAATCTCATGAATAATACAAATATGATGTTTTAAAAAATGTTTCGAATAAGTCTAAAGAAATTTGGTGTGACTTAGAAATCATGAGCAAACATGTTGTAAGACTTACATAACGAGTATAATCCTCTACAAAATGAGTATGTTAAGGAAGCTCATACGTTATGCAAATGACTCATAAGAATAAGATTTATAATTATTATTTCTCCCTTACCTTTTCCTTATTACTTGAGGTCAGCAATTCATGTCGATAAAACCCAAATTTTATGACCAAACTCTGTTCCTGACCCCCAACTTCTGCGAAAGGATGTATTCATTGTTGTGCTGCGTTTGAAGACTGCGTATTAAGATACACAAAAACACCCACTTCCCTGGCCAGAGGACTTATCCAGAAGCGAAAAAATCTCCGACTGAGCTAGTGATGGAATGCAGTGCCCTCTGAACCGAAAGCCAGTATCCTGACCATTCATCCAGGGAGGCGGACGAACACAAAACAAATTCAGGCTAACGTATAACAACAATTCCTTCCCACATCACACCTGGATTGAGGATGACATCGTTGATCAATTGTAGGAAACTTTTTTGCGGCCTCCGTGTGGTAAAGCATTACGTTGGAGTTGCGTACTGAGAGATGCAAGTTAAGAAGAACTCGGCGTGGCGTATTGTTAGCTGTTAGACGCATGCAGATTGTGGAGACTTTGCATGGTTTTCTTAGAATTTGTTTTACGTCGTACCGACACAGACAGGTTTTATGGCGACGATAGGATAAGAAAGGGCTAGGAGTGGGAAGGAATCGGCCGTGGCCTTAATTAAGGTACAGCCCAAACATTTTCCTGGTGTGGAAATGGGAAACAACGGAAACCCTCTGCAGGGCTGTTTAGGGTGAGGTTAGAACCAACTATCTCCCGGATGAAAGCTCACAGCTGCGCGCCCCTAACCACACGGCCAACTCGTCCAGTGATTTTGCAGGTAGATTGAAGAAGGGCCAGCCTCGAAAAAGCTGTTACTAGAATTGATTTTATAAGGATTTTCTTTTGTATTGTGTACATAAAATTTACAGGAAATATGAACTTTAAAACTTAAGAAAGAAAAGGCAAAAGAAGGTAAAAGAGAACTCAACAAAAGAGAAATCATAATAAAAACCACATTTCAAATATCATACAAAATGAGCATTCTACGTAATACATAATTTTGTTACTATGTAATCTAGTTTTCTTTATGACAGTTGCATACTGCTATATGAAATTATTTCAGCCGACTAGATTAATTTCACCTCATTAGTTCGAAAACAGCTCCCTTCGTAAATCAATGGTGGAATGTACAGTTGGTCTCCATCCAGGATCGTGGGTTGAAACCCAACACGGATAGTTGGATTTTGAAGGGCAGCTCTCCATATGGTGATAAATTTGGTGTTTATCCGACGAAATAGTTAAAACTCAGCCATAGGTCGCGGAACAAAGTTATCGTTTGTCTTCCATCTGGTAGGCCAAAGTGTAACGTCGAAACTGACAATCAGGCAGCCGAAATGCCATCAAATCAAAATGTCTATATCATGGTAGCTGAAACCATGCTATTTTTAGTAGAAGTGATAGTACCAGTACCGAGCGTGTTTGCTTCGTGGTTTCGGCCACTAAGCTGTCAGTTTGGATTCGGGAGATAGTGGGTTAGTACCTCACTGTTGGCAGTACTGAAAATGTTTTTCGTCGTTTCCCATTTTCGTAGCCTCCAGAAGACTTCGCTCAAATCACTCCGAACTATTGAACGGCGCTTGAAAAAGGTTGACAGTCACATGACCACGTGACAATATATTTACTCAAGCAAACAAGTGAGCAAAGACTTTCCGTGCAGGCCATGAAGGCCCTTGGAGATGTAGAAGATCAACCAAAATCTCGGCATGGGTCAACGATTTCGTACAAACTTTGTCTGATTGGACTACATCAAAAAATAAACAGACATGTGTCTGAGGGGTTGTGCAATTGGCCTTTAATTAACGAGAGAAAGACCCTTGCCTACCTCTTGACAATTCGCGTCATCAGAGTTCCTATAGCACTGATGATCTAGTGGTCAGTATCCTGGCTTCCGCGTGGGCTACTCGGCGAAATACATGCTGGCGTCTCATTTGTATTTTCTATCTTCTTCGGTTTTTTTTTTTTTTTTTTTTTAATCGGCTTTCATCTTCGTCCATGCGGACTTGTTAGGAAATGCGAACATTTGTCAAGCCAAGAATTGCAAAACGAGTTTATGATGCAGCTTATATTTTAATCTGTTCATTTTCTAGTCCACATGAACAAAGGAAAAACAGATAACAGGCAAAAAATAAAATAAAAATGGAGAAAAATAAAGAATACAACTAGACGCCCGCACTGGCCAGAGACGACCAGCAATGCTACAGGAACTCTGCGTCAAATTGGTCATGTATGCAGGCTATTAAATTTAAAGGGAAGCTTCCGTGACTCAGGCGGCAGCGTGCCAGCCTGTCACCGCTGGGTTCCATGGTACAAATCCCGGTCACTCCATGTGAGATTTGTGTCGGACAAAGGGGAGGCGGGATAGGCTTTCCTCCACCTACTCCAGTTTTCCCTGTCATCTTTCATTCCAGCAATACTCTCCAATATCATTTCATTTCATCTGTCAGTCACTAATCATTGGTCCAGGGAAGTGCGACAGGCTTCGGCAGCCGGCATAATTCCCATCCTTACTCCTTAGAAAAATCGAAAATTTCCGAAATTTTGCGAGGGTATCCGAGATTGGAGGACGTTCTTAACTGGGGCTGAAGAAACAAAACAGAGTAAGTACGCAAGCAATACGCAGTAGTGATTGGCGTCAGGAATGGCGTCTGGCCGTAGAACTAGGCCAAATTCACACACTGAGTAAACCCCTAAAAAGTCGAAAGAAGACTAGTAAGAAGAAGATGATGATTTGATTTACCTTCAGTAGTGAAGCTCTATAGAAGAAGCATGATTTTATGGGAACAGTCCTCAATTTCAGTGACAAATCAAAAGATGATGATGATGATGATGATGATGATGATGATGATGATGATGATGATGATGATGATGCTTGTTGTTTAAAAGGGCCTAACATCTAGATCAGGCATCGTCATTCGAGAGCGAAATGCCTTCGGAGCCAGTTTGCTCCCACCTCTTGAGGAACGAGAGCAGCTTAGCGAGCAAGTAGGGGAAGACGTAGGAGAAGTGCATGACGTAGTACGCACTGAAGGTCAGTGGCGCAAAGGTATAGCAATCTTTCTGGACAGGTTAGATTGCGACACGATACGCGATAACTCACGTGAGGTGACAGTAGTGTGTTCCGGCCTTTATCCTCACACCACACGACGTTCAAGCCTAGTCGGTAAATGTTGCATTCACTATGAAAGAGAGTTCAGCACAGCATTGGCCATAGACGCCAATAAGTTCCAAACCTTCTTGGGAAGAAGAATACTTGATACTTCAAGAAAATAACACACAAAATGTTTAATATGTAATAAAAATTGCATCAGATTAAAAATTTAATCTACAGCGCCGTTGTTCCTTATGTCATTCCGACAAGTATGATAAATATGAAGGTCGGGAGAGCATAGCGTTACTAGAAAAACTTGAAAATAACACATGTACGTACATTTCATAGTAACTTACTCAACTCTATTTATATTATAATGTTCGATAATGCCTCATAGATGACTTCTTTATGTACCGGTATGTATTGCATTGCTGTTGTTCATATGGTAACATTTCCGAGCGGCAAGTACAGTGCCGCCACGGTATGCAACCCGCCTGTCCGCTGCTCTCTTACAACGTGACTAACAGCCGTCCCGAGCGGAGCAAGTAACACCGGCTCCCTAGAGCAACTACGAGATGATGTCTGATCTAGATTATCGGCCCCTAATGGTACGAGATGAGACGAAATGAAATGATAAATCAAAAGTCCAAAATCCTCCACTGACCAGAATTCAAAACGTGAGGACGATTTTTTTTTTTTTTTTTTTTTTTTTTTGCTAGTTGCTTTACGTCGCACCGACACAGATAGGTCTTATGGCGACGATGGGACAGGGAAGGGCTAGGAGTGTGAAGTAAGCGGCCGTGGCCTTAATTAAGGTACAGCCCCAGCATTTGCCTGGTGTGAAAATGGGAAACCATGGAAAACCATTTTCAAGGACGAAGAATGAATAGATGGATATGAATTTAAAACAATCAGTGGAACCGACCCACAAAGCCTCACATTCAGAGGAACTGGCGTAAAACAATAGTATTACTGACCAAGGGACAGCTTCTATAGCACAATACTGAATCGATGATGCTTGTAGTAGAAAGGGGTCCAATATTCAAGTCATCGGCCCCTCATAATGGTACTTATCGCTAGAAAAGTAGAACCATGATATTTGTCATGTTGCGGTACAAATCAAGAGTAGCGTAGACTCGCGGTATTCCACACATTATGGTACTACCCACAGGTAATTTGCACATGTAATACAGACCTATGATGTTTTGCACTTTGCGGCGTCATTTACAGGCAATGCAAACCTATGGTGTTCATCACATAAGTGTACTAACCACAGGGACTCGCGCTATCGCGTGGTGGTACTAATCATAGGCAAGCCAGAACCATGGTGTCGCTCATATAGTGGTACTAGTCACAGGTACTGTAAAAGCCGGCGCCATACTCTTTTACTACTAATCACAAACCTATTTGGTACCTAACATAGTGGTACTACCCGCAAGTAAAAGCGACTCATGGTGTTCCGCGCGTGGTGGTACTAATCACAAGTATTTTCATGGTCCTAATTCAATCATCCCTTGGTCACCCCTTTTAATCGCCTCTTACGACAGGCAGGGGATACCGTGGGTGTATACTTCGCCTGCGTCCCCCACCCACAGGGGGTCAAATCAAAAGAGTTTGACTCGTCTTACTAAACTACTATCTATGGTGTATGCATTACCACGTCAGTGTCGGGTACTTGCGATCGTTCATAGACGTAAGAACAGTCGTCTGCCACAGAAATAATCTGTGTGTGTATGGTCGTACTGAAAGTTCTCACGTGGAGAGAGAGAGAGAGAGAGAGAGAGAGAGAGAGAGAGAGAGAGTGTGTGTGTTTCTGCTGAAAAGTGCTCTCTACAGATTTTCTGGGAGAAAAGTAATTAGTATGTGATCGCATTAAGTTTCCACAAGGACAAGAATGTCTTCAAAGCGTCCCACACTCAGTGATGTTCACATGTGTGAGAACAGAATTCCCTGCCGTTACAAATTGAGACGTATTTTTCTATGTGTATTTTCAATGGTTTTATTGACATTTATGTTTATTTAATTTGGTTTACAAATTATTTTACCACAATTTGTCTGTTGTATATAAAATATGTTTCTATTTAAGTATTTTACTGTGAAAGAGTAATGAGTGAAGACTCTGTGATATGTCCTAAGCGGTAAATGCATGAAGTAACTGATGAGCTACGTGTAATTAACCATTAATTACTCACCTTAATTTAAGTCAGATGTTCTTTTCAACATTTTTCTTGTTTCGTAAGTCCGACTCCTTGGCTGAATGGTCAGTTTTGAGGCCTTCTGTTCAGAGAGTTCCGTGGTTCGATTGCCGGCCGGGTCGGGGATTTTAATCACTTCAGATTAATTCTTCTGGCTTGGGGACTGGGTGTTTGTGTTAATCCAAACACTTCAAATTCAGACAACACACCACGCTACCAACCCCCACAGAAACGCGCAGTAGTGATTACGTCTCCCCACATGGAATTGGCGTCAGGAAGAGCATCCGGCCGCAAAACAGAGCCAAAGCCACTTGTGCGACGCAATTCGCACCCGCGAACCCACAAGGTGTGAGAAAGGGGTGTGAAGGAAGAAGATTTTTCTTCTTTCGTAGACACTAAATGCTAACTATGGTAAATATTTCGGTTTAAATGAGAAAGTATGCATTTAAAGGGATAAAACCTCTTGACCAAATTTTAGGGTCGTTAGACCATTACGTACAATTTAAATCAATCTTGAAGTTCTTTCCGGCCTTGCTGTGGGAGAACACATAGTATTTCAAATACTCGAAATATACTGAACGCTTTAAGGTCCTTCGAAGGATACCTACCTTCCTTACCTATCAGCAAATCCGCATGCGATCTTCCTCTTGGGTCGTTGACGGGTTCTTCGTCACTTACTTAGGTAAGAGGCGGGTTTCAGTAATTTAAACTATTGTCTACAATGAGAGTATTCGAGTCAAAAAAATGGATGTTTTTGGATCATATGCGATAAGGTCAAAAAAACTTGTGACATTACACCACTTTAAATCAACGAACTCCGTCTTGTCCGTTTAAAAGAAATAATAGTATAATAACAATAATGATGATGAGAGACGCTGGTTTTGGAGACCTTAATTCAATTGCCCGAGGGGCATCCTTACTAGAGAAACCACAGTCATAATTTAAGAATGAAATAATGAAAGTATGGAAATCCCTCAGATCGGTTTCCATGTGAGACTGCATGCGCCATCATAATGATTCGTAATGATTCAGCCCCCGTAACACGAGCTCTAGACTCTTGGTGTAAATAAGGCAGTCCAATCGGTATGTGCCACATAGTGATTGTACGGCATGGACCCTTAATTGAATCGATGTGACCTGGGACTATGTCATGGACCGACATCCTAAATTTGCGATTTACGTTAAAGTCATTATGGGTGATGACCGCAAGAAAAATGATGCTATACTGACAGACGGCCCTAATCTAAGTCACTGAGGTATATGACCCTATGACCGTTCAAACTTCTAAGCTGAAGGCTGAACACAATTAAGTTACAGTAGTTGATGACCAAGGTTTCCACATTAATAAATCCAAAGCAAATTTGATGCTCAACAAATCAAAAATCAAAATATCAACAACAAAAACAACAACAAACGCTCACAACACTTGAGGCAGTAAAGTCCCTTGCCATCGGACATGCCTCTTAATAGTTATGTTAAAGAGTTGAAATGTCCCAGCAAATGAAACTAAGATTTCCAGAATACATTTTCAAGTTAGTCACTTGGTTTTAAGTGAATTCTCAAACTACGGTTCCACTGAATTGAATAAATTAATACATGAAGTAATCACATAATGCTAATTAACAACAAATTTTATCTACCCCGAACGAAACTGTTTCTTTGAACTCCCTAACTGTTAACTACATTCTTGTTATCACTCGGACCTGTTTGCCAGAAACATTCCTTTGACGAAATATATTGATCTGATATTGTTTATGCTCAAAGTTTTCTTCAGCTGGAAACGAAATACATTGTCATAAATACCAGTACCATTTACTCGTATTTATTTCATGACGCCACAAATTTAAATTATAAAACTAATAATTATTAAGAAACTAGCTTGGATAATCCTAATCTTAAATTCTATAATCTGCATAAATTTACACCAAAGCAAAATAAAACGTCAAATCGCTTATGACTCCTACGGTTATCCCTTAGACTGATTCTGGAACCTCCTTCGATATGATTTCAGGTCGATGAGACTCAAGTGTCGTAAAACGCCTCACCCAACTCTATGCTGGATGGACTACTGCACCCCATGTGCTCCACAAGCATGACCTCATATCATATGAACCGATATTTATGCCTTGGAAACCAACAACAACACAACACAATCATACATCGTGAACTCTATGGATGGACAGCTATCGTGACGTTCAAATTAAAAAAATAAAAAGCTTTGGACAACCCTCAACAACGAAAACAACATCACTACCGATTCTCAAATTTTGACATCCCTGAAAATGGTTATTTCGAATGTAACATACTATCGTGTCATTTCCGTGGCTTCGATCATGAATCTCAAGTCTCTACTACACGAGTCTCATCTAAGATAATGAAATCTAATTCCAAACATTTACTACAAATTACCAAATCTCAGTTACAGATTATCTCTAACAATAAACTGGTTCGACCACCCAACAGCTGACTTAATAACGGGAACATGACCCCGCTTCGCCATCTCTTAAAAAAACACATGCGTTATCTTGTCCTGCATCAAATGAAAACCTCGCCTCGCTGACAATTAGCATGAAATATAATTCTTGAACTACATAAACTATGCAAAGATATTTAATTTAAAATGTCACTTGAAATATTCGTATCCATCACGGTCCTACGGTTTCACGTGGAATTCTAGCTATGGAATGGCCCTATTCCCATATCATTAAATTACACAAAATAAATCCTCGGATTCCCTACAATGAAAATCCTGGCATAAAGTCTCTTCAACATTACAGGATTTCAACAACCTGATCCACATTCCTTCCCATTTTTGCAAGACTAATACCACTTGCTATCACAAATTCTCTACATAACAATAATACGGAATATCTCTTGTGTGATCCACCACGTTGTTACATAAAACACTCTGTGATAAACTAACCATCTCTCCTCGCATATCTGAGATAGACAACACAATATTTCCAAAACTGAAACTCACAACTTGACTTGCAAAAAATGTAACGTTACTTTCCCCTCATCAGTTCTACACAGATTTTAACGGACTTTTGGAATAGCACTCTCCTTTCACAAATCACACCGGTCTCGCCTCGTAACTTCCCTTGACAAAATTTACAGCGCCGAACACACGACGGTGTGCCTTTCGTAACAGCTGACATTCCATCATTATCGCGCACTCGCTCTAAATGGTAAACCACAGATTACACTTACAGGAATTTCATCTTTACACTGAACAGAATTTCATGATAAATTAATGTCTTAACAACAAATATAGGAATTAAGCGTACAGAAATGATAGTTTGCTCTAAACATTATGTCCGTTTAACAGCCACCAAATGTACCGCTATTCAACATTTCACACGCTAGTTTCGTGACTTTCCGATCATCCAAGAAACATTAAAAATGACCTTTTGTCGTATTCCTCTGATACTTTTACGAAATAAAAGGGTGACCAAAATGCGTCACAGATACACAAAATAAAATGGTGACATCATTAATTAAATAAAATGCACTTTATGAGAAGGTAGTCTGCATACTAGTAGCCATACGTAGTTTCGCATCTGAACAGGCCAACCAGCCTCTCTCATTCTTTATCTAGCCATCTAGCTTTACAAAACATATTTTTCCCGTCTTTGTCTTTGGTATCATTCATCTGAAAATAATCAAGGTAGAAGCCTCCCCGAAGATTGTGGTTAAAGCAGTCGGGCGTTCCCTGGGCAACGGTTTAACCGGCTGATTCTTCACCAAAGGTGCTTCTACACAGCAACAAGTATGCAAGATCTTATCTACGCATAGTCCCTTTCAGGACCAGCCAAGCACGGAACACTCATCAATTTCCATTGGTAACAACTTTCGGAAACGTCACTTGAACATCGAATCGATTTCAACTGCTAAGAGTCAATATTTCTCACACCTAATGCTGCAGAATAATGTAGATGTAATAGCAATACAGGAGACACACATCAAGGATGACACAGATCTTTACAGAAGAGGAAGGCTATATGGTTATGATCTGGCTGGAGTCATAAATTATTAACAATACAGTATTGCTACATATGTCAGGTCCCATCTCACTGAATACAAAGTAACTTATCAAGACAGAACAGCATATGTCTTTGTTTTGGCTGTAGATATTGCCAGCATCACTGTAGTAAATATTTACAAACCTCCAAAAGTCAGTTGGTCAAATCCTCCCGTAAGATCCTTCAGTCACCCAGTAGTGTATGTCGGTGATTTCAACAGCCAAAGTCATGTATGGGGATATAAGAACGAAGACGGCAGTGGGGTAATTCTAAATGAATTTATGGGTCTGTACCATCTTCAGCTTGTGTACAACGCTAAAGATGCAGGAACGTTCCGATCTGGTACATGGTTAAAGGATTATTCCCCTGATCTGTGCATCGTATCTAAATCTGGAAATAAGGACCTAACACAACGAAAAGTCATCAAGTATTTCCCACACAGCCAACATAGGCCAGTCATTATTTATTATGGTACACAAATTCCATTAGTCACCTCCATTCCACAACCTCGATGGAATTTTTAACTTGCGAACTGGAAACTATTTCAGAAATGTCTTGATAACATTGTTCAGTGGATTCCCCCAATTCCATCCAATTATGAACGATTTGTGCGTGATATTAAATGAAATGTCAAAAACTGTACCCACGTGGGTTTCGGAAGGGATACATCTCCGCCTCCATAAATGGAGACTTCAACCTAACCCAAATAAAACTGAGATTACTGCCTTCCATCTAAATAATAAAGAAGCCCATAGAAAGCTACATGTGACTTTCGATGGAACCGAAGTATCACATAACTATAGTCCAAAATATCTAGGAATCACTCTGGATCGGTCCTCGACATTCAAACAACAGTGCATCACATTATCTAAGAAACTTGGCTCCAGAGTGAATCTACTCCGCAAGTTTGCCGGAAGTAGCTGGGGTGCGGACGCCAATACCCTACGCTCTACTGCACTCGCTCTTGTGTATTCTGCTGGTGAATACTGTGCTCCTGTATGGCAAAACAGCATTCACACAGCAAAGATTGATGTCCAGCTTAATGAAGCCATGAAAGGTATCACTGGTACTGTCAGATCTACTCCCATTCAGTGGTTACCCGTCTTTGGCTAATATTGCCCCTCAAGATCTAAGGAGGAAAGCAGCTAAGGTAAACTTTCTCAAGAAGATCTCTTCTCATAAGAACTCTCCAATGTACGATGTCCTACAAGACCCACCAATAACTCGTCTGAAATCACGCAAATCACCCTGGACTGATTTTAAAAATATCAGTTCTTTCGACATGACCTCCGAGTGGCGACAACGTTGGCATGAACATCCACCCAACAATGCTCACTTGGTTCAAGATCCAACACAGAAGGTTGAAGGATTCAACTGCCGCGTCAAACTTCGTCGAAGCTGAGCCGAATTAGAACGGGTCATGGGAGGTGTGGTTACATGTTGAAGAAATGGGGTTTCCGTTCCTCTGCTGACTGCGACTGCGGAACGGAAGAGCAGACAATGGAACACATTGTTAAGGAGTGCCCGCGTGTAGCATTTAACGGTATCTGAGGCTTCTACACCAAGTGACTCCGAGTGCTCTGGACTGGTTGTCAAATTTGGGCATTTCCATTTGATATTAGTTTCTTTGTGTACTTGTAAAGCCATACAATATATATATATCTGAAAATAATAACATAAACAAAAAACACCCTTCACAAGTTCTCTTCCTCGAGAACCGTACACGTTCGTCAAATCACCGATCCGCACACGCAATAAAGTAAAACAATGATATTAGCTAATTTCACTACAAGACTTCGGCATTGAAATGACCATCTGTTGCCTTGATGTGAATTTTACACGATATTTCCTTATGGTAATGCCGTTAATTTGACTGATAAACTCTCTTCACTTGGATATGACGTTAGACAGCCATTTTTGGCCAAAACTGCCCTCCCTTCTGGGGACTTATCCTCCACAACGGATTTTTAATATTAGCCTGAATAATTTGCCATCGCCTCAAGTTCACGGAAAACAATGCGAGATTGCAAATGGCGCGGCGTTCGTTTATAAAACTTACTCCCACTCCCATGCCATCTGCATTTACCGCCAAAAATGTACAGACAATTTCCGTCCCACAAAAATGTAATTATGGCCGATTACGAAATAACGCATAGTTGCTTAGTTTAGTAGCGGCTTTGATGATAAGCATTTAGCGTTTCTCTTAACCAACTGAGTTGTTAAATTAACTCATAAGCTAGTCACTATATTTTGGTCGATGTAACAGTGTTTAATCGAACAGGCGCGTCTTTCGACAATTTTCCTTCTGGAGCTATTTAGCAGTCTAAAGTCTTTACCATTAACAACAAAATTGTTTCACTTACGACTTCCTGACGTTTACTGCGGCAGTTTCGTCGCCAATTCTTCTTAAACTTTACTTTTACTAGAAAAAGAGTTCCGCCAAATTACTTCGCATCCTTGCACATTCTACACGTGTGGGTGACGTAATTTCTGTAGCGTGCGAATGAGAATCACCATCTGTTCTCAACGTGCCGTCTCTGGTCAGAGATAAAAAATATAGCTAGAGCTCCTTATGACTTGTAGTTTATATGGCGCTTCATGTAATGAATTTAGGACTCTGGCTCCTTATGACTCATAGGTCATGGGTTCAATACATGAAAGTGGTTTCAGAGAATAATCTCAATCCAACCGTTACCTCAGGCGAAATATACAACCACCATGGTACTCGAGCTCGGGTGCGTAAATAAACTCACCGAGAGAGCTGGCTACGCGGTTTGCGTAATGTATATGTCTTATTGCATTGAGGAGATAGTGGATTCTAACCCCTGTCAGCAACCCTTAAGATGGTTTTTCCGTGGTTTCTCATTTTCACTCTAGACAAATACTAGGGCTGTACGTGAATAAAGGCCATGGTCGCTTCCTTTCCCTTCCTAGCCCTTTCTTATGCCTGTCCAGTGCCATCGTTTTCGCTGCAACCACTAGAAAGCCCTGCCAGCCGTCTTAGATTCTGACAACTTTCTCTAGACATAAGAATGTCTTCAAATGCTCACTGTCACAGGCGAAACAGTTCAACATGTTACAGGCCTCGTTATTCGAATCCAGGCAGAAGACAACACAACCAAATGTTGTTTTAGAAAGTTTCTTTAAAAATACGATACGGCCCAACAAGTAGAACACAGTTCTAAAGATCATAAAATAAAATTTGTTAACAGAACTAAGGAACTGAGTTCAGGTTTTACATGTAAGTATTATATTCTATACTCCATAATTGCTCAGAGAAGGGGGATGTTTAGTCTCCAGTTTCGACATTTAAGTGCGTTCACACCTGTACGTACTCTTTGTGAAGCACACTTGATTTCTCATAACACGAATATACTATTTTACGGATCTCCCTTTGTTTTATTTTTATTAATATTTACGCCTAATTTAATTTAATTTCATTATCCGTTTAACTTCCAGGATTAATTTTTCTCACAGACTCAGTGAAGAATCTCATCCCGGTATTTGCCTGGAGAAGAAGTGTGAAACCACGGAAAACTACTTCCAGGATGACTTAGGTGGGAATCGAACACCCCTTTACTTAGTTGACCTCCGGAGGCTGAGTGGACGCCGTCCCAATCCTTGTACCTCTTTCCGAATTTCGTGGCAGAGACGGGAATCTAACCCAAGCCTCCAGGGATGGCAGCTAATCACACTAACAACTACACCACAGAGGCGTACTACATCAAATTACTTCCTCAATTAATTGCTTCAGTTATTAAAAATAAGCAGCACCCACGATAAATGCCTTCAATTAAGGAAACACTAATTTGCGATAAGACGTGCGCACATAATAGAACAGATCTTATCCCGAGCTGGGAATTTAAAAAACCCTTATTCCAGCTTTATTACGAATACAAATTATTCTCGAGAAATACAAATTATGGCCGTATCTTCACCCTAGACTAATTTCTCCCTTACGAGCAGAGGGACTTGGTCTTTAATTAAGACGTTGCGTAATTAGACAAAGAACAAATGCCGGCTGACACCACTTCCACGTCACGGAGAAGACGGAAGCAGAAAATGAAGTAACAATTCAACGAACGTAAGCTGCTATTTTGATTCACGCTTCTTCACTACCAAAGGCGAGGGTAATTAATAGACCGTAACGATCTCGGATGGCACACTTTGCGATGATCATTTATCTTTCTTTTCTTCAAAATAAGTTGGTACCAAGTATTTTGACATGCTTTTGCCTCTTGAATTCTTGATTAGTCTTTCTTAAAGCTATTCATACTAAATATCCATCATAATTTACCCAGCTAGTCTTATTTAGAAATGCTTAATCTCAACTTATAACTTCGGAATATCTTGTTACACATGTAAAGGCTTGCTCGATTAAGCCGGAAGGCCGTCGGTTAAATTCCTACTCATGAAATCGAAAAATGAACAGTTTTTATTCTCGAACTAGGCTCCTTCTCGGGAAGGGTGCAAAGGCGGTCCAACTCTATCCTACCGCCACAACTATGGGGGTCACCGGTTTCCTTCAAACTGTGTGTGGTTGACCTACTTTAAAAATGAACAGATGCGTGTCCGAGAGTTTGTATCCTTGTTCCTTATTTAACTAGAAAATGGCCTTTTAAATTTAATAGTGTGTATAATCTAAATCAGGGCCTCTCAGGGTGCATGCGCCGTGCAGTGCACGGGTGCAAGGTGCAGGAGACGACTTCACTAGGTTGACCAGAGTGCAAACCCCCACTCCACTTCCCCTACACCTGTCTCACCCGTTCGGCCTGTCTTCGCCTTCTCCACCTTCCCCGCTGATTCTCACCTCACTGCGAAACGTTTATGTGCGATGAGCCGTGACACTGTTGTATGGGACAATGTTACCGGTGTTACACTCTTCTTTCAATTCGGTTTGAGCAGACAATTTATCTTCTCTAGCCTTTATTTTCCCATTTCTTTGCAATTATACCGGTAATGTCTGGAACAAGGGATCGATTGACAGTAATTCTGAGAGCGTTCTTTAAATTCCAGTCAGAAATACTCGCACGCAATCTAGTTTTCGTACAAGTCAAAACAGAAAAATAACTTTCACATATGCTTGTGGAACGAAACATAGAAATAATCTTAGCTGCTTCTCGATGCAGCTTAGGAAAATCTTCCTTCGACAAATTCTAGTAGAATTTGAGCAAAGCGTATTGTAAAACAGATCTTTTTGATTAACTTATCACATAATTATTGTCGCACGGATTAAACATTTGGCTTTATCATCACGACTGACAAAGAAATACGAAAGTTCCCAGGTCGATTTAATGGACTTTCGGAAGTCTTTGCTTTCTTTGAAACAGGTTGCTCCATTATTATGTTGGTGTCTTGCGCTTATCTATTTCATTGATAAACAAACCGTCTATCACCGAACGCTTCGTCGCTCTCAGCGCACGACACCATCCGAGTCAAGCCGAGTCGAGTCGAGTCGAGTCGAGTCGGGACGATGCACAGTGCATGCAGTCTCTGCGCCTCGATATGCACGCGTGAAATTTTGAGCGTTTGAGAGGCCCTGATCTAAATAGTTTAACGCCGATTGCATGTACCATTGCTGGTCTGATAGATTCTCTTACTTCCGTGCGGGCGTCTCTATATTTTTTCTCCCTCTTTCCTTTTCTTTCATCTGCAATTGGTTTTCCTTATCCATGGAAGTAGGAAATGCACAGAATAAGCTTTATCTTAAACTCGTTTGCAATAGTTCCATTTTGCCATTCTTAGGTTGAAAAATGTTCGCATTTCCCAACAAGTCCACATGGACAAAGTTAAAAACTAATAAAAGAAAAGTCAAGAATAAAATTAAAAGTACAAATGAAGCGCTAGTATGACTCATACCCGAGTCCCCCGCGCGGAAGTCGGGACAGTCACCACCAGACCAGCACCGCTACAGGTACTTTGACGACACACATTGCTAACATGTATGAAAGGGCCATTCTCGCATCAAGGAGGGCCGATGACACAAACCCTCAGACACATGCCTGTGTGGTTGAACTACATGAAAAAATAAATAAAGTTTGAACGGAAACGTTGATCCCATACCTGCGGCCTTTACTTGCTAGTGCCGAGATCATGACTGACCTTCCCCGTCTCGAAGGCCTTCATGTCCTGTACGAAGAGGCTTTCCTCTCTTGCTTGCTTGTTGGACTAAATATGTTATTTAATGGATATAAGTAAATGTTCCAGCATTGTCCGACTCGTTGGCTGAATGGTCAGCGTACTGGCCTTCGGTTCCGAGGGTCCCGGGTTCGATTCCCGGCCGGGTCGGGGATTTTAATCGCTTCTGATTAATTCTTCTGGCTCGGGGACTGGGTGTATATGTCCGTCCCAACACTCTCCTCATCATATTCAGACAACACACTACACTACCAACCGCCACAGAAACACGCAATAGTGCTTACATCCCTCCATAGAGGGTTGGCGTCAGGAAGGGCATCCGGCCGTAAAACAGGGCCAAATCCACATGTGCGACGCAGTTCGCACCCGCGACCCTACAGGTGTGGGAAAAAGCGGCAGGAAAAGAAGAAGAAGAAGAAGTAAATGTTCCAGCATTGTTCCGTGAACAAGTGACATATACTTCCTGTGGCTATTACTAACCTGGAGCAGTTCCTGTAAGTCAGATCCACCGACGAGAGTTAGTGTGGCAGAGGGTAATAATAATGGCATTTGCTTTACGTCCCACTAACTAAACTTTCGTGGTTTTTCAGAGACGCAGAGGTGCCAAAATTTTCTCCCACAGGAGTTCCTTTACGTGCCAGTGAACCAATCGACAAGAGGCTGATGTATTTGAGCATCTTCAAATACCACGGACTGAGCCATGATCGAACCTGCCAAGTTGGGGCCAGAAGGCCAGCGCCTCAACCGTCTGAGTTACGCAACCCGGCTGGTAAAGAGTAAATCTGTGCGAGTTCAGGAAAGTTGCAGACAGCACAAACAACCCGGTACTCGAGCAGACAGTATTTACCGTTCACGATTAAAAGCCCACGATCCGGTCGGAAATCAAAATCGCGACTCCCAGGCCCGAAGACCAAGACGCTGACCAGTGTACCATGGAACCGGACCAAATACGAGTGAAACTAGTCTAAACACTTATTCATAGAAGTTTTCAGGTATAGAAATCAGTCCTTGTCTAGCATATGGCTGTATAAGTAGCCTGTTCCATATCAAAAGAGCTGAATATAAATTGTTCGCTTGTCTACCATACAAGAGGAAAGGATTAATGTCCTATCTGGGTAGGTGGGATTTGGCATCTCGAGTTACGAGGACAATCACATTTTCAGTCTTTGCGCCTTAGATAATAAAATATAATGTATAAAACAGAATAATGAGTCGGTTATATTTTTCGTGTACTGAGAAGGAGAATCTTCAACTAGTAATTGTGCCAAAATCAAATACTCCATAGGCCTGGCTGATCCTTCCGAGTTATAATTTTATTTCCATCTTCTTGATGGTTTTATGTTAGCTTTCTTAACTCATTATTTCGTTTTGCCAGTGTTAGAGATGTTGTGAAGATATACAGAGGAGAAAAATAATGGAAAGAATCCAATTTCAGTTCCAATGGAGATTTATGCAAATCTTTGTAACGGTGTCTTCGGGTTCATGAATAGATTTTCTGAGCAAAATGCGTGGAATAAATCCTTCACCTGTTCCGACGATAATTGAATAAATTCCAAGAAATACAAGGTCTTGTGTAAGGCATTTATAACAACGTTGGGGGAAGCCAGCGAAGTACGTTTTATACAAAGAAACCGCAGGGGAAAATAGATATAAAGGAATCACATAAGTGGAAGAGAAATATGGTATTGATATATCGTAAGTTACTGTATTCTTTTGATATTTTTAAACCTCACGAACAATCGTGTCTGATGCATATACCGCCACTCACATTTTACATTAGTCTACTTTTTGAAGGTTGTATGTGTATGTGATTATATTTAATAACTGTTCAACTCCTTGGTTGAATGGTCAGCGTTGAGGATTTTTCAGAGAGTTCCGGGTGCTATTCCCGGTCAGGTCGGGGATTTTAGTCGTGTCTGATGAATTCTTCTGGCTCACGGACTGGATACTTCTGTTTGTTCCAACACTTTCCTCTTCATATTCAGACAACACACCGCACTGTCAACCACTACAGAAACACGCAATAGTAATTATATCCCTCCACATGGGGTTGGAGTCAGGAAGAGCATCCGGCCGTAAAATGGAGCCAAATCCACTTGTGTGACACATTCGCATCCGCGACCCTACAGGTGTGGGAAGAAGTGTCAGAAGAAGTATGTTTAATAACTATATAACGATATGTTGTAAATCCCTAATGAATGTGTACTGTTTTATATTATCTCTCTATTATGTGCATGCCTATTTGATAAATTATGAAAGAGAAAGTGAAGAACAGGAAGGAAAGAAGGAAGGAAAAACGAAAAATAAAAGGAAAGGTCGAGGAGGATTCAGAATGGCTAATTTTAACGCTAGGATTACGATCTGAAATATCATGTAAAGCACGTTACGAATTATGATTTTCACCGTTTAGGGCATTAGAGACCACGTTAAGTAACAGTTACACATTTTTGGGAGATTATTTTCAGCTGAAAATCTCTACATTCATTCTCTGGCAACCTATCATATTTCCTCCGTTGCTTTCCTCACCGAGCCAGAAGTTGCTATTACATATACAGTAGGGTCTCGCTTATAAACTCAGACCGTCGAGCGGCTTTTCTACTCTTCGAGACCTAAGCAGCTGTACGGGAGGCGCACGCATAGTTCTTGACCTTACAAGGAGCATGCACGAGTTCGACCTAACATCAATAGCCAGTCTGAATCTCAGCTGTTAACATGGTGAGACAGTTATCATTGCAACACCGTATTTTCGTATATAAAAGTTATTTTAAGTGCGAGTCGGCTCGGCGGGGACATGATGCATTTGTTCAGCAATTCCCTGGTGAATTGCCACCGTCATGGCCATAGATTCACGTAATTGTAAATACACGAACAGTTCTAACAGAGGAGCAAGCTCGATAGCTGTAGTCGCTTAAGTGCGGCCAGTATCCAGTATTCGGGTGATAGTAGGTTCGAACCCCACTGTCAGCAGCCCTGAAGATGGTTTTCCGTGATTTCCCATTTTCACACCAGGCAAATGCCGGGGCTGTACCTTAATTAAGGCCACGGCCGCTTCCTTCCCAGTCCTAGCCCTTTCCTGTCCCATCGTCGCCATAAGACTTGTCTGTGTCGGTGCGAAGTAAAGCCAATAGCAAAAAGTTCTAACAGAGGAAAAGCAAGATGACATTGGTGCAAATCTTGAACAGTCACCGAATAAATCACTCACAAAATTAGCTACAAAGCTCTGTCTCATTATGAAGGATAACACTTCCAGCATTTTTATAAGGTAAGATTTCATACAAGATTGTACACACGCTTAAAGCAAGGCGACCGCGCGCGACGTAAGTTGGGCTCAGACAGCTGCTGTAGCGCAGTGTACACGCACGCACAGTAATGGTGTCCCGACATAAACAATCAACACTGCCCCACTCCAGTACTGAAAAGGAGGGGAGAGAGTAAAGGCATAGTGTTGAAGGCCACTCCAGTACTGAAAAGGAGGGGAAGGGAGTGAACAGGTAGTGCTCAATACACAGTGTGTGTATTCAGGTGTTATACTGTAACATTGTAATAAGATGGCTCCTATCCTATCACAGGTGAATCGAGGCCGTATTATTGGCATGTGGGAGGCTCACATGGTCCCAAGCAATAGCACAAGCAATACCATGCAGTCTTAAGACAGTTTGGAGATGGATAGAAATATGGCAAGAACGATGTGAAGAAGGATTGATAGACCCGATATAACGCGGCTACAAAATATTCCTAACTAGTATAAAATACTTTTCGGTTAAAAACCTCCTTCACCTCTTAATATTGTAATTAACAGAGTAGGTAACTTTTTAATTTTTTAAATGTTAAAATGCTATTTGTTCGGGGCGTCGAACTATAGAGTTCTTTTGCCCCTGTTTGCACAATATATGAACCTGCATGTAATTGGAATTGCGGAACTGTTGAGTGTTGGATGTGAGTAACGTTAAGGACAACACAAACACACAGTCCCCAGGCCAGGGATATAATAATTTACAATTAAAACCCCCTGACCCGGCCGGGAATCGAACCCGGGGCGGCCGGACGCGTTGCCCCGTACACCGCGGGGCCGGACGAGTAGGTAACCTAATGCTGTACTTCAATACATCCGCCATTGTGCCCATTTCGATCACAACGAAGTCTTGTATCGGACTGTCTGCATGCAGTCCATGCAGCAACGCGTTAAGCGAGAAGGTGAGTCATTGTGCCTTCGACACTACCCCTTCACTCCCTTCCCCCATGTTTTGTACTGGATTGGCCTTCAACACTACCCCTTCACTCTCTCCTCTTCTTTTCGCTACTGGAGTGGGGCAGTGTTGATTGTTTATGTCGGGACACCATTAATGTGCACGTCTGTACAAACACCGCGCACGCTCGCTCTGGGTTTATGAGAGAGACGCTGTATTGGTCTGCCAAGCTCATTCATATGAATGCACAAACTGACCCTATGAGTGACATCGGTTGAAGTGTGAACGATGATAGTAACGCCATTCCTAATACAGCCGGTCCCTGTTGCGAACGGAGGAAAAATGTCAAAGCCAAGAATGAGACCGAGACAGGTCAATGAAAGTAACGAACTTGCTCTAGGCCTTACCTCCTACTGTAAATCATAATCGTGTTAGAAATAACTCCAGCTAAGTTACTTCAGAAACACAAGTAGGGCCTACTCCTACCATTACCTAGCGTTCATAAGCTCATGAGACAAAGAAGCAAAGGAATATTGTGTCGCCAATCGACCGTTAATTGTTTCACCGGGCGAGTTGGCCGTGCGGTCAGGGGCACGCGGCTGTGAGCTTGCATCCTGGAGATAGTGGGTTCGAATCCCACTGTCGGCAGCCCTGAAAGTGGTTTTCCATGGTTTACCATTTTCACACGAGGCAAATATTGGGGCTGTACCTTAATTAAGGCCACGCCCGCTTCCTTCCAACTCCTAGGCCTTTCCCATCCCATCGTCGCCATAAGACCTCTGTGTGTCGGTGCGACGTAAAGCAACTAAGAAAAAAACGTTAATTGTTTCCCGTCAGATTTGCGCTTTTCATTGGACTTTCGCATTGAAAACTTCACACTCTCCACTAAACGTCCCTTGTTCGTTTTCAGACTTCATGGACGAAATCGAATACATTCAGAATAACTAAATTTTCGTGTACTATGTGAAATTGCGCGATCACGTCTTTTCTATCAATAACAAGAAATGGTTTTATGGCAAAAATGTGCACAGAAACATCCTGCATAACATGAAAATATTCTGGAAAATGTCCATGCGGATGGGATAAACCACTCTCTCGACAAATAAAGTGCAATTCCTTCCTCTGCTATTTAAATAACACTAAAAGAGAAACTTGAAATACATTGATAGAATTGAATATACATGTACAAATATGGTGGTGGTGGTGGTGGTTTTTGTTGTGGTTGTTACTGTTTTAAGAAGTAGCATAACTAGGCAACCATCCTCTTTATGGAGTATGTGTAGCCTAAAATTAAATCACATTAGTAAACGCTACTTTCAGATCATTAATAATAATAATAATAATAATAATAATAATAATAATAATAATAATAATAGCGCGCATAACATTTACAAGTCCAAATGTTCCCGAATTAATGAGAAATATTCCCTTCAATTTCTTGCTGGAAACTGATACACAATAATCCAAGGTAGTTTGATTTACAGTTCACGTGTGGTATTTCTCCTCAGTGAGGATCAGTTGTCTTGAAAATGATATATTTTTAAAACATATAATTATTATATCTCTATGATTCCAGAATGAACAAACCTGTGCATTTTAGGAACAACTCGCACAACAATTGTGTTAATTTACACACACAGAACTGAAAACATTTACATTTGACACAGTTAACAGAGCTTTCATTTGGAGAAGTTAAATAGATATCTCACTAGATAACGATGAACAAGGAATATGTCGATATTCCTTTTCACAAAAAAGAAAAGAAAATGTCAATAGCCCGAGATAATATGACCTCGTAGACCCGTGATATGAAACCAGCACTCTCATTACGGCTTATATTACATCACTTTTCTATTAAACCTAAAATTAATTAATGAAAAATCGTCTTATATGAACGCTTGAGTTATCGGTTGCGTACACATAAGGCTCTAAACCAAACCAAACCCCATGTCACTACAGCCCCTGAAGGGCCTTGGCCTACCAAGCGACCGCTGCTCAGCCCGAAGGCCTGCAGTTTACGAGGTGTCGTGTGGTCAGCACGACGATTCCTCTCGGCCGTTATTCTTGGCTTTCTATACCGGGGCCGCCATCTCACCGTCAGATAGCTCCTCAATTCTAATCACGTAGGCTGAGTGGACCTCGAACCAGCCCTCAGGTCCAGGTAAAAATCCCTGGCCTGGCCGGGAATCGAACCCGGGGCCTCCGGATAAGAGGCAGGCACGCTACCCCTACACCACGGGGCCGGCACACATAAGGCTCTAGCAGAATATATTTCAATTTTTCATACTCAAACGTTCAATTTCTCAAAAATAGACGAAGTTGCCAGTTGCTGAAGGGAAAAAAGATGGTCGTAAACAGTATAGGTGTCTTTGACATTATTTTACCAGTACAAATTCCCCTGGTATTAGCAACTTCTTTTACCTTTCAATCTCGCAATCATACCTTCTCCTTCAGTAATGAAACGTAGGTTTTCGTGGCTCATAGTATTAACGTAAATAAATAAATGAATACTGGATTAAAGTCACTATACTTATTTAATGAAGCGGAGCTTTCAGCCAAATTGCATTGGCCTTCATCAGGGCAAGTTAAATTCTGCTTCCGACAGTGAGCAAAGAAATTCAAAGAAACGTGGAAGTCATGGCCGTACTATCCACGGCCTACCCCACTAATAGGTCTCAAAGATCTTCGTGCTGTAATTCACCGCCCTCTGTCGACGGTTTCGTGAGCGCGTCCCGCTGTTCCATGGTCTTGTTATGCATGTATTTCTGCAGTACAGGTCTCCATGTATTTGATAACTTGAAGCCGTCTCTTCCCTGTTGATCTTGAAACACCGGGCGTGTATGAAGTTCCATGTGGTTGTGGTTGCTCATATATTGGCATGACGAAAAGGCTAGTCAGTACCAGGGTGAAAGAACACATTCGGTCGGTAAAGAATGTCGCTGTTTCATCCTCCACGGAGAATACCATAATCCAGTCTGTCATAGCAGAACATTTCTACAATACAGACCATGAAATCCTCTTTGATCAGGCGAACGTCATCGCGCCTGTAAAAGACTTCTATGCTCGACTGGTAAGGGAAGCCATAGAGATAGAGCTGCGCCCAAATAACATCAACAGGGAAGACGGCTTCAAGTTATCAAATACATGGAGACCTGTACTGCAGAAAGACATGCATAACACCACCATGGCACAGCGGGACGCGCTCACGAAACCGTCGACAGTGGGCGGTGAATACAGCACGAAGATCCTTGAGACCTATTAGTGGGGTAGGCCGTGGATAGTACGGCCATGGCTTCCACGTTTCTTTGAATTTCTTTGCTCACTGTCGGAAGCAGAATTTAACTTGCCCTGATGAAGGCCAATGTAATTTGGCTGAAAGCTCGGCTTCGTTAAATGAGCATAGTGGCTTTAATCCAGTAATCATTCATTTATTCACGTTAATACCTTCTCCTTCTTGAAATGACACAGCTTATACAGGCAGAAGTAAAACGGCCATGTGGGCACGCATTATACATAATAACATTGATTAGCTCCACCATTACAACAATATGGCTATACCTGATACTATGAAGTCCACATGGACATCGAGTTCACTGTGGAGCAAGTCCTCGTACGCAGCCCATACAAACAGTAAATGTAGCCTATAATCGCTACGAAAAAGAAGAGAAAACATTGCGCATGGTACTGAATGTTCCTCGCATTAATATTTTATCAGACAATTATCATCAAAATATAATATCACCTGCCATGTAGATACAAACCCTGTGGATACTCACAACACCGAACTCGATAGCTGCAGTCGCTTAAGTGCGACCAGTATCCGGTATTCGGGAGATAATGAGTTCGAACCCCACTGTCGGCAGCTCTGAATATGATTTTCCGGGGTTTCCCATTTTCAAACCAGGCAAATGCTGGGGCTGTACCTCAATTAAGGTCCCAGGCACTTACTTCCCACTCCTAGCCCGTTCCTGTTCCATCGTCGCTGTAAGACCTATCTGTGTCGGTGCGACGTAAAACAACTTGTAAAAAAAGATACCCGCAACAAACATTATATATATATATAGGGTCAGTTGTTTCTAAGAAAAATATACTTCCAAGGAACATACACAGTACCATGCACTCATTCTCTTTTTGAGCGACTACACATACACATGACCTATATTTTCATACAATGTGCATTCAAAGCTAATTTTGCTTAAACACTAGATGCCTCGTGTGCTCACGAGCGTGTGTTTGTCCATGTTTTATATGAAGAATTAAAAGAAACAATTTCTCAGAATATACGTAAGCATCTATAGAAGGTTTTTGTAAACTCCGAACAGTCAGACAACCAAATACTTTACTCCCTTCTTCGCTAGGGGCTTTACGTCGCACCGACACAGATAGGTCTTATGGCGACGATGGGATAGGAAAGGCCTAGGAGTTGGAAGGAAGCGGCCGTGGCCTTAATTAAGGTACAGCCCCAGCATTTGCCTTGTGTGAAAATGGGAAACCACGGAAAACCATTTTCAGGGCTGCCGATAGTGTGATTCGAACCTACTATCTCCCGGATGCAAGCTCACAGCCGCGCGCCTCTACGCGCACGGCCAACTCGCCCGGTAATACTTTACTCCAAGGCGTGATTAAACGGAGTATTGAACTTCATACAAAGGGGACAAATTTAAGTCAATTTGCCAACTTCATGGTTCTGTGAACGGTTTGGGAAGGTTTATTCAGCGTTCAGTCATAAAAAGACATGTGCAGTATATGATTACTGTTTACAATAACTAATAATATCATGGAATTACTGAGGTCAATGCCCATAAACTTGTAGAGGATTGTACAAAAACGTAAAGGATTCAACATTACTATACAAGTCATAATTCTTTAGAATCATCCCTCGGATATCAGAATATTAAAACACTCAGACTTCTGAGGAATAGTTTTTAGCCGTCAACAGCCACACAGTTTAACAGCAATATGTAATATATATGAAAGAAGAATTTTTCTTATTAAGCCTCGTGTTTATAATGGTGATGAGACGGGCACAAATAATTAAATTAGTGTACTGTATATTTAAAGATATGCCACAAAGGAAAATAATTGGTCATTATTAATCAAATCGAAGATGGATAAGTATTTCATTATCCTCTCTAGCAAAAGGATGAAAGACATATAAACTGACCAGGGTAATATAAGCCTGTAAATGTAGAACAGAGGAGAAGCGCTATTATAACAGCTTACTTATATATTGCTTACATTGGAGGCATTCAGATTTCTGTAAAACTAACCAATGACAAGCTGCCTTATAGTAAAACTTGAATTATCGATATCAACCACATAAGTGTCTATTAGAATATCATTTGTAAAAGGCAAGCTGTTACAGTAGTTTATGTAAAGACTGGAATAGAAATGATAGCAGGATGTACGTTTACAACGGCTGTTGAATATAGGCCCTACCTACTTCATGAAAGTATTCTATGAACACGTGTACAATAGAACTGTACTTCGCATACCAGATTTTTATATTATAATATCTTATCTAACTAAAACATTTCCAGATATACGGTATATATAACAAATCCTTCTAACGTTCTACACATAGATACGGAAATCTATGTCATAAGAATGAGTGAAATGGAAGAAGTCTTACCTTTAGAGATACGACCACAACATTCTGCAGCGCCACCTGGTAGGAGATCACCGATACACACGCAGGTAGAATCTGCTCTTGAGGAAGGTCGCTCCTAGAAAACACATTATTATTATTATTATTATTATTATTATTATTATTATTATTATTATTATTATTTCAACAATGAAATTCGCAAGAGGAAATCATAATTTTATCTACTGAGAACACTTAAGTGTTCTAGCCCTTTAGGCCTTTTCAGTCGTGATATTGCCAGCGTGGGCTCGTCAGTTGGGTTGCAAGACTTCTGCAAGATCCTGGTGGTTAGTGCTCCATTGAGACACCACTGCATTGCAAGGCAGGTATTTACAAAAGTGGAATGGAAATGGTATCAGGATGCACGTTTCTAAATGGCTGTTGAATACATGATGATGATGTTTGTTGTTTAAAGAGGCCTAACAGCTAGGTCATCGGCCCATAATGGTACGAGGTGCAACGAAACGAAAATTAAAACTTAAAAATGTGTCCACTGGCTGGAATCTAAAACGAATGATGAGAAAATGATCGTGACGAAACAAAAACAATCTGTGGAACCAATCCACAATGTCTTAATTACTGGGATGATACTGATTATCTGAAGGGTTCCGAAATCCAGGTCACCAGCCCCTCATAATGGCACTGATCACTGGTAAAACAGAACCATGTGTTCTTCCTATAGTAGTACTAATCATAGGTAACGTACACTCATGGTGTGTCCGACTCGTTGGCTGAATGGTCAGCATACTGGCCTTCGGTTCAGAGAGTCCCGGGTTCGATTCCCGGCCGGGTCGGGGATTTTAACCTTCATTGGTTAATTCCAATGGCTCGGGGGCTGGGTGTTTGTACTGTCCCCAACATCCCTGCAACTCACACATAACACTATCCTCCACCACAATAACACGCAGTTACCTACACATGGCAGATGCCGCCCACCCTCATCGGAGGGTCTGCCTTACAAGGGCTGCACCCGGCTAGAAATAGCCATTCGAAATTAAATTATTAAACTCATGGTGTTTCTCGCATGGTGGTACTAATTATAGGTAATGTAGACCCATGGTATGTCACGCACAATGGCACCACTCGCAGATAACACAAACCTATGGTGTTTCACGCATAATGGGACTAATCACGAGCGCCGGTATTCCCGTGGTGTTCCTCATTTAGAGGAACTCATAACAGGACACGTATACTCATTGTGTTGCTCACGTAGGTTTTTTTTTCTGTTTGTTTTACGTCGCACCGACACAGACATGTCTTACGGCGACGAAGGGACAGGAAAGGGCTAGAACTGGGAAGGAAGCGGCTGTGGCCTTAATTGAGGTACAGCCCCAGCATTTCTCTGGTGTGGAATTGAGAAACCACGGAAAACCATCTTCAGGGCTGCCGCCAGTGGGATTCGAACCCACTATCTCCCGAATACTGGATACTGGCCGCACTTAAGCGACTGCAGCTATCGAGCTCGTTGCTCACGTAGTGGTACTAATCACAGACAATGTAAACCCACGGTATATCATACATTATTACAAAGCCTACATGAAACACAAACCCATGATGTTCCTCACATAATGATACTACTATTCTCAGGCAACGCAGACCCATGCTCTTACTCACATAGTGATCCTAATCACAGGCGTCAGCCAAACCCATGGTGTTACTCACATAATGATACTACTATTCTCAGGCAACGCAGACCCATGCTTTTACTCACACAGTGATACTAATCACGGGTAATGTACACACATGGTGTTACTCAAAAAGTGGTACTAGTCACAAGTAACGCAGACCCATTCCGCTGAACACAATGGAGCCGACCGGTGGAATACACACGATAACCATTATCACAAACAACGCCCAGCGCCGTAGAGTTTTTCATATATTGGTACTGCTCATATGTAACGTAGACCCATAGTTTTCCTCGCAAGTCGGTACTAGTTGAAAGTAACGTCAACCCATGGTGTTCCGCACGTAATGGTACTAATTACAAGTATTTTCATATTTCTAATGTCATCATCCCTTGGTCGCCCCTTTTAGTCGCCTCTTACGACACGCAGGGGATACCGTGGGTGTATTCTACGTCTGTGCGTGCCACCCACAGGGGATTTGTTGAAAACATTTTTCATGAACTGTACTACTACACCGTCACTTCATTATCCTACAAAGGAGGCTTCCAAATATGTCTCAACAACGGTACTCGAACCCCAAATCTCCTTAATGAAAGGGCATATAGCCATAGTTAGGCTTCCCGGTTCTTTCATGATAGGCCTGGAATAAACAAAGAACACAACCAAAACATGTGATTGATTGATTGATTGATTGATTGATTGATTGATTGATTGATTGATTGATTGATTGATTGATTGATTGATTGATTGATTGATTGATTGATTGATTGATTGATTGATTGATTGATTGATTGATTGATTGATTGATTGATTGATTGATTGATTGATTGATTGATTGATTGATTGATTGATTGATTGATTGATTGATTGATGTGAGCATAAGGGGCATTAAAAACTAAGTGAAAGAACCACAACTCAAGGAGAGTTCCTGGCTTCAAAAGAAAGAGAAAATCGGTGAGGGGAATACAGGAGCAAAGGAGAGGTGAATAATTTAAGATCTCTTGAGCATTACGAATGTAATACTGCCGGGTTCGGTTAAGAATAAGAACCGACTAACAGTTATTGATAAGATCAGGAGAAGCTACGGCACAAAGATCCCTAGTCGCCAGATGCGTTTCACAGACCGCAAATCCCTGTCCCTGTAAAAAGGGGGAAAAAAATGTTTGAAATTAAACCCGGCATCTGGTCACCAAGAGCAGATGTTGGATGTTAAGTGCATGCCGTTTGAAAGCTACATATACTGGGTAGTAAAACTTTAAGTGATGAACTAAAATAAACGAGTTCGTTACGCAGGATGAGTAGCGTGACTCTCATTTTAGGGATGGTGAGTTTCAATTCCACCGTCAGACGCGCTGAGGATGGTATTTTATGATATCCCATTTCCACACTAGATAAATAAACTGGTGATTGTTCCTTGATTAGCGCGTCAGTCAATATCTTCCCAGCCCTCCACCGACGACGAATATCCGAACAGTCTTCTTATGGTAGTGCGTCGTAAAAAGGTAAAAGTGTGAATTATTATTATTATTGTTCCGAGGTATCTGTGGAACAGCAGAGGTGAAAGAAGGTGCGGGCTGGAATAGGTCTCAACTACAAAATTAAAGTTAGTTTAAAACTTCAACAAAGGTTATTATTTTCTTTTCGAAATCAACAAATAACAAATTATAACAGGTACCAAGTAGCAGATCAACAAATTAAGAAATTACAGATTACAGTCGTTACAAGTTTTGGGGCTTCGAGCCCCGTTTTACATTCCTTGAGCCCTCAGCTTACAACCAAAGGGCAGAAAACCCCTTCATACCAAGGAGAAATTGCCCCTAATTAGAATGTCAAGCCTCCTAGAGGCACGCAGAGATCAAATTTGGAAAGAGCAGTCCCGCTCTCAAGTTTACAAGCCTATCAAAGGCCACAACAAACTTCAGTCCTAACTGCCCTCAAGGCACACATACAGTGAAACAGTAGTATCTTGTACCCAACCTACAGGGCCTTCACATGAAGAAAACAAAATGTTGGGTTAATTAAATGGCCCAAAAAACCAAACTGACTGGAGGCGTAGCTTGCACTCCTACATGAAACTTCTTAAAACCTAGGGGGCACTCGGCCAGTTATACAGGGGCTAATCCCATACTAGGGAGGTGACTCGTAGAAGAATAATTCATTACATTAAGAAGAGAAGAAAATCGGTTATGAAAACGCAGTCACCTCAAAACAACATGAGTGGGAGCTCGAGAGGGTTAAGCACTCTCTATCCCAAATTGCGGTTAATTTACATGAATATAGTAAGGTTTACAGTGAAAATGATTCGAACCTTCCCCGCGGGTTAAAACTGCTAGCAAGAAATAAAGTTCTTAAACGTCCATTACCCTGTTGATGAACTGCTGCCCGAAGAAAGAGGCGCTTCCCGCCCCCTGCTACATAATCACACATTAAGCAAGTTGTCGATGTAGTGGCGACGAGCCATGAACCTCAGCAGTTTTATACGCTCGGGGAAAGTTCGAGACCTTTCGTGAATAAAACAGTCCCGCCCACTACCTTTTATTGGTCGGCTAAAGATTACATGTCAAAACTGAAGAAGAAATCTAGGATTGGTGGAAAATTAATTTAGAAAATTTAGGATTGGCTGAATTTAAAACTGGCGGAAACAGAGATCAATACTGCCAACCCAAAAAATGAAAGAAAGAAATTTAACAAAGAACAAACTTATGGATACAAAATTTCTTCAAAAACAGTTCGTTCACTTCGCACCAGGGTGCACAGTTATAGTTTTTATATAGTGACATCTAGAAGCGAATGTCCACACTTCTTGCTACAGAGCAAACAAACACAAATCGAAATAGACACAGTTCAGAACACTTCAAAATTTACAGTAGTGACATCTTCCAAGAAACCTTTGATTTAATACAGATTTTAAAGTTCAGAGTTTCTCCTGTAGGGGATACATTTTAGGCGCACAATTTAAATTTGCGGGGTCGGGGTGTACCAACCGGTACAATTATTATTATTATTATTATTATTATTATTATTATTATTATTATTATTATTATTATTACATGTAAGAGGTTTGGTTCATCCTAATCCATATTTCTGTGAACTTAATGCCGAGTAGTCTTGCTAACACGTATCTTCATGTTTGTCTTTATTTTATTGTTTATTCAATTTGTTTTACAACACACCGACACAGATATATCTTATGACGACGATGGAATAGGGAAAGGTCAGGAGTGGAAGGGAAGCAATTTTTTTTTTTTTACAATTTCTTTTCCATGTCGCACCGACACAGAAAGGTCTTATGACAACGATGGGATAGGAAAGGGCTAGGAATGAGAATGAAGTGGCCGTGGTCTTAATTACGGTACAGCCCCAGCATTTGCCTGGTGTGAAAATGGGAAACCGCGGAAAGCCATCTTCAGGTCTGCCGATATTGAGGTTCGAACCCACTATCTCCTGGATGCAAGCTCACAGCTGCGGGCCCCTAACCGCACAGCCAGCTCGCCCGGTGGAAAGGAAGCGACCACAGCCTTAATTAAGGTACAGCCCCAGTATGTACCTGGTGTGAAAACTCTATCTTCAGAGCAGCCGACAGAGGAGTTCGAATCCACTATCTCCGGAACGCAAAAGTGACAGCTACGTACCGGTAACCGAAACTATGTGGCCACTTACTCGATCCCTTCGTCTTTTCTTCTTCCTGGCTTTTTTCCTGGGGTCGGCACTTTGTATAGATTTAGCTCAGATTTACGGATGCCTTTCGTGAATTACCCAGAAGAGGTTAACTCTCCAGCCCGGCCAGGAATCGACCCCGGAACCCTCTGAACCGTTGGCCATTAAGCTGACCATTCAGCCAAGAAGTCGGACTGGGTGATAATGTATGTAGCTCTGATATTTGTACTGCAGAGTACATATTAATTGTGTCTAGGGTTGGGAAGGAAAGGCTTGTAATGTATCTGTGAGCTGCTATCCTGACAATGGCCTCAGATAGGAGTAGGAAACCGCGAAAAAAAACACTTCTACAATGGTCGAGCGTGGGATTTTCATCCATTTTTCTTTTATGTTACCCATCTCTTAAACCGTGGTAGACCCGACAGTTGAACATATGTTAACCCCTACACCACGATAGCGAAGAAATTAAGTAATGTAGACAAGGAAATTTATTTTATCATCTCCATCTATTGGAGCAATCGAAGGACAATTATTGAACTATATGTTGGACTCTTGATCCGTGACAGTTCTGGCGAGATGACTTCGCAGCTATCAAGAGGACTATTAGGAGACCATTTTGAGGGCCGAACGTTTCCTTCCCCCAATTCATCTTTATAGGTCAGTTATTTATTTATGATCCTTAAGACGTTATGTTTTTAAGGTGGTTTGCCGGCTCGGGTCCCATTGGTAAAAAATAATTAAGTATCAGAATGTTGGCCAGTAGGGTAGGAGAAGTGTTGGTATATAATTTCTAATCAGTAGGTTGGGGTACCAAAAGTGTGAGTTCATTTCCAGATCGTTTCGCAGTGGTCATCTGGAGTGAGGGCAAATGACGCTGTTGATGGCGATTCCTCCATCGGATGGAGACGTTAAGCCTTAAACAGATCCCTTAAACAGATTCGACTACTACCGACAGTGGGTTTCACCCTCTCCCTACCTCATCATCAACGTCATTTACTTACAAATTCGTCCATTTTGATTCTTTGGCTGAATAATCAGCGTAGCGGTTTCCGGGACGCTTGAAAGACAATTAGCATAACGTGAAAATATCCGCAGACGGCAGTAAAGAGCCAACGGCTGTAGCCGTGTTGGCACACCGAATCCCGTGAGAGCTCTGAAGTTAAGCAACATTGAGCGTGGTCGAGGTGTGGATGGGTTGCCACGCACTGTTGGTGGGGGTAAGGGAATGGAGGAGCGGAAAGGAACTGGCCACCCTACCGTACGTGATTTCCGGCTCAGGCACACCTCTGTGATGAGTTCGGACCTGCCTTCGGGCAGAATATACCCTTACCTTACAGTACAGAAGAGATCCACCTATAGCATGGACTGACACTAGGATCAAAATTCAGATCACGAAATCATAGAGAAATGGGAAGAGCGAGAGAATAAGGAGATATTAGCAAGAACGAAGGCGCGCTGGACAAGTCACTCGCAATCCTAAGGATTCGGTCGAACCAAATAAATAAATAAATAAATAAATAATGTGATGTGGCCTCCAGATAAGCATGTTGCAAGTATTTATAGTTGATTCCCATGGGCAACCTGTGCGTCTGGGTGAGTGGTGGTAATGATGACGAGGAGGAAAGGAGAGGGTGAAACCCGGTGTCGGAGCGTAGCCTACTCCTATCGAATAACACCAATGGGGTCTGTTCGAGGCTTAATGTTCTCATATGATGGACAAAGTACGATCATCAGAGTAATATAGCCTCACTCTATATAAACACAGCGGAGAAGTTTGGAACTGAACCCAGGATTTTGGCACGCAATCAGATGGTGAAAATATTTCCACCAACGAGACTTGAACAAGCTAACCACGGTTTCAGAACGTAGACATTTGACTCCTTAATAATCATGACCACCACGTGGGAATAATAATAAATATGAACTACTACAGACGAATCTGACTAGTATCAGTTGCGTACAAAATTCTGTTCCAGGGTCTTCTCGATAAATCACAACAACTAAAACTAAATATGGGAGAATACCAGGCAGCATTCACACCAGGCCGATCGTGTCCAGAGTAAATCTTGAACCTAAAGCTAATCAGACATCAGAGAATTTGTAGCAAAAATTTAGACTGCACATTTGTTGATTTCAAAGCAGCCTATGACTCAGTTGATCACGAATCACTCTTCCAAATATTGAAAGAACAAGGTTTAGACATTAAAATACTTGCAGTCGTAAAACAGACACGAAGTCCAAGGTTAAATTCATGGGTGAAAACTCAGATCCCTTTGAAATCGAAACGGTAGTAAGACAAGGAGATGGACTCTCCTCTCCACTCTTCAACTGCGACCTTGACAAAGTAAAACAAGAATGGCACAAATACAAATTAGTTCTTAAAATATTCATCAACAATCACCTTTAGACAGAGAAAAATTAGCGATAGGTTTCCTAGCATTTGCAGATGACCTAGCAGTATTAACTCGAGACATTTCAACAACCCAAAATCAGATTAAACTCCTGAAAGAAACTGCAGAAAAATGTTGCCGATGTATTTTGAAAAAACAGAATACATGACCTGCAACAAAGAAGCACCAAATATCATGCAGACAAATTATGGCAAAATAAAACGAGTATCATAGTTAAATATCTTGGTGAAACAGTTGAGGAAAATGGACACGAAACTAAAGCCAATGAATTAGATGCAATGGAAGCTGCATACCGACTAACCCAAAATATCCACAACAAGAAATGTATCTCCAAGTACAAAAACTAAGACATTGCAATACTGTCACTAAACAGGAATGTCTTGATCGATCAGAAACGCTAATTTTGAACAGGAAAGCAAACATTGAAAACAGTGAGAAAAATCAACGAAAAACGTAGGCCCAAAACTCCCAAATGGAGAATACCGATTCGGAGGCAAATAGAAAATAAAACAATACACAAATATTCACAGAGACATTAGAAATCAGATTAGGATTCTATGGCCCCAGACAGACTTTACAAAACAAATCCGGTAGTAGAATTATTTGAAAACAGGAGTAAACCCAAAACAGACAAAAGGGCCGATAACGTAGATGTTAGGCCCCTTTAAATAACAAGCATCATCAGCAAAACAGACAAAATGAAATGCACTGGCGAAATGAAAACAGATCTGAAACTGGCAGGAATGAAATGAAATGGCGCATGGATTTTAGTGCCGGATGTGTCCGAGGACTTCTGCTCACCAGGTGCAGGTCTTTTGATCTGACTCCCATAGGCGACCTGCGAGTCATGATGAGGATGAAATGATAATGAAGACGACACATACACCCAGTCCCCGTGCCAGGGGAATTAACCAATCATACTTAAAATTCCCGACCCTGGCGGGAATCGAACCCGGGACCCCTGTGACCAAAGGATAGCACGCTAATCATTTAGCCATGTAGCCGGACAGGGGCAGGAATTACACAAGCAGATGTCCAAAACCGGATAATCTTCAGGCTCAAAATTTGCAAATATCAAGTTGGCCAAGAGAGAAGCCCAAGAAGAAGACTGGAACAACCTGGTCTGAAGAAAGAAAGGAAGCCCATAGTCATCATCATCATCTGTTTACCCTCCAGGTTCGGTTTTTCCCTCGGACTTAGCGAGGGATCCCACCTCTACCGCCTCAAGGGAGGTGTCCTGGAGCTTTAGACTCTTGGTCGGGGGATACAACTGGGGAGTATGACGAGTGCCTCGCCCAGGCGGCCTCCCCTGCTATGCTGAACAGGGGCCTTGTGGAGGGATAGGAAGATTGGAAGGGATAGGCAAGGAAGAGGGAAGGAAGCGGCCGTGGCCTTAAGTTAGGTACCATCCCGGCATTCGCCTGGAGGAGAAGTGGGAAACCACGGAAAACCACTTCCAGGATGACTGAGATGGGAATCGAACCCACCTCTACTCAGTTGACCTCCCGAGGCTGAGTGGACCCCGTTCCAGCCCTCGTACCACTTTTCAAATTTTCGTGCCAGAGCCGGGAATCGAACCCGGGCCTCCAGGGTGGCAGCTAATCACGCTGACCAGTACACCACAGAGGGGGACGGAAGCCCATAGTAAAAGAATTAAATAAATATGTACATAAAGGAAGTCAAAAGTATGCCTCTGAGTACTTTGCGTAGTCCTAATGAGCTCATTCAATAATAATAATAATAATAATAATAATAATAATAATAATAATAATAATAATAATAATAATAATAATAATAATAATATGAACAACTACAGAGGAATCTGACTAGTATCAGTTGGATATAAAATTATAACGCGATGCCATCCAGATTACGGGTATTATTTGACGATATTCCATTATATTCCAGCATGACTTTTACCACCATCCACACATCCTCACAAGTCCAAACCTGATTTACGCAATATCAAGGTGATATTGAAATTGCTCCCTGGGTACCCAACATCCCGGAATTATATCTTCTCGATAAATCACAAGAACTACTGTAGAACCAAATATCGGAGAACAGCATGCAGGATTCAGAACAGGCCTCGTTATTATTCCAATATACAGGCAGCGGACGTCATCTGATGTCAACCCCAGAGCAAGATGAGGCACTAATTTACGCTGCAAGAAGATCGTCATTAACACAGCGCGAATGTTTGTGACGGAACTAATTTCCCTGGGTCTACGTGGACTGCGCTACGAAGACTTACAATAGAGCTAGCACTAATCGCCAGAAGGAGGACAGCTGTTCTGGAAATCTTGACAGAGGATCCTAGGATAAACAGAGATGTTTCCTGTATCCAATATTCTGACTATCCCTGGAACAACATGCTGTTGTCGGGCGACAAAATCTTTGCCAAAACCAGCTTACGGCCAGTGCTTATCGACCTACGAATTCTTCTCTGTATGACCTGCAGTATGTCACAGTACGAGTGGTCATCATTTCCTTCCCACTCTGGGGCTGGATTTCTGAGCAAGAAGGCAACATGCTTTGGAGAATTGAAGGTTATCTACTGTAAATAGTCACCAATACATACCTACATTGAAAATCGTGTTGCCATCCAAATTACGGGTATTATTCGACGATATTCCACTATATTTCAGCATGACTTTACCACCGTCCACACATCCTCACAAGTCCAAAATTGATTTACACAATGATCAAGGCGATATTAAAATTGTTCCCTGGATACCCAACATTCCGGAATCAAATCCAATGGAAAATGTATGGGCGGAAGTACGGAAAAGGGTCAACAAAGCAGCAAGCTCCCACACAAGTGAGGAGATAGGGATTTTTCTTGAAGCTGCATGGGAATATGTGACAGCCTCACAGAACTCCATGGAACAGTTGGTCAGTTTGGTTACAAGAGAAATGAATGCTGTTGTCTTGAACGGAAAGTACTAGACACGGTATTGACATTTCAAATATTTTTAATCACTTCTTTTTAAATTATTTTATTTATTAGTCTTGTAAACAATTGGTTTCAGTTCCGCAATTACTAGTAACAATGTTATTAATTTTTACGTCTCACTAACTACTTTCACGCCGATGTGCCGGAATTTTTCCCGCACGAGTTATTTTACGTGCCAGTAACTCTACCGACACGAGTCTGGAATATTTAAGCACATCAAATATCACCGGATTGAGCCAAGATCGAACCTACCAAGTTCGGCTCAGAAGGCCAGCGCTCTAACCATCCGAGCTACTCAACCCGACATTATTTTTGGGCAGTAGTAGTAGTAGTAGTAACATGTATTAAAAATAAATCATCCGTCCAACAGTGGGAGTGACCATAAATGTCCGGAATACATAAGTTACAGTACTATATATAATAATTAAATAATATTTTTTCTAAAAAATTCATCGTAAGGAGAACATAAACAACTCCCCGACAGTGTTTCCTTCCGCTAATCTTTTGAGAAGAGGCAAGGTTGGTATATAACTAACGTTGGAGAAGAGGTAAGTAACTGGTCAATCACGTTGCTAAAAGCATGCAGGTGGGGAAAGGAGGTTGAAGCTGGAGAGGATTGGACTGCAATACATTTCATTACCAACCTAAATCACCGTTTCTACATGGGCCAGATTATTTCAATCAAGTGTGCATAAGAGATTCAATTACTTTCAATTGACTGTGTCAATTACAACTGTATAAATGGCCCGTTATGCGGAAAGAGACCCTAAGTCGGATTTTTTATTTTTGCGATTTTTGTGGGGTTTTCTCTATTTTTTACAATTTGCTTTACGTCGCACGGACACAGATAGGTTTTATGGCGACGATAGGATAGGAAAGGCCTAGGAGTGGGAAAGAAGCGGTCGTGGCCTTAATTAACGTACCACGGAATACCATTTTTAGGACTGCCGACAGTGGAATTCGAACCGACTATCTCCCGGATGCTTGCTCACAGCTGCGCGCCCCTAACCGCACGGCCAACTCGCCCGGTTTTTGTGGTTCTAAAATTGGCACAAGGTACTGAACATTTCAAAAATAGGTGCATTACTGCAGAGGATATTAATTATTGACTGTTGCTATTAAGAAAATTGTATTTTGAGAACACAATTACAGCTTTCACTAATTTTCTTACCAATGGAAAGAAAAATCATGACATCGAGTGGCGAAGACTCGAGCTGTTGCGTAACTTAGTTTCTTAAGAAGACCTATTGATAACGCAAGAAGTCTTCTTCTATCGCTTTTCCCAGACTGTAGGATCACGGGTGCGAAGTGTGCCGCACATGTGGATTTGGCCCTGTTTTCAAGCCGGATGCCATTCCTGACGCCAACACTATATGGAGGGATGTAATCACTATTGTGTGTTTCTGTGGTGGTTGGTAGTGCAGTATGTCGTGTGTACATGAAGAGGAAAATGTTGGAGCAAACAAAAATACCCAGCCCCTAAGCCAGAAGAATTAATCAGAGGCGATTAAAATCCCCAACCCGGCCGGGAATCGAACCCGGAACCCTCTAAACCGAAGGCCTCAACGCTGACCATTCAGACAAGGAGTCGGACAGGTAGAGCAAGCAGTCAAACCATATAATTGCAAACACTTCTGTTCAGCTCTCCTGTAAAATTTCCATTGCCGACTTTGGATCTCTCTCCGCGCAACGGGCCACATACTGTACTGTTTAAAACGACGATTAAGTTATTGTGTTCTATTCTATTCTATTCTATTCTATTCAGTTTGTGGAAAAAAACGTACGCGTCCATGATCTGAAATATTACACCTCCAGAATTATCCCGACACTTGATAATATCGACTCCAAATCTTACGTTTTACATTGTTAACAGTCTAATGATGGCAAAGGAGAGAATATGCACTCACCTTAAGTTGAATGCCGAGAGATCCCCACATCTTCTCCAGAACAATGTCATACATGTCTGGATCCGTGGCTTCTTCATTTATAAGTTCATCTGTAAAAATATGACAGCTTTTAAGACTAACGAGGAACATACAATTGGAACAAATCACATTTTTCATTTTCTTTCCCATGTACATATTTCAAAATCTAGGAGTATATTTTGTAGTTTATAACCCGTTTCATTTAGGAACATATCCCTATCCACTTACATGCTACTGTATGTGCACATCAGTGGCGTATGCCGGGATCAAGACGTCGGCTGTCACTAGACATAGGTTACCCCTTTTCGATAGTTGGTTTAGTGAACGTTAAGCCTTAAGCGTTCTGAGCTGCAGCCAATAGCCAACGGAATAGCCTGCTGTGCTGTTAAGGCTGCTTCACAAGCTACGGTCCTGGACTCTGCTACTGTCAATACTCAACAATTGATCAGTGGAGATGGTAGCCTAAGGTTTAGCAAATTAAAGCCCGGCTTTGTGACTAAATGGATAAAAAGCTTTGGTCCGATAGCCCCGGTTCAGTTTTCAGAATCAACCCCTCGTACTCTTAATTTCCCTAGCTTGGGGACTGGGTCTTTATGCCGTCTTGAAGAATAATGTTATTTGCTTTACGTCCCACTAACTAGTTTTACGGTTTGCAGAGACGCCGACGTGCCGGAATTTAGTCCCGCAGGAGTTCCTTTATGTGCCAGTAAATCTACCGATATGACGTCTTCGCCATTCATTTCATCCTCATTAGGTCACCACCAAGCCTATACAGATGCCATGCACAAGTATTGGTATTATTATTGTACCGGCTGGTACACCTATACGCCGCACATTTGAATTTTCCGCCTTAAAGTACTCCTCTACAGAAGAAACTCTGAACTTTAAAAACTGGATCAACTCATTAGTGTCTCAGAAGATGCCACTACAGTAAATTTTGTGATTACGAAGTTGTTAATACTGTGTGGAGTTCCACTTGTTTGGTTTTCCATTGATCAAGAAATGTGGACATTCTCTTATACAGTAGATGTCTCTACTAAAAAACTATGATCATGCACCCTGGTGCGAAGTGAAGGAACTTTCCTTGAAGATATTTTGTACTCATAAGTTTTCCTATAACTAAATTTCGTTCTTTCATTTGTGGGTTGGCAATATTAATCTTTTCTTTCCGCCAGTTTTAAAGTTAGCCAATCAATTATTTCTGTAATTAATTTTTGACCAATCGTGTCTTTCTTCTTCAATTTTGATGTGTAACTTTTAGCCAGCCAATAAAAGCCTGTGGGTGTGGCTGTTTTATTCATGAAAGGTCTCGAATTTTCCTCGAGGGTATAAAAACTGCTGATTTTCTTGTCTCTCGGCCACATCATCAACAGTTAACTTAGTGTCTGGACGTGTAGCAGGAGGCGGGAAGCGCCTCTTTCTTCAGCCAGCAGTCTTCAATAAGGTAATGGCCGCTTAACATCTTTATTTCTTGCTAGCTCAGCAGTTTTACCGGCGGGGAAGGTCCTAAACCTTTACTATGTAACCTATCTCTTAAACATGTAGAGTTCTGTAAAAACTTCATATATCTGTAACTGTAAATCGGGGATAGAGAGTGCTTTACTCTCTCGAGCTCCCCTTCATTTTGGATTTGAGGTGACTACATTTTCGTAACCGTTTTTCTACTCTTCCTTATTGTGTTAAATTTATTCCGTATACGAGTCACCTCCATAGTTTGGGAATAGCCCATGTTTCATCGGCCTAGTGCCTCGTAGGTTTTAAGAAGTTTCATGTAGGAGTGCAAATTCTCGCCTCCATTCATTTTGCATTTTGGGCCATTAACTTAACCTGTTATTTTTCTACTAAGGCCCAGTAGGTTGGGTACAAGATACCCCTGTTTCTTTACAAGTGTGCCTTGTGGGCAGTTAATGGTAAAGTCTGTTGTGGCCTTTGATAGGCTCAGGACATTGACAGCGGGTCAGCTCTTTTATTTGTGGTAAAAGTGCCTCAGAGAGGCTTAATATTCAAAGGTGCGAGCAAGTGCTCCATGTTATTAGGGGTTTTTTGCCCTTTGGTAAATATGTGGTTGTGAGCTGAGAGCTCAGAAATTGTAAAAATTAGGGCTTGAGGCGCAGATTGTTAAATTGTCTCTAAATCTTTGCTTTCCTGGTCTTGTACCTGATTTGACTTGTTGTTATTTGTTGAAATTTTATGTGAAAATTGTTAAGTTTTGATATTTTCGAAAATATAACTTTTAATGCAATTTTAATTCATATCTCAGCTTTGTGGATAGACCCATTCCAACCCACACCTTCTTTCACCTCTGCATTCCACGGGTAACCCCGTAACAACTATTGCTATAATTAAATTACAATTTTTAATTTTACAGCATTATCAACGGTCGTGCCCATCGTTCACTGGTTTAGTAGCTTCCTCGAGAGATCAGTGGTGGTGTCCGACCCATGATCACAGGTTCTATTCCAACGAATAAAAGAGAACACTAAACCTGAAAGGTTGCATTTCATTTTAGCAGAATACCTTTAAAAAAATATATTATTCCTATAACAGTAGCCCTGCAGCGTCTTCCTGCAAGGATATAGAAGTAAAAGGGAGTGAAATACCAGCACTCTGTTATCTGTTGTATACAATTAAGTCAGAATTATGAGGTGAGGAAGGATATACAATGAGTAACGCATGATTGTTCGTTGGCAGTGGCGATCTGACGGAGCGAAGCCTAGCACACCTATACCCCGCTCCCCGTACCCAGCGGATATTCAGAAGCATGCCGTGCGAGGTGTGGCGAGGGGAGAGGGGAGAGTCTGCAATATCAGTCTCCGATGCCTTGCTCTCAGAAATTTGTGCGACGTTTTTCTCATTGGTTTCAAGTTTTGTAAATGGAACAATATGTCAGATGTTTAAATTATAATGTGCTCTAGATTTCCATCGGTCTCATTTGAGGTATGGGCTTCACCGATAGCCACGGTAGCCCTCAGTATACGCTACTGCTGCACATTAAGTACTGTGTTATTGTGGTCTCTTTTAACGAAATGGAACGAGGTCCTAGATGATACATCTTCTAAGGCATTGCACCTCAATATTGTGTATTAGTTGTGTTGTCTACATGCCCTACTTATTTTCGCTATGTGTTTAACGTCGTCCTAACGCGTACCGGGCTGAGTGGCTCAGACGGTTAAGGCGCTGGCCTTCTGACCCCAACTTGGCAGGTTCGATCCTGGCTCAGTCCGGTGGTATTTGAAGGTGCTCAAATACGACAGCCCCGTGTCGGTAGATTTACTGGCACGTAAAAGAACTCCTGCGGGACTAAATTCCGGCACCTCGGCGTCTCCGAAGACCTTAAAAAGTAGTTAGTGGGACGTAAAGCAAATAACATTATTATTATCGTCCTAACGCTGAGCTGCTGCACCGGTGAGGTGGGAGAAGATGGGAAGTGTCAGAGGCATCACCACAGGTCGTCAAGCCAGTGCGCAGCTTACGTTAACAATTATTAATGATAATTTTCTGTCAGTAAAATCTTTTTTCGGATATGTGAAATTTCATCTGGTGCATGCATTTCTACAAGGTTTCAAAAAAAGATTCGTAGTATAATGCAGTGTTCACCAACACTGTGAAACGTGTTACTATCAAATTTTAACGCAAGTTTATTATTATATTGTATTTTAGAGCAACATGAAATTTGCTGAAGTATGCAAGATGTACGTATCGCAGGTGGTCATTGACTCTACTCAAAAAAATGTGTTTATATTACCCAAGAGAGTGATGTCGGTTGCATGTGAAAATGTGACATTTCCTATTTTGTTTCTATAATTTTGAAGTACTCCCGTGGAAAAACAACCCTAGAAACCAGAATTTTCTAAAAATCTGTATTAATTTAAAGAACAAATAACATTATTTTTCTTGTTTGTATTAATAACAATGGTATTGCCTTTACGTCCCACCAACTACTGTTTACGTTTTTTTCGGAGACGCAGAAGCACCAGTTCTTTTATGTGCCGGTCAATTTACCGACACGGAGCTGACGTATTTGAGCAACTTCAAATGCCACCGGACTGAGGCAGAATCGAAACCGCCAATTTAGGCTCAGAAAGTCAGCACCTTAACCGTTTGAGCTACTCAGCTCGGCAATTCTTCTTATTAGCGGACAGTTTCACTCCTATTTACGTAACAGTGTGCATTCTAGATTGTTAGTTTAAGGTGTACTTTTTGAGACGTTCAGTACACAAACAGCGACAATTCTAGCAAATAAGGCGACAGCGTTTCCACTCTCACTTTGGTACACCCATCTCAATACAAAACAAATAATTACATCTCCACGCGCTACAACAGATACAGTTATACCTCGATCTTAAAACAGTGCAACACTTACAAACAAACGGGACAGTTGTCCAAAATATCTAACTTCTAGAAGAAAATATAACAGCCAGGAGTGAAAGAGCCATTGCATTTTGGTTTTGAAGAAAAAGCAAGTTGTATGTTTCAGAACATATCCACAACTAATTATAAGAATTCTTCAAGTCTGAAATATTTTCACCAACATTTTGACCCAAAATGCGATAGTCGGAAAAGTTTAAAGTCCACTAATTCTTCCTGGTCATAGAACTAAATACTTTATTTTTTACTTTGTCTAGGATATACGACGGAAACAACTAGCACTGATAAACCATATTTATTTTCTTTAGTGTGTACATAGCGTGCCGTGTGAGACATTCTATTTATTACTGACTTGATGGACACTCTAACGAGAAGAACAAACTGTGACTACCTCATGAAGTGTACGTACTGAGTAATGTAAAATAACAATTTGGATCAGTTAGTTTCAAGGGTCTCTAATGCACGTTATCTTTTAAGGCGTTTTACTGACCGGGCGAGTTGGCCGTGCGGTTAGGAGCGCGCAACTGTGAGCTCGCATCCGGCAGATAGTGGGTTCGAACCCCACTGTCGGCAGTCCTGAAGATGGTTTTCCGTCGTTTCCCATTTTCACACCAGACAAATGCTGGGGCTGTACCTTAATTAAGGCGACGGCCGCTTCCTTCACATTCCTAGGCCTTTCCTGTCCCCTGTGCCGGTGCGACGTAAAGCAAATAGCAAAAAAAAAAAAGCGTTTTACTGACACTTGTATTATATTATCCTTGGATTATTTTTACCAACAACAGACATAAGGAAAGCTGATCATTCTGACGACACTGATTTTCAGCCACATGATTGAAACTCTATAATTTTAAACGCCATTTACTCGCATTTCATTTGAATAGCTTTCAGTGGTTAACCCACCCGCATGATATGTGGTTTTCCTCCTGATGTAACCGATATTTCTATCGCTAAGCAATGTTTGGCATATCAACTGAATTTAGTTTTTAAAAGAAACATGTTTGATCTAGCATCGATCATAATTTTCGGATTTTATCATTGGTACTTACCAGTGTATGTGTTTGCTGAATATTTAGTTTCCGCATCAGCTTCCGTGTGCATAATTCAGGAACACACCTTATAAGAGAGAGATTCACTAAATAAGTACAAAGAACTGTGATTGCGCAGATTTACGCAACCCCTACTTAAAAGCAAACTAGCTTATAGTTTCTTGAGACTGTTGATATCACAATCATGGCCACGGGATCTCCAGTTTTATATTGAATCCAAACCACGACAAGAATTATTACTTTAAAGCTACGAAAGAAAATTGCTAAATATTTAGCATGGAATGTCCTTTTACATTGTGCATAGGCATGAACGCTAAGGAAGAATATAAAAAGCTGGAAGGTTTTAAAATGTGGCCTTGGTAAAGGGTGTCACATTCATTGGCCGGGTTTAGAGCCGTGGTTGCCTTGCTGAGAAGCCAGTGACCATGCCACTGGGCCATCACATCTTTAGTCATCAGCAGCGTATCAACGGACTGTGCCCTTCAAGCAATTCTATCTTGAGCGTCTTCTTCCTTATCAGCATACATGCAGTTCCTCTTTAAATTTGTTATCATTCCAACTCTTCTTCATCCACGTTCCTTCTTTCGATTTATCTTCCACTCTACAATAGTTTTCTTATACAATCATTTCTCAGTATGTGTCCTACCTATTTCTTATTGCCTTCAATACGCTTCATTCTTTGTTAACTCTCGTGAGAACTTCCTCATTCCCTGTCTTTTCCGCCCATTTTATTCTCTCCATCCTTTACCGTAGCCACATTTCAAAACCTTCCAGGTTTTTCTGTTCTTCCTTAATGTTCATGCTTCTGCATAATATAAAAGGACATTCCATACTAAATATTTAGCCATTTTTTTTCGTAGCCGTAAAATAATCTTGTCGTTGGAAGTTGTTTCACTTTTCCACATGGGATGTTTCCTTGTTTTATCCTCCTCCTTTTCTCTTTTGTGCACTTTCCATTTCATGTTACTACACTTACCGAACATTTCAAAGAATGTTCACCGAGCTCGATAGCTGAAGTCACTTTAAGTGCGGCCAATATCCAGTATTTGACACAAAATGCGATAGTCGGAAAAGTTTAAAGTCCACTAATTCTTCCTGGTCATAGAAATAAATACTTTATTTTTCTACTTTGTCTAGGATATACGACGAAAACCACTAGCACTGATAAACCATACTTATTTTCTTTAGTGTGTATCTAAAGCCGTACATAGCGTGCCGTGTTAGACATTCTATTTATTACTGACTTGATGGACACTCTAACGAGAAGAACAAACTGTGACTACCTCATGAAGTGTACGTACTGAGCAATGTAAAATAACAGTTTGGATCAGTTAGTATCAAGGGTCTCTAATCCACGTAATCTTTTAAGGCGTTTTACTGACCGGGCGAGTTGACCGTGCGGTTAGGAGCGCGCAGGTGTGAGCTCGCATCCGGGAAATAGTGTGTTCAAACCCCACTGTCGGCAGTCCTTAAGATGGTTTTCTGTGGTTTCCCATTTTCACACCAGGCAAATGCTGGGGCTGTACCTTAATTAAGGCCACGGACACTTCCTTCCCACTCCTAGCCTCTTCCTGTCCCATCGCCTCTATAAGACCTATCTGTGTCGGTGCGACGTAAAGCAACTTGCAAAGAAAAAATCCAACGTAATTCGTTCTATTTCTACGTAGATACTTTTTAGATTGTTTTGAGATTGTTGTGTGTCCAACGGTTAAAGTTGTTGGTGTACTTCAGAATTTCTATGGCTTCCCTGTTTAGCCGGGGGTGGTAAGACCTAGTAGTTGACAGTACAGTACTTCGGTCTTGCTGTACTGTGTGTCATGGCCTGGTAGCAGAGAGTGTTCAGCGACTGATGACCTTCCTCTGTTCGGCAGAACCGGGGAGAAAGAAGACAAGCGATCAGCAGGTAGATCCTTTCTCCAGTACATTGGGAAGATAACAAATGGAATAGGGAGGCTTCTGGAGTCCCATGGAGTAAAAACTATAAATAAGCTAACGAAGAAAATCCAGGAATTGCCAAGGTCTGCCAAAGACAAGCGCCATCCTCTCTCCATAGCAGGTGTTTACAAGACCCCGTGCAGCTGCGGCCAGGTGTAACATATATACCTAGCAAGTACGAAACGCAGCATCGCCAGCCGACTGAAATGTCGTATGGCTTTTAGTGCCGGAATATCCCAGGACGGGTTCGGCTCGCCAGGTGCAGGTCTTTCTATTTGACTCCCGTAGGCGACCTGCGTGTCGTGATGAGGATGAAATGATTATGAAGACAACACATACACCCAGCCCCCGTGCCGTAGGAATTAATCAATTAAGGTTAAAATCCCCGACCAGACCGGGAATCGAACCCAGGACCCTCTGAACCGAAGGCCAGTACGCTGACAGTTCAGCCAACGAGTCAGACATCAGCCGACTGAAGGAGCGCAACCGGCACAGCCGAGTGGCATAAGTGGAAAGGTCACCAGTCGCTGAACACTCTCTGCTAGCAGGCCACGGCATAGAGTACAGCAACACCGAAGTACTGTCAACTACTGTCTTACCACGCCCGACTACACAGGGAAGCCATCGAAATTCTGAAGTATACCAACAGCTTCAAGCGTAAGGAGGAATCTGAACGGGTCAATAAAGTCTGCTTTCCAGTTCTGTCTCCGCCAAAGCAGGTCAGCCAGCGCCGGGCTCCACACTGCTTCGTGATGATGATGATGATGATGATGATGATGATGATGGTGGTGGTGGTGCTTGTTGTTTAAAGGGGCCTAACATCCAGGTCATCGGCCCCTATGGTACAAAATGAGACGAAATGCGATTAAAATTTAAAAATGATAAAACATTCATCCGCTGACCAGAATTCAAAACGTGATGATGCGGAATGAACTGATGAATATGAATTTAAAACAATCAGTGGATAAGACGCGCAATGCCTCACATTCCCAGAAACAATATTACAGACCAAGGGACTGCTTCCAAAGCCCAATCCTGAATCGATGATGCTTGTCTAAATGGGCCAATATCTATGTCACGATCCCGCATAATGACACTTATCGCTAGTAAAGGAGAACCATGGTATTTCTCAAGTTGCGGTACTAATCAAAGGTAGCGCAAACTCACGGTGTTCCAAACATTAAGGTACTACTCACAAGTATTGTACCTCGCACAGGTAACGCAGACCTATGGTGTTTCTCACATAATAGCGCCACTCACAGCCAACGCAAACCGATGAGATTCCTCAACTAGGTGTACTAATCACGGGCGCCGGTATTCTCGTGGTGTTCCTCACACAGTGGGTACCATAATAATATAATAATAATCGTATGGCCTCAGCTACCGTGTGCAGGCATTTCAATTTGACGCCATCTGGCAGTCTGCTCTTCAATTTTGACGTTCCGTTTTACTCTAGGCCCACTAGATGGCAGACCGAGTAAACCGAAACTCTCCTGGGCGTCTATGGCTGAGATTTAATGAATTTTGTCGGGTAAATACCAAATGTGCCACCAGAGATCTTTTACATGCCGACATCGTACGACATGGAGTGTCGAATGGACTTTTTTCCGCCCTTCAAAAATCCGACTACTTCTGCCAGGTTTGAACAGGCTATCTTGGGATCCGGAGGCCGACACTCTATCCCTGATCCACAGAGGCAACGCAGACCCACGGTGTCGCTCATATAGTGGTACAACTCACAGGCTACGCCCAGACCCGTGGTGTTGCTCACATGGGTACGACTCACGGGTACTGGAAACCCACAGTCCACACGCACTGTTGCTACGAATCACAAACCTATTGTGTACCTAATATAGTGACACTATTCTCAAGTAAAGGCGACCCACGGTGTTCCCCGCGTGATGGTACTAATCAAAAGTAGTTTCATGGTTCTAAGACCATCATCCCTTGATCGTCCCTTTTAGTCGCCTCTCACGACAGGCAGGGGATACCGTGGGTGTATTTTTTATCGTCTGCGTCCCCCACCCACAGGGGGTAGAACGAGAGAAAAAAGAAGGAAGGAAGGGATCCGTCACTTCGAAAAATGAAGTAACGAACGAAGAAAGTCAAGGGTACCGGGCGAGTTGGCCGTGCGCGTAGAGGCGCGCGGCTGTGAGCTTGCATCCGGGAGATAGTAGCTTCGAATCCCACTATCGGCAGCCCTGAAGATGGTTTTCCGTGGTTTCCCATTTTCACACCAGGGGCTGTACCTTAATTAAGGCCACGGCCGCTTCCTTCCAACTCCTAGGCCTTTCCTATCCCATCGTCGCCATAAGACCTATCTGTGTCGGTGCGACGTAAAGCAACTAGAAAAAAAAGTCAAGGGCCACGAAGGGCGTGAAAATGAAAGACTCCCTAAGCCTCGAATGCTCTAATACCGTCTGCGTCGGAAAAGAACAAGAGTTGACCAAGGGAGGTCGGACAGGATAGACGAACGTGAGGAGCCTGGCACAAGTAAGTGGAAGCAATGCCAAGACTCAGCTAAGGGTCCCGTGGTCGCCAACCCACGCTCCCTAGTTGAGAGCACCTTGGGCCCTTTTTAGTCGCCTCTTACGACAGGCAGGGGATACCGTGGGTGTATTGTACATGTGCGTCCCCCACCCGCTGGGGGACCACACTGCTTCAATCATTAGACAAAGAACAGCCAATCGGCGATCGCACCTATGTCATGGCTGACCAGTAAGCAAGCAGCGAACCGTAGCCTGTACTATCATTGGCCAAAGAACAGCCAATCAGAGCCCGCACCCCCTCCTGACCATGGCGGACAACAGCCGGCACTATATATTGCGGTGGAATACTGGCACATTTTTTCGGCTGGGTCGCCCTCACCTGTATTCGCAACTCAGTCGGCCCAAGAAACAATAAATAGGCAGACGCCTAGTTGGCAGTCGCCTCCCCTACAACATGTTCTCCTGCATTATCTCAGGCATGGACACAGCCCCCACTAAAAAGGACATCCTCAACGAACTACGTCTCACCGGCGCCCCAGTCCACGATGTCATCAGGCTCCTGGAACATCCCGCCAACTCACCATCAACGTACGTCCTGGCCTATGTACACAGCCAAGAAGACGGTGTAAACATCGTAAACAACGGCGTGACCATCAAGAACAGACGCCACAAAGTGGAGCCCATCCCGGCGTACATAGTGAAGCAGCTCTTCGACGACCCTAGCACCACTCCCTACGTCATGAGCACCAGCCCCCACCCCCACCACCTCCCAAATCCATCCTTCCCACAACCACCACTACGACCACTACTACCACCATCACCACTTCGGCCTTTATTCCTTCTTATACTGCCACCATTAGTACCACGTTCAGCCACCCCTCTCCTCTAATGGCATCATCCATCACTTCCCTAAATTCCACACCACCCAGTCCCCAGCAACCCCCTACCAACCTTACAGATGCAACCAGCGCAACACAGCCAGCCACACAAGGAAACGCAGCCACCACCGCAACTCCGGCACCTCAGCAGCTACCACCACCGAGCTGTATTATCCGAGGCGTAGATCCAGCCATCACAGAAACAGAAATACTCCGAGAACTCCAAGCAGCAGGAATACCAGCCCGCCGCGCATACCGCATCCACAACGTCAACGGGCCAACATCCATTATGCGGCTACAACTCCCTTCAGAAGAAGCAGTACGTCAGTTGATATCCACCGGCGTCCGAATTCACAGCCAGCACCATCGAGTTGAACACTTTCGCTCCCCACCCCATACCATGCACTCCCCTCCTAATAACCCGCAACGGCGCCCCCGGCCAGCCTCCCCACCCACCCCACCCCAGCAAACCATCTACCTACCTGCTCCCCAAACACCCCTGTTCCCACCCCATCACCCGATACTAGACCTATTCCGTCTTCTAGCCACCTCCATCGCTAACATCACAGCTTCCCTCCAATTCATCATACCCCAACACTACATTAGCAGTCCCTACTATACCTTCCCGCCGAACCTGTAAATTGTAACAGCACTATAGATTTTGTAACAACGCTATGTATGACACTAAAGTATGTAACTCTATGTATATGTGAACTCATGTAACAATTCTCAATAAAAACCATAAGACCAGAACTACACTCCTTAGCCAAGAGGCCACATCTCCAAATCTCCAAACCAAAGCTCCCCCTTTTCATCTTCAAACACCAACAAATCCCCAAACCCCGCCAAATCTCCTGGCCAGAGAGAAGGCGTAACCTTCTATATCCCCCTTGGTCCTTGGTCCTTGGTCCTTGATACAACTCCATTCTACTGAGAGCTTCGTAGCCATCGAAGTCATTTGGAACCCTTGAAGATGCCAAACCCAGTCATCGATGAAACGTTTGGTGAAACGTCGGGATCATCATATGCTCCTAGACCACGACCTGCAAGATCGTAAAATACACACATTCTTCATAACGCCGGCTGTGAAAGCCTCAACTGCTAAGGTGTTGCTGTATGATTGAAGTATACTTCATTACAAATATCAGTCTAAGGAGTTGAAATGGGGTTAACATGCCTAATTACAAAAATTAATTCTCGCCCTTCCCACGAAGCTATTTCTGACAAGCTAATTAGGCTAGGATAGTGATTAAAGGTGTAAAATTAGGGTAACCGCCCTAAAAACAATACCACTAAACTGTACACTTTCCACGAAGCTAGAGGGTTGAAATTTGGCACTATTCTTTCTTAAAAGGTAATTCCGTTTTATTTTGATATTTTGTGATAAAGGGAGAGAAATTTGGGTAACTACCCAAAACACAATATCACTCAATCGCACACTTCTCACAAAGGCAGCTGAAATTTGGCACAAGTGATTCTTATAAGCTAAGAAGTAGTTGTAGTAGTAGTAGTAGTAGTAGTAGTCGTAGAGGAGGAGGAAGAAGAAGAAGAAGAAGAAGAAGAAGAAGAAGATGATGATGATGATGATGATGATCTACGTCTTATAGAAGGCTCATTTACCAAAAATGAGCTGCGAGTTTTAACCGGAAGGTTCCAAAATCGAAACCAGAATTACGAGGAACGTAGTAGTATGACTGCATGGGATGTTAGAGATCGCTGTTTGTCATCCCGATTACTGGCTAAACTCATGCAGGCATGTTCCAGTCAAAAGCGCACCCTACCATTCGTTCGAGTATCAACTGTTCAGGGATGTCAACTGTTGTTAACTGACTGCTTTCAACGACATATTCACGGGTTGACCTCGGAACCTTTCAGTTCAAACTCGTTGATAATTTTGGTAAGCGAGCTTCCTATATGATTTTAGCAAAATACGTAAAAACGTAATTATACCTGTAATGTTAAAAGGAGCTAGGTCTGGAAGGAGGAGAATTGCTCGTGCCATTGCACGGTGTTGCCACATTTCTGCATTCCATTCTTCCCCTCGCTTCCTGCTCATTAATTCGCTCGTTCAGACCGCTGTGTTATGTTGTAGACTACTTGGTCATACTGTGTCTGACTTGGTCTCATGTTCGGTTATCTTGACAGGGACCGGGGCTGATAAGCTCAGGCAGTAGAGCGCTGGCCTTCTGAGCTCAATCCGGTGGTATTTGAAGATGCTCAAATACGTCAGCCTCGTGTCGATAGCTTTACTGGCACGTAGAAGAACGCCTACGTGACTAAATTTTGGCACCTCGTCGTCTCCGAAAACCGGAAAAGTAGTTGACATGACGTAAAATCAATAGGGTTTAACATTATTATTCTTTAACAGGCGTAGTCAAATAGCGAATAACATCCTCTTTACACGGATCCAGCTTTGTAATTTTGGAAGTTCTAGGCCTCTTCTTTCCAAACGTGGACAGTTTAGATGAACCCTCTTCTAAGTTGCTGTATTTCTCCATCGTAACTCTTGTCACAGTGCTTCTCCTAACTCTTTTGCAGTGCGTTCCTGGACTCTCTGGAATGAAATTAAACGAACATTCCTTTCCGAAAAACTCGTAGCCTCCTCTTCAAAGAATTCCCTTGCGGCTCATACCATTTCCCTTCGTTGGTGATGAACTGTCACACCACGGCCAGCGGTATTTTTCTACGAGGTGGACATGTACTGGGCCTCCCTTTCCCTCGAGGAGTATTCATCATGCTCGAAATATGTACTTAAATAAAATAATTATTCGGAATTAGTATTTAAAATACTGTTAGGTACTTAATAACAGACACAAAACAGAAACAGAAATAAAACATAACTCACACTGAACTGCTTGCGACAAGATATAACTCAGAAGTTGAGAGGTTTGGCAACTCCAAGCAACACGAGCCGGCCAACAGGCTTATCTCCATGGCAACTGCAGTGGGCCAACCATCGTTTCCATGGCAACCATACCCCCACTCCATTTACCCCGCTCCAGCAGGCAGTAAAAGGACTTTCAGTATTACGACCTTAGGCTGAAGGGTCTGACATCAGAACATCTTCTCTATCAGTTTCTAATTCTCTTACACCTAAATGCTTCTTCAATGGTTCAAGAAAGATGGATATCAACCGGTAGTAAATCAGGACAGAATGATCAGCACCTCCCAAATAAAGTACTATAGCGATATTTGGCTAGAGTATGACTTAATATCACCGTGTAAGAATGCATCACCCGTCCACAACAATTTGTCGTCTCTTATGACATAGAAATGAGATTACATTAAGCATCTCAATGACCAATAACCAAAAAGAACAGAAAAATCTTCTCCGTACAGACCATGAAGATCCTTGGAGGGGTAGAAAGTCAAGGCTTCCACTATCCGTAACCTCGGGACTTCGTGGGGGTAGAGTGGTTATCTCTCCGCCCGGCCGCCATTTCCCCCAGGAATAAACCTTGTACTCATTTTTGGTGAAGGCTGAGTGAACTTCAGGGCCATTTACACCTCCGGAAGTGGAAATCATTCTTAAATATTTCGACTTCTTGACGAGGAATCGAACCCACGTCCTTCCGGGTGAACAATGATCAATAACCACCAGCTTTAATATAACTTAGTACAGCAGATATTAGGACTATTGAAGGAGGCATAGATAAGGCAGATGGAAGTGGGCCAAGCACACCTCAACTAAACAACCATGGTCTAGCTTTTCTCTTTTCTGAAGCGCATTATGAAGTAAATAATGTGGAAATAGATCGAATAAGGTTGGTATTATAAGTGCAATGAATCTCTGCCCTTCTTATAGTGATGAAGAAAGTAGTCTTTTACGGATGGCGGAATGGTGTCCGAAAGTTAATAACAACTGGATGATTAATCACGACGGAACTTTTTCTGATGTTACCATTAAAACATATTGTCGGCTTTGCAGATGAATTTAGACGTATTATAATCAACGCAAAACAAGAGCTAATTCTGATCCGTGATAGAAGTGATTACAATTCTCTTAAAGCAGCAGAAACACCAGTAGACTCGAATATTGTGGAGGATTCCATTGCTCAAGATTGTAGAAAATGGTATACCATCACCAATACGTCTTCGAAGTTGGGAGCTGCATGAATATCCTGTGTTACCACCTACAAACAAGTATAGAGGGGCTGTTAAAACGTCACGTTTTATTGAAAAACCTTTGCATACTTTTTTGGATTTCAAACCCATCGTAAATTCAACTATGAAAAAAATAGCTCACAGTTTGATCACTGTAAATCAAGAAATATTATACTACATCTCAACGGAATTACGTATCCCTACGAAAACATGGACATTATTTTGAGAAAAACAAATTTGGGTTGCTCTATGACATGTTTTGTTAATTCCAATCATCGTATTATCAGAAAGAAGATCGTCCGCTATTTTCCCCTGAAGAATTTAAAAATAAGGCACCGATTGTAGTTATAGACTGCTCTTATCATGAAGAATCTATAAAAGAATCGCCTGTCGATATTCGTTTAGAATTTCAAACATCTGAAAACATTCCTTCTAACACAACAGCCTATTGTCTTATTGTCATGTGAGTGATGTTACTTACCATCCATTAACGAATATTGTTATAAGACGATATCATGATCAATAGCGTGTGCTTCTTCACCGTACACTATGGAACAGACAGAAGAAGAAGACTACACGGTTAGAGACAATAGTCTTGATAACAAACAAAACTGTGAATGTGCATGCTGTTCGCCTACCAGTGTAACTAATACACATCTTATTTATCTCAGATGCCAAAACATCTGATTCAATGTTCACCACCACGATTTTTATCTACGTACGCTGCTCCTTTCGTAGATGCTTTTTGAGGCATCCTCCCTCTCCACAGTAAGATGTCAATCGGTACAGCTTTATGCAGACTCTGTTGACGTCATAACAAGCATCGAGGCAAAAATGGTTCGGATGATTGGGATGGACCTAATCCGCAGATTGTAAACTGTACACAGTGTATGGATGAACTTTTTCCCTTCTTTACAGTACCTTATAACAATTCATAAAGGAACAAAACACGTGTATAAACACAAGGTAAGAACTGCATTAACTTCTTTGTAAAGCATAACATACATAAGTTAGTATAATATATTTTTAAAACTTAATTCCATAAACAAAACAAAAATTTTTTGTAATTTGAATGTTGCAAGATTGCAATTTTGGAATCATGGTACCTCATCTCAATAAGCTGATAAGGAGTACAGCAAACTTGTCGGCAGCATACCAAAGATTGTTGTATAACCGATAGTAGATTGTTTAATTTTTGCAAAATAATTACACAATAAATATTTCATTAAATTCAAAATGTTCTACTTATTACATTCCTTTTGCTTCCTTACACCTATCGAAAATATTCACACTTATACCATCTATAAAGACTTGAGTTTACCAGTGAGTGACCTTGATAACGAACAAGTCTAAACGTGCTGCATGTTAAAACGGAATGACCTTCGTATCACACGTGTTCAGTCCCATCGGAGACAATTCTGGCACAGCTCTGTCACTACACCAAAGGGGGACTAGGCCAGATGAGGAGAAGGAGGAGAGAAAGGCATCTGACCGTAAAACTGGACCCCAAGATGACGACTATGTGGTTAGACCCCTAAACATTGCAACGGGGATGGTATATCTCCGTAAAACTGGGCCCAAGATGGCGACTCTGTAGTTAGGCCCCTCTAAAATGGTGGCAGGAAGGCATCTGACCGTAAAACTTGGCCCTGTGTAGTTAGACCCCTACAAGATGACGTCAGGAAGAGCATCTGACCATAAAACTAGGTTAAGCCATATGTGCTCCCTCTGCTGGGAGGATCAAAATGGCGACGGGAAGGTAATCTGACCATAAAACTGAACCCTGTGTAGTTAGGCCCCTAAGAATGGCGACGGGAAGGGCATCTGACCGTACAACTTGGCCCTATGTAGTTATGCCCCTCTAAGATGACTTCGGGTAGGGCATCTGGCCGTAAAACTAGGTTAGACCATATATGCCCCCTCTGGTGGAAGAATCAAAATGACGACGGGAAGATAATCTGACCGTAAAACTGAGCCCTGTATAGTTGGCCTCTCCAAAAAGGCGTCGGCAAGGTCATCTGACCAGAAAGTTAGGCCCTGTGTAGTTAGGCCCGTCCATGAGGTTAGGCGTGCTCTCTTACGTGAATCCACATTGCCCAACTACTCAAGATGGCGTCGCGAGAATCCCCATTTCCCTACTACTCAAGATGGCGTGGGGAAGGGTATGTAGCCATAAAAGTGAGGTTAAGCCCCTTCAGGATGGCGACTGTTGGCGTCGAGAAGGGCATCTGGCCGTAAAAGTGATGTTAGGCCCCTCCAAGATAGCGACTGTGAGGTTAGGCTTCCTCTCGTACCCAAAATATGACGTCGAGAAGGGCATCTCAACGTAAAAGTGAGGTTAGGCCCCTCCAAGATGACGACTGTGAAGTTAGGGTTGCTCTCGTGCGCAACATCCGCGAACGTACATTGCCCTACTACTCAATTAGGGGTAAATAACCTCAGCTGCAAACGTACATTGCCCTTCTTCTCAACTAGGGGTCACCGAGCTCGATAGCTGCAGTCGCTTAAGTGCGGTCAGTATCCAGTATTCGGGAGATAGTGGGTTCGAACTCCACTGTCGGCAGCCCTGAAGGTGGTTTTCCGTGGTTTCCCATTTTCACACCAGGCAAATGCTGGGGCTGTACCTTAATTAAGGCCACGGCCGCTTCCTTCCCACTCCTAGTCATTTCCTGTCCCATCGTCACCATAAGACCTATTTGTGTCGGTGCGACGTAAAGCAACTTGCAACTAGGGGTCAATGACCTCGTGAGGAAAAGGCTGACTCAACACCCATTGTTTTAGAATCCCCCTTGCTATACTACTAGCGTTATCAGATGCAGGCCAGGATAAGCAATTGCTGCCTTAGCAGTTGTAGCACAACAGCTGTAGGGAATTGCAGTGTTGTTCTTTGCTTTATCTTTCTTCTCACCTCTGGAATCACCTCCTCGCTTATTGCCAACGAAGAGAGACTCGCCCTGTACTTATGAACATACGGAGGTTGAATATTAAATTTTGATGATAAATGGTGGTTCCTGAAATTCAAAACTGAGGTACGCGAGCTGACTATTGAACATAAGAAAGATTGGGCATGATCAAGATGAACTATGTAGGAAGAAGTAACAGTGTTCCAGATTAAAGGTAATTGGTCAATAATTGGTCAAACACAGGAGACAGAGGGAGATCTGAGAGCCCAGATATCGGTGATGTCACTGCTTCTGTTCAGTAAACAAAGAAGTGACTTGAGACATGAAGCAATCTCATGTACACGTGTAACAAACAAGAATTTGTTATCAAAAAGTACCCCAAAATATATTTTCTTCCTCTAAGTGTAGGCAAAGACTCATCAAAGAGATGATAATTATAGACTATGGGAGATGTATGTGGACCAGGGCCTTTCAGGGCGCATGAACTAGTGCATTGCACTGTGCACGGTGCAAAAGACTACTTCGCTTGGTTGACCAGAGTGCAGACCCCCTCTCCTCGATTTGGAGCAATAGCATTGTCTCTCTCTTTCCCCACGCCTGTCTCGCTCGCTCCGCCTGTCTCCCTCTTCCTCATTTGCTCCGTAGTGCTCCAAATCCGAGCCGAGTTAAGCCGAGCTTAGCCGAGTAGCCCAGAAACGAAGCGTTGGTCCGATCCGAACCGAGTGGGACCGATGCACTGTGCACAGGAACTCTGCGCCTCAGTTTGCACGCGAGATATTGGGCGTTTGAGAGGCCCTGATGTAGACATAATTATACAGGCTGGTCAGAAATATCGTGAACCGGGTATATGAGCGTTAGAGTGTCGATCATACTGATAAATAATTTGAAAGGAGTAATTCGATATCTCGCACCATTGTCATTTTATCAGCTGCTGAATTTAGCCAATCAGATCACTTCGCGGGCGAATTCAAATTGTTTTACGAGCCAGTGTTGCTAAATCTGTACGTGGCTTAAGACCGGCATGAGAGCACCAGTCGGAGAATAAAACACCAGGGGAGAGATTTGAATACAGACCTTCGAGCTGACAGGATCGCACCAAAGCAAGTACGGTACGGTGACACGGACTGACCAGCGGTGTCTTTGTTTGTGATCTGATTTCTCAGCATGGTTCTTAAGCCATTCTTAAATCAACCCTGGCGCGCAAAACGCATTTGAATCCGCCCACGAAGTGATCTAATTGGCGTCAGCATAACCAACCCTTTAATACTGATACACACGATTTACGTTGTTTCCGACCACCCTGTACAGTGCCCTCTACTGTCAATGTATATCGCACAAGTATTTTCAGTGGCGTTCTTTATAGCATCAACACTAACCGTAGTCACGTTTCTCTAACCAGTTTTTCTGCCATTTCACTCATCTTGCTACAAAACGTGTTAGCAAAGTGTATCAATCACTGTCCTTTCCAGACGCAAAAGAAATGGTTATGGAAGTACTTTGCATAAAACTGACATGCTATTTTTGTTATCAGCTTACTTCTCTATGAAGATAGATCGCATTCCTTTCCGACAAGTCGAGTGTCAAGGAAAGTGAAGTCTCTTCTGTCAGTTTTTTCGATATATTTAAAGGAAAGTATTACAGAAAAACCCACCTAAACCGAACCTTCTATATACGGGAAAACTGTAAAAAGGGAAAATAAATTTAGGATAGGAGGAACTTCCTATATTAAATAAGACTTTAAAACAGAAAACTGCGTAACACGGAAACGGAACCATATTTCTGTAACTTACCATTTGCGTAAATAACCTGATGAAAACGGAACAATTTAAGCGTAACTGGCAATAAACTCCTAATTTTTAAAAAGTTTTTGTAATGAAGATAGAAAACATGAAATTATTTTTGAGACTGTGTGTACTCAGATTTCTACCAAGCACCAATCCTACCGCCAGTTACTATCTTCTACAAAGACATTCGAAGATTCCATAGTCTTTGTGGCAGAGTATTTTTCCTATACATTATACAATTGGCTTTACGTCGCACAGACACAGTTAAGTCTTATGACAACAATGGGATAGGAAAGTGGTAGGAGTGGGAAGGAAGCGGCCGTGGCCCTAATTAAGGTACAGTCCTAGCATTTCCTGGTGTGAAAATGGGGAAACCACGGAAAGCCATCTTCACGGTTGCCGACAGTGCGGTTCGAACCTACTATCTCCCGAATACAAATACTTATTCTTTTGTGCTATAGATTACAAAAGGTTCTTGACCTTACTGGATTGCAAATAGTGTACCGTTAATCCGTCCACCCCTCATCCAATGCGCATTGTAGGATAGTTACGGTTCATTCGCAGTTTTACGCTGGCAAGTAAGAGTGGAACGAAATTGTGAATCGTATTCATTCCTCAATTCAGCTTCATACTGCATGTTTGGGATACAGTAAAAATGCCTACCAAACATAAGACACCAGAAACCATTGAAAATGTACTTGTTTTGCAACTAGATCTGTTTTTAAAGGCGGTTTAGTTGCTAAAATGACATCTAGTTACTAACTGAAAATCTAATCTATGTAAAAAACTTCATCTGGTTGAAATCTAGGGTTATTTTCGTTTAAATTTTTCATTTTTTTTTTTTGTATCTTAAGGAAAATGTATTCCTTACGAGAGAGAAGATTGTGGAATGAAGAGATTGTATTACATACAAACAATGCAATATGCCAAAGGGAAAGAGGACGGAAGAGGAAACTGTGAATCCCCGAACTTAGTGGACTTGCATTGCATCAGAGTTAAGAAAAGTTTCTCGAGAGAGAAACTGTAGAAGGGGCAGTGTAGGGGAAACTATGAACCCCCACGACTTGGTCGAATTGTTTTGCAACATAGTCAAGTCGTAGTATCAAACGTAGTGCTGATTAATTCAAGTGTGGATGGTGATCGATAGTGCTAGTCTGACCTGAAAGTGTATAGTCTACCTAGTTTTGTATTAGGCTGGTAACTATGAGTGCAAGTAACGTGAAACAGTATTAACAGAAGTTTCGTGAAAAGTGGTAGTAAGTAAACCGAGCGATATGATCGTGCAGTTAGGAACGCGCAGCTGTGAGCTTGAATTCGGGAGATAGCGGGTTCGAACTCTACTGGCAGCAGTACTGAAGATGGTTTTCCGTGGTTTCTTATTTTCACACCAGTCAAATGCTGGGGCTGTACCCTAAGTCCACACCCACTTCTTTTCCACTCCTCGCTCTTTCCTGTCCCATCATCGACATAAGACCTGCCTGTGTCGGTGCTAGGTAAGCCAATTGTAGAATAAAAAAGTAAATTCGTGTCCTCGTCCCGAGGTGGTGCGGCTCTTTTCAGGCACACTTCCAATTGAGCCCTCTTGCCAATTTTAAATTTCTGGCCGTATCGTAAATCGAACCCGGGGCTCCGTGAACGGCTGCTAATAACACTAACGGCGATTCGGTCTCAAAATATCTGAACATGAACTTGAGAGAAATCAGTATCAAAATATCCGCAAGAAATATGTATCCGAAATAAACAAGCTAGATGAAAGAGGATGAGAAACCGATGGCGTATTTCATGATGATGATGGTGATTACTCTTTAAGTAAAAGTACAACTAAGCAACCATCCCCTCCTAACACTTATCACTGAAAATAATTGTAGATTTCCAATCGTTCTCGAACATAATTAGATGAGCGGTAGTCGGTAACACTTTTATGCAATACATATGCCGTTTTTTAAATGTATTGCACCGAGCTCGATAGCTGCAGTCGCTTAAGTGCGGCCAGTATCCAGTAATCGGGAGATAGTGAGTTCGAGCCCCACTGTCGGCAGCCCTGAAAATGGTTTTCCGTGGTTTCCCATTTTCACACCAGGCAAATGCCGGGGCTGTACCTTAATTAAGGCCACGGCCGCTTCCTTCCACTTTCTAGACCTTTCCTATCCCATCGTCGCCATAAGACCTATCTGTGTCGGTGCGACGTAAAGCAAATAACAAAAAAAAAAAAGTATTGCTTATAAAAAAAATCCTAATTCTCTTCAGCCGGTGTTAGCGTAGCGTACTTACAATGGCACGATCCTGTCAGCGCGGAGGTTCGTGTTGAAATCCCTGCCCTGGCGAAGTTTTCTTCTTGGATTGGTGTTCTGAAGCCGGTCTGAAACGACGTGCAGTTTTGGCAACAGTGCCGCGCAAAGTCCGTTTGAATTCGCCCGTGTAGCTATCTGATTGGCTACATTCAGCAGCTGATAAAATGACAACGGCGCGAGGGCTTTGATCCTATTCACAAGCTTGCCTTACTTTCACTTTTCCAAGTCAAGTCAGCCTGCACAGCAACTGCGTGCAAGCAGCTAGGTGACTACTCGCCACGCAACACACGATGACGCTTCCTTGGCTCGACTCCGCAGCCCATCCAGTACTTCCCACAGTCATATGCAGTGAGCAACTAAACAGCAACAGTTCAACAGTGCAAAACAGCAGGACATAACTTCTCACAAGACAACTATTAACGCAGTTCCAGTTGCACTCACGTTACCTGATTCCCTCGTTGACTCACGGCTATCCTCAGTCCATAGAAGTACACACACAAACACACACAGTACTCTAAGGCAGTACACAGTCTTCAATTCAGCTACTCACTCTATGCTCCGACGGCTTATGTAGACCAGAGGTATCCACGAAATGTCACTGTAATATTTGTCCCAAATGGAATGTAATAATTTATTTTACTCAAATAAAGTGTAAAATCTGCGGTAAATTAAGAAATAGTACGAAATATTTTACTTACAAGGAATAATATGGATACATACTTTACTACCTTACAACTATTTTTTGTGCTACGTCGCAGCGCTTCCGTATGTGTTTTGTTAGTCTAACACTTTCGTGTGTGATGTCCTTGCTCACTGAAGTGTGTTGAATTAATTAGGTGTCGTTTCCCTCATGTCTCATTCGTTTTGTACCCTAATTCATTCATTAAATGATATATTTATTGTTCCAGGGATCATGCTATTTCGCTGCCTGCGCTAGTCATACGGACAAAGATAATGACAATTCACAGATATAGCACTCCCACTCGTCGGTGCAAGCCCTGGACCTTAAGAAAGAAACGTAAAAGAGGGCACAAGCAGCGGAATACAACATAAAGGAGTCCTGTCTACAGCCCGGAAGTACGTACACATATTTCTCTAGTAACGATGGTATTTCTTAATTTACGCGGATTTTTCACTTTATTGGTGTAAAGGCAAATTTTATGTTCCATTTGGGACAAATATTACAATGACATTTCGTGCATACCTTTGGTCTACATAACCACTCCGACGTAACAATAACTACAGCTCAGACCTCGGGGGGACATTAGCGACAGCCAACACCTCTGTCGCTCCAGCACAGCCACCGAACCCGAACACACTGAGTCTCACACTGACTCCAACACTGAGTCCCACAGTCACTCTAACACTGACTCCACCACGTAACCCAACTCTAACTCCCGAGTCCAACACTGACTCCACCACGGAGCCCAACGCTGATCGCCTGTCCGCGGCTTGCCTCCCTTTTATAGCTCAGGTTATGTGTACCAGAATATTCGCGACGTGGCTGGAGACGTAACATTCTCGTTGCATCTCCCAGACACTCACAGGTAAACCAGCCGACGAGAACAATACACGGTAAGGCCGGCTCCGTCCTCCAGGCCGGCTGAGAGATCCCCGTTCGTCTGATTCACTAGTCCCTTTCAGGAAGAACCGAAAGGGGCTGCCACAGGGCTGATAATATGAATGTGTGCAAAGAGTGGCCTCGATTTATCGTGCAGCAACACGACGCCTGTTTAAATAACTTGGGCCATTTTCTTCGACTTTTCAGGTTGTTAATTGCAGAAATAGGATTACAATACCCACTTTCATGTTCGACCATATTTCTGCTAGTCCCTTAACTTAGGCTGGGACAGTGATACTAATATCTGGTACTGTCTAACGGCCGCAGCGGTAATAGATGTTGAAGCTTCTCTACCTTCGCGATAAGTTGTAATTAGCTGGGGAAAAATACCAATTTGAAAGTTCTTGTAACCTTACTTACTCAACTATCAGCGTGTTTTACAACTTTTCCCCGAGTTGAGTGGCTCAGAGCGCTGGCCTTTCTGAACCGAAGGTGGCAGGTTCGATACCGGCTCAGTCCAAAGGTACTTGAAGGTACTCGAATCTGTCAGCCTTGTGTCGGTCGATTTACCGGCGCATAAGCATCCCCTGTGGAACAAAATTCTGGCATCTCGGCGCCTTAGTAAACCATGCAACTGGATGGTGGGACGTAAAACAAAATATATTGTTGACAGACGTACTTAAAATGTCCAATCTGTCTGCTGTGACCGCTGTGGCGTGAGGTTTTGAAATAATAGTCCAGTCATTTTTCAAAATCCTTGCGATAGCTGATTAAAATGCAAAGCAGGTCAAATGTATCGGGCAAGCCATCAGATGTACCCCACTGATGCACACAATCCCTAATTTGAATTTCGCAAGTTAGAACAGGACTAGTCTCCTTTTACAGTATTACTTCAGGTTCCCTAGACTTTCCTACGATGAAATATTGTCTAGTTTATGCCTTAAGACTGCAACCAGCTTTCAGGATACCAACATACTTGTAAGAATTCTCCGTCCTTTACTGAGACATTGCACCACTCAGATAGGGGCTTATTTTACACTGGCATTTTCCTTTTAAATATCGACATTCTGTACTACTGGTAGCATCGAATATTTTATCGATATTGCTTTTTAATAGCCTTCTGAAATTCCATCATCACCGACAATCGCCGTAGGACACATCCCAGAAACTTAGTAAGGGATGTCATCGTCACGGTATTCCGATCCCCAACATCTCGATTACCACTGTCCAATCATATCTGCTCGCTCAGTTTAGTATATAAAAAGACACGAAAGGACAATTCGTAAATAAGGTGATTTAACATTCAGTAAGCAAGGATATAAATGAATTTCACTCGTCACAAAGGGTTCTCACCTAGAAAGAAATAACTCATTCACGTCCTCGACAGCCAACGGTCAAAAGACAATGCTGTTCCTGAGAGATGGAGAATAGAGCATAGGTAATCTTACGAAATAAAAACAAAAACCTTCGTTTACTCGTTCATTCAGATACTGGATATATCACTGCTATTATCCATGTGCATTTATTCATGCGGAAATTCTTCTGAGCCACGCTGAGTGGCCCAGACGGTTGATGAGCTGGCCTTCTGACCCCAACTTGTCAGGTTCAGTCCTGGCTCAGTCCGGTGTAATTTGAAGGTGTTCGTGTCAGCAGATTTACCGGCACGTACAAGAACTCCTGTGGGACTAAATTCCGGCACCTCGCCGACTCCGAAAAACGTAAAATTAATTAGTGGGGCGTAAAGCCAATAACATTATTATAAGCTTTTCTGATAATCGTTGTCGTTGTGCAGTTAGTACTGGCATGTGTACCGATTCAGCCCGAATGTTGGTTGGATCCCCAATAGTTCTACCATCAACTGTCATTGATAGTCCAAACGTCACTGGAAAGGCTTACTAAGCAAAAATGAGGAGTGAGGTAGTACCCCATTGTTTTTTTCCACTGAGCCAGTAGGTATTATTCCGTATGATTATGCCAACACAATGAAATGCACGCACCAATCGTTCCTCATTTACTGTCGTATTATTTGTAGTAATATGGCGAGACCTCCAGATTTGTTCATTTGTCTATAGATAACCCGGAGCTCGAATTGTGATGATCTATGCCGTTTTGAGGTCAAAACGTAATATAGTCAAAATGCAAGCTCAAACGCCACTAGAACCCATAGAGCACAATCAAAAATGTTCAGGGCAGATTGCACAACTAATACTTTCATAACACGATTCCATAATTTTAATTGTGGGAATTCAAAATTAATATTTTATTTTTCATATTTTAGTAATGAGGTTTGTCTGTTGATAAAATGTGTAAAGGTACTCTTAAGGTCATTAATTTTAAAATTATTTTGGTATTCGTACCTGCCAAGTGATGAAAGATTTTCATTCGTATTCATTCGAAAATATGTCTTAAATGTATCATCTTTACGCAAGTGGTTTAACGAATAATGAAAACGTACAACCTGTTTTCCAGTCTTTGACCAGGTCAGGGATGTAATGAATGGAACATATATAGGCTGTTATTACAATGGGGTCGCCAATCCCAAGGTGATTTATTAGTGATAAATGCTATGAAATGATAATGGAGAATGTTGCTGGAATTAAAGATGACAGGGAAAACCGGAGTACCCGAGAAAAACCTATCCCGACTCCGCTTTGTCCAGCACAAATCTCACATAGAGTGACCGGGATTTGAACCACAGTATCCAGAGCTGAGAGGCCGACGCGCTGCCGTCTGAGCCACGGAGGTTTCCAACGAATTATGAAATTCACCTAATCGTAAGTTCAAATCATACACCTGCTTCCATTCTCGTTTATGTAACAAATGTAACCGGAAAAGCTAATCTTGGTCAAGATTGAATAGTTTCGTACAAAACATAGCTTTCCGCGTGACCACGGAGCGAATATGTGTAACGATCTGTGTGATTGTTGCTGTATAGACGGTCACGAACCACCCGCTGCAATGAAAGAAGCAACAAATGCTAGGTAGAGGAACCGAGAGAACGACAGTTATGGTAATGTTCAGTCTTAGAGAGGTAGACTGACACTACCTGGATGTAAATGTTAACAGGGAGTTACACGCTCCCAAGAGCACCAGAATAATACAAAACGTCTAATGCACATTCAAGTACACGGGGTTGATGACAAGTCCTGTACTTTGCCTCTAAAATGAAAAAAAAAAATTGCTTTTCTGTTGTATCAAAAACTAGGAGTATAAAATATAGTCCCTCGAACAACAATATGTTAGCCATGCCCAGTCATCACTTTTTGAGCTTCTGAGTGAGAATGAGGACTAGAGACGGCAGGGCCCGACTGACTCTTGCATTTGTATTACTTTCACTTAGTTGTGCCGCTCTCTTTTTCCTTTCCTACTCCAAATTTTCGTCCGACCCCGAAGGTAGTATAAAAATCTCTAGCTTTCCCGCGTTATGGCCCCTTTCTTTAAAAGACACCTTCATTCCATGAACATTCTCCTATTAAGACTGATTATCTCACTGATTTTCCCTTAAAAGGGCAATCATCACAATTGTATTGCTACTGTAAGGATTCAAACACATACTTAGCAAGAATGTACTCCGAGAACAATGCTAATGTATCTATTTCTATGTATATAAAATAAGAGTTTTGGCTGTACATTGCTCAGAATTTAAAATGGATGGTATTTCTGTATCAGTCGTGCCCACAGTAACAAGGAAATGCACTTTTTACTTTTCCGTAATGTCTGCGTCTGTCTGTCTGTCTGTCTGCCTGTCTGTCTGTATGTATGTATGTACACGCATCACGAGAAAACGGCTGAAGAGAATTTAATGAAAATCGGTATACAAAGTCGGGTAATATGTCGCTACAATCTAGGCCACAAGTAATTTTATTCATGCTGACTGAAATGGTAGCTTAGGGAAAGGCCTAAAATTTAATTCTCAAATATTTAAGTTATCAGTGGCCATATCTCAATGAAGATCGGCATACAAAGTTGGGGAATAAGTCGCTATAATCTAGGCCATAAATAATTATACTCACGCTGAGTGAAATGGTAGTTTAGGGGAAGGCCTAAAATTTAATCCTCAAATATTTGTTATTAATAGCCGTATCTTAACAAAAATCGGTACGGGAAGTCGAGGAATAAGTCACTACAATCTAGAGCATAAATAATTGTATTCACACTGAGAAAAATGGTAGTTTAGGGGAAAGCCTAAAATTAAATTCTCAACTATTTGTTATTAGTGGTCCTATCTTAATGAAAATCGGTATGAAAAGTCGGGAAATAAGTCGCGATAATCTAGGCCATAATTAATTTTATTCACGCTGAGTGAAATGGTAGTTTAGGGGAAGGCCTAAAATGTAATTCTCAGATATTTATGTTATTGGTGGTCGTATCGATAACTACTAGGCCTACATAACTAAAGTTATACAGTTTTAAATATCATATAATTTATATCTTATGCATTGTTAGCGTACCGGCTATGATCATAGAGATATTCATGAATTTGGATTTTTGTTACTAAGTCCATATCAGCGCCAAGTCAAGAGAACATGGGTAAACAGAATTTAATGAAAATCAGTATGTGAAGTCAGAGAATAAGGAACTAAAGTCTACGCTATAAATTATTTTATAAGACGCCCTAATACCACAGAGTTGAAACAAAACTAAAGGTTAAGGCCTACAATACAGCTCATAAAACTAATCAACAATAACATTACATTGACCATTGTTTGTTGTGGTGGACTTTGTGTCTTCTGTCGCCACTCATCTACGATATATAGGATTACTGCTGTGTACCGAGTATTTCTTTTTAATTTACCTTACGTCGCATCGACACAGATAGATTTTATGGCGACGATGGGATAGGAAAGGGCATGGCCTTAATTGCAGTCCCAGAATTTGCCTGATGTGAAAATGGTCTGCCGACATTGGGGTTCCAATCCCCCGGATGCAAGCTCACAGCTGCGCGCCCCTAACCACACGGCCAACTCGCCCGGTTGTACCGAGTGTAACAGCCTGCTTGAATATTGGCGGGAAGTAACTGGGGAGTTAGATAACTTTCTTCTTTAGCATGCCAATCCTCTGGTTCATAAATTTTCTGATACTACTGGTACGTAACACACTGGTTTATCATAGCATTCGAGCTATTCAGTCCCTACTCTGAGGCACTGATTGGAATGACCAGTGTGCATATTTAAGTGAATTATGGTAGAGGAGTGTTCACAGCTGTCTGCGGTCTGCTCATTCCAACTCTGGAACTGTGGACTGTTAGATCGGCACCGTAGTACTACAACTTTTTTTTTTTTTTTTGGCTAGTTGCTTTACGTCGCACCGACACAGATAGGTCTTATGGCTACGATGGGACAGGGAAGGGCTAGGAGTTGGAAGGAAGCGGCCGTGGCCTTAATTAAGGTACAGTCCCAGCATTTGCCTGGTGTGAAAATGGGAAACCACGGAAAACCATTTTCAGGGCTGCCGACAGTGGGGTTCGAACCTATTATTTCCCGAATACTGGATACTGGCCGCAATTAAGCGACTGCAGCTATCGAGCTCGGTAGTACTGCAACAGACTATCCTCATTTTTTCCGTAGTGAATAGGTGGAAATCAAAGTTTTATTGTTCTCCTTTTAACCGTAGTACTGTTCGTTAAAAGTGAGAAAATGTGCGGGTTTTCCTTTGATCGCGTATTTTATATGATAACATTGCTTTTAATCGCTACTTACAGTACCTACTGATGTTGTTGTAATGGCCTTTGTTTACTTCAGTTAGGAAAACCAGAAATTCAGTCTTTCTGAGAATCCCGCAGCGAAGCACGGGTATGTCAGCTATTTGTTAGTATAAACTAGGCTAGTGGTGCGTGTTGATGATCTATGTCGTTTTGAGCTCAAAACGTAATATAGTCAAAACGCAAGCTCAAACGCCACCAGAACTTATAGAGCACAATCAAAAATGTTCAGGGCAGATTGCACAATAACAGCAGGTTTAGCGAGTTGAGACAAAGCACAGCAGTGCAGCAGATACGGTTTATGTTCGCCATGTCCAAATGTAAAACTTGTCTCTCTTCCAATTGTTTTGATTCAACAAATGCAATATTACGGTAACAAGATATAAAGTACAAACGCTAGTACTGTATTTGATGTAATGTATTTAAACATATAGGTTTTGTTCATATAATAATAAAGCCGGGTTGAGTGGCTCAGACGGTTAAGGCACTGGCTTTCTAAGCCCAAGCTGGCAAGTTCGACTTGGCTCAGTCCGATGGTATTTGAAGGTGCTCAAATACGTAAGCACCGTGTCCGTAGATTTAGGCCTATTGGTACGTAAAATAACTCCTGCAAGACAACATTCCGGTACCTCGGCGTCCCCAAAAACCGCAAAGGTAGTTCGTGGGACGTAAAAACAGTAACATAATAATAATAATAATAATAATAATAATAATAATAATGCTAAATATATAGTCTCTAGCAAGGGAAAACGAAACACAAAATTAAATACTGATCATTTCCGTTTCATATGTATAATTAATTATATCTCATTATTTTAATAATAATAATAATAATAATAATAATAATACCGCCTCTGTAGTGTAGTGGTTAGCGTGATTAACTGCCATCTCCGGAGGCCCGGGTTCGATTCCAGGCTCTGACGCGAAATTTGAAACGTGGTACGAGGGCTGGTACGGGGTCCACTTAGCCTCGGGAGGTCAAATGAGTAGCGGGGGGTTCGATTCCCTCCTCAGCCAGCCTCAAAGTGGTTTTCCGTGGTTTCCCGCTTCTCCTCCAGGCAAATGACGGATAGTACCGGTACCTAACTTAGGGCCACGGCCGCTTCCTTCGCTCTTCTTTGTCTATCCCTTCTGATCTTCCCATCACCCTACAACGCTCCTGTTCAGTATAGCAGGTGAGGCCGCTTGGGCGAGAGAGTGGTTCTCTTGTCCAGTTGTGTCCCCCAATCCCAAAATCTTACGCTCCAGGACACTGCCCTTGAGACTGTAGAGGTGGGATCCCTCACTGAGTCTGAGAGAAAAACCAACCCTGGAGGGTAAGCGGATTAAGAAAGAAATAAAGAAAGAAAGAAAGAAATTGTAGAATTATTTTTTAGTGTATGAAAAACATAAGCACCTATCATGCCATCAATTTAAACTTAGTGAACGTATGTGGTTTGTATGTCTTTGCTGAGTGCATGCAGAATTATTTACTGTACGTGCTGTCCACAATTCAAAATGTAGTGTTTTCTAGCGAAATGTTCTCAAGCCCCTAATCTCCCGTATATTTTCAAAAATGTTGGTAACCCTAGTTGTACCCACGTATGGTACGGTGAATATGAGTGTATGTACTATCTGCGCACTTTTTAGCGATAGATTTACACCCTAGTGCTCGAGTTGGCCGTGCGCGTAGAGGCGCGCGGCTGTGAGCTTGCATCCGGGAGATAGTAGGTTCGAATCCCACTATCGGCAGCCCTGAAGATGGTTTTCCGTGGTTTCCCATTTTCACACCAGGCAAATGCTGGGGCTGTACCTTAATTAAGGCCACGGCCGCTTCCTTCCAACTCCTAGGCCTTTCCTATCCAATCGTCGCCATAAGACCTATCTGTGTCGGTGCGACGTAAAGCCCCTAGCAAAAAAAAAAAAAAAAAACACCCTAGTGCTAAGTCGGTCGACTTCGGTTATCTTCGAGATTCGTATTGGCAACCTATGAAACACAAACTAAGAATCGCTTATCATCGCTGTGCGACATCTGGAGTACACTTTACGTACTCGTACTGTTGTTGTTTACACAGCAAAGCCAAACTATAGAATTCATGCTAGGAACACGTTTCGCATCTTGAAATATTATATAGTATTATATATTGTGTGTGTGTGACACAGTTGTTGGCGTTATGACAATAAAGGTTTAGAAAATTCATATCGATCGATCATATTATCGATTCAATTCAGATTTCATTTCCATTCAGTTGACAGTATTTACCGGAACCGACAGTGCTTCCTTCTTACTCCTCACCAAGTACAAAAATCTATCACTAAAAAGTGCGCGTACAGTATGTACCCCAGCTTCCTCTGGATGCCACGAGAAACAAAGTAAAAAAAACAGAAGGCTACATTATTGAGAGCCCCGTTCTCCATCATGAGCCAGTCCCATCAGAATAGCTCAGTCTCTAAATCTTTATATGAAGCAACAACAATAACTACTTACGCCAAGAACGAAATAGTACAGTAATGTAAAGTATATTATGCAACATTACCGAATATTTTAATTTTTCTATTTCCGTTAGTTATAAATAAAATTTGAACTCACCAGAAAGACAGATTGTAGAATCTCAAGGTCGAGTAATGGAATGAATCGTTTCATAACTCTCAGCCACTTTCCCAAACTTAAATAATGGACTGGAACAGTGAGTACAGGAATACTGAGCTGTTATACTGTAAGTTTCTTGGCTCAGCAAAGCGTGTGTAGATAAGTACAGGTACAGACACTGCACTGCTAGGAGGGTAGACTAGAGCAGAAGGAAGCTCAGCGACCCGAGAGAGACATGACGTAATATACGTCACAGAACATGCCTTGGTGTGTGTTTGTGTTTTCCGCTCTCTCAAAGGCTATTCAAACGTCAGCGTCCGTGAGCACCACAGTCAAACAGTCAAATGGGGGAGAATAAATAGCACTGCGAATAGCGTTCTTGTTAGGTTTCAAATTTTGCTAGAAAAGAGCTAGGAACAGTTTACCTGTATGAATGATTTCCTTCCAACCTCTTGACTGATTTTCTAAATTGATAACCATATTTTTAAATCGATGTTATTTGTTTCTTTGAACTAAATTGATTTTAAGTTATATTTCATCCATTCATATAGCTCTCATTTATGGTCGCCATATGTAACAGATTTCACGGAAAATTTGCTATTTTATAGAGTAAGAAAAACATTTGGGCCGAACAGACACAAGTCCGCGATGTTTTATTCTAGTGTCGGGCTGAATGGCTTAGACGGTTGAGGCGCTGGCCTTCTGAGCCGAACTTGGCAGGTTCGATCCTGGCTCAGTCTGGCGGTATTTGAAGGTGCTCAAATACGTCAGCCTCGTGTACCAGTAGATTTACTGGCATGTAAAAGAATTCCTGCGAGACAAAATTCCGACAGCTTTCAGAACTTGTTTTTTTTTTTTTTTTTTTTTTTTCGGGGCGTCGACCTATAGAGATCTTTTGGACCTGCGTGTAATTGGAATTGCTGAAGTGTAGAGTGTTGAATGTGAGGAAAGGAACGTTAAGGACGACACAAACACCCAGTCCCCAGGCCAAGGATATTAATCATTTACAATTAAAAACCCTCTGACCCGGCCGGGAATCGAAACCGGGGCCGCCGGGTGACAGACGGACGCGTTGCCCCTTACACCGCGGGGTCGGACTTCAGAAGTAGTTAGTGGGGCGTAAGAACATCATTATTATTAACTTATTATCAATATTATTGAAAACCTAAACCTGTTTTCCAGTCATTGACCAGGTCAGGGATGTAATGAATGGATCCTATATAGGCTGTTAGTACGATGGGGTCGCCACTCCCAAAGTGATTTATTAATGACTGATAGATGCTGTGAAATGAGAATGGAGAGTGCTGCTGGAATGAAACATGACACGGAAAATCGGAGTACCCGGAGAAAAGCCTGTCCCGCCTCCGCTTTGTCCAGCACAAATCTCACATGAAGTGACCGGGATTTGAACCACGGTATCCAGCGGTGAGAGGCCGACGTGCTGCCGTCTGAGCCACGGAGGCTTTCCATTAATATTATTATTATAGTTATTTATAAATTTTCAAAAGTCAACTTCGGATACTTGCAAATTGGATGCGTTTTCTTTAACACAAAGGTTGTATTTTTTGAGAATATGAAATCCGAGAAGAAAAACATTTGGGCCGAATAGACACAAGTCCGCGATATTTGATTCTAGTGCCGGGCTGAGTGGCTCAGACGGTTGAGGCGCTGGCTTTCCTTCACGATTGTGTTTATGGAGAACTTCATACTCAACTGCTCAGAATTGTTAGGTATTATTTATCTGTTCTTGGGCATAATGCCAATGTGAAGGGCGTGTTTCCACTTACGTCTGCCAAATGAACAGATTAGCACTAACATCTGTAAGTACAATACAGCAGGAAACATGGAAGTTAGAGTGAGTTTCAGAGGATCATTCAAAATCAGACCAAGTTCTTTTCTTCTGTTCTTGTCTCTGAGAAGTACGAGTAGTATGTAAATGCTAAGTTCATTGTAAAGACAACATTTTTGTAGTAATACATGTTGTCTTCATTAAATAAAATTGATACAAAGATATATTTCCTTATGATAAGTGATTCATTTTATCGACCGCACTAATAGGTAAATTATGTCCTAGTTTTGGACTTACGAATTATGGGCAACCCTATCTCATTCAGCATGATGTAAGAATTAGTATAGTAGGCTCTAGCTTATGTTTCCCATCCGATTGACCCTGTTAAATTCATGGCTCACTCACGAATGCGAGCCTTCAACTATTTCCCACATTTCATAATCGCTTCCTAAAAGACTACGCCTTCCTGTTGCAACCATTCGTCTCTTCTCTTGGCATTCGTCTTCATTTCTTCGCAATTGTGGTACCCCATCATTTGTACCACGCTTCGGTCACCATTTGATTTTGGTCGTCCTTCTTCTTCCCTCCCTCGAATCTTGCATTCAAAATCTTTATTAAGAAGGTTACTACGCTGTAAAAATCTATCAAAATCTACTTGTCCAGTTCCACGACTAAATGGTTAGCGTGCTGGAGAAGGGATTCCGTGTTCGATTCCCGGCCGGGTCGGGGATTTTAACCTTCAGTGGTTAATTCTGATGGCTTGGGGGGTGGGTGTGTATTCCGTCTTCAGCATCAGCATTCATCAGAGATAGGGCTCCATCGTCACAGACGCGCAGGTCGCCTAGAAGGCATCAACTCTAAAGACCTAGACCAGATCTTTCCGGAGGCCACACGTCATTATTATTATTATTATTATTATTATTATTATTATTATTGTTATTATTATTATTATTATTATTATTATTATTATTATTATTATTATTATTGTATAATTCGCTGGGGCCATCAAGGACCACGTTAAGTTTCTTGCATTCTTTAGAGCCCAAATTCCCCTCATTCTTTGTGAGTGGGCCTGCTTACGCTCCTCTGTCCAAAGGGCACCGTGTCTTCTCTTCAGTTGCTCGTCTCGGTTTAACCCGTTCATCAATATTTTCTTGCGGAAGCGATCTCTGTTAAGGGCATTTTCTGCTGAGATATGTAGCATTTGCAGGTCTTCTTTGGTATTTCTTTTTTTGCTTTTTTTTTTTTTTTTTTTTTGCTAGGGGCTTTACGTCGCACCGACACAGATAGGTCTCATGGCGACGATGGGATAGGAAAGGCCTAGGAGTTGGAAGGAAGCGGCCGTGACCTTAATTAAGGTACAGCCCCAGCACTTTCCTGGTGTGAAAATGGGAAACCACGGAAAACCATCTTCAGGGCTGCCGATAGTGGGATTCGAACCTACTATCTCCCGGATGCCTTTGATATTTCTAAACCAGGGAATTGTAGTTTTGGGATTTGAATAAAAAAGTGAAAGATCTCTTTAGTTAACTTTCTTCCGTCCATTCTTTTCAGATGACCGTAAAACGTGCCCGCCTTTTTCGGATTGTGTCAGTAATTTTCTCTATTTTGCTGCAGATTTCTTCGTTGGATCTCTTTTGATGGATTTTTCAGTAGGCCTAATTAAGGACACTTTTATTATCCGTCCCGTGGAGTAAGGAAAATAATAGTTATCCACCAGCTGTAATAATCACATAACCACGTTTCAGTTGAGAATTGTAGTGAAGATAAGGCATATTAGATAGTATCTTGCCTGTTATATTCGTGTTTTTCTTTGTGTACGGCAATCCTTCCGATACTTAGGCATTTAACCAAACGCAAGATTTCATTTCTATTAGAGCATAGTAGGATAAAGTTATACCCTAAAGAAATAATCTTCTGTCTACGCGTTTAACTTCGTTTGTAATCCTTGAGTACGGTAGTTCTTGGGAATTTCAAACTTTAGGCCTAATTGCAATTTTCATTTCTATTTGTGTTTAACAATAACCTAACCGAGCTCGATAGCTGCAGTCGCTTAAGTGCGGTCAGTATCCAGTATTCGGGAGATAGTAGGTTCGAACCCCACTGTCGGCAGCCCTGAAAATGGTTTTCCGTGGTTTCCCATTTTCACACCAGGCAAATGCTGGGGCTGTACCTTAATTAAGGCCACGGCCGCTTCCTTCCCACTCCTAGCCCTTTCCTGTCCCATCGTCGCCATAAGACCTATCTGTGTCAGTGCGACGTATAGCAAGTAGCAAAACAATAACCTATTGTAACTAGGATACGTCTGAACGTAGTTTAAAAACTGTTGTAGTGTACTGTAGTGACTTATTAGGATTTAGAGTGCTTATTCTATTATTTTGAGTAGTCTTGCGAATTTCAAACTTTAATTGTAATTTCCATTTCAGATTGTGCTTAGTAATAACCTGTTGTATTATAATTAGGTTACGTCTGAACGTAGTTTAAAATCATTGTAGTGTATTCTAGTAAGTATTTTATTATAAATTGGTGCGTTTATTCTATTACTGTGAAATATTTGTGTAGTATAGTATCTGTAGTATCTGTATTTACTCCCTTACTAGAATTCTGTTGTAGTAATTAGGGCAGACTTAACTGCAGTTTAGAATTGTGTAGACCTAATTCTTGTGTATTACTTTCGGTTTTCAGTAATTAACAGCAATTTTCATTCTGTTAGGGTGTTGTAGATAAAAATTGTACAACTAAGTACCGTTAGTATTGTAGTGTAGTAGTAGCTTATATTAATTACCTTGTTGTGTGATTTTTGTGAAATATCCTAGACAATATTTCTTTCCTTTCATTTTTATTTACACAGAATAAGTTATTTTATTTTTCCTTTTCTTTCCATTATTCCGTAAATAATGGCCAAGCAGTGCAACTGTAGGAACTGTGGGTGTGGGCAGGCATTAAGGAGTATGAGGGAGGAGTTGGAGAGTTTGAGGGAGATAATTAGGATTCTCTCAGAGGACAGGAAGGAAAGTAGGCCTCCCTCAAATAGTGTACAGGATACAGTAGGTGTAAAGGGGGGATGGGAAGGAAATGGGGGAATTGTAGAAGACAGGTGGTCTAATGTTTTAAGGGGAAGGAGATTGCAGGCTAAGGGCTCTGTTCAGGATCAGAATTCAGGACAGGTGTCTCTTAGAAATCGGTACGAGTCACTGCAGGTAGAACAACCGAGGGAAGATGAGGAACAGGAAACTGTTGCTGAGATGTGTGGAAGTAGGAGGAAGGGAAAAGGTAGGAAAGGGAAATGTAGTGTAGTGGAAAGGAAATGACAGGGGGAACAGGGTCATGGGAGTGACAAAAGGGAGGAGGAAGTAGCTTCTGCAGCAGTGAGAGAAGATAGGGCTGACCAGGAGGGGGGGAATCAAATGAGGTGGGTAAGGTCGAGGCTCTGGTAATGGGAGATTCCATCGTTAGACATGTGGGGAAAGTGTGTGGAGGAAAGGGAATCAGGGTAGAGTGTTATCCAGGAATTAGGTTGAGGCAGATGTTGAGAAAAGTAGAAGAGAAGGAAGAGGGAAAGGAGAAGGTGGTAGTGTTTCACGTTGGTACAAACAACGTAAGGCAAGCAGGTATAAGTACCAATATAGTTGGGGATGTGTGGGATCTGGTAAATGCAGCACGGATGAAGTTTAAGGAAGCGGAGATTGTTATCAGTGGAATACTCTGTTGGAGGGATACTAACTGGAAGAATGTTCAGCAAATAGTGGAGTGAGAACTATATGTGGAGATATCAGCATCCAAGCAGACATAAGTAAGAAAATAGTAAAATATTGGTTAAGATTAAAAAGGGGAGAGGAGAGGGAAATATTAAACCTAGCTTACCAGCACCAGATGAGACACTTGGATGAGGATTATTGGTTATCGAAAGTAAAAAGTATGCTAGACAAAATAGGAATGGGGCTATATCGGGATATGGAGATGAACGGTAAAGTAAACAGCTTCATTAAAAAATTAACGATTAGAGTGAAGGACATAGAGAGACAGATGATTAGGGCAGAATGTGAAACTAAAAGGACACTAGTAGAATTTTGTGGAATTATCCAAAACATGTCAATAAGAAAAAAAAAGAATCCCAAATAGGGAACTAAGAGGTGTGTTGTGGTGGCTTTTGGGTTTATACAAAAATAAGGGACTAAGCGAGAACCATAACGTAAATCATTGTTTATTTTGTGACGACATAATGGGAGAAGCCCATTTACTGAGAACATGTAAGGGAACGGATGCACTGAGAACCAAATACCTTGGAGATGAATATAAATTAAAAGTAGAAAGAGAGAAAGAATTTTATACAATAACCAAATTGTTAAATAAAGAATGGATCACCCCAGGAAAACTAGCTAAATTTTTCTGTATTCTAAGAAACATGTGGAAGAAATAAATTAAAATGAGATTAGCAATAACTGAAAGTAATACCAGTGTTAGTAAATGATACTAAATGTAATGTAGATGAGCATGAGGTTAGACAAGTAATTTGTAACTATAAGTATTATTAGAGGAATGAGAGGTAGTATGGAAATAGAAAAATGTAATAAGCAAAACATGATGACAATGTAAGTTACAAGCGCAGCAGAGAGGTAATATGATGACTGTACAACAAGAGATCTCGGAAATAGCAGATGTGTATGAGTTAATAAGAACGATATTTTGTAACCATATACGTATATAATACAACTTTATAGAACATTATAGAGTTTAAGTCGCTAAGAAGTAAGGGCGACAACAGTTATAAGTTTAGCATTATGTTTCTCTTATAGTTGTTCAGAGTTCCTTCATACATCAGGTATTGTATATTTCTAATTAGTAGATTTAGTTCATTAATATGTTAGCAGTAATGTGTTCCTTACAATGAGGTTGTTTGCTGTTTGTTAGCCTGTTTTTATTTTGCTTTGGGATTGTTAGTTTGTTTTGGCTGCTGTAGTATAGTAGAGTTGGGAGAGGAGGAGATAGGCCTAACCTATCTCAAGCCTAGTGTTGACTCAGTACTTCTGCACGTGTAGATTAGAGTAAGGTGTGAACAGTATTAAACCAGAGGAAACAAGTTGTCAATCAGTCAGCGAAATATGAGCCGAGTTATGGATTCCGTCTCGGCAGTGGAATACAGGCGAGACAGCCTACATGTTGAGCTAGGTCATCCGCACACATGTGGGCTGTCACACGAAGGAGTGGTGAGGAAACAATATTGACGACTTAAGGGGTCTACGAGGTTTCGATTTCGGAGCCTCATGAGACGGGTCTGGTCGTGACATCCCTGGGAAGGGTGGTAGGAGTTCCTCACCAGGGGGGATGTCGCGACCAGACAGATTTAGGTTAGATGTAGTATATATTTAATGTAAATTTGTCATTTTGATTCTAACTTCTCTTTTAATGTTATAACGTAATAAATAAAAATTCGTTCAATTAGTAAGATAAGGTAGGGAAGATACATGCTGTCCTAGACTATATAATATTGTTAATGTCTAGGACAAAATAATTCATATTCAGTATAGTAACAGCCAATAATTGTAAGAGGGTATTGTAAGTCATGTATCATAATTCAAGGAATTGCAATAAACGAATGCTCTCTCCCCAGCTCCAGGCGATCCGGAATTGGGGGACGGGAGTATTCTATTCTACTAACTGCAAGGTGATTGGGGATTTAAATGAGACTGTGGAGTGGGTATGTGGGACACTGGGAGTGAGATTTCTAGATCCTATTGGGTGGGTAGGAGACAGAGATCTGCGCCCAGATGGCCTTCACTTAAACTGCAGTGGTACATATAAGTTAGGAAACTTGTTTAGAAGGGTTATAGGCAGGTACATTCAGGAAAACGGGGTGGCCTAGGGAGCGGTGTTAAGCGAACAAGGAACTGGAAATCAAGTAGGGGTGACATAAAAATGTTAGTGCTCAACTGTAGAAGCATTGTAAACAAAGGAATCGATTTAAGTAATTTAATAGATATATACTTACCAGATATTGTAATAGGAGTTGAATCATGGCTGAGAAACGATATAATGGATGCAGAGATATTCTCACGGAACTGGAGTGTGTATCGTAGAGATAGGGTAGGAATGGTAGGAGGGGGAGTATTCATACTGGTGAAAGAAGAATTTGTAAGCTACGAAAAAGTCAAGGATGAAAAACATGAAATTCTGGGTGTAAGGCTCTTTTCTAAAGATAATAGGCAACTTGATGTCTTTGGAGTGTACAGACCGGGAAAGGGTAGCGCTGACGCTGATTCAGAACTATTTGATAAGATAATCAGCTATGTTGGAAATGATATGGAAAGGAATGTGATTGTAGCAGGTGATCTCAATTTACCAAATGTCAATTGGGAAGGTAATACGAACGACAGGAAGCATGGACAACAAATTGCAAATAAGTTAATATGGGAAGGGCACCTGGTTCAGAAAGTGATGGAACCAACTAGAGGGAAGAATATTTTGGATGTGGTGCTGATAAAAGCAAATAAGCTCTATAGAGAAACCGAAATAGTAGATGGTATTAGTGATCACGAAGCTGTTTTTGTCGTAGTTAAAAATAAATGTGAAAGGAAGGTATTAAAATTAGGACTATTAGGCAGTACCATATGGCTGATAAAACAGGCATGAGGGAGTTTTGAAAAAGTAACTATGATCGCTGGAAAATGGTAAATAAAAATGTAAACAGACTCTGGGATGGGTTTAAAGCAATTGTTGAGGAATGTGAAAATAGGTTTGTTCCTTTAAAGGTGGTAAGGAATGGTAAGGATCCACTATATTATAACAGAGAAGTAAGGAGACTAAGAAGGAGGTGCAGACTGGAAAGAAATAGAGTTAGAAATGGTTAAGGAAGTAAGGATAAATTGAAGGAATTTACTAGGAAATTGAATCTAGCTAAGAAGTCAGCTAAGGATAACATGAGTGCAAGCACAATTGGTGGTCATACAAATTTTAGTGAAAAATGGAAGAGTATGAATAGGTACTTTAAGGCAGAAACAGATTCAAAGAAGGACATTCCAGGAATCATTAATGAACAAGGGGAGTGTGTATGCGAGGATCTTCAAAAGGCAGAAGTATTCAGTCAGCAGTATGTAAAGATTGTTGGTTACAAGGATAATGTCCAGATAGGGGATGTGAGTAACATTAAATAAGTATTAAAATTTTCCTATGATAACAATGACATTTACAGTAAGATACAAAAGTTGAAAACTAGAAAAGCAGCTGGAATTGATAAGATTTCTGGGGATATACTAAAGGCAATGGGTTTGGGATATAGTACCATATCTGAAATACTTATTTGATTATTGTTTGGTTGAAGGAGCTATACCAAATGAATGGAGAGTTGCTATAGTAGCCCCTGTGTATAAAGGAAAGGGTGATAGACATAAAGCTGAAAATTACAGGCCAGTTAGTTTGACATGCATTGTATGTAAGCTTTGGGAAAGCATTCTTTCTGATTATATTAGACATGTTTTGGAAATTAATAACTGGTTTGACAGAAGACAGTTTGGGTTTAGGAAAGGTTATTCGAATGAAGCTCAGCTTGTAGGATTTCAGCAAGATATAGCAGATATCCTGGATTCAGGAGGCCAAATGGAATGTATTGCGATTGATTTATCTAAGGCATTTGATAGGGTACATCATGGAAGACTACTGGAATAAAATGAGTGCAATTGGACTAGAAAAAAGAGTGACTGAATGGGTGGCTATATTTCTAGAAAACAGAACTCAGAGAATTAGAGTAGGCGAAGCTTTATCTGACCCTGTAATAATTAAGAGGGGAATTCCTCAAGGCAGTATTATTGGACCTTTATGTTTTCTTATATACATATCATTGATATGTGTAAAGAAGTGGAATCAGAGATAAGGCTGTTTGCAGATGATGTTATTCTGTACAGAGTAATAAATAAGTTACAAGATTGTGAGCGGCTGCAGGGTGACCTCGATAGTATTGTGAGATGGACGATGGACAATTGTATGATGATAAACGGGGTTAAAAGTCAGGTTGTGAGTTTGACAAATAGGAAAAGTCCTCTCAGTTTTAATTACTGCGTTGATGGGGTGAAAGTTCCTTTTGGGGATCATTGTAAGTACCTAGGTGTTAATATTAGAAAAGACCTTCATTCGGGTAATCACATAAATATGATTGTTGATAAAGGGTACAGATCTCTGCACTTGTTTATGAGGGTATTCAGGGGTTATAGTAAGGATGTAAAGGAGAGGGCATATAAGTCTCTTGTAAGACCCTCAACTAGAGTATGGTTCCAGTGTATGGGACCCTCACCAGGATTACTTGATTCAAGAACTGGAAAAAATCCAAAGAAAAGCAGCTCGATTTGTTCTGGGTGATTTCCGACAAAAGAGTAGCGTTACAAAAATGTTGCGAAGTTTGAGCTGGGAAGATTTGGGATAAAGGAGACGAGCTGCTCGATTAAATGGTATGTTCCGAGCTGTCAGAGGAGATTTGGCGTGGGTGGACATCAGTAGACGAATAAGTTTGAGTGGTGTCTTTAAAAGTAGGAAAGATCACAATATGAAGATAAAGTTGGAATTCAAGAGGACAAATTGGGGCAAATATTCGTTTATAGGAAGGGGAGTTAGGGATTGGAATAATTTACCAGGGGAAATGTTCAATAATTTTCCTATTTCTTTACGATCATTTAAGAAAAGCCTAGGAAAACAACAGATAGGAAATCTGCCACCTGGGCGACTGCCCTAAATGCAGATCAGTAGTGATTGATTGATTGATTGATTGATTGATTGATTGATTGATTGATTGATTGATTGATTGATTGATTGATTGATTGATTGATTGATTGATTGATTGATTGATTGATTGATTGATTGATTGATTGATTGATTGATTGATTGATTGATTGATTGATTGATTCCATTCCTGTACTTTGATCCCAAGATTCCTCTCACAATTTTGCGCTCTTTTTTCTCCAGTTCTTCAAGGAGTCCTGTGCTGGCATTTAGAGACAGGGTTTCGGCTGCATATAGAACTACTGGCTTCAGAACTGTTTCATAGTGACGTATCTTGGTGTTTTGGGAGAGGCATTTTTTGTTGTAGATTGCGCGGGATGTTTGGTAGGCTATTTCCAGTTTGCGTACTCGCTCCTGAAGTGTCTCTTTGTCCAGTCCATTTTTCATGGTGATCTCATCCAGCTATTTGAATTTGTCTACTCGGGTGATGTCCCCGTATTTTGTATGGAGTTTTGGTGGGGCCTCTTTGATGTTAGTCATTACTTCTGTTTTTCCAAACGATATCTGCAGACCAGTTTGTTCGGCAATTTCCTTTAACATTTCAACTTGAGCTCTAACGGTTTCTACGTCGTTTGAGAGAACGGCAATATCATCGGCAAATGCTAAGCAATCTGTTGTGATCCTCTTCGATTTGGTCCCTATTCTTAGTGGACTGTAGTTGGTTTCCTGTAATCTGGCCCGCCAGGTTCTGATGATCTTTTCAAGAACGCAGGTGAAGAGTATCGGGGATAACTCATCACCTTGTCGGACTCCTGTTTTTATGTCAAAGGTATGCGAGAGACATCCGTGGAACTTCACCTTCGATTTTGTATCGGTCAGGGTGGCTCTAATTAATGCCAACAGTTTCAAATCAACTCCAAATTCATTTAAGATGTTTAGGAGGACTTCCCGACGATGTGGAGTCGTACGCTTTCTTGAAGTCCACAAAGACAGACACATACTGCTAGGACCTTAGTGTACAATATCTGATGATCGTTTTGAGATTTTGGATCTCTTCAGCTGTTGAGCGACTTTTTCTGAACCCTCCTTGGTATTCACCTACTTGATATTCGACTTCTGCTTCCAAACGCTCCAGGATGGCAAGTGATAGAATTTTGCTGTAGTTGATTATTATTATTATTATATTTTATTCTATAGACGTTTAGAAGAAAGCTTAAAAACAACTGGGCCTAGACGAGGTGAGGATAAATTTTCGGCCGAGTTGATACTGAAGCTCTGAACAAACTGCAGCAGTGGCCCTACAACTAGAATGCCATCGGTGAACACTTTATCAGGTAGAAGAAGACACTTATGTCAAGTCAATATTCATGTATAAGTTGCACTGAAATGTGCAATTGTCTACTTTTAATCACTTGAAAATTCACAGCCTGTTTCCAGTCATCTGACCGGGTCAGGAATGGAATGAATGAAGCCCTCATCTAGCGGCGAGGATAGGAAATGTGCCGGCTGCCGAAGCCTGTCGCACTCCTATGGGGCAATGATAAATGACTGACAGATGAAATGAAATATTAATGGAGAGTGCTGGAATGAAATCGGAGTACCCGGAGAAAAACCTGTCCTGCCTCCTCTTTGTCCAGCACAAATCTCACATGGATTGACGGGGATTTGAACCACGGTATCCAGCGGTGAGAGGCCGGCGCGCTGCCTCCTGAACCACGGATCAAATATTGCATAAAAGGCAAATATATCCTAGAAAAGTGCCTCTAATATGACATTAAATATCAGTGGCGGCTGGTGACTGTTCTGTTGGTAGAAAAAAAAAACTTTCGAAGTTGAGGTACATACAATGCATATTTATATTTGCTATAAGTTACATGAAAACTTCCAGTGTCAATAAAATTATTGAACAAATTAACAACCTCTCATATAAATAATGAAGAAAACATACGGTATATAGGACCTACTCTTCAAGGTACCGGTACTGTATTTGTTCCAAAACTCGAACGACAAATTCAAATGAAACAATAAGTTTGGGAAAACCTGACACACAGGGGCATTGGCAAGGAACTAACAACGATGATAAAAGCAATATATGACACCTGTTACAGCTTTGTAAGGACAACAGTGGGTAGAATAGAATGGTCTGGAATTGACAACAGGCGAGTGTGTTGTCACTTTTACTGTTCATAATGATGATGGATGACATCGTAAAGGCAGCAATGGAAGATTATAGATGGTAAGGTAAGGTAAGGTAAGGTAAGGGTGTATTATGCCCGAAGGCAGGTCCGAAACTCCGCAGAGGTGTGCCTGAGCCGGAGTTTACGTCCGGTAGGGTGGCCAGTTCCTTTCCGCTCCTCCATTCCCTAACCCCCCACCAACAGCGCGTGGCATCCCATCATAATCTTGACTACGCCCAATGTTGCTTAATGTTGGAGATCTGACGGGATCAGGTGTTTCAACACGGCTACGGCCGTTGGCATTATAGATGGGAAATAATGAATATAATGGTGTTTGCGGATGATGTGATGTGATGTGATGTGATGTGATGTGATGTGATGTGATGTGATGTGATGTGATGTGATGTGATGTGATGTGATGTGATGTGATGTGATGTGATGTGATGTGATGTGATGTGATGTGATGTGATGTGATGTGATGTGATGTGATGTGATGTGATGTGATGTGATGTGATGTGATGTGATGTGATGTGATGTGATGTGATGTGATGTGATGTGATGTGATGTGATGTGATGTGATGTGATGTGATGTGATGTGATGTGATGTGATGTGATGTGATGTGATGTGATGTGATGTGATGTGATGTGATGTGATGTGATGTGATGTGATGTGATGTGATGTGATGTGGGGAGAAGATGAAGACGAGGTAAAACAACATTTGAATGTAATGAATAGGACTGAACAATGGGGACTGAGGATCAATGTGGAAAACAACAAGACATGGTTTTATAAAATTGTGGCTTTACGTCCCACAGACACAGATAGGTCTTATGGCGACGATAGGATAGGAAAGGCCTAGGAGTTGGAAGGAAGCGGCCATGGCCTTAATTACGGTACAGCACAAGCATTTGCCTGGTGTGAAAATGGGAAACCACGGAAAACCATATTCAGGGCTGCCGACAGTGGGATTCGAACCCACTATCTCCCGGATGCAAGCTCACAGCCGCGCGCCCCAACAGCACGGCCAGCTCGCCCGGTTAAGATAATGGTGATGTAGAGGACGTAAAGAAGGAAAAGGGAGTATCAAGTGTAGGAACTGTGGGTGTGGCCAGGTGTTAAGGAGTAAGAGGGCGGAGTTGGAGAGTTTGAGGGAGATAATTAGGATTCTCTCAGAAGACAGGAATGAAGGTAGGTCTCCCTCAAATAATGTACAGGATACAATAGGTGTAAAAGAGGGATGGGAAGGAAACGGGGAAACTGTAGAAGAGAGGTGGTCTAATGTTTTAAGAGGAAGGACGTTGTAGGCTAAGGGCTCTATTCAGGATCAGAATTCAGGACAGGTGGCTCTGAGAAATTGGTACGATCACTGCAGGCAGAACAACCTAGGGAAGATGAGGAACAGGGAACTGTTGCTGAGAAGTGTGGAAGTAGGAAGGAAGGAAAAAGTAGGAAAGGGAAATGTAAAGTAGAGGATAGGAGAAGACAGGTGGAACAGGATCATGCGGGGGAGAAAAGGGAGGAGGAATTAGTTTCTGCAGCCAGCAGGAAACATAGGGCTGACCAGGAGGGGAGGGGATCAAATTAGGTGGGTAGGATTGAGGTTCTGGTCAGGGGGGATTCCATTGTTAGACATGTAGGGAAAATGTGTGGAGGAAAGGGAACCAGGGTAGAATGTAATAATAATAATAATAATAATAATAATAATAATGTTATTGGATTTACGTCCCACTAACTACTATTTTACGGTTTTCGGAGACGCTGAGGTGCCGGAATTTAGTACCGCAGGAGTTCTTTTACGTGCCAGTAAATCTGCCGACACGAGGCTGACGTATTTCAGCACCTTCAAATACCACCGGATTGAGCCAGGATCGAACCTGCCAAGTTGGGGTCAGAAGGCCAGTGCCTCCACCGTATGAGCCACTCAGCCCGGCGGGGTAGAGTGTTATCCAGGAATTAAGTTAAGGCAGATGTTGAGGAAAGTAGAAGAGGAGGAGGGAAAGGAGAAGGTGGTAGTGTTTCACGTTGGTACCAACAACGTAAGTCAAACAGATATAAGTACCAACATAGTTGGGGATGTGTGGGATCTGGTAAATGCAGCACGGGTGCAGTTTAAGGAAGCGGAGATTGTTATCAATGCAATACTGAGTAGGATGGATACTGAGTCGAAGGTGATTGGGGAATAAAATGCGACTATGGAGCGGGCAGGTGGGAAATTGGGAGTGAGATTTCTATATCCTAATGGGTGGGTAGGAGATAGGGATCTGCCATGGTCTTCACTTAAACCGCAGTGGTGTGTAAGTTAGGAAATTTGTTTAGAAAGATTATAGGGAGGTACACTTAGGGAAATGGGGTGGTCTAGGGAGCGGTGATAAGGTCACAGGGATCTGGAAATCAAGTAGGGATGACATAAAAATGTTAGTGTTGAACTATACAAGTATTGTAAAGAAAGGTATAGAATTGAGCAATTTAATAGATATATACTTAAAAGATATTCTAATATGAGTTGAATCATGGCTGAGAAATGATATAATGGATTCAGAATTTTTCTCACGGAACTGGATTGTGTATTGTAGATATAGGATAGGAATGGTAGGAGACGTAATATTCATTCTGGTGAAAGAAGAATTTGTAAGCTACAAAAAGTTAAAGATGACAAACATGAAATTCTAGGTGTAGGGATCATCTCTATAGATAATAGGCAACTTGATGTCTTTGGAGTGTACAGACCGGGAAAGGGTAGCGCTGACGCTGATTCAGAATTCTTTGATAAGAAGTGATAAGATGTGGGAAACGATATGGAAAGGAATGTGATTGTAGCGAGAGATCTCAAATATCCAAATATCGATTGAGAAGGTAATGCGAACGACAGAAAGCATGACAAACAAATGGCGAATAAGTTACTATGAGAAGGACAGCTCATTCAGAAAGTAATGGATCCAACTGAGGGAAGAATATTCTGGACGTGGTACTGGTAAAACCAGATGAGTTCTATAGAGAAACCGAAGCAGTAGATGGTATTAGTGATCACAAAGCTGCTTTTGTCGTAGTTAAAAATAAATTTGATAGAAAGGAAGGTCCTCAAAATAGGACTATTAGGTAGTAAATATGGGTGATAAAGCAGGCATGAGGGAGTTAAAAAAAAAGTAACTATGACCGGTGGAAAACGGCAAATAAAAATCTTAACAGACCCTGGGATGGGTTTAAAGCAATTGTTGAGGAATATGAAAACAGGTTTGTACCTTTAAAGGTGGTAAGGAATGGTAAAGACTGACTTTATTATAACAGAGAAATAAAGAGACTAAGAATTGAGGTGCAGAGTGGAAAGAAATACAGTTAGATCGGCTGTGGAAGTAAGTAAAAATTGAATAAACTTACTAGGAAATTGAATCTAGCAAAGAAGTCAGCTAAGCATAACATGATGGCAAGCATAATTGGCAGTCATACAAATTTTAGTGAAAAATGGAAGGGTAGGATATGATTGTATAGGTACTTTAAGGAAGAAACAGGTTCCAAGAAGGACATTCCAGGAATCATTGATGAACCAGGGGGTGTGTATGTGAGGATCTTTAAAAGGCAGAAGTATTCGGTCAGCAGTATGTAAAGATTGTTGGTTATAAGGATAATGTCCAAATAAGGAAGGTGACTAATAGTAAAGAAGTATTAAAATGTACCTATGATAACAATGACATTTACAGTAAGATACAAAAGTTGAAAACTAGAAAAGCAGCTGGAATTGATAAGATTTTGGGGGATATACTGAAGACAATGTGTTTTCATGAAGGAGCTATACCAAATGAATGGAGAGTTGCTATAGTTGCCTCTGTGTATAATGGAAAGAGCGATAGACATAAAGCTGAAAATTACAGACTAGTCAGTTTGACATGCTTTGCGAAAGCATTCTTTCTGATCATATTATACATGTTTGCGAAATTAATAACTGGTTCGATGGAAGGCATTTCGGATTTAGGAAAGGTTATTCCACAGATGCTCAACTTGTAGGATTCCAGCCAGATATAGCAGATATCTTGGATTCAGGAGGTCCAATGGACTGTATTGTGATTGACATATCTCAGACATTTGATATGGTAGATAATGGGAGGGCAAAAATGAGTGCAATTGGACTAGACAAAAGACTAACTGAATGGGTGGCTATATTTCTAGAATATAAATATCAGAGAATTAGAGTAGGTGAAGTTTTATCTGACCCTGTAATAATTAAGAGGGGAATTCCTCAAGGCAGTATTACTGGACCTTTATGATTTCTTATATACATTGTCCCCTTCAAATTTTGCTCATAATAAGCATTTTATTATGTGTTCTTAATGGCTAATAACATCATTTCATTGGGAGTGCAGTGTAAAGTTTTATTTAAGAATAGCTGTATTCTCAGTCAGAAAAGTGGTTTGACAGAGCTCGATAACTGCAGTCGCTTAAGTGCGGCCAGTATCCAGTATTCGGGAGATAGTAGGTTCGAACCCCACTGTCGGCAGCCCTGAAGATGGTTTTCCGTGGTTTCCCATTTTCACCCCAAGAAAATGCTGGGTCTGTACCTTAATTAAGGCCGCGGCCGCTTCCTTCCCAGTCCTAGAGACCTTCCCTGTCCCATCGTCGCCACAAGGCATATCTGTGTCGGTGCGACGTAAAGCCAATAGCAAAAACAGGTGGTTTGACCGGTTTTTGGGCGAGCGCAGACTATTGATTATTTCAGCCTGGCGATCGATAACACATGGTAGTCACGTGACCAACGAGAAAACTTTTTTTTGCTTTACGTCGCACCGACACAGATATGTCTTATGGCGACGATGGGGTAGGGAAGGCCTAGGAATTGGAAGGAAGCGGCCGTGGCCTTAATTAAGGTACAGCCCCAGGCCACGGAAAACCATCTTCAGGGCTGCCGACAGTGGAGCTCGAACCCACTATCTCCCGATTACTGGATACTGGCCGCACTTAAGCGACTGCAGCTATCGAGCTGAGGACATATAAGCTCGGGAAAAATGAATAAGAACCTCTCTTTAATTCTTATTCCGTATTGCTGCAGATTTTTGTGAGCTTCAAGTTAAGTGTCTTCGTGAAGAGTTTTATTCACTGTAGTCGTACTTGATAGGAGCTGCCTGACCGAGGCGGTAAAGGCGTTCTCGGTTCGCCCGGAAGGACGTGGGTTCGAATCCCCGTCAGGAAGTCGTAACATTTAAGAAACGAGATTTCCACTGAGGTTCAATCAGCCTACAACAAAAATGAGTATAGTTGGGGACAAAACATGACGGCATCAGTTCCTAGAAGCGAGCTGGAAGCCAGATGTAAATCCCACCCTGCACCCTGCTGAGTTAATGAGCTCTAAGTGATCCTTGTTTGTTTTGGAGAGGCTGCCAAACCACTTCCTTCCTCACTCTCTGTAGCATTTACCCTTTCTTCGTGTACAGTGCAGTAGCCGATTTGGCAACTATGGCCGCAGCAGAGGTAGTAAATCCTATCAGTCGCTAATAGACACCGAGCTGCCGCTGGAAAGTAGTGGTGTGAGGCGAGGTCGTCATGATTTGTCCTCAACTATACCAGGTTAATTCCTGGGGGCAAAGGTAGCCGGGCGTAGAGCTAACTACTCTATCCCATCAAGTGCTGAGGTTACGGATGGTGGAAGCCTTTACCTTCCACCCCTCCCAGGGCCTTCGTGGCCTGTACTTAGATTACTTTGCTTTTTGGTCGTACTTGATAAATTTCTAAAGCTGTTTGTGTTAGTTTCAGCCTCCATCGAAACTCAAGAAAGAATAGGACCTCTACAATTCATGATAATCATCTACACCAGGATGCTTTGCCTATCTTCAAGAGGAGCTAATAATTCACTTGTGGAAATGGACTTAGCTGTCTTCATGCCGTGCTAAATGTAGGCACATTATAACACGAGGGTGAAAGCGACCCAGACTACCTGCAACATGTGAGCAGATTCAACCACCTGGGAAGAGACTGAGTCTCATCGCAAATTTAAGTACATTCTTGTAATATTATTACTGTCCATCTATGTAGAAGTAGTACGCACCTCTTCATATGTATTACTATTTCTATTAGATCAGTGAAATTTTGCAATATTTTCATAGTTTATTCTTCTGGTGTCATGGTAGTATTTGTACATTACGTGTGAACGTAATTTGGATTCTATTAGTGTAGTCTGCTCTAGAATAGCTTCCGAGATTGTTTCTCATTCCCATGCAAATGTTTAAACTTAATATTTAAAAATAATGGACCTCTCGGGTAAAATAGAATTTAATTAAAACAATTCCACATTTATGAACACGTGTGGGACAGAATTTTCAGTGTGCATTTCATCTCATGCATTTCTGTGGATTTATGCAGGATAGTGTCATCGAATTCAGAGTTATGGTAGAACTAAAAATCACCACTAATAATAATAAATTTAAGATCGGGTTAAACAAAAGATTAACGGTCAGGAGTGATAAATAATATTTGCTGTTCCCTTGGGATATTTAATGTGTGCTATGTTAATGAATTATGAGCGTGGAATACGACGATCCTGTGGGATTATTTTGGAGAAGCATGCGTCTTGTGTTACCATGCGTTCTGCGAATTTTGAGCACGTGTTAAGTGGTATTTATGAGATTTAGGGATAATAATACATTCATCGTAACTCATTGACCACGTGTCCAGTGACATTGACATTTAATCTTACTAATGTGCATGATAATTGTTGACCAGTTCTTCTGAGTATCAAACAGCTGGATTTTTATTTGATCGACGTTGTAGTACTCCTGCTATTTTCTTTTAAAAGTGATTGCCAATATTCAATCACGTGTCACTGATTGTAGAACGTAATTTTTTACCATTGATAGGATATTATGATAAATATCAGAATCTAAAATTAAATTCTAGAATTCTTTAGTAAATAGTATAAATAAAATTCGTGGATCATGTGTGTGAATGTGGAATGAATGCAGTTGTTAGATATATTTTCTCTTGTGATTTATTGAAATGTGGTCTGACCTGACAGCATGTTCACCACGGTGGGCTCAGGTTAGGTCGGCGTTGTTTGTGCTCATTTATATTGTGGAAATAATATTGTGTTTAGTAAATTTATAGTGTATTTAAGTAAAGCTCTACATTGACGTGTTATTAAAAATGAATAGGCCGGTACTATTTCAACCTCGCACGAACAAAGTTTTGTAAAAACATTTATATATTGTAAAATTTCCAAGGCGTTGTGTAACGTTAATTTATAAATGTCATAAATTATTTTCAATCACATTTTGAAGATTTTCATGGAAAGAATGCTTCTTTAGGTCATAAAAACGCTTGTGAAGTCTTAAATCGACATAACTGTTTGAAATTACGCTAATTAAAATATTCTTGAGAATGTAATTTACTCCAGTTTTTGGTCAGAAATTAATTCAATATCAGTGAAATTTATCCGCAATTAAGATGAAATAACAATGTAAATAATTTCAGTATTATTTGTGAGATCTTCACGATGCTATTATCATTAAAATATTTTAATTAAAATAAAATTTGCATTTTTCCTGAGTTGAAAACGTGCTATAGCGATAGCTAGTTTCTGTTAAGTTCATGGTTCAAAGAAGTTAAGATGAGGTTCACCCTCAACAATTTTAATTTTCCTCAAGCCAGATGAAGGCTATTTTTTATTTTGACCTACATTTCAGTGTAGTTCAGGCTTTGATGTCGAAGGACAGAGAGTCAGAATTTTATAAAAAAGTCTTATGAGGAGAAATGCAAAACCACATCTAGATTTTGTTTGTAAAATTCTGTTTAAGGGAATGCTATCAGAAATAAATGTCAAACTTTGTTTTAATATCGTTTGTTTTTCCATTGTCATCAGTCCTTGTCCTATTATATAATAATAATAATAATAATAATAATAATAATAATAATAATGATATTTGCTTTACGTCCCACTAACTACTTTTACGGTCTTCGGAGACGCCGAGGTGCCGGAATTTAGTCCCGCAGGAGTTCTTTTACGTGCCTGTAAATCTACCGACACGAGGCTGTCGTATTTGAGCACCTTCAAATACCACCGGACTGAGCCAGGATCGAACCGGCCAAGTTGGGGTTAGAAGGCCAGCGCCTTAACCGTCTGAGCCACTCAGCCCGGCCTTGTCCTATTAACTGCCCCTAAAAATAAGAGACGCCAGTTAACGAACGGTCCACCACTGGGACTCTCGTTCACTGGCTGAGCCTGCCTGGGAAATAGGGGGCAATATATTTATATAATGACTAGCTGATGTACCCGTGCTTCGCTACGGAATTCTAAATTTTATTCAGAATTCCAGGTTAGGTAGTGTAAACGTTGTGAACAAGATTGTATTAAGTTGCATAGCTCTTAACGTTGCCCTAGAAGCACGACGGGCAAGTCACTAACGTCTTTTCTCATATGAAGACTGGGTTAGTGAATTTTCATTGCAATGGTAGGCCACCTTGCCTACCGTCGGTCACAATCAGGTTGGGGAGTTTTCATTATAATGGCAGACACTCACTCTCCGCCTGCCTTTATAGCTTCTCAGAAAGAGTGGTTTTTCCCAATTGAAATGAACATGGGTCATTACAATGACGTCGGTAGGAATGGTGCGATTAAAAGCAATGCCTTCATATGAAATACTCGATCAAATGAAAAACCACACCTTTTTTCACTTTTAACGAACAGTACTATGCTGCCGAACTTACAGTCCAAAGCTACAGAGCTGGAATGACCAAGACGCAGACATCCGTGATCCATGAACAATCTTCGTCCTTTCTTCGGCTGGAGGGGTGGGGTGTTCAAATAGTGGATAGTCCCAGGGCAAAAACTATGCTCGTTTACTTATCGGCTTCCTGGGAGTACCCGATGAGTCGGAAAATCTCAATTCACTACACTGGCAGGGGAAAGAACTATCTGACGTGGAGGCAATTTTTCCTCCAAGCCAGAGAAGAAACCACACCTTCGCTGCTAATTTGGAATAAAATTAATGTAGATTTAATTAAAATGAAGAGGAAGAAGCTTTTCCTAAGAAATGGCTCTTTTCAAGGTTGAATTTTGAGTTATTTAGTGAATTATGGTACTATAATTTGGAATAGGGCTAAATTGTAATTCCAGACCAGTTCATACTACTACTACTAACTGAGCCTCTGACTGCGCACAGTGCTCATTCAAAACAGTGCGTCAGAGTAGGTATCGAATAGCTGTCATACTATGATGAACCAGTGTGTTACGTGCCAGCAGTATCAGAAAATGTATGAACCAGAGGATTGGCATGCTAAAGAAGAGAGTTATATAACTCCTCAGCTATTTTCCGCCAATATTCAGTTAGGCTATTATACTCGGTACGCAGCAGTAATCCTATCTATCGGAGTTGAATGACAGCATATGAGACAAAGAACATTACAACAAACAACGGACAGTGTAATGTTATAGTTGATCTATGTTACGCGCTTTCGATATTGTAGGCCGTCACATTATTAATTGTCTTCTGGTTCTGAAATACCACTCTTATCATAGTCGGTACGGTTAAACTGAATAAAACATAAATGATCGAAAATTATATTCTCTATAACTTTTGTTATGTAGTACTTTTCCATAGGACCAAGAACATAGGTATTTTAAAATTAAATTTTAGGTGCCTTCCCCTAAACTACCATTTCACCCAGGGTGAATAATATTGTTTATAGCTTAAACTGTAGTTTTTTATTCCCCGACTCTATATACCGATTTTCATTAAATTCTGTTTACCCATTTTGTCGGGGCTCGGCGTTGATATGGACTTAGCAACAAAAATCAAAATTCATGAATATCTCTGTTATCATAGCCGGTACGGTAAAAATGCATAAGACGTAAATGATCAGAAATTTAATTCTACGTTATGTAGTATTTATCGATATGACCACTAATAATATAAATATTTGAGAATTGAATTTTAGGCCTTCCCCTAAACTACCATTTCACTCAGGGTGAATAGAATAATTTATAGCCTAGATTGTAGCGGCTCACCCCCCGGCTCTACATACCGATTTTTATTAAATTATCTTCAGCCGTTTTCTCGTGATGCGTGTACATACATACATACATACATACATACATACATACATACATACAAACAGACAGAAATTACGGAAAAGTAAAAACTGCATTTTCTTGTTACTGTAGTTATTATCGATACAGAAATACCATTCTTTTCAAATTCTGAGCAATGTACAGACAAAACTCTTATTTTATATATATATAGATTTGAGTAAAGAAGTAGAATCAGAGATAAGGTGTTTTGCGGATGATGTTATTCTGTATAGAGTAATAAATAAGTTACAAGATTGTGAGAAACTGTAAAATGACCTCAATAATTTTGTGAGATGGACAGTAGGCAATGGTATGATGATAAATGGGTTTGAAATTCAGGTTCTGAGTTTCACAAATAGGTAAAGTCCTCTAAGTTTTTAATTATTGTGTTGATGGAGTGAAAGTGCCTTTTGGGGATCATTGTAAGTACCTAGGTATTAAATCTTCATTAGGCTAATCACATAAATGGGATTGTAAATAAAAAGTACAGATCTCAGGAGGGTATTAAAGGGTTTTAGTAAGGATGTAAAGGAGAGGACACATAAGTCTCTGGTAAGACCCTGACTATAGTATGGTTCCAGTGTATGGGACCCCTACCAGGATTACTTGATTCGAGAGTGGAAACAATCCAAAGAAAAGCAACTTGATTAATTTCTGGGTGATTCCCGACAAAAGAGTAGCATTACAAAATTGTTGTAAAGTTTTGGCTGGTAAGACTTGGAAGAAAGGAGAAGAGCTGCTCGACTAAGTGGTATGTAATACCAATATAACGGACCATTATATTGGTATTATAAATTTACTCATTCAGGATAAATATTTCTTGTTCCCTATGGGAATCAACATCTATATCATCTGATGGCCTGGCAGGCATCAATTTTTGGAAATGAGACAAAGTCTCTCATAGTGCATTGGCACTACTGGTGGCTTCAAGTAGCCCACACAGTGGCCTCCACGGCCATCAGAGCAACATCACGCATCGTGGAACACACACGGACGACTTGACGCATCTTTTCGTTTTTTGCGGCCGGGTGGCTCTCATCTATAGCCTGCTACCCAGCCGACCCTCAAAAACCAAGGCTGACGCCTCGTTGGCAGTCGCCATGTACACATGTATCATATCCGACATTGCTCCTACCATCTCCGAAGATGACATCTGTATCGCCATCCGCTCCGTTGGCTACCGCCTCCACGACGCATATCGCCTGTTAGACGGCGCAAGCTACACACCGTCGTCAGTGATTCTTCTGTACCTGCTAACGACGGTGGATCAGCAACGACTCCTTGACTACGGCGTGTCCATTCATGACCGTTTCTACCCCGTGGACCTCACTCCTTCATCTAACCTTAAACCAGCTCTCTGCAAACCCTACCATTGTCCCAGTGGTTTTTATACCTCTGATCACACCATCGCACCAACCCACATCGACTTCATCTCCCCTCTCCATCTCCAGCGAGGACATCATCCAGGAACTTCACGCCGCCGGAATCCCAGCCTGTAGTGCGTGTGGCATCCAGACTGGTTCAGGTCCAACATACATGGTTCGTCTCTTCCTCCCGACTGCCGCCGACGTCCAGCAACTCATTGCCACCGGAGCCTTCCTTCATCAGCATCGCTACAGAGTAGAGCCTTCTCGTTCACCACCTCCACCGGCACGCTCACCATCCCGCACCACCTCTCGTCGCCCCCGGCCGACCCCTCCTCCTGTTCCACACCCACAACCCGTGTGTCCGCCCCCACCTCCAAATAGCTTCTTCCCTCAACCCTTTCCAACACCTGAACTTTTCCGACTTCTCACCACCTCCCTCTGGAATATTTCCACCACCCTTCATCTCCTCACCCTTCATCTACAACCTGGAACTTTTCACCCTTTATTCACATCCCAATAATAATACCCTCGCGTAGCTCTCCTTTTCTACTTCTACACTTCGTTTTCCCGTCTTCCTCCTCCTTCGCTTCTCTCGATTTTCCCACTTCACCCGGCCTGAGTGAGGGCGTAACCCTCAAAGAAGCCCGCCCCGCCTTTTAGGCGGAGAATGAAAAAAAAAGCCTCCACGGCATCCCTCTTCGTATGTCCACCCATTTTTTCGGCTGGGTGGCACTCATCTCCTCGCATCCTCAGCCGGCCCAAGAACAAGCAAACGGGCAGACGCCTAGTTGGCTGTCGCCTCCCCACCATGTCTTCCTCATGTCTCGTCAAGAACGTGGACACCGCTTATTCCCCTGAAGAAATTCGCACGTGGCTTTGTAACACCGGGGCCGACGTTAGAGTGGTACTACGTCTCCAGGATGCTTCATCTGGCCAGCCCTCTCCAGATATTGTGGTCTTCTTTCGCGACCCGGAACTTGCGTATTTGGCCCTCATTCGTGGTGACCTCATGATCTTTCATCGCGGGCATCAAGCTCTCCCTACTCCTGACCATATTTTACGACAACTGGCCTCCGATCCTGACTTCCCTATCACTGTAACGGCTCCCCCCACCACTCCTCCGCCTTCTACCCCGTCTCCTTCCGTCTCTCACCTTTCACCTACTCTTTCTACTACTACCCCCACCATTAACACCACTTCTGTCCAACTCTCCCCGTCTTCTTCTAATGCCACTCTTACGTACAGTCATCCTTCTCCAATCATGTCTACCCCCGCCCCCTCCCTATCTACAACCCTATCCAGTCCCCAACTGCCCCCTGCTGACTCCATGGACACCGCCACCACTGCTCAGCCAGCCTCCACCAGAGAGTCTGGCGCTACCACGGCCAATCCAACACCTTCAGTGTCGAGCTGTGTCCTTCGTGGCGTAGACCCTGCCATCTCAGAACAGGACCTCCTTCATGATCTCCAATTGGCAGGGGTCCCGGCGCGGCGAGCCCACCGTATATTCAACGCCCATGGTCCGACGTTCATGGTTCGCCTTCAACTTCCATCCAATGAAGACGTCCACCGTTTGATTTCCAACGGCGTCCATCTTCACCGGCGGACTTATCGGGTGGAGTCTTCTCGCTCCCCACCCCACACCGCGCACTCTCCCTCTCAACGCCCTCCTCCTAGCCCTCGACCTGTTCCGCCACCCACCCCACCACCGCAAGACACCTATCCTCCTACCACCCCGTCTCCTTTCACACTACCGCGTTTATCACTCCTGGAACTTCTCCGCTTACTGGCCACTTCTGTAACTAATATCACAACTACCCTCTACTATCTGCTCTTGCAATATTACCCGTGTCCTTCTCCCCATAACTTCCTTCCGAACCCCCACCCTGTACTCGTGCACTCTATGTAAACACTCTTGTGCACTTCTCTGTACACCCCTCTTCTTTCTCAGTATTGCGCGCCCGAGATACAATACGTCTTTTCTTATTCTATGGTGTTCGTTGGGTGCTGCTCGGGCGAGGTGCTTTGGTGGGTTTCCCCCTTGGGGTGCGGCTTGTTGTCGCGGTGGCCTTTGCGCCCTCCCTTTGTTGCTCCTTTCTTGTATGTACGATACATACACCCACGTAGACTCTTTCCATATACTTTTTCTTTCAATGGCTGAAGAGCTCCTCGTTGAGCTGATGGCCCGCCCACCCCACAGGGGTGGGAATGAAATGACTTAATGATGCGATCATGCCTCCACGAATTCACACACACACGTTACAACACGACCTCAGACACACATCCAGGACACAATTACGTTCAAGTGGGCATCGATTTCTTTTCAGAATTATCTTTTTTTTCGGCCGGGTGGCCTTCACCTATATCTGCTACTCAGCCGACCTCAATTAGCAAAACAGTTGACGCCTCGTTGGCTGTCGACTTCCCCACGACCATGGCCTTCTGCATAATTCCCGGTGTGGATCCTGCCATCCCTGAAGATGACATCTTTGACGACCTTTGTGCCGCTGGCCTTCCGGTCCACAATGTCTATCGACTGGTTGGTGGCTTCACCTCTGCACCTTCTACACAGATTCTGGTTCATCTCAGCGACGAGGCCGCCCTTCAACGTCTCTACACTTCGGGCGCAACGATTCACTGTCATATCTATGCAGTGGTGCCAACCCCTCCACACATTGAAGACCAGCTTTCTGCCAACCCAACCCTTGTCCCAACTGTCCATGAGCCTCCATTTCAGACGATTCCTCTGCCTTCAATTCTCACCAACCCGACAACCACCACAATTACCGCCACAACACCGTCCGTTCTTCTCCCTTCCTCACTTCCCATCACCACTGTTTTCTTTTGCTAGGGGCTTTACGTCGCACCGACACAGATAGGTTTTATGGCGACAATGGGATAGGAAAGACCTAGGAGTTGGAAGGAAGCGGCCGTGGCCTTAATTAAGGTACAGTTGCCTGGTGTGAAAATGAGAAACCACGGAAAACCATCTTCAGGGCTGCCGATAGTGGGATTCGAACCTACTATCTCCCGGATGCAAGCTCACAGCCGCGCGCCTCTACGCGCACGGCCAACTCGCCCGGTATCACCACTGTTACCACTTGTCATCCCTCCCCTGTTATGTCGTCCTCTCTCCCTATTTCTGCGCCCCCTGCCTTTCAGCAAGTACCTGTTAACCCGCCGGCCAAGTCTGTCGCAGTTTCGCCACCGCCATCTCCGCCGGCTAACACCGCACAGCAGTCATCATCGACCCAGCCGCCTTCATCGCCCACTTCTGCCGTGTACAGCTGTGTGATCCGAGGAATCCCTCCAGACTTCTCCGACAGGGACGTCCTCCAAGAACTCCGTGCAGCCGGAGTTCCCGTCCGACGAGCCATTCGGATCCGGAACGCCTCCGGCCCAACTTTTATGGTACGCCTCCAGCTGACTACACCCGAAGCAGTCCAACAGCTCATCGCCACCGGTGCCCGTGTTCACGACCATTTTTATCGCGTAGAGCCCTCTCTTTCTCCGCCTTCACCTGGTCGCCAGCCCTCAGATTGTCCATCTCGTCGCCCCCGGCCAAACCCTCCTCCCATTTTTCCACCTCCTCCCAACGGCTTCCTCCCTTCTCCCCTTCCAACATTTGACCTCCTCCGTCTTCTCACCGCTTCTCTTACCCATCTAAACACTTCCCTCCATCTCCTTACTTTGCACATCTACCCCGGCACTTCCTTCTAAACTCCACTTCCTCCCTTGCATTTCACTTCTTCCCTCATGCATATCCTGTAACTTGATAACACATGTATTTGTAATCACAGCATTGTATATACCATTTGTAAATCTGTCAATAAAACTCTAGATAACCCACACATCCTTAACCTTAACTCCTTAACTTATTCCATACTGTACCGGGAACGCCGCTACGAGAGTCCGAAGTATGTTTGTTGAACTTCGCGCGAGGTGGAAGGTAGGCAGCCCGCCGAACGCAGTGACGTACCTAGCGAGTGACGTGGCCGCCGTAAGCCAGCTATACATGCCATATATGGCAATGTTCCAGCTTGCCCTCAAAAGTACATTTTGCGCTATTTTATCGCTATTTTGACACTGCCATCTTAAAAACCTTTACAATGGACGTAATCTGTCAAGATTTCAAGAAAATCCACCGAGTATTATAGAAGTTATAAGGGCAGATAATACCCGGGTTCTAGACACTTCCACGCGGACGGGTATAAAAGGAGGACCACCCGACCTACGAATTCAGTATCAGTCACTCCGCCGTCTCTGCGACACGGGTGACAGGAGGAGTATTGTGCGTGTCGAACTTCTAGTTGACAGTCTTCGAAATCCAAGTATTGGAACTTCGGTATTTTCTCTAAGTGTTGTGTCGGGACTATCATATTCTTGAAGTGCCCGATTGGGACTTTGTTATTTTCTGCGAGCATCGTGTTGGAACTTTGTCATATTGACACATTGGAACTTTGTTATTTTTCGTGTGTCGTGATTGGACTTTGATATTTTCTGAAAGTGCCATATAGGAACTTTGTTATTTTTTTTTTTTGAAGCGTTTCATTGGAACTTAGTTATTTTCGCCAAGTGTCGCGGTAAGACTTTATTATTTTCTTAAGGTGACATACTGGAACATTGTCATCGGAACTTTATTTTCTTCGAGTGTCGTGTTGGGACTTTAATATTTTGACACATCGGAACCTTGTTATTTCTACACATTGGAACTTTGTTATTTTTTGAAGTGCCACATAGGGACTTAGTTATCCGACGACGATTGAAAGGACTTTGAATTTTCACGAGTGTTGTGTACCACACTGAACTTACGTTTCGAACTTACTTGAACTTGTATTTTGTGAATCAATTTCTGGAACAGAAATTTTCCGAGCGTGTAGGATGAACTTGTGCCCAACCAACATGAACTTTCGTGTGAACGATATGACTTGTTTCCCCAAGTGCCTCATTGAATTTACGTCTTGTAAAGACTGTGAAACTTAGGGGACGTTCAACATTACGTTTAATTGTGAAATATGCAATACTTTCTAAGTGCTGCACTGGGACTTGTGTTTTGATTCTTATCCTCATTAAAGACTGTGACAATTCAGGATACGCATGTCGCGTTCCCAGAAAGCCTAGAACTTTCCAGTAGATTGAGTGAATCCATAATTTATGAACTCAGACTTTTTCTTTCAAATATCATTTTCTTTAATGGCTATTCAGTTTGCCTATTGACGGAACAAGACAGTTTCCGAGTGCTATTTATTCAGTTCATTGCCAATGTGTTTTAAATCTTCAGAAACTATGCACTAAGAACTGTGGTGACTATAATCCTCTAGAACATTCCAGTTTACAGTAAGCTTGCATTATGAACTTGCATTTCTACCGGTACAAAGTCAAAATCATCTTGTTCTTCGAGTGATTATTCCAGAACGTTTTGATTTAATATTTAGAGTGCAGTAACCATAATTAAAAGGTCATATCTGTTCAGACAGTGCCATGAATGTGTGGAGTGCCGTGCAGAAAATTCAAGTGTGAATTACGTCCCAAATCGAACCCTGGAACGTGTGCAAATCTTCGAGACATTCCAGAACGTCGAGACATTCCAGAACTCCTCATCCGAGCAGGCGTGGTCCCTGCCCAGGCGATGTCCGGCGCCATCCCAGGACTTGGAGGTACCGACCAGCCACGACACTTCCATGCTGCTGTACGAAGGTGATATGAACTTGCTTTTGATGATCAATAAACTCAATTTATCAAAAGAATCTCTAAAATTGATAATTATACCCCTCTCTGTACCAACTCCAATGATAAAGCCACTCCCTAGGATAAGAACCATGCTCGTTAATTTAGTATCAAGCGCCTTAAAGATATGAACACTTTTTACGGGTACAATACTCAGGCATAGGTACAATTTTCCTCCCATCTCCTACATATTCACATCCTTTACCCACCTTCTTCTTCCGTCACAACTCCCCAACCCGCCCGCATCTCTTGGCCAGAGAGAGGGCGTTACCCTCTAGGTGGCCCGCCCCACCCCTTCAGGGTGGGGAATGAAAGCATTGTTAGTTAGTTAGCCTCCACGGTATGCACTAGCCGTGCATCTTGGTGGGTGTGCTAAGTACCAACTGATGAGCCCATCTTAGCACATGGGGGCAGAATGCAGGCAATCAAGAATGAGTTAGCTGGAAAATGTATAATGTCCAATAATGGACCACTATATTGGTATCATAAATTCACACATTTAGGACAAATATTTCATGTTCCCTATGGGAATCAACATCTATATCATAAGTGGTATGTTCCAAGCTGTCAGGGGAGAGATGGGGAGGAATTACATTAATAGACGACTAAGTCTGGGTGGTGTCTTTAAAAGTAGGAAAGATCACAATATGAAGATAAAGTTGGAATTCCAGAGAACAAATTGGGGCAAATATTCATTTGTAGGAAGGGGAGTTAGGGATCGGAATGATTTACCAGGGGAGATGTTCAATTAATTTCCAGTTTCTTTGCAATCATTTAAGAAAAGGCTAGGAAAACAACAGATAGGGAATCTGCCACCTGGGCAGCTGCCATAAATGGAGATCAGTAGTGACAAATTGATCAAAATTGGAGGCAAGGAACTAGAAATAGTAGAACACTTCAACACTTGGGAAATGAGCTGACAGAAAATGGAAGACTGGATATGGAAATTAGTGGATAGATATACCTAGGAAGTGGCTTTTACCACCATCGTAACTGTCCCCATACAATGTCCCGCGACTTTGTCGCTAGGTGTGTACTAGCCTTTAGCATTGCATTTGGCCAGCCCTTTTCACTCGTGAAACACATGCACGCATACTGCGGTCAAACCCATGCCCCACTTCTCGCTCCAGTTTCCGGAACTGTTCAAGGATATCCAACTGCTGCGAACTCACTGCTTTCGTACAACATATTTACAGTTCAACTTCGGAACCTCTGTCTTGAAACTTGGTGTTTTATAGGTTTCAATATGAGATCATTGATAGTTCCGCTGTAAGCTCTTTACTTTGAACAAAATTTGAATTCAAAAAAAAGATTAATAGTTTAAGAATTAGAAAATAATTGTATGAAAGCTAACAATTAAGGAAAAGTGTTTTTGAAAGAATATTTTGGATATTCCCGAATATGTTGTTGATGTATGTATTTAAGTATTTTCAGCAAAAGAATCATTTAAATATTCAAAGAACTGTAGTATTTTAAGTGCAAGTCCCACTTAGTTGTAAAGAAATAATATTAGACCTATATTTTCACAATTATTAACTGCAGGATTCTTTAAATTATATGCATTATTTTCTGAATGGCAATAAATGTATGCACCTGTGGCTATTTCTTGATGGAAGTTGTATATTTACATCATTCCCTTGGCACAGACCAGAAAAAAGACGTAGTTTCCACAGATATCTCAGTCTTATTTATGGCTGTGACAGTATGGAAGCTGTTGAGGTGGTGCTGAGTGATGATAGTCAGAGCATGACTACTGCGTTTGGATTACAAAAGGTGCTATCAAAAGGTATATCCCCGTAACATATCGACTCTATTCTTACCTTGAAAGCTTTACAGCATTGCTCAATACAACCTCCTGTGACTAGGAATAACCGTCGTATCATCATTATCAGACCTAAGAGTGGATAAAAGACATCCATACTAACAGGTCTTTTGTAAGAGGTGGCTAAATAGCGTGCCACCCAGGGTCTCACAACTTCGGAATGCTTATTCTTGCATTGCTTCCACTTACTTCTGAGGATATTCTCACTGTTCCCTACCATGTTACTTGTTCAAGGCTACTCCATTAAATTTTCCTATCTGATCTGTTCCCTTTTAACGCCAACAGTGTTAGGTCTGTGATTGCTTAAGTACACTTTCATTTATGTATCTTTCATAGCCTTCCCTGTCTTTTTCTGATAACTTTATTCTTTTTTGTCACCTTCAGTTAGAGTTAAGAGAGGATCTAATTGTATTTCCCCTCACAACACACCATACTCTTCCTTACGGAATACAATTATCATCAGGAAAGCATTCCTAGGGTTAAAGAACAAGATATTGCAGGGATAAACTAAAATCATTCTTGCTTTCAAATCACAGTAAAGAAAAACCCTGAATTCAACAAGACATTAAATTAACACAAGACATCTGTGAATATTTTCTTTTATATCCCACTAAGGCAGATTTACAAATTATCACATTGATCATTCTGACTTGATTCTTACTCTCTTCAACTTTACATCAGCCCTTTACAAGCATCAGTAATTCAATACAGTAAATGAAATTACAAAACAACAGATTGCATGGGTCTGAGATAAACTACTAAAGACAAGATAACATGGCAAATGATATGCTGAATGGCATGTTAGTCTTATTAATATACTGTAACAGCACTGAGCATAAAGTTAGTCTAATGATATAGTAGGTCATATGGAAAAACTTCCAACAAATCAGAAATTGCCTGCCTGCTTCTTTTTTCTTGCAATAGTATCAAGATTTTGAAAGGTATCAATCAAACAATTTATAAATCTCATTTTTTCCCATATTGGCATTAACTCAACTAACATTAGGTTGAAGGAAGAATCCCACTTTCCAATATTTATTTGCTTTTTTGGCTAGTCTATGTAATCACGAAACATAACAATAAAAAGCTCAGTATGAACGAACATTTTCTCCTCATTATCATCATCATAAGTGTTTTTTATTTCATATACACCAATTTTTGTACTTTACACACTTATTTTAGCTGAAGATGTTCCAGATCAGGAATGAAACATGTATTTTTTAAAAATCATTTGACTAGATTTTAAGCTGGAATATGTTTTGTGATTACATAGACTAGCCATTAAAATCAAATGAGTATTGGAAGGCGTGATTCTTCCTTCAACATAACCTTACTTGATCAATGAAAGGAAACAAATATACTTCTTGTAACTTCTCTTTGAAACATTTAGGTAATTAAATTATCTTATCATACTGAACATTATGACTTAATTCTTACACTCTTCAACAATACATCAGTCCTTTACAGGCATCAGTAATTCAATACAATAACTGAAATTACAAAATCTTAAGAGTAAATTGCATTCCATATACAGCTCCCTTGCAGAATGGATGGTACTTCGAGGAAAGTTGGTCAATATGGAAGTCACTCAATAGGATGCACTCCGGAGTAGACAGATCAAAGACCAACATGAGCAAGTAGGTATTCACCTGCGAATCAACCCTGTATGAATGCGGTCAAGAGGAGATCATGAATCGGCTCCTTCTCTGTAAGTTGTGCCCAACTACTGTATGTTCTCCTCAGATCCTGATTGATGCCACCAAGGAAGCATGTGAATTGGCTAGATACTGGTCACTCTACATTTAAATTTTATTTGTATAGGGTAGCCCCCATATGATGTGAGGTTAACTTGTTACTCAAAATAATAATTCGTTTGTAGTACTAATTTTTGGGTGTATTTTATGTTATCTTTTAATATTTTTCATGTTATATGTTGCGTTTCTGACACAATTAAATAAATGTAATTAATTTGTAGTTGAACTCATTTAACTTACATAACACAAGAAAAATACCTTCATTGTTATAGGCACTGATATACTGAAAGTTACCCTGTAAAATATCTTCTCCTTATTTGAGAGTTTTATAACAAAGACCCATTATATGGGAAAGGACAGATTCTCTTCATTATTATTATTATTAGTAGTAGTAGCAAGTCAATCCTGTAATCAGCCTCTTACTCAGAGGCCCTGCTTTCAATTCCCACTGACCATGTAGCAGGCCAGTATCTGCAAGCGAATGAACATTAGCAGTAGTATCATTATTATAAGAGTATAATAATAATGTTATTGGCTTTACGTCCCACTGACTACTTTTACAATTTTCGGAGGTGCCAGAATCTAGTCCCTGAGGAGTTCTTTTACGTGCCAGTAAACCTACTGACATGAGGCTGACGTATTTGAGCGCCTTCAAATACCACCGGACTGAGGCAGGATTGAACCTGCCAAGTTGGGGTCAGAAGGCCAGCGTCTCAACCATCTGAGCCACTCAGCCCAGTTGAAGACACAGAAGAGAATAGAGCTTATCAGATTAATGTGGTCTGGCCACATCAATTCAATGAAAGCAACAGGAATCCCTATGCAATCACAGAATGGAAGGTGACTATAAAAAGACCAAGGGGTAAGTCAGAGAAAAGGTTGTTAAGTAGAAGAAGCAGTAAAGAGGAGAGGTGCAGATTAGCTCACGGTGTTCCAGGAGAAGTTCTACATTTTCTGAATAGTAATTCTGAATGGGTCAGAGATGTACAGTATAAAGTAACAAAAGTGATCACCTCCAAGCTGCAAAACTTCATCCACTGGCCAGAAGTGGTTTCCAACCATGAACTATGGACAAGGATAAGAGAAACAAAGTTGTCCAGACAAATAAAGTCATCTAGACAGAGGCCTTGGGCTAGAACATACAGAGACAAGGAGGAATTGCAGATCTAGATGCTCATGATGAGAATCTGTTCAGAGTGAGGCGCTGGAGAAAGGATATATCTAGGATGAAGCAAAAAGGTTGGCAGTCAGCAGAACCAGATGGTGACACTGTGTTACTGCCCTTTATTCCATGAGAGACAATAGGAATTAACTGCTTTGTTTGATTGATTGACTGTTCTGAGAGGAATGGTGGAAGAACAGGCAGAAATAGAAATCCTTGGTTCATTACCCTATCCAACAGGAAGTCAGACAACAGATACAGAAGAGAAGAAGTCATAATACTTTTCTATAACTATGGTTCAAACTGCATGACACCTTTACTAGTCAGATGGTTCTAACTTAGATCAAGGGTGGGTGTAAAATCAGGGCATGGACTGTAATTTCAAATTCTAGAAAACATGGAACATTTGCTACAAGCATGCATAAGAACACCCATTGTCTGTAAGTGCATGGAGCGACTGGTAGTAAATATTGTGCTAGAAGTCTTATGGGACAATAACTTGCTTAACCCCAATCAGCATGATTTTCTCCCAGGGCATTCCTGCACAACACTGACAAAGTGTTGTTGATGACTGGTAGTTTAATTTGGATCAACCTAATACGATATAAACTGACTGTATCACACTAGATTGGTCCAGAATCTTCGACCCGGTGTCACATCAATGGCTTCTGTTGGAACTATAGCAGCTCAGCATAGGAGGCAATTTATTGGCATGGGTGAGATCTTTCCTGGAGGGTCGGACCCAGTGTGTGGTGTGCCGGCTGTTCGAGTAATAACTGGAGTTATACAAGGTTGTGTGATCGGTCCACTCCTCTTCACTATCTATGTACTCGATCTCCCAGGTTGTGTTACACCATCAATGTCTCAATACGCCAATAACACTATGCTTTACACGGAAACACAGAATTCTGCAGCGCACTACTTTCAAACAACTTGGCATAGCTATGAAGACTCACCCTATTCTGTACACCTTCCATATTTCTGCACTGAATTGTGGTAAATAATACTAATACTAAGGCGAGTTAAAATACATGCAGTAACATATACATTGTGAAGAAGCAAGGTGCATGGAAACAACAATCCTGGGGTTCCTATGTGGGAATTTAAGACGCTTCAGTCCACGAGTAATAAGGTCAACTCACCTTTGCATGGCTTGGCCTGTACTGACGTATGGTCGACCTGCTTGGCATCCATTAACAGCAGAGAACTATGAGCAAGCTGCAAAGAATACAGCACTGAGCCAAAAGGCTAATTAACTGGCACCTCCCTCCCCTCCAATAAGGTTACCTTCCAATGAGGCAATAGCAAAATAAATTGACCTGATCTTTCGCCGCAAATCCTTTCTCTGCCTTTATAGAAATTCATCCCTTCCAACGTCTATAGCTTGTTTACCGCTCAGCTCAGAGAGCCAAAGGTGTTGCCCTTTGTCCTCTTTTTGCCTGTTCCTCTGCCTTTCAAAAGGGTTTTTATTGGCAAAGTATGGAACTTGCTGTCAGGGGATGTCAAGAACTCTCCTCTGCCTAAACTTCAGATGTATGTAAAGAAAAATGTAATTTAATGGAAATGCTGCATGTGTCTATGAGTGTGTTGGTGAATCAGTGAATAACAAATTGGCAGAGTGTAAGGAGGTATGTGAGCACTGGAATGATTGAATAAATGGGTGGTTAACTAACAATTGATAGAGAGAATGAACAAGCAGTAAGAAAGTATACGTGTATATCTTCCACAGTATTATTTAAGTATTTTGGAAACCATAAACATATTGTAAATAATATCTCATTTAAAAGATCGGTCTAGGGAACATTTTATATGTTCATTTGGCTCACCCTTTTCTCTAGACCTTGCATATTTCTGCACAGAAATGTGGTAAGTAAATAATACTAAGGCAAGTCAAAACATATGAGGTAATATTATGCATTTCCTCTCTGATTCCTTTCAATTATTTTCAGGTACAGAGCATTTTGTTCATTGTTTTGTCCAAAAGTACTATGCCATTAACTGAACTAGAAGGAAACCAAGATACAAAATTGCTGCTAATGTTAAGGTTCTCTAAAGAATGCAACAGGGTGTTACATTTGTTCCTCACTCTCTTTAGAAGTAACTATGTCTATAGCTTGGTTACCACTCAGCTAAGAGAGCCAAAGGTGTTGCCCTTTGTTCTCTTTTTGTCTGTTCCTCTGCCTTTCAAAAGGTCTTTTATTGGCAAAGTATGGAACTCTTACGATTACTACCAATATGAGCAAACGCCTTCCCTTGAAATTTCTGCATTAGGTTTGCTATTTGCTTTACGTCGCACCGACACAGATAGGTCTTATGGCTACGATGGGATAGGAAAGGCCTAGGAATGGGAAGGAAGCGGCCTTGGCCTTAATTAAGTTACAGCCCCATCATTTGCCTGGCGTGAAAATGGGAAACCACGGAAAACCATCTTCAGGGCTGCCGACAGTGGGGTTCGAACCCACTATCTCCCGATTACTGGATACTGGCCGCACTTAAGTGACTGCAGCTATCAAGCTTGGTTTTCTGTGTTAGGTAGAAAATCAGAGAATATAGAAGAGGGTTTTTGAAAGCAAAAATGAAAATTGTTGAGCCAAAATTGAGTAAAATTCGACTGTCCATAACAAAATGTAACACTGTTTGGACTGTTGACATGAGCTGCTATAACATGTTATTCCATTGGAGAACAGGATATGTTTCAGATGCTGATGAATTGAAGATGGCACTCGGAATGGCAGATACTGAAGTACCATAAGCCTAGTATGTTCTCAACAACACAATTTTGCATGTTAATGTCTAGATGTTAAAAGTGTATGTTAACCCCTGCATGCAAATAAGCCAGAAATATTAACCCTGCAAACACATTGGAATCTCCTCTGATCTTATGATCACGACAACAGAGGAGTGATATTTGGTTTATAAGTTAGAAAAGTGTTTAACTGCTGATTACTAGAAGCACCACAAGAAAAGCTTGGAAGGACAACTGCATGACTTTCAGTAATTGTTGTGTTACTTTCCACTGTAAAGGTCAGAATGCTACCAATAATGTGTCCGCCTAAATGAACCTAGTTTAGATGTAAACTATGTATACAACCCTGAAGGCTGGCCCAATCATTCACAAAACATTCTTTCTAGTATCTGTATGTAAAATATATTAAACATTTAATCCACCGAATGCACAAACTATTGTTGTCAGCTCCACACATCACAATTGGTAAAACATAGCAGTTAAGATCATCTTATTGACTAAATCCCATTATCAGAATTTAGGCCATACGGAACAGTCCTATAACAGATACTAGGACATGAAAACTGGTGCATTTGTGAAAGTGGCAAGCTCTCCTTGCAGGCTTCTAACGCAAAGAAAAAGAACTCTTGTAAGGCTTCTCAAATTAAACTATCCATTGTCTATTGTCTTAGTGCCCTAAGATAGGATATATTTATTGCCTGCTAGTGACCAGTCATAGCCAGATTCAAAATATCCACAGTGTTTGGATATCTTAACAAATGTATTAACTACATTTCATAAACATGTATAACAATCATACATTTTGATAGAAAAGCATCACATTTTTCAGTCAGTAAACCAGTTTTAGCATTTTGATTTTAAGTACGTATACACATATTCTACTACTTAGCTTTAGGATTATCCATAGTAAGATGATCATAATTGCAATCCTACTACAGCCATTCATTTCTAAATTCTACCACCATTGCACCATGAAAGTAGAAACCAAATTTTGTTTTATTATTTGATGTTGCATCAGTCTTCTGACAAACATTATATCTGCACCTAACAACTGAAATTCTGGACATTACAAATGAAAGTTTATCATATTTCAATTTCCATTGCCAATGATAGCTGTTGATAATTAATGACATGCCATTTAGCCCACTGTATCCTTTGTCATATCACTTGCATATCATCATTAGCACTCATTAAAATACAATAAAGAAAGCAATAACCATAGACTACAATTCATAAATTTTATATGATGTAACAAAGCATTCATAGAAGATATTAATACATAATTTCAAAACAGTTTAGTTTAGAATTACTTTTGGTCCCAATCGAATCTTCAGTAGTATTTTGTAAGGAAATTTGATGGGGAAAATGAAAGGTTTACAATAAGACAGACTAGAACTATGCCTCAAAGAATTACTTTCTAGAAGGAATGTTGAGCTTTTTCTATAGGTTATGATACCTGTTGAAAATTACACAATAGTAAGTTGATATCCTCGAACCTAAATGTTTGTAAGTTCATGTTCTTGCATGAATAGTGTAAACAGCTGAAGTTTCTTACCCTGTAGTTCTATATCTCATCCAAGGTTGCCTTCTTAGTATAACTCTAACTCTTAGTATCCAGATTCTTAAATAGGATGACAGCTATCTTCTTCCTGGCCTTTTTCCATATTTCCTGGAGACAGCATTTTTTGTGCAGATTTGGCCCAGTTCTATGACGTGATATCCTTTCTTTTCCTGCTAGTAGTTTAATGTCGCACTAACACAGTGAAGGTTTCTGGCTGCCCAAGGATGGGACAGGCTCAGGATTGGGAAGGAAGTGACTGTGGCCTTAATTAATGTACACCTTCAGCATTTGCCTGGTGTGAAAATGGGAAACCACAGAAAACATCTTCAGGGCTGCTGAGGATGGGATTCAAACCCACCTTCTCTCAAAAGCACGCTCACAGCTACAGGACTCTAAATGCATGGCTAACTCACTTGGTTATGCCACTTAATGCCAGGCCTGTTCAGAGGGATGTAATCACTATTGCATGTTTCTCTGTGGTGTTTGGTATTGTAGTGTGTTGTATTGTGTGTTGTGTTTTGTGTAGATGAAGAGATGTTTGCTGAGATGAACACAAACACCCAAAGCCAAACTGAGTAGTTCATATGGAAGAGCACTGGCTTTGTGAACTTAAGTGGGCAGATTTATTCCCATCTCAGTTCTATGATGTTCAAAAGTGCCCAAATATGTCAACCTTGTGTCAGTAGATTATAGGCAGATAAAAGAATTCATGCACATTTGCATCCGTGAAAACTGTAAAAATAGATCATGAGACATAAAACTAATAACATTATTATTAAATCCTCACTCATCAAGACAGAGGAATTAACCGTACTCAGCTAAAATCCCCAATCCAGCTAGAAATCAAACCCGGGGGCCTCTGAACCAGTGGCAACTATGCTAACCATTCAGCCAAGGAGGCAGACAAATATGACATAACATGCAAACAGGCTTGTAATTTTACATGATATTGATATCATAATCTTGGCCATAAGACCTCCAGTTTTACATGGAATCCGAATCAGATGGATTTAAAAAATCCCACTGGCACTGCCAGGGATTTGAACAAAAGCTGACTTGGTGCCATAAGATATATTCATGTGATATTGGTAATGTATTGCTTGTAAAAAGTTGTAATTAAAACCAAACAAAAACTACCTCCGAGATTTAGTGGTCAGTGTTATAAGCTGCAGATTAAGATCTCCCATGATTGATCGTTGATGATGAGTGACTGAATTTGAAACTGGTCTGAGGGTCTGAAATGAAACATACTAAGTCTTGTGAAGAAAATTAAGGAACTATGTGATATGACAGGAATACAGAACCAAGATGAACATTCACTCTATCAAGTTTCTTCTTTATTTAACTTGAATTGGAAAGGGGTGGTTTCATGAAATTATGAGTACTGAATTTAATACTACCAGTATTTATTAGTCCTCAATTGTTCAGTCATTTGTGCAGCCTTAGGTTTGCATTTTCTTGCATAATCTGTCCCAAACATAGAAGGAACATAGATGACACAGCCTAGCAACCTTATACTCACAATATATAATAGATTTTTACAACATAACATGATAAAATGTTGACACATATTTATGTAAATACAGTAGTGTGATTATTCATTTAACATATGGTAGTCTAATCTAGCAGATACAGACAGCAAGTCTTTACAATGTTTACATCATTGCAAATAAATTAACAGCAGGATACCTGTATTTATTATAATAATAATATCATGTTTATGTTTTTCATCTTTCTGCATCAATTCATTCTGTTTTAGAAAATGTATGAATGCTTTGTAACATCTCTACTTCCCAAAGACTGTAAGGTTACTCACCAGTTAAGTCTTCTGTATCCTCAATAGGGTTACAGATGTTGTCACTACCAATGCTGCCGAGAGCTTTAGTCATTTGGGTATCAGGGATATGTAGAGTGAGCGAGGAAGGGTCATCGGGACTATCATCTACACTACTTTGTAACTCAATACATGGGATTGTTGTATTTAAAATATCCTCATTGCCATTGGCATTTAGTTTCATTATACAGTCACTTTCCAGTCTTGTGGATAACACAATCTCATCTTTCAGTTCATATGCAGGGGTTTCTATCACATCTAACATATTTTCAGTTAAATTATTATTATTATTATTATTATTATTATTATTATTATTATTATTATTATTATTATTATTATTATTATTATTGTTGTTGTTACTTTTAATCATATTTTTAGAATTTGCAGCTTTACTAATGTTATTTTTCTCAGTATCAATGTGCTGAAATACTTCTTTCTCTAATTTTTCCCAGCTATCTACATAATAGTTACTAAAGAGATCAACTCTCTCCTCACCTAATAGCTCATTGCAGTCTTTATTGATAATAGTTACGTTATTCTGAGTGCTTTCACTAGATGGGGAATAACATGTTTCTCTCAAAAACTGAGATTTGGGAAAGGACTGAACTACAAAACATCCGCTTTTTGTTTTCAAAGTACCAACTTTATTTTCAGTGACCTCCTTTTCATCCCCCGAATCTACTAAGGAGTGGTCTTCCCTAAGCATAGTCTTTGAATATGCAGTAGAAACTGTTGGTGGAACATGATCACTGCTATCTATTTCTTTTTTATCTTTACCATCTACTTCTGTACAAGTTTCAAACAGGTCTGTAGAATTTGCTGTTGACTGTATACTTTCTTTAGTACTACAATTTTCCAACATATTCTGTAGGAACAAGTCAAAATTTTCTGATAAATTTCTCATAGGCTTAAAGGATTCATATAAATCCAACTTTATAGGAATTTCACCAAGTTCTTGTGACTTTGAACCCAATGAAGGGGATGAAGAAATTTTATGTGTGTCAGAACAATGAATTTTGATACACTGTTCATTGCTTGAGGACATGTCCTCTCGTGATTTAGTCTCTGATAAATTGCAATTTGTATTACTGGTACTGCCTTTTGAGCAAGAATTTTGATTCAAATAACCCCCATCATGAAATGACAGTTTATTTGAAAGTTCATTAGGCAGTTTATTTAATGTTTTGTTAGATATACTTAATCCTAATGATGGTGTTTTAGTCACACTATCAGCAACGTTTTCATATTTCTCTTTTGCCAGTTCACTGCATAGCACATTCTGTGACACATTGGAAATAGGCATAGGTTTATTTTTAGACCCTCTGACATCATTAAATGGATCAAACTGATCCTCAAACATCTTTTTAACTTCATTATTATTGTCTTCAACAACCTGAGAAGCAGCTGACGTATTGAATGTGGTATGCTGTGGACTTGTAATACATTTTGTAGGAGAAGGTGGTGGGACATAAAAGCTTTGCAGGCTTGTGGTATTAAATCTAGCATCTTCAAACAGATCTGGATGATCTAGCATAGGGGACAGGACGTTAGTCATTGGTTTATGGTCAGAAGTCATGCTCTCAGCAAAATAAACACCACTATCATAGTCTTCGTTCTTGGGAAATTCACTTTCACTGTACACTTGGACCCACGAATTAGCAGAATATACATCGACACATGGTACTTCTTTTTTCACTAGAACATCACAAAAATTACTCTTTATAGAAGACTTGTTTTCACTCTTTCTTACAGTCATTACATCAATGATGTTTTTGGGAACTGAAATAACATCCTTCTTTTTAACCTCAAACACTTGATTTTCACTCATAATACTCTTTAGTTCCGCAGAAGTGTTAGACTTTGCTCGACGTCTCGGTGGAATGATCTTTGGTACAGTTTCAAATGGCTTCTCAAATGATTCACACTGAGTATTCTTTAGCTTTAACAGTTTTATTCGCCTTTTCAGTCTTGGAGCCGGAATAGGTGGTAGATTCGCACTCCGTCCTGAAATCATACATAAAAATAATATTCAGTACAAGAGAGTAGGAAATATATAATACCATTTTAAGTCAAGGGTAACTCACAAGAACAGAAAAATAGCACCCAGAGGAGTAACTTCGTGACTGCATGATAACTTATAGTATCAACTTATCATTGATAAAATTTGAAATTCCTGATATAGAATCTCACTCAATTATATTTCTGAGCAGGGAAAGGTAAAAACAGAAGAGAAGACAACTTTCCTCAGAGTAGATGAGATGTTATGTTGTAGGTACCTATATGTTCACTAGCATATCTTTTACTTATGATAAATAAAGATCAACTTCCTCAAATGATACTAAAAAGTAGCTGAGTTTTACTAAAACGCATGTGATACTTTTATACACTGTAATATACATCCACATTTTGCTCTGGTCACAAAAGAAAAACCAAAAAGGAGCCTCAAGCATAAACAAGTTATACCAAGATGGCAGACACCATCAACAACCACACCATGCTTTACTAACACACGACATTTACACCAACCCATGACAATAGATATGTTCTGTAAAGGTTAGAGAAATAAACTGAATATGTTAATGAAATATCCAATTATAATAGTACTGTTGTCCTCCCTATCACAATCTATGCATGCAAAATATGAAAGATTTTGAGCATGCAACGAATCCTGAGAATACAGTACATGGACTAAATGATGAGTCAGTGATACCAAGCACATCAGGAGAGCCAAAAGTGTGAGGTTCCTTAGAGAGTGGATTTCAGAAGACTAGTGGAATGGTTGCTCTCAAACAGACGAGAACCAAACTAGACAAGGCATACCATAGAAAACTGTATGCCTTGAAACATCTATCAATGAATGTCAAAATGAGACACTATAATGCAATAGTCAGACCCTCAATCCTCTACGTAGCCTAATTAAGAAGATTCCACTAAGAGCCCCCGAAGTACAAGAAAAGAAGTTCCTGAAAGAGATATAATCATGAAATTCTACAAAACTTAAATCTCTAAAGTTATATTTCACTAGATCAATACCTTTGACTTAGTCAATCAATAGCCTGTTTCTTTCGCCTATTTACTGAGCTGGTATGATTGGAAAAACCCTCTCGACATTAGTGTTGTGTGCAGGAATAGCAAAATAATAATCCAACATTTTCAACAGTTCAGCATGGCTATCTCCCTGCTTTTGCTTCCTACTAGCAAAATACGTAATCAACTTATCATTACAAGACAAGTTTTCAAGCACCTTGTTCCAGAAATTTGTTCAAATTAAACATTTTACATTTTCTTCTTCTTCTTCTTCTTTTATGACCACATAGGATCACTTTAGTCAGTCCGTCGTTCAGGTCTCTTTGAAGGGATTGTTCGGGCTTTGCGGTCCTCCCAGTACTTCTTCAGACGCTCCGATCTTCGTGCCCTTTCCTCAGTTGAAAATGTGCGTGTTGTTGGTTTGTTTTGTGTAAGGGTAAAGCGGAGGTTTGTATTCTTGAGTTTTGTATTCAATTTTATCTTATTTTTGGTGTCTTCTGTTGTAAGGCCTATTTCCTTCAGATCCTCTCTTACTTCTCTGATCCATTTACATCCTGTTGTGGTATTTTTTGAGACGAGATTGTGTTGTACTAGTTGTTTCAGAAGTCTCGAGTCCTGCATCCTCATGATATGTCCAAAGAATCCCAGTCTCCTCTTACGCATAGTATCTGTAATGGGTTCTAGCTCTTTGTACACGACTTTGTTAGGTATTAACCGCCACTGTCCATCTTTCTGATATTTTTTGTTGATACAGGTTCTTCCAATCCTCCTTTCAATTTTCTGAAGTCTGTCAGTCTTTGATTGTTTATTCAGGTAAAAGAGTGTTTCTGCTGCATATGTAGCTTCCGGTTTTATAACTGTGTTGTAGTGTTTTATTTTTGTATTTATTGATAGACATTTCTTTTTGTAGATATCCCATGTTAATTTTTGTGCTTTAGCTAATCTATTTGTTCTTACTTGGATTGAGATTTTTTCATTTAAGTTATGTGTTATTACTTCTCCAAGATATTTAAACTGAGTTACTATTTTGATTTTATTACCATTTATGGTGACTTCTTTTAGCTGTGTTGGTTTTTGGGGCATAATTTCTGTTTTTTCAAATGATATTTTGAGGCCAATTTTATTTGCAATGTTTTGAAGTTCTGATATCTGGGTTTTTGCTTCTTTTATGTCCACTGCTAGTAATGCTAAATCGTCAGCAAAACCCAGGCAATTTGTTTTGATTTTTCGGCCAATCTTTATTTTGGGGGGACATTTTCTAAACCATTCCCTCATTACCATTTCTAGAGCACAGTTAAATAATAGTGGTGAGAGCCCATCTCCCTGCCGTAGTCCAGTTTTAATTTCAAATGTCTCTGATGTTTCACCCCTAAACTTCACTTTTGACTTGGTATTGGTGAGAGTCAATTTTATCATGTTTATTAATTTGGGGTGTAGTCCAAGGTGTCTTAAAATTTTAAACAGAGATTCTCTATGGATGCAATCATAAGCTTTCTTGAAATCTACAAATGTTATCACCATATCTCTGTTTCTTCTCCTGTTATAGTCCATTATCAACTTAAGACTCATGATCTGATCAGGACAGCTCCTCCAGGGTCTGAAACCTCCTTGATATTCTCCTAGTTCTTTCTCAAGTTGTAAACTTATCCTATTAAGGATGATTATTGAAAATATTTTGTATGTTATGTCTAGGAGAGAGATTCCCCTGTAGTTATTAGGGTCGGTTTTGTCCCCTTTTTTGTGCAGAGGATGAATGAGGGCTGTTGTCCAGTGTTCTGGTAGTTCTTCTTTAATCCAGATAGAGACAAGTTGTTGATGGAGGGCAACTTTTGCTGAGGTTCCTGCATATTTCCAGATTTCCGCAAAGGTCTGATCTTCTCCTGGCGCTTTGTAGTTTTTTAATTTATTCAGAGCTTGGTAGACTTCCTTTATTGTGGGGGGATTGATGTTTTCTGGTGATGTTTTTATCACTGATTTCAATACCTTTTTCACTCAAATCTCAATACACCTCTGAACATCATCCATGCATACATCTTCATTCTGATTCATCCAATTAAAACACAAAGTCAGACAAGGATGCACACCATTTCTCCAATTAATTTGAACATTACTATAAAATGCAACAGCCTCTTTAACAAAACCATCCATCTCTTTATCAAATCCCAAATCCTAGCATTTGTCAGTATTTGTTTTATCTTTTGAGCAAACTTAGGAGGGAACATACATTATCTAATATACAAAAGTAATTGGATACAGATGAGAAATAAGATTTTAATGCCTCATACCAGGTGTATGCATAAGTTTATAAGCTTTGCCCTTTTTTTCTTTCTTTTTTTTTGGCAAAGAAAACATGTAATTTTCAAGGGAAATTCATTTTTTGTTTATTCAAAATATTGGTCAATGGCTCCTACATACTTTGACCATCTTTCAGGAAAGTCATGAATACCATGCCAGAAAAACTGCTTGTCTTTTGCAGCAAACCATTCTTCAAGCCATTTCCCAACTTCCTCGAAATTGCTGAAGTGCTGCTCTGCGAGTGCATGCCCCATTGATGCGAAGAGGTGATAGATGGCACCAGCAGGTCAGGGGAGTACGGCAGGTGTGGAAGGATGTCCCATCCAAGCAATTTAAAGGTGTCTTCACTGGTTTTGCAGTGTGAAACGGCATGTTGTCATGTAACAAAATCAATTTGCCATGTCTTCTGGCCCATCAATGCATGATTTAAATTAATCATTTGTTGGCGACAGTGTTGTGCATTAACAGTTTTGTCGGGCTTCAAGAGTCTTGGCACTTTTGTGGTCTACCAGAATGCGCACTGTCTTTCACATTGAAATCACCATGTTTAAATTGTCTAAACTGTCTCACATGTTCTAATCGATGGAGCATGTTCACCACATGTTTCTAGCAGCAAACAATGACTTTCCACAGCCGTTTTCTTTTGATTAAATAAGAAAAGCAATGCATGCCACAAATGTTCTTTTTCAGGCACAAACGTTGACATGATCACTGAACGATACAACACAGACGCTAGTGTTTGGTGGACTCAACTTGTGTGTGTTGGTAGGTTAATGTCAGACGAACAAACTGACATATGTGTCAAATTCATATGCTGATTACTGTTCGCTGGCGCCATCTTTTAGTGAAACCAGAAAAGACTTATGCATACACCTGGTACATCTCAATTATTCTTTCAAGAGCTGGAAACGGAGATAACCACCTTGTTTTGCTATGCCTAAGAAGTTACTAGAACTTAATTACAATAATCTTTAAGTTCGTATGGTTTTACTTTATTTATTTATTTATTTATTTATTTAGCATATGGCTTTTTGGATACATTCTGAGAAAAATAATTACATTCATCACTATGTTATAAACAAACTTCTAGTTCTAGTATGTATCTGATGGAATTCGGGGTTGCCATTAGAAATTCCTCATACTCTCCTCCATAAGCTCTCTTTCTGCATTCTTCCCTGCCGTGGTACGCCACAATCACATGTGGGTGAGGATTGCACTCCCCACCTGAAGAGCGAGTCTCCATATCTTCCATGCCCTGTTCTCAACTGATCGAGTGTTGTCCATACCTTGCGAGGTGGATCAAACCCAGGGATCATCTCAGAGATGAAAGGTAACAGCTGACATGTTTCTGGAGCATTTTGAAGCCATAATCTTCTCCAGGAATCAATGGTGTTAAATCTAGAGGAGAGGAGGATGTCTTAAACGAAGTCCGTTGATTCTAAGGTCAGGAATATCAGAATGCAGTGGTAGTGCAGGGTTTGCTAAAATCTTGTTGTATTCTCTAATCAATGCTTTTTCTTTTTCCTTCAAAGATTTGGGGGGAGATATGTGACTTAGGACAAGCAACCAGACGGTGGATGTAGACCTGATTGTTCCCAAAATAATATGCATACTATTATTAAATTGGACATCAATTTTGTTTATATGGGTACTGTTCACCCATAATGGTGCACACTATTCCACTGCAGAGTATACCAGGCTCAATGCAGAAGTCCACGGAGTTGTCACAGATGATCCCCACATGGTTCCACAAAGTTTTCAAATTATATTATTTCTTGTTCTCAGTTTAGCAGCAGTTTTTGTGAGGTGTGATTTATAAGACGGAGTTCTATCTAGTGAGACACCTAAAAATGGCAGTTCTTTATTGTGGATAAGGCGTGTACCATCCATATACATTTCCAGTGTTCTATGGATTCTCTATTATTAAGATGAAAACCAGACACTTCAGTTTTACTGTGCGGTATAGACAGAAAAAATATTATAAGGCTTAAACACAATAAACACTAAATCAATACCGTACTTGAACTATCTGACCCATGTTGGATGGCACCATAGAGTATATGAATTGGGCAACACACATGTACTATATATTCATTAACGTATTATTTTAATTTACTAAACACATCCTTGCCCTCAACTCACCTTATACCATAGAATTAGTGTTGGTACTGTTAGCGGCAATTGCTACACATTTTTCTTTTATACCTAAACTTGACTATGTACCTATCTCTAATGTATCGTGAATAAAATTATTTATGGCCTAGATTGTAGTGACTTATTCCCTGACTTTGCATACCGATTTTCGTTCAGATAGGGCCACTAATAACATAAATACTTGAGAATTAAATGTTATGCCCTCCCCTAAACTACCATTTCTCTCAACGTGAATACAATTATTTATGGCCTAGACTGTAGCTACTTATTCCCCGGCTGTGCATATTGATTTTCATTAAATTGTCTTCAGCCATTTTCTCGTGATGCGTGTACATACATAGACAGACAGATGGACAGAAATGATGGAAAATTAAAAAATGCATTTCCTTGTTACTGTGGACACGACCAACACAGAAATACAATCCTTTTAAAATTCTGAGCAATGTACAGACAAAACTCTTATTTTATATATATATATATATATATATATAGATTAAGGCAAGCCTCCGTGGCTCAGACGGCAGCGCGTCGGCCTCTCACCGCTGGATACCGTGGTTCAAATCCCGGTTACTCCATGTGAGATTTGTGCTGGACAAAGCAGAGGCGGGACAGGTTTTTCTCCGGGTACTCTGGTTTTCCCTGTCATCTTTCATTCCAGCAACACTCTCCATTCTCATTCCATAGCATCTATCATTCTTTAATAAATCACTCTGGGAGTGGCGACCCCATCGTACTAACAGCCTATATCTGCTTCATTCATTTCATCCCTGACCCGGTCAATGACTGGAAAACAGGTTGTAGGTTTTCATTTTCATTTAGATTAAGATAAGCATATGGCCTCAGCTAATGAAGTGTTGTCTTCTAGGAAGCCTGCCTACCAATTTTGACATTCCAGTTGTCCCTACTTTTTAGCAACGCAAGCAGAATTCAACTGGACAGATATTAAGGCTGATATTTTTGTCAGGTGACATTGAGCGCACTACCAGGAATATTTAAACATGACAACAAAGATATGGAGGTGTCAAGATTTTTGACATACTGTACTTCAAGAATTGACATTGAACCTGCCAGCTTGGGATCATGAGTTGGACACACTATCACTGATCTACAAAGGCAGTTATCCCATTGTGTTGCCCCTTAAATTTGCAATCACATCCACCAGTAAGGAACCTTAAATCTCATGCTAATCGTATAACTTACTACAGTACTTGGTAGTCATTTTATCTCTACCTTGGGATTTCTTTCACCATGATTAGAAATGGTGAAAGAATGTTATCCACTCCTGCTGTTTTAGAATAGGATTCCATTGTTAGATGCACTTGTGAACGGTTGGCTGTTGAGAGAGCTCTTGCATTATTCTAGTAATAAAGAAGTTAATACCTATTGAAATAGCTTAATTTTGTGTGTTTGTGAATCATTTAGTGCTATTTATAAAGTGGTGTTTAGTGCTTGTTGGTAGAAATTGGGAGTAGTGATATTTATTTAAATTTCATAACAAGTAATTCAGTTGGTCTTCAGTAAATTGCGTTTTCTGGGTTAAGTAAGCTAGCTAGGTGTACCTTGTTTCGAATTTAGGTTTACGGAATACTTTAGGTAATAATATTAACTTTAAAATTATTTGTAAATATCTGTAGGTTCATTGGTATAAAACTTAGAAAGGCAGATTATCATAAGGAATAGTACCGCCGCAACATTTCCGATATTTCGTATAGATATCCGTTCAAACTATCGCGAAGGTAATAATTTACTAAATTAAAAAAACATGATACACCTGTAAACTTCGATTTAAAAAGAAGTTAAAGAGATTACACGGTAATTTCACTGGATAATTACGGTACTTAACAGTTTTTGGATTGTTGACGATTGTTGATACCGTACATTCCAACGAGATCAAAGAGTACGCGCTATATGCTCAAGGTAGTTGTGTAAACAAAACAAGAAAATTCAGCCGATTACTTTATTCCGATAATTTGTAGCCTAAGGTCCCGGCATACTTTGTACTGTACTTTGCACCTTCGTTCATACATTGATTAAAAGTTAATAATTAAATTCCTATAGGGCCTATCGTAATAATATTGCATTTCAAGCCCCCGGAGTAGTTTTGACAGAAATTATTGTAGACAACCTCTTATTTTTCGGCATTTAAGGACACTTATATTCTCCGTCCCACATAGTAGGGAAAATAATAGTAATCCATCAGCGGTAAAATTCATATAACCACATTTCAATTTAGAATTGTAGTGCAGATACGGTATATTTAGATAGTACAGTATCTTACCTGCTATATGCGTGTGTATCTTTGTGTGTGTATATTAGAGCATAGTACTAATAATAAAATGCCTAAGCATTTAGCTTTGTTGGTAATCTTTGAGTACAGTAATTTGTGCAAATTTCAAACTTGTAATTTCAATTTCTGTTTGTGCTTAGTAGTGACATACGGTACCGGTATTGTAATTAGGATACGTCTGAACGTAGTTTAAAATTATTGTGGTGTACTGTACAGTAGTGTACGAGTAATATCTTATTAGAAATAGGCATGCTTATTTTATTATTGTAAAATTTTTGTGTAGTATAGTAGACATATCTGTAGAAACTCTCTTACTAAAATTCTGTTGTAATTAGGAGAGGCTTAATTGCAGTATAGAATTGTGTAATTGTTGTGTATTCCTTTCGGTATTCAGTAATTAACAGTAGTTTTTATCTGTTAGGGTGTTGTAGGACAAACATAGAATACGACTAAGTAGTATTATAGTGTAGTAGAATATTAATTACCTAATTGTCGTGTAATCTTTGAGTACTAACCTAGACAATATTTCGTTTTGTTCATTTTTTTCTTTTTGCACAAAACAAGTTATTTTATTTTTCCTTTTCTTTTCATTTTTTCTGTAAAGAATGGATAAAGAGTGCAAGTGTAGGTACTGTGGGTGTGGCGAGGCATTGAGGGGTATGAGGGAGGAGTTGGAGAGTTTGAGGGAGATAATTAGGATTCTCACAGAAGACAGGAAGGAAGATAGCACTCCTTCAAACAATGTACAGGTTACAGTAGGTGTACAAGAGGGAGGGGAAGGAAAGGGGGGAACTGTAGAAGACAGGTGGTCTAATGTTCTAAGGGGAAGGAGATTGCAGGCTAAGGGCTCTATTCAGGATCAGAATTCAGGACAGGTGTCTGTGAGAAATCAGTACGAGCCACTCCAGGTAGAGCAACAGAGGGAAGATGAGGAACAGGGAACTGTTGCTGAAATGTGTGGAAGTAGGAGGAAGGGAAAAGGTAGGAAAGGAAAATGTAGAGTAGATGATAGGAGACGACAGGTCGAACAGGGTCATGGGAGGGAGAAAAGAGAGGAGAAGTAGCTTCTGCAGCTATCAGGAAAGATACGGCTGACCAGAAGGGGAGGGGATCAAAGGAGGTGGGTAGGGTTGAGGCTCTGGTCATGGGGGATTCCATCGTTAGACATGTGGAGAAAGTGTGTGGAAGAAAGGGGACCAGGGTAGAGTGTTATCCAGGAATTAGGTTGAGGCAGATGCTGAGAAAAGTAGAAGAGAAGGAGGAGGGGAAGGAGAAGGTGGTAGTTTTTCACGTTGGTACCAACAACGTAAGGCAAGCTAAAATAATTACCAACATAGTTGGAGATGTGTGGGATCTGGTAAATGCAGCACGGGTGAAGTTTATCAGTGGAATACTGTGTAGGAGGTATACTGACTGGAGGGTGATTGGGGATTTAAATGAAACTATAGAGTGGGTATGTGGGAAACTGGGAGTTAAATTTCTAGATCCTAATGGGTGCGTAGGAGATAGGGATCTGCGCTCAGATGGCCTTCACTTAAATCGCAGTGGTACGTGTAAGTTAGGAAATTTGTTTAGAAGGGTAACAGGGAGGTACATTCAGGGAAACGGTGTTAAGGGTACAGAGATCTGGAAGTCAAGTAGGGATGACATAAAAATGATAATGTTTAACTGTAGAAGTACTGTAAAGAAAGGAATAGAATTAAGTAACTTAATAGATATATATTTACCAGATGTTCTAATAGGAGTTGAATCATGGCTGAGAAATGATATAATGGATGCAGAAATTTTCTCACGGAACTGGAGTGTGTATTGTAGAGATAGGATAGGAATGGTGGGAGGGTAAGTATTCATTCTGGTGAAAGAAGAATTTGTAAGCTACGAAAAAGTTAAAGATGAGAAACATGAAATTCTAGGTGTAAGGCTCATTTCTAAAGATAATAGGCAACTTGATGTCTTTGGATGCTAACACGGATTCAGAATTATTTGATAAGATAATCAGCTATGTGAAAAATGACATGGAAAGGAATGTGATTGTAGCGGGAGATCTTAATTTACCAAATGTCAATTGGGAAGGAAATGCGAACGACAGGAAGCATAAACAACAAATGGCAAATAAGCTAATATGGGAAGGACAGCTGATTCAGAAAATGATAGAACCAACTAGAGGGAAAAATATCCTGGACGTGGTGCTGATAAAACCAGATGAGCTCTATAGAGAAACCGAAGTAATAGATGGTATTAGTGATCGCAAAGCTGTTTTTGTCATAGTTAAAAATAAATGTGATAGAAAGTAAGGTTTTAAAAGTAGGACTATTAGGCAGTACCATATGACTGATAAAGCAGGCATGAGGCAGTTTTTTAAATGTAAGTATGATCGGTGGAAAAAGGTAAATAAGAATGTAAACAGACTCTCGGATGGGTTTAACACGTTCACTGCGTATTAGCAGAGCGTGACATATCCTCCAACCTGAGCAAAATATTTGTGTGGGACTCTTTAAAAGTTGTAATTATCAAAGTTTTGTACCTTGGTAGGATGAGTTCTATCGAACTATCCCACTCACGTGCCTGGTGTGTGACCCACACGGTGGGTGAAATCGAGAAGTAATACTGGTCACCAGACGGATCACGCGCCACATGCGTCGGTAGATGACTGTGCATTATTTACCTCGGATAGCAAACAAATGCATAAAGTATGTTAGACATAAATATATTTATATTTACACTTCTCTATTACAGAATTTGACAAACATAATGAAATACTTCGGCTAAATGGGTAGGTCTCGTGATGTTGAAGGAACCACATTGTCGGCCAACAGAAGAAAATATAAATAAAATGATAACAAAAGCATCACGACACAGTCAAAAATGATTACTGCACATTCTTTCAAGTTACTTATAAATGTGATGCAGGAATAAATGACAATTAGAAAATCTTTCGTATTATACACATACATGATGCAAGAATAAATGACAATTACAAGTTCAGTTCTTTTACTAAACATATTGCAGTAGTGGAATTTATTTATTTCAAAACCGGAACCACTCATAATTCTCCTGAAGAATTAAAAAATGCAATGTCTTAGCTCGCACTGAAGTGATCTTGCTGCTCAAAGATCCCATAAGTGAATGATGACGTATGACAACAACTCCGGAGAGGAAATACGTGGGAAACGGAATACGCATGCGCAAATATGGCTACGGATGAATCTGCTAGTAGACTGGACTTACACAATGTGCGGGATGACAATTAGAGCCTTTCTTACCTTGCGGAAAACCTGTGATTTACATTTCCTAGCAACCGTCCCATGACACGCTAAGCGCGCGCTCCGCACCTGCTTATAAAGTAGCGTCACGTGTCCAGCGCGTGATCCGCATTGAACGTGTTAAAGAAATTGTTGAGGAATGTGAAAACAGGTTTGTACCTTTAAAGGTGGTAAGGAATGGTAAAGACCCACCTTATTATAATAGAGAAATAAAGAGACTAAGGAGGAGGTGCAGATTGGAAAGAAATAGAGTTCGAAATGGCCATGGAAGTAAGGAGAAATTGAAGGAACTTACTAGAAAATTGAATCTAGCAAAGAAGGCAGCTAAGGATAACATGATGGCAAGCATAATTGGCAGTCATACAAATTTTAGTGAAAAATGGAAGGCTATGTATAGGTATTTTAAGGCAGAAACAGGTTCCAAGAAGGACATTCCAGGAATAATTAATGAACAAGGAGAGTGTGTATGTGAGGATCTTCAAAAGGCAGAAGTATTCAGTCAGCAGTATGTAAAGATTGTTGGTAACAAGGATAATGTCCAGATAGAGGAGGTGACTAATACTAAAGAAGTACTAAAATTTACATATGATAACAATGATATTTACAATAAGATACAAAAGTTGAAAACTAGAAAAGCAGTTGGAATTGATAAGACTTCTGGGGATATACTAAAGACAATGGCTTGGGATATAGTACCATATCTGAAGTAATTATTTGATTATTGTTTGGTTGAAGGAGCAATACCAAATGAATGGAGAGTTGCTACAGTAGCCCCTGTATATAAAGGAAAGGGTGATAGACATAAAGCTGAAAATTACAGGCCAGTAAGTTTGACATGCGTTGTACATACTCTTTGGGAAGGCATTCTTTCTGATTACATTAGATATGTTTGCAAAATTAATAACTGGTTTGATAGAAGGCAATTCGGTTTTAGGAAGGGTTATTCCACTGAAGCTCAACTTGTAGGATTCCAGCAAGATATAGCATATTTTGGATTCTGGAGGTCAAATGGACTGTATCGCAATTGACCTGCCTAAAGCATTTGATAGGGTGGATCATGGGAGACTACTGACAAAAATGAGTGCAATTGAACTGGACAAAAGAGTGACTGAATGGGTTGCTATATTTCTAGAAAATAGATTTCAGAGAATTAGAGTAGGCGAAGCTTTATCCGACCCTGTAATAATTAAGAGGGGAATTCCTCAAGGCAGTATTATTGGACCTTTATGTTTTCTTATATATATAAATGATATGAGCAAAGAAGTGGAATCAGAGGTAAGGCTTTTTGCGGATGATGTTATTCTCTATAGAGTAATAAGTAAGTTACAAGATTGTGAGCAACTGCAAAATGACCTTGATAATGTTGTGAGATGGACAGTAGGCAATGGTATGCTGATAAATGGGGTTAAAAGTCAGGTTGTGAGTTTTACAAATAGGAAAAGTCCTCTGAGTTTCAATTACTGTGTTGATAGAGTGAAAGTTCCTTTTGGGGAACATTGTAAGTATCTGGGTGTTAATATAAGGAAAGATCTTCATTGGGGTAATCACATAAATGGGATTGTAAATAAAGGGTACAGATCTCTGCACATGGTTATGAGGGTGTTTAGAGGTTGTAGTAAGGATGTAAAGGAGAGGGCTTATAAGTCTCTGGTAAGACCCCAACTAAAGTATGGTTCCAGTGTATGGGACCCTCGCCAGGATTACTTGATTCAAGAAGTGGGAAAAATCCAAAGAAAGGCAGTTCGATTTGTTCTGGGTGACTTCCGACAAAAGAGTTGCGTTACAAAAATGTTGCAAATTTTTGCTGGGAAGAACTGGGAGAAAGGAGACGAGCTGCTCGACTGAGTGGTATGTACAGAGACTTACAATAATTGAAAATCTTCCACCTTTTTGATACTTTTTATTTGCTTTTTTAGCAAATTAATTAATTATAAACAGTACATGTTTCGTTCTTATTTGAGAACATCTTCAGCTGTGGTATAGCTTAGGTGCATCACTGAGTTGTTGAGTACATTATTTTCAGGTACCTTGTTCCTCTTAAAAACTATTTGAATGTAAATTGAATTAACATGACATTAACCCATATGTGCCCACTGTCAACATTTGTCGATGTTAATATCTGAATATTGTCGATCTTATATCGGTAAATCTGAATAATATTTTTGAGGTGCATTGTTTACAATTCATACTTTGATACTTACTGCAGAGCACGAAAACAAGAATCACTCTTTTTCGCGCCTTATCGCGTGGCTGCGTATGAAATATAATTCTGTATACACTCAAGAGGATGACGCTTCCGTCGTGGTGAGTAATATTTTCTTATAGTATTGTTACAGTTGAAAGTAAGATCGGACTGTTGTGTTAAACGTAATAACGAAACATGCCTTTAACAGGTTTTGAATTCATTTATGGCTGATTTATAGTTGCTTTTGTCTAGCAGAGCAGAAAATTTCCACGTTGATTTATGTCGACAGTGGGCGCGAATGGGACTGCCTCAGTACTGATATACAATTTGCATTTATTCTTCTCAGAGTGACCGTCGAGGAGATCGTAATCATCCTAGAGGAATCACAAAACATCCTAGATGCTAATATATACATAAAACAACCTGAAAATGCTTTCCATAGTGACGGGGATAGCGATGATGATGAGTCTTGTGGAGATATAAACAGACACTCTAGTAATCAACTCCGCGCTGATGCTGAACTAGTGTGTACAAAAATAAGTGAAAATGGTACAATGGTAATGCTGAAATTAAATACATAACAGTAATTCAGCCAGCATGTATAATTCCGCATAATATGCACATGGGGAGCGTCGATCGATTGGATCAAAATATATCTTGTTACCGCATCAGCATCAAAAACAAGAAATGGTTCTGGCCTCTAATTGCGTTCCTTCTGAACGTCTCCATGGACAATGCATGGCAACTTTACCGTTTGACCCCAAAGGGCATAGAGGAAAATTTAGACCTTCTCGGCTTCACACGGTACATCGTTAGGACATATATCCTATCTCGTGCCGCTACGCGTCCTAACGCATGAAGACCGAGTATGAAAGTATCTTCACGCGTGTTGCCAGAAGTGCGTTCCGATGGGGTATCCCACCACCTCGAAACAAGAGGGAAGCAAGTGTGGTGCACTCACAGTGGTAAAGCTGCCAGGAAACAGTGCAAAAATGTAACGTTGGCCACCACGTCCTTTGCTTCGAGTCATTTCACTCACTCTAAACCAGACTGGATGAAGAAAAGCAGAGTGTAACCTCAAAACGAGGACTAAACTGTTTTGAAATTCTACTCGTAGTTTTCCATTTTTGCTATTTTCAGAGTGATCATCCTTGCTCAAAATTTGGTATTGTGTGTATAACAAGTACTATAAACATACGAATATTGTCCTTTTGTTTTTAAACAGTATGCATTCTAAATCGAGACGAACTGTTCCTCATTCATGTTTTTAAAATATTTTCTGCTTATTCAACACTTATGTGACTAATATTCACTAACTGATTAATTATTACATTCATATAAGCTTAAAATGCGAAGAAAAGTTCCTTTTTTGGGCATGTCTCTTACCCTACCCGTTCATGCTCACTGTCGACATACGTCGACACGGTAAATCTCCACGAAAATATGTTAATGAAACCTAAAATCATCATAAGCCTTTCATTTAGGTTACAAACAACTGTACTTACGAAATATATCGCAATATTCCACAGAAAAATAATTTGGGCAGATATGGGTTAAAACAATGTGGTGGTTAATGGGATGGTGAAATGAGACATTGGTGGTTAATGGGTTGGTGAAATGAGACAGGGTGAACACATAATTAGCTTACTTAAAAACTATAGCTATTCATTTGAATAGCTCTTGTTAAAAGTTTCAAACTCTGTTACACTAAAAAATACCTGTTTGTTTTCCAGTTAAAAGGTTTTTTAAAACATTTGACTCCTTGACACTGTTCTAAATATTGTTGATTGTTCACTTCTTTCACTCCTTCCAGGTTGGCTGTTATTTATTTTGAGCTTACTTAACGTGTCTTAAATTGAGTCTAATGCGGAACTTTGAAGCTGATTGCCGTTCTATAATTGAGAGGGGAGCTTCGTCTCAATTTCTTACTGTTGTTAAACTCCAATTCTACCGTGGCCCTGGAGGAGCTACGTTTGAAGCTGCTTTACGTCTTGTGCACAAATGTATTTCCTCCAGGGCCACGGTAGAATTGGAGTTTCACAACAGTAAGAAATTTGGACGAAGCTCCCCTCTCAATTATAGAACGGCAATCAGCTTCAAAGTCCGCATTAGACTCAATTTAAGACACATTAAGTAAGCTCAAAATAAATAACAGCCAACCTGGAAGGAGTGAAAGAAGTGAACATACAACAATATTTAGAACAGTGTCAAGGAGTCATCCATTTTAAAAAACCTTTTAACTGGAAGACAAACAGATATTTTTTAGTGTAACAGAGTTTGAAACTTTTAACAAGAACTGAAAATGAAAATGCATAGATATATTTTTTTAAGTAGGCTAATTATGTATTCATCCTGTCTCATTTCACCAACCCATTAATCACCAAATTGTTTTAATATCATTTTAATTCAATTTATATTCAAATAGTTTTTAAGAGGATAAAGGTACCTGAAAATGATGTACTCAAAAACTCAGTGATTCACCTAAGCTATACCACAGCTGAAGATGTTCTCAAATAAGAACGAAACATGTACTGTTTATAATTAATTAATTTGCTAAAAAGCAAATAAAAGATTTGGAAGATTTTCAATTATTGTAAGTCTCTGTAATTAGAATTTGATATGGAAAATGAAGCTGATTACTTGCAATGAGAGGTAAGTTCCGAGCTGTCAGCAGAGAAATGGCGTGGAAAGACATTAGTAGACGAATAAGTTTGTATGGCGTCTTTAAAAGTAGGAAAGATCACAATATGAAGATAAAGTTGGAATACAAGAGGACAAATTGGGGCAAATATTCATTTATAGGAAGGGGAGTTAGGGATTGGAATAACTTACCGAGGGAGATGTTCAATAAATTTCCAATGTCATTGAAATCGTTTAAGAAAAGGCTACGAAAACAACAGATAGGGAATCTGCCACCTGGGCGACTGCCCTAAATGCAGATCAGTATTGACTGATAGTATGTTTTATTAACTGTTCTCCACACTTCTTCCAGTAAGATTCTTTTACAGTATCATTAATCATATCCCAGTTACTTGTGTGATCAAACCTTCATCAGAAGATTCTCTTTTATATCAAGTAGGCAATTAAAATATCCCCATCATCTCTCCAAAGTTTCCCTCAAATAAGCAGTGTGGTTCACCTGTCTTATGGAAACATTATTCATTTCCCCTTTTACCTGTTCTATAAGGTTTGATGTGTATAACATTCTCAAACTATTTTTCTGAAATCTGACCCAACATTTTCTGGTTACTTCCAAAAACCTTTGGGGATTTCCTTCTGGAGTCAACAGTAATTTAGTTTTCTTACTCTTTTGTTTATCACATTCCCTACTTACAGCAATTTTCACTTGAAGCCATAGATTTGCCTTCCTTTTCAGTTTACATGTGTCTCAACTGCATCATTTCATAAGGACATATTGTTGCTCAACAAAACAAATAAGTGCATGGTACTGTATGTTCCTTGCATGTAATATTTTATCACATTTAATTTGAATTATTATCAAAATAAGCTCACCGGACAAAAACTGGTCATCCCTGGAGAAATCATTATAAGCATCATTTAGTACTGTGTAACTTCACCCCTGGACTTGATAACCGCCTGGATTCGGTTAGGAAGTGAGTTCAGGAGGTTATACAGGTACATAATTCCACCAAATTGCGGGGATGCTGATGTCGGCATTTTACCCGTTGTTCCAACATGTCCCACAGATTTTCAATGGGGTTCCAATCAGGAGATTTTTCAGGCCAATCGAGATGTAATAAAACCAATTATATATGCATCCAGTCCAACGAACTTTGCTGCTGTCATCTTGAAAAATTGGGGTATCATCAGGCAGATGGTAACTGAAAGGCAACGACTGACCATCCAGAATTTCTAAATAAACATGCTGGTTCATGTTAGTGGTCACTTTAGTGAGCGAGCCGAATCTATGATACAAACCCCCCCCAAAACATCGCAGACCCACCTCTGGCTTGAACCTGAACTTGCACACATCCAGGATGAAATGCTTCATTTGGCCTTCGGTGCACTCGACGACATGCTTCATTGAAATACACGCAAAAACATGATTCGTCAGACCACATTATGTTCCGCCAGTCAGTTGCTGCCAATGTTCAATGATTTATAGCCCGTTGAACGCACACAGCTTTATGTGCCTGTGTAAGCAATGGCCTCTTACGAGGTCATGGGCTCCTACTGTTCACTGCATGCAGTTCCCGTCGCAATGTTCTCTCACTAACAGGTTGGGATGGACCTTCATTCAATGAATGCAGCAATTCCTGTTGGGTTTTGAAGCAATTTTGATTCACAAGCCGTGAAATGCCTCTCCAGTCCACAATTCTGATGTTGTGTTTCGAGGCCACTTACAGTACACCACTGCTTGTAGACACGCTGCAAAACACTAACATATCCAGCAACTTCATGCACCGTACGGCCATGGACACGGCCAAACACGATTGCCCCTTTTTGCCACTCTGCCACACCCTTACATCTACCAACGTTGAGGTACACTGTCCACTTGAAACATCAATATCTCACTAATCGTTACTGCCTTATGCTCATGTAGAGGTAATGCACATGCGGTTGAGCACGGGACTTGTTTGCTGCACTGTCTGTACAGGCTTAACGATTCATCTGTGCGTGCCCACTAGGGTGACTAAGGTTTTGTCCAATGAGCTTATAATTCACCTCCCATGTAGTTACAAACCATGCAGATACCCACAACAAATATAACATCTAAACATTCACTTTTTCTGAGAAAAGTGTACCTATGAAGAACTTTAACAATACTCATTCCCTTTTTTTTTTAGTGACTGTACATACATTATGTTCTAAATTTTCACATTGTTGTTCTTAAACAATGTTTTGCCCTTTTTCCCAGTACCATTGAGCCATGTGGAGTCGACTGCTATATAGACTTTATTATTGCATATGTTTATTGTTATCCAACTGACTAGCCACCACTTCTAGCTGTTAGCTGACTGACATGACTTCCTGTTTCTGTCTGACATAGAAGTACAGAGTGTACTGTTTGATATTAACAATGCAATAACAGTCCATGTAGCCAACAGTAGAAATATAAGATAAAAATCTAGTGTCCAAATTTTACCAGTTTGGCCTTGTTAAACTCGACTGAAATATAAAAACTACATACACCTCTTTCTGTATGGCTCTTTGGATGAATGATCAGTGTAGTGGCCTTCGGCTCTGAGGGCCCTGGGTTCAGTTCCAGACAGGATAGGAATTTACTGTAACCATGTTCAGTTAATTCCTCTAGTTTGGGATGTGGGTGTTTGTATTCGTATTTAATACACATGTTCATTTACATACAATACATCACACTACAAACCACCACAGACACACACAATAGTGAAGACATCTGTCCACATTGGGTTGGTGTCAGGAAATATGTCCAACCATGAAACTGGGCTTAATCCATACAAAGTGCCAAAGTCCAGGAAGGTGAAACTAATTTCTATTTCCACAATGTTGTGCATAACAACATGTTATAATGAAAATTACTTTTCCTTCATATCTATTTTTTTTTTTTTAAATACCATAATATCTACTCAGACACATCAAAAATTGATATACCATCTTTTTCCATACACAGACATCCATTTTCCCTAAGGAGCATGTTTGGTAACACCATATTTTAATACAAAACTTTACACTTACCTCTTGAACACGAGTGGTTGTGTGCCATTTAAAGCAAAATATTTAAAACTTTTTATCAAATATTTTTAGCACATAAAAAAATGCTTTTCACATTTTTAGCACATAAAAATCCACTCCCTAGTAATCTTTAAGGAATGCTTGGGCAGTCATGGAATTTTATAATGATATTGTACACTATGTTATCTGTTGCAATCTACTGCTGAGCTTAAGTTACAGAAAATTATATCTGCCTACAGACACACAAAGGTGAGAAAGCTTCAGGTTAATGAAACTGGATGTGAATGTGATCACTGAAAAGTGAAAAGTTCTGAAGAATAGACAGTAAGCAGGTCCAGGATATTTAAATAGAATATGTCATTTACGGGGATATAATACCATCGAACCGGTGAAGGTAGTAGCTTTTTAACATACTTTTGATGCTACTTCAAAGAGGAGCTGAACTACTACATTAAGAATACCAGATGACTGGAAGATAGGGTTGATTATACCATTATTTAAGGAAGGATGAATTACCATGCTGTCACACTGCCTTAAGATAATGGAAAAGACAGAAGAGACTAAGAACACCAATTTGAGGAAGAAAAAATGGTTTCAGATGCACCAGAGGGATAACAGATTTTAGATCATTAGATAGATAATGGAAAAGTACTGGTAAAGAGGCAAAGACCTACCTGCTGTGTTTCTTTACTTAGAAAAAAGCTCATGACAGCATGCTGAGAAGTAAAATATTTACGAGCCTACACAAAGTGATGGTTCCAAAATCTTTAATTCAGAAGATCCAATTGTATGAAGGCTGTAACAGCAGTGTTCAAATGAAGAATGGCAGACTGGAATAGTTTTGAAGAAAGAGAGGAGTATAACTAGACATTTCACTGTCCTCACTACTCTTCATCATACTCATGGGATATCATTATCACGGAAATTAAAGCAAGCGATGATGGTAAAAAAACTTGTGTCCTCATCCCGAGATGGTGCAGCTCTTTTCAGGAGGCTGGTGATTTTATTGCATTTGCTTTTTCTGCCAAACCAATATTGCAAAGAATTTTCTATGTATTGCCAGCATTATGAGTTTGTAAGGTCAAAAGCATGACATATCTTAGTATTCCTGATATTTTTGTATTATACTATTACATAATTTTCTGTATTTTTCAAGGTTATCCATGGATTTTTTTTTAAATTTAATATTTTTAAGTTGTATTTCACTGGCTCAATTTTTCCTGTATGTCTCCCATCAGCTAAAATGTGGATTTTTTATCACTCATACTGTCTGTATAGGGGCATGCTTGGCACAGGAACGCTAAAAGAAATTTGTTAAAGAAGGATATTTTGTCTTTTATGTAATGTAGAAGCTAATGTTGTGTCTCCTCCATGAATGCCTCTTTATTTAGATTACTGAAATCTTGGTAGGTAATTAATTTAGGCTCATATTTGGGACATTTCAGTGAATATGTTGCATGAAGGTGGTGATGTGACAGTCTGGCAGCTGGGCAGTTGTCCGTAAGCATGCTTGTCAGTAGTCGGATTCAGTAGAGTCGTATTTTATTATGTCAGTATTAAAAGCCTCTCATTAAAATCATGTGCTCATACCTGGGTCCAGCAGTACTCCTCCAGGTCTTCACTATAAACTAGTCTTATGTGCGTGATACAAAACTCCTATTATACATTTTGTATTACAAAACTGCAGCTCGACAAATAAGTACTCTGACCCGTTGTAATATTTTTTTCAGTGTTTTAAATATTTCTTTGAATTTCATATTGTTGCACAAATTTAGGGTCAGTGCATAAGTTTGTGCGGTTCTTATATTTTATTTTATTTTACTGTCACTGTCATGCACTGTAACACACAATCACAATGTGATGTATTCACCTCCACACTCTATGACCTTCTGCCAACGTTCAGGTAACAATTGAACGCCTCGCCTGTAGAACTGTTTGGGCTTTGACTGGAAGAAATCTGTTAGCCACTGTCAAGAGAAGCTTCATCAGGAAACACTTGCCCCTGAATGTGGTTAGAAAGAGAGCGGAAAAGGTGGAAATCTGATGGGGCAAGTTCAGGGCGATACGGAGGATGAGGAAGAGGTTCCCAGCCAAGTTCAGTAATCACACCTTTGGTCAATTGCACTGAATGCGGATGAGTGTTATCATGGAGCAATAAGACTGGTTGTTGTCTTGTCCTTTGTTGTCAATAGCAACGGCAAGCGGTCTTAGCTGGCCATTATACACAGCAGAGGTAACTGTTACATTTTTCAGAAGAAGTTCATGGTGAAGAATGCCATTCTTGTTCCACCAAACACACAACATGATTTTCTGTGGATGGGCACTATCCCCAGCACGAGGAGTTGCTTGTTCTGATGGGCTGAGCCACTCTTTTCTCTTCTTCATGCTGACATACAGCACCACTTCTCATCACCGGTGACAATGTTTGAAAGGAATGCTTCGTGCCTATCACAAGCCAACCAGTGCTAGGCAAGCAATGTTGAACAGATGTTTACTCATAAATTTTTGTTACTGTCATTTAGCACATGTGGTACCCATATACCCAATTTCTGTACCTCACCCATCAAATGCAAATGGCGTACAATAGTTGACTGATCACATTAGAAAACTTGCGCCATTTCCCGCGTTGTTTGACGAGGATTTTCATGAAGCACTTCATTCAGGTGATTTCCTTCAAAATTTGAAGGTCTTCCAGAATGCTGATCATCAGACAAGTCAAATCATCCTGCTCAAAAGCAGGAAAACCATTTTTGTGTTGTTCTTTCAGCAATTGCTTCATTCCTGTACACTTCACAAATTGTTCTCACAGCTCCTGCTGCACTGGATTCTTGGTTAAACTCAAATAGTAAAATGCATCAGAAATGCTCACTTTCCTCAACTTGAAATTCCATATCTGCTTGTCTGAAATGTACACAAATAATACGTTCACAATCAAGAAAACTTGTGTTTCACAACACACAAACTCCTAACTCAGTTAAAACAACGGAATAACGATAAGCAATCCCTTCGCGCTGCATTGTTGCCAACCCAAAAGAATACCGCATGAACTTATGCATCGACCTAATATATCCCTACATTTCAACCACCTTTCCCTAGTCTATCATTTCTCATTACCATGTAACCCTCCATACATAACAGCGAAGATGGGATAGATGATTTCAACCATGTCTCAAATATCAGTCTTCTTCCTGACCTTTATACCAATTTATTGGGGTCGGCTACTGAAGTGGACATGGCCCTTCCAGATGTCAAACCTATATGGAGGGATGAATTCACTATTGCATGTTTCTGTTGTGGATGTGGTATGGTGTGAAATGTATATGAAGACAAGTATATTAAAACAAGTGAGCCATCTGATGTGTTCAGGCTTATTACTAAGTAATATTACCTAGTTCTTCATGGTATGTGGCATAAATTATTCTATCATCCCATTTCACTATCACTGTCCCATCCTTTGACCATAAATGTTTTTCCCCAAACTTTAAAATGATTTCCTGTAAGAAATTAAGATCTTCATTTCTTACAGGAAGAGAGAAGAGGGTAATACAAGATCGATTGTAGTCAAGTATGTGTCCCATCAGAAGAGAAACACGTTTACTAATAAGAAAAGACTGGAAGGTAAAGAACTTGCAGACTCCAGTACACCATATATACACACTAGCATGGGCAGCTCATACATTGCTCCAGATTGTCAGTCTTTATAATCAAGACTAGTACTTTTATTACTTTGTCACTTTCCTAGAGAGAACTCCGTAAGTCTTCTATTATCTTTGTGTTAAAGTTTATAGACACCTCCAATTGTTCTACAACTACCTTCATGGCCTGCTTCTGTATTATGTTGGCAAACAGGCTCAATATATCCTTGTTGCACAGCATTTCCTGTACAGCTTGCTTGACTAGACTCTTTACTTTGGATGGTATAATTTTTCACCTACTAGATAATAATTACACAAATCACTACACAAGCAATCTCTTGTATAAATGGGCTGATGACCTTCGATGTTAGGCCCCTTAAAACAACATCATCAAGCTTGTATAAATGGTATTAGAAAGAGAAATTATACACAGCAAAAATCATTAACACAGCCAAAGAACCCCTTTAAACTTACATCAGTCACAAGCTTTACTTTCAGCAACTAAGCAGTCTCTGCCATGATACTTCAGGTGCACAACTTGGAGGAACTTTAATATAAAGGAATATGTGACAAACTTTCTTCAGAACATGAAAGGACCATGAAAATTAGATTAAAATAACAACCCCACAGAGGGCCTGAGATGTTCTTCAATTGAGTGAAAAATGTTAGAACACTAACAATTATCAACTGTAAGTAAGGAGATAAAAGCTACCAAAGCCAAAGTTACTTAGGGAAATTTTGATACAGAAACTTATTGGAAAAAAGAAGGAAGGAAATGATAGCCAAAATACATTTTAAATGCTACAATTATGTCAAGATCCAAGTGAAGAAAATAAGATCGTTTCAGTAGAAGAAGAAAAGTAATGTCACTTTTTCTATTTAGGACAGTGATAGATGATAAAATGGAGAGGAGCTACATTTGCCTTAACCCAACTGCATGAACATGAGAGGAAATGATGATGATGTACTGGTATATGATTATATTCATTTGCAAATATCTCACATGATATGAAAATCCTGTCATTTGGAGATAATCAAATACAAATGGTGTAAATAAATTTGTCTTACACATGTAGTTTAAAATGTAAAAGCTGTGCTTCATTATCTCATCAAGCTGTTTGGTAAACAATAAGGAATCAATAAATTGTAACTCTCAACGATCGTTAATTTTTACATTATAGAAAACGAGTCATGTATTTCACTGAAACTATACTGCTCTACAAATACTGTAAATATTACCTTTTAAAAAATCCATATCAATTGGTTATAACAGGGCAAAAACACACAATTAAACCACCACTAAACAACTAACACAGGTCTGCTTCCTTGCACGACAGAAACTAACTCAATTACTCCCTTGAACTAAACATAATAAGATCAGGCAGAGAAAACCTTCAACTCTCCAGTACAAGTAGAAGGGGTCCCCACTTGCATAAATCTAATTAAGCAGTGAATCAGCGCTTGGTCAACACACAGGAAATCTAACAAGAATTCCTCTAGAAATATTAATAAGGTACCTATACAGAACTTTCTAGTTTATCAACTTGCCTAACTGAAAATCATAACTTCCTAAGAAATCTATATTTGTCACTGACTTGGTTCAATAAAAACATAATCAAAATACAAGCAGCCAATTCAGATAAAGCAAAAACATACGAAATTAAAGATTCTCATGTAATAATAATAATAATAATAATAATAATAATAATAATAATAATAATAATAATAATAATAATAATCATCATCATCATCATCATCATCTTACTTAGGCTGATGCTTTCACAACTCAGATTAACAGACATGCCATAAATGCAACCAACCCAGCTGGAGTTCGGGTTTTGATCTTTGGGGTTGTGTTTTGTGAAAGGTATTATCTATACTAATAATATAAAATGCCTTTGCTGGCGAGATGTAGTGTTTACACTGCACTATGTCTTCTGGTATGGGCTATATAAAATTTGTTACTTTCATTGACCTGTCTCAGTTTCATCCTTGGCTTTGACAATATGAAAGTGACTGAGGTATGAGTGATGCTAGTAATACCATTGCTTATGCAGCCAGTCCCTGTTATGAATGGTGTGAAAATATCGCTCATAGGGTCGGTTGGTGCATGCATTTCAGTGGGCTTGGAAGACTGATATGTAATAGCAACTTCTGGCTCGGGGAGGAAAGCAACGGGAAACTACCTCACTCCTCATTTCCCTAGTACGCCTGTTCAGTGATGCCTAGGCTATTTATGACAGCTGTTGGCGGAGCTGCAGAGGATCAAACCAGCCTTCGGTCTGAATACCTAACATACATACACAATAATATAAAGACAGAAATGTTGAGAGTGAGTTTGTATAAGGATGATAATTTCAGAAACCACTCAATTTCACCATTATAAAGTTTATTTTTTTTATTTCTTCCATATTATATAATTATTTTAGCTCACCAGAAGAGAAGGCAATTTCTGATCAACCCTGTTTGCAAGAAAGGAGGTTCTAAACATAAACAACTACTAAGGGATCTCTTTCTTCCCATAGCATACATGGTCATATCAAGGGCAGAGAATCAACTGGACACTCAACTTGGGGGAAAACCAGGGATACTTAAGGAAGAACCAGTTCTATGTTGAACAAATCTTCAACCTAAAAACAGTACAAGCCTATTCCAAGATTAGAAACTGCATGGTGGTAATCACCTTTGTTGGGTTTACTTTGTAGACAGACAAACCCTTAGTAAAATTCTTGAGGAACTAGGAATAGATAATAAAACAAAGACTCATTCTACAAAGCCAGGCTGATCTGAGGCAAGATCTCAGAAGCCTTCAAGACCAAAACAGGGGTCAGAGAAGGTGACTGCCTTTCCCCACTCCTCTTCTACTGCATCCTTGAAAAACTTGAGAGAATGGTGCAAGAAACAGGTCAGCTTGGATGTTTGGAGTGGTGTTCTATTTGGATTACAAGATGAAAAGGCTGATAGTAGATTGTCTGACCTATGCAGAAGACACAGCACTGATCACTGATTATCTGGAAATAGCAACAATCAAGATAAAATGTCTCAAAGACAGGTACCCAAAGCGAGACATCAAGTGCTATTGGAGAAAACTGAATACTTGACCAACATCAGAGAGGCTAACAGAGAGATGTCACTAGAACAGGGTAAAAAATGTAAGTACCTCCGTGACCAGATTGAACCCATCTTGTCAGAGAAATGAGCCCTCTCCACAAGAGTTAACACGCTAGAACTGGTCTATCAACTAACTCAAAACACCTACAACAAGTTATGCCTGTCATACACAACAATCATCTGCCTGGAAGCCTTGTACAGAGTGTCAGTCACTAAACAGAAAAGGTTTGATTAAAAAATTGGAAATCAACAAGACAAGAATTCACAGAAAAATCCTATTCCTGGTACTGGGAGATGGAGAATACTGAAGATGTCACAATTCAGAGCTCTACTCCCAGACAGAGAGGCTCTCTGACTGAGTTTGGAAAAGGAGGTAACTTTCTATGATCATATGACAAGAACGTCTCCCAATAGATTGACCAACTGCCTGTTCACCTTCTGCTGAAACAAGAAAGTCCATGCCACCTGACAGACAGAGACTCAGAAGAATATAAAGCAACTTGGGCTGATGGACTTACAAAACAAACAGGCTATGAGAGAGATCCTGAAAGTCCTTGGTTTTTGGGAAGTACATCTGAAGAAAACAGGTACCCACTTGTCAGAGGAAAAGAAGGAGTTGCACCAGGAGAAGATGCAATAATATTGTGCAGAGATCAAAGCCCAACAACTGAACAAACATAGTCCCAAGTAGCTCCATTAAAAAGAAGAAGAAGAAGAAGAAGAAGAAGAAGAAGAAGAAGAAGAAGAAGAAGAAGAAGAAGAAGAAGAAGAAGAAGAAGAAGAAGAAGAAGAAGAAGAAGAAGACCTTGTATAGCTCTGGCTAGGTAGTTGCAGACCTTCTGAAGAGATGCTATCGCTGGACTGAGTTGCTCAGATGGTTGAGGCGCTGCCCTTCTGACCCCTACTTGGCAGGTTCAATCCTGGCTGAGTCCAGTTGTATTTGAAGGTGTTCAAATATGTCAGCCTGGCGTCGGTAGATTTACTGACACGTAAAAATATTCCTGTAGGACTAAATTCAAGCACCTCGGCGTCTCTGAAAACCGTAAAAGTGGTTAGTGGGACGTAAAGCAAATAACATTATTATTATTAAGAGATGCTATCTAGGCAGCCTGACTACCAATTTCTAGCAAATTCAATGACTTGCCCACACAATGAGGGTCTCGTAGCTGTGAGCTCGTATTCGGGAGAAAGTTGGTTCGAATCCCACCATCAGCAGTCCTGAAGATGGTTTTCCGTGGTTTCGCTGGGGCTGTATCTTAATTAAGAACATGGCCGCCACCTGCCCAATCCTAGCCCATTCCCGTACTTACATTGCCAAAAACCTTTGATATGTTGGTGTGATGTTAAACTACTAGCAAAAATCATCTAGCACCAAAAGCAAAATTCTATGACCAATTTAATTTTGTCAGGTGACAGTGAATGTGCCAACACAAGGACATGAAGTGACAAGGTTTTTGACAGCCCTTCAAAGACTGACTACCTAAGGCTAAGATCGGATCTGCAAACTTGGGATCATGAGTTCGATATCCTACCAGTGATTCACTGAAACAGCGTCACAGGTCGTAGAAGTAAGGTATTCATAAAAGTCATTGAAAAATATTGATTTCAATTACAATTAACTCGGAAAATTTTTGAAAATGTAACCATTTGCATTACCTCAACTGAGAATACTGCTAGTTATAAGGGATAGTGAAATTTCTTTCTCTTCTGCCTTTAATTAAAAACTAGATGCTTTTTATTGTTTGTTCACATAAGGAATTTGGGTTAGCGTGGTCAATAGATTCATATACTTATTATGTGTAAAAGAAATATCTGTTAACCAATGTGACTGTGATGTCTACACTAATGAGTGTACCTGTAATTAATGGGGTCCAGGACCAGGAAGGAAGCAACCAGGGCCTCTATATTAGGTATTATTCAAGCAGATGAAGTATGTGAACCACAGGAAACTACCTATGAGATGGACAAAAAGGCTTGCTTATCTTCTCAATTGCATAACACAAGGCAGATTGCATCCTACTACAGTTCCTTAAGCCAGTCTTAAATTGTGTCAGTGCACAGGAAGAGGCACTAAGAGCTGTCAAACATTATTTCACAGGACAGAGAAAAAACAAGTGAATGGGTCAAAATTTACATTGCAGTACCATCTTGTAAGTTTGATCCTTGCACTACGTTGTAAAAGTTGACAACAGGGTTGCCAGTACGGAGGAAGCAGATGGGAAGTTTCATAGAATGGATAACTGCATAGAAATAAAGCTTTCACTCCAAATGAAGTTTTCATATGTTCAAACTTAAAATGTTCATAGAAAAATAATGTTTTGGGTTATAACCTTGATTTATTCTTGAAAATGCTCAGAAAATTGTCATAAATCCAGTTTTGTAAAAAACCAGAACTTGCGGCTTTTGACCTATGGATACACAGTTAATGCAAAATCCAAGAATAGAACCCAAGCCAACTGAGAAAGCTTCATTTTTAAACCATAGACAATAGTAGATGTTCTAAAAACTAATGACCAGAAGTGAAAATCACAGATAAATGTTGTAATTTCTGTAATATTAGGCTACTACAGTATTTTTAATTATCATCTTCTTTCCCTTAGCCAATGGTGGGATGAGTTTATCCTCAAAGCCAGTGCACTGCTGAGGGTGCCATTGGATCATGAAGGTCACATGAAGCAATTTTTCAGGCCTGGCAGCTAAGGGCTTCGCTTTTGGCATTAATTTGCTTTGCCCAGGTTTACTTGGGAGCCATTCCTTAGATCTTTCAATGAGTAGGTACCTGTCGCCAAATAATTGATGAGATAAGACGTCATTCAGGCATTCAGCACACGTGCCCAAACCACCTCGGTCTCCTATTTTGAATCCTTCCTTCAATTCTTGATTACTTTCCACATATCATTCTGATGTGTCCATTACAAATCCAGTCATGCAAAGAGACTCCCAGCATTCCCTAGAGACACTGCATTTGGGAATACTTCCAGTTTGTTCATGTCTGCTTTTAGCATTGCCCACGTTTCAGAACAATACAGCAAAACTGGAGGAATAAGAAAACAAAAGGTGCAGATATTTCAGTTTTGATCATGACATTACATTTCTTCCACAACCACCATTCAAGTAATCCAAAGGTATCTGCAGGAAGACCAAACCTGCTGTGAACTTCAGCAGTTGATGTCACTTGCACTAGTGAACTGATGTATTTGAATTCAGTGTCTTGTTCAATATTATTCCAGGAAAGGGAGACAGCTGTTGATGAATTATCAGTTGTCATAATTTTGGCATTTTCTGTGTTACTGATTAGCCCATATAATTGCACGAATATTTCATGTTTCTCCATCACTGTTTTATTCCAATTTCTAGCAGAATTTGATGTTCATGTGTTTCTCAATTGTGCTGTGACACTACTTCTCACTCCGACTATGTTTTATTGGCTACAGCGGGTGAACCCTGCTGGTCACATGTATTCCACACTAGGTGGTGCTTCTCACCACTTCTCTGCCATAAATTAACTCCTACCATCTGTTTATATACATGCACGCGCACCTGCACCATGTTGCCGTTCATATATGGCACCATTCACGAAAGTTCTTAGATACACCACATACAACAGACTCTGGTGAGTGTAGTAACAGACAGAACAAAGAAAGATGAAGAGAAACGCTCATTTTCTCCTAAACCTTCTCGATTAAATTATGCCCTCATTGAGATATTACATTCTGAGATGTGCAATACAGAGAGTAAAAGTGAAAAGTCCGCCTCTGTGGTGTAGTGGTTAGTGTGATTAGCTGCCACCCCCAGAAGCCAGGGTTTGATTCCCGGCTCTGCCACAAAATTTGAAACGTGGTACGAGGACTTGAACGAGGTCCAGTCAGCCTTGGGAGGTCAGCTGAGTAGAGAGGGGCTCGATTCCCACCTCAGCCATTCTCGAGGTGGTTTTCCATGGTTTCCCACTTCACCTCTAGGCCAACGCCGGAATGGTATCTAACTTAAGGCCACGACCGCTTCCTTCCCTCTTCCTTGCCTATCCCTTCCAATATTCTCATTCCCTCACAAGGCCCTTGTTCAGCATAGCAAGTAAGGCCGCCTCACAGACGTACTGGTCCTCCTACCCTGTTTCATTCCCCTGACCCAAAACTTACACTCCAGGACACTGCCCTTGAGACGGTATAGGTGGAATCCCTTGCTGAGTCCAAGGGAAAAGCCAACCCTGGAAGGTGAAAGAATTAAGAAAGAAAGAAAAGTGAAAAAGAGAAGCATGTCAGCAAATGTTGCATTTCCAGCATTTATGTAACGATATAAAGTATTTTACTTCAGTTTAAGATTAGTATGAAATTTTTAGCCTTAAGAATGGATTGTGAAATAAATACATGAGCAGAGTTACAGTATGTAAACAGCCGAACATATTTGACTGCTAAGTGTTAATAGAAAGTGAAATATTACCATTATTTACAAGAACTCCTCTCGTTCCTTCACCAGTATATCTTCCGAGTCTTCATCCACTGGAGCCACACAGCAAACAGCACGAATACTCTCCCTGCTGCTAGGAACGGGAGGTGCAGGGTATTTTATACACCGAACTGCCCTGCTGTGCACTTTAGCTTGGACACAATCTTCCTTAACTCCCACCATCTGTTTAGAAACTATACTGTCCGCGTGTTGCAAGTTGCTTCCACTATCTGCAGTCCGACCTTCCAATACTGTTTCACTGGATTTTTGTTGAACATCATATGTCAAATTGAGTGGTGCAGATGATGAAACTGAAGAACTCTGAGAGTTGGAGGCACAAAACTGAGACAGTACAAGCTCCACCTCATCACCTGATGCTAGTAACAGTTGTAGGGCATCCTCGTACTTCATGTTTAGTAAATTGTGGCTATCAACTGCCACCACCTTGTCTCCTGCAATGTACAAGAACAGTTTATAGAATTATACCAGGTGAAGATTTCAGTGTCTAGCACATTCAATATAGTGAATATAGTTTATTAAGTTGCAAAATGGCTTAAATATTTCACCATCAAGTTTTCACTATTGCTGGCCATGAACCTTACAGTGAATTTACAGTAATACACGTGAGTTTGCAGTTCAATTTTTATAGTTTTAGAAAAGAAAATACAAACAAGAGAAAACAAGAAAACAGGAGACAAACTGACATTATTATTAATTGTACAGCATTACATTCCTTTTTTTTTTTTTTTTGCTAGTTGCTTTACGTCGCACCAACACAGATAGGTCTTATGGCGACGATGGGATAGGAAAGGCCTAGGAAGTGGAAGGATGCAGCCGTGGCCTTAATTAAGATACAGCCCTGGCATTTGCCTGGTGTGAAAATGGGAAACCACGGAATACCATCTTCAGGGCTGACGACAGCGAGGCTCGAACCCACTATCTCCCGATTACTGGATACTGGCCGCACTTAATTACATTACTTTAACAGATCAATAAATAAACAATTACAAGCTATACAATGAAATATTTACAAGTTTATAGACATGTTACAAATATACTCTATCATCTCTGGTGTAGCATCCAAAAAGTCTATGAGATCACCAAGGTAGGAGCTCAAAGGACACTCTTCAACAATATGTTTGACTTTCTGCCTTGGGAAACTGCAAGTACATCGTGCTGAAGAGACTTCCCCATTTGAAGAGCAGATCACCACACCTGTCATGATTGGACCATATCCTATTAAGTGGGAGGAAGATCTAAGTCCCGCAGCTTCTTTCTCGGAGAGAGAAAACTATAGAGCTGCAGAGGTGTACTGCTGCACCATTCTTGTATCTGGACCTGTTTAAGATTAAAATTATGCTCCACAAGGCTGTTGGCTGTTCTCAATGGTGGATGTCTGGAGCAGAGCTAGTTGATTTCTAAGCCGCTGATGCCCTCGTGGATTGGTAACCATTGATTCCTTAAAATTTTCTTGTATTCCCTCATGAAGACTATTTTCCTTGTCATGTGGAGAGGGGGAATGGGGCTCAGGACTGCCAGCCAAAATGTTGGGGGGATTTTAATAGTCCCAGTTATAATTTGCATGATCTTGTTTAGTTAGACATTGACCAGCATCATGTGCAAATTGTTTATCCAGACTGGACAGCAGTATTCTGCAATAGAATATACTAGACTAAGGGCAGATAATTGTAAGGTGGAAGCTGCAGAAACCCAAGTAGACCGTGTAGCTTTTGAAGAATATATGTGTATTATTGTTTTATCTTGACTTAGCTGTTGTCCTCATTAGACGTTATCTGAAGGATAGTGTTTATATATATATATATGTGTGTGTACATAATAACTGTTAGTTCTTCAGTCCGCTGAAACTAATTTTGAATAAAATTTACAAACTACTTGGAAAGAAAACATGTGGTAACAGAATTATACCTCAAAAATAAACAACTTAATTAGCATTCTTTGCTAGAGTGGAGAGAAGTGAGGACTTCATTAAGAAAAGATCCAAATTTCAAGTTTTAAGGATTTAAACAGAAATAAATATAAATGTTTATACATTTCTAAATATTTTTGAGTGTGATTTGACTGTCATGAAGAAATTCTTCCAAGAATGAAACATGTCATTCTATTATAATTAAGTTGTTTTCTTTTCAAGTATAATTCTATTATCGTGTGTTATATTTTTCATGTAGTTTATAATTTTTTTTCAAAATATTTTCAGCCACTTAAGAACCTAACAGTTTTTTTTTTTTTTTTTTTTTTAAATGAAGAATAACGTTCGGTGAAGAGTGACCCCATGGTAGTTCGGGTTTTTGAAGGTAATGGTCTAGTCTACAACAAAGCTGATATCCAGTTCAGTTGGCTGATGCCAATTCCTGTCCATGGTGATCCTGTATAGGTACTTTGATTTCAATATCCAATACTAAACTGATGTTCAGCGTTTGGCAGCCAGAAAATCCTTGTGATCTCTTGACACACCACTTCACTACAACTATGACACATTGACAAAAATACAAAAACAATAACGTGGATAAACTCCACAGCTTTCCTTCACAGTTGAGCTCTCTTCAAAGCAATCCCAGTTCTTCTTGTTCTATTTTTTTTCAGTCTCTCAAGCTTGTTCCTCCTCCTCAGTCTCATAAGAAGGAAGAATGAAGATCTCTCTCTCTCAGGAATGGCCTTCTCCATCTTTTCAATAACACATTTCAGATCACATTAAGACTCAGAGACAAATACAAGCTCATCCAGACAGAGACAAAAATCTGTATGATGTAGGAGAGCAAATGTTTGACAGTAGCATATGTGAAGATTGTAGCTGTCCTTCAGTGTTTGCATATTTATCTCTCTTTCTACTGCTCCCTCTGCCAAAATTGTTTATCCCTAATGTAGGTTCTTTTCCTCTTCCGAACTTTCTGTCTATGAAGAGTATTTGTAAACTCTGCAGTACTTGTATTTGTATACCGTTCTTGTACAGCATGTTTCAGAAAACACAGCTCAGAGAGTATGGTTGCTTAAATTAAAAGGTGCTTCATATAAGTATATTTTCAGACCAAACACCTGATAAGCTGGCAAACACTCTGCTTTATTTGTGCAGTGGGATGATCTACTCTAAAGGAGAAAGCTTAGAGTAACTGAGGACAAATGTACATAAACAGTGCAATTTCATTATTATACATACCATTTTATTTACAAAAATATTCTTTAAAATACCTACCCTCCTGTTCCACACAAAACACTGTATGCCTCCTAACACTTTCTTACACCCTCGACAGCATGAAGGGTGTGACACTTTCACTTGTTACCCAAATCCTTTTCACACGATCATCCCTGTTATCAAGTAATATTCCATAAATTATGTCACGTATGTGGCCCCACAAAATGAAATCCATTCCTTTGACTTTACCCATAAAGTAATGCAATACCCACCATCTTGTCATTACTATAATGTTCCTTCTCCATTCAGCTACATACAACAGGATGTTTGCTAATACTCTACTGGGACCAAAATCAACCCCTCTCTTCATCCGCAATGCTTTAACCTTTTGAACTCCATTACCCTTAGCGTATGTTTCCTGCTCCACTCTGAATTAATGTTTGCACTAAATAATAATAATAATAATAATAATAATAATAATAATAATAATAATAATAATAATAATAATAATAATAATAATAATAATAATAATAATGTTATTTTGCTTTACGTCCCACTAACTACCCTTTTACGGTTTTCGGAGACGCCGAGGTGTCGGAATTTAATCCCGCAGGAGTTCTTTTACGTGCCAGTAAATCTACCGACACGAGGCTGTCGTATCTGAGCACCTTCAAATACCACCAGACTGAGCCAGGATCGAACCTGCCAAGTTGGGATCAGAAGGCCAGTGCACTAAACACAGCTGCAAAATTGCCTAACACAAAATATAATTATGTTACAGAGTACAGTATATACTTGCAGATAGAACATAACATACATTAATCCTTATAGTTTTTTTCATTTTGTGGTACTTCTCAAAACAGTTTTCTGGATGGAGACCCAAATTTTCTTGAAAATGTTTTGCAGTAGTAAACTGTTTCCTTCCTACCACCTTACTTGCTCCTGTTTGAACAGACAGCAGTCTTTAGGTTGTTCCAGGTAGGTTGTTGATGATGTGCAGTTGACCATTCAAATGTTCTTCAACATCAGAAGTAGATGGTCTTCCTCACTTTTTAACTTTGTTGTGTACTTCACCAACCAACCCAGTGATCACCTGTTTCTGCAAGGTTTTGTGCGATGGAATGTCCATGTGATTCATAGTGCAGTAATCTTTATAGAGCAGAGGTAGTGGGATTTTTGGGCAGAAAAAAAGCCAACTAAGCACTTCATGTCATATGATGTTGGCGGGTAACGATCTATGGTGACAGGTTTGATGTTTACCCAGCAAAATTAATTATAACTCAGCCAAATATCGCCCATCAGAGATCCACTCCTCTGCCACCACTAGAGTAAAATGGAAATCAAAATTGAAATAGAGGCAGCCTAAATGGCATCAAATCAAAATGCCTACACATGGTGGCTAAAATCATGGGGAACAACACAGATTAGTTGAAAGTTTTGTTGAACAGACTACTGCACTGACATGCATACTGTACGCGCACTTTTTAGTGATAGATTTTTGTACTTGGTGAGGAGTAAGAAGGGAGCACTGCCAGTTCCGGTAAATACTGCCAACTGAAGGAAATGAAATCTGAATTGAATCGATAATATGATCGATCGATATGAATTTTCTAAACCTTTATTATCTTAACGCCAACAACTGTGTCACACACACAATATTCTTCTTCTTCTTCTTCTTCTTCTTTTATGACCACATAGGATCACTTTAGTCAGTCCGTCGTTCAGGTCTCTTTGAAGGGATTGTTCGGGCTTTGCGGTCCTCCCAGTACTTCTTCACACGCTCCGATCTTCGTGCCCTTTCCTCAGTTGAAAATGTGCGTGTTGTTGGTTTGTTTTGTGTAAGGGTAAAGCGGAGGTTTGTATTCTTGAGTTTTGTATTCAATTTTATCTTATTTTTGGTGTCTTCTGTTGTAAGGCCTATTTCCTTCAGATCCTCTCTTACTTCTCTGATCCATTTACATCCTGTTGTGGTATTTTTTGAGACGAGATTGTGTTGTACTAGTTGTTTCAGAAGTCTCGAGTCCTGCATCCTCATGATATGTCCAAAGAATCCCAGTCTCCTCTTACGCATAGTATCTGTAATGGGTTCTAGCTCTTTGTACACGACTTTGTTAGGTATTAACCGCCACTGTCCATCTTTCTGATATTTTTTGTTGATACAGGTTCTTCCAATCCTCCTTTCAATTTTCTGAAGTCTGTCAGTCTTTGATTGTTTATTCAGGTAAAAGAGTGTTTCTGCTGCATATGTAGCTTCCGGTTTTATAACTGTGTTGTAGTGTTTTATTTTTGTATTTATTGATAGACATTTCTTTTTGTAGATATCCCATGTTAATTTTTGTGCTTTAGCTAATCTATTTGTTCTTACTTGGATTGAGATTTTTTCATTTAAGTTATGTGTTATTACTTCTCCAAGATATTTAAACTGAGTTACTATTTTGATTTTATTACCATTTATGGTGACTTCTTTTAGCTGTGTTGGTTTTTGGGGCATAATTTCTGTTTTTTCAAATGATATTTTGAGGCCAATTTTATTTGCAATGTTTTGAAGTTCTGATATCTGGGTTTTTGCTTCTTTTATGTCCACTGCTAGTAATGCTAAATCGTCAGCAAAACCCAGGCAATTTGTTTTGATTTTTCGGCCAATCTTTATTTTGGGGGGAGATTTTCTAAACCATTCCCTCATTACCATTTCTAGAGCACAGTTAAATAATAGTGGTGAGAGCCCATCTCCCTGCCGTAGTCCAGTTTTAATTTCAAATGTCTCTGATGTTTCCCCCCTAAACTTCACTTTTGACTTGGTATTGGTGAGAGTCAATTTTATCATGTTTATTAATTTGGGGTGTAGTCCAAGGTGTATAATACTATATAATATTTCCCGATGCGAAACGTGTTCCTAGCATGAATTCTATAGTTTGGCTTTGCTGTGTAAACAACGACAGTACGAGTACGTAAAGTGTATGCCAGATGTCGCACAGCGATGATAAGCGATTCTTAGTTTGTGTTTCATAGGTTGCCAATACGTATCTCGAAAGGTAACCGAAGTCGACCGATTCAGCACTAGGGTGTAAATCTATCGCTAAAAAGTGCGCAGATAATAGACATTCCTTTCTATCTGGCCAGATTGTAACAGTGATTTTGCAAAAAAAAAAAAAAATTAAATAAATAACTTGAATACTGAATTTACTTCACTACAAAGTATTTTGTAAATGATTTTAAGAAAAACTGAAATGTAAAGCTAATAAAGTATCAGAATGTGCATTATCTTAAGAAAACTTTTAGATTTTCATAGAAGGTCCCATCCAATTTGCACGATGGGTTTCGAACAAATTTAAACACTCGAGGTAGTACTATTACCTTTTAGCAGAAGTTATGAGACAGTACCCACTCTGAGGAGTAGTTTCTTTCCAACATTACAATATTAACAGAAAATCAAGAGGTTTCTGTAGAGCATTCCTTAAAGATTTGATAAATACTATACTTGTGACCAAGTTTTTTATATCTGTCCATATTTATGAGTTCAGTTCATTTAATTTACATTCAAGTAGTATTGCCTAAGCATAATCAAAGCAAAGCTATCTCTATAAAGGACATGGAATTAATTTAATTTAAATATTTCATTTATTTTATAGTATATTATTCCAAATGTCTCATAAATTAATTGAGAATTTTTGATTTATTTTTCCAGTGCTAAATGAATTAAGGAGCTTTTTCTAAGAATTTATTTTGTTTTCAGAAGAAAAATAACAGTACTAACCCTTATGAACAGTTCCCAGCAGAGCTGCAGGTCCATTTGGCATTACTGAATGAATATACACACCGCCATCTTCTCCTTTGGAAATCTGGACTCCTAAACTGCCATTTGTACCCCTTCGTAACCTGAAAAGATATGTATTATATCAAAAAATTTGAACTAAATATGCTCATAAAAATGTCTGTCCACAAGAAAATAAACAAAATATAAGCCTTAGCATAATCAAAGTAAAGCTATCTCTGAACAGGACATGAAAACTCTATGAGAAAGGGAAGGTAGAAGCTTACACTATTGGTAATCTCGGCACTTTGCCTATGCTCGGCCACCTTTGACCCCAAGAATTAATCTGGTACTCATTTTCAGAGTATACTAAGTGAACTTCAGGGCCAAATGTCTCTCCAGAAGTGGAAATCTTGTTTCTAAATACCATATAATCTCGAATACCACCCGCCACTGAATACGACCCGCACCCTTATTTTGAAAGAACAAAATTTTGAAAAAAAGGTGAAGTCAAAATTACTTACAATCTGTACTAACACACACCAAATGATTATAAAATACAAATAAAAGTAAGCAAACATTTCTAAAATGATATCCAACGAGTTCATTCATCATCATCATCAACATCAGTACCAACTTCAGAACTTTCCTCACCATCACCTTCCCACAAAATGTTGTCATCGCTGCCATCCATAGCATTAGAAATGCTACATTTCCTGAAGCTCTTCCGTATGAGGTCTCCAGGGATACGATTCCATGCCGTCAAAATCCACGAACACAGCAGCTGAACTTTCGGGCACTGAATGCAACCAGTTGGCATCAGTGTGTGATTATCAGCCACCATCCATTCTGTATAGAGCTGTTTCAAGGCTGCTTTAAATGGACGGTTCACGCAGACAACCAGCAGCTGTAGCATAGTCGTCACCTCGCCTGGAATGACTGTTAGGTTGGTTTTCCCGTCCTTGATATGTTTCTTCACCGCGTCTGTTGTGTGGCTGCGGTAACTGTCAAGAACAAGAAAGCTCTTTTGTCCCAATAATGCACCAGGGCAATGTTGCCACACACACTTTACACAGTCTTCCACAAGTGAACTAACTGTCAATCCAGCCAGAGTTCTGAGATCTGACGATGACACCAGCGGGTAGATTTTTAGGAAGCGGCTTTCACTTGAGAACAATGTATGGCGGCAATTTGGTTCCGTCGGCGAGAATACACAACATTACTGTACACCGTTGTTTTTCATTACCACCTGTTCTAATGGTAACACTTTTCACACCCTTAACATTCACAGTCCTGTCCACTGTCATTTCAAAGTAGACTGGCATCTGATCTGCATTGCCAGTTTGAGAAAGCAAATATGCATTTTCCTTCCGCAACCAAATTATGTGACGCTGAAACAAAATAACTTCTCATCGTAGGCACCAGGAAGGTGCTGTGAAATTGAGGTATGCCTTTGTACGCTCAACCCATTACTTTTATAAAAATTACAAACCCATCCTCAGCTTGCCTTAAACCCTTCCGTTGAAAGTTCCTTTGCAATCTCGAATGCCTTTAGCTGACACATTTCGGTTGACACACCATATCCCAATTCCCGCCTTTCTGTCACATATTTATAAAGGTTTTTTCAATTTCTGGAAACTGTACACTTAGTCCACGAAAAGCTCTATGATCACCACTACATGTTAATAGCACATTCTTCTTCTTTCTCCAATCGTGAATACACGACTCGTCAATATTGTATTTCCTACCGGCAGCAGGATTTCCAATAATTTCGGCTTCCCGAACTACCTTCAGTTTCTCATTCACAGTAAAATATCGCAAACGCTTTTGTGGAATTCATGCTGATACTCCAAGAACATGCGCGAGACTGACGCCAAGCAAGGAAGTACCATATACTGAGAGCGGAGAGAGCATTGTTGCCAAGCCACGCCGGCAGCGATGCCCGATTTACGCGCATTCGGAAAGATAAATTTCCCAAAATTTAAAATAAGACCCGCACCCAATTTTGGAAGCGATACTTTCAAAAAACCAGTGCAGGTGGTACTCGAGATTATACAGTATTTTAACTTTCTGACAAGGAACTGGATCCATGCCCTTGCGGGAGAACTGAGCATGTGTTTACTGCTTCAGCTAGGCAGCCCATATATGCCTTAGAAGGAAAGTAACTATTCACCTCTTGGATAGCGTTATTTAGAAAGGAGAAATTAATTAATTTTGTTTGTTTCAATAAATGAAAATTGTAGTTGAATTAAATATTGTACCTGACACTCCGTAGAATTCGTTCTTCTTCAAAGGAGATCTTTCCAATTTTTTCCATAAGGGATTCACTTAGGGATTCTTGAAGATCTACTTGAAATGTTTCATCAATAGACTTTATACTGGAGTCTGAAACAGGAAGATTGATCACAATCATTCTCCAAAATTTAATAGGAAAGTAATCTAAAATGCACCGCACTCCAGCAATAGAATCAAGAAACTAGGTAAAGGTATGGAATATTAACAGGGCACAAACAAATAAATAGATAGATAAATTATCAAACTGGATATTTCACTTTATTCACTTACTGATTCAAATATAATAGAGCTAGCTAGATGTGTGAGTACACATTGCCTAAAGCTTCACAATCATTCAGATATATCCTACTGAAGCCAAATATTTCCTTTATTGTTAAAATTCAATTTCTATAAAATACAAAGTCATGTCTTAAAGAAGGAAAACTTCATCCAGCTCTTTACCAGATGGTAGTGTCCTGATAATGGATGCGACATTCCCATGCATTAGAGCTATCCTGACGCGCTTAATAAGAAAAGCAGTTGATCGTGTAATGCCGAAAATCCAAACAATCCATTGGCCAACCTCTTTGATAAAATTGAGGCCATTGTTACCCCAGGCACCATTCAATTCAATGGCCACTGGCACGAAGAAGAATTGTCCAACAAATCGCTATATTTTCTTCTTCTAGCATTTTCCCTATTCGTGGCTGCACCTCCAGCACTCATTGATGAAAGGGGAAGATCGGACTGGGCGAATGTGTCAGCACAGGTAAAATCCCACTGGAGAGATCTACCCTTTTTTCCATGGCACAAGTGTCATTTCATCTGGCCTTTTACTGTCTGAACAGCAGCGGGCAGTCGGTTCTCGTATAGAAGGAACTTCTGCTGAAATCAGGGCCCACAAGATGACATCCTTTATAGAGGAGTGGCAGATGTGTCTGCCTTTACTTTTCGCACAAGAAAGGCCATGGAGGACACGTTGATCAACGTAGGCACCACAAGTTGAGCATCGGTGAGGCTCGCAGATGGCTGCTCCCAAATGTAAAGCCACAGCGATACGGAAACTCTCAGTGGAAAGATGAAGACCAAGAGAAAGCGAAGGTAAGGCTTTTTTTTGCTATTTGCTTTACGTCGCACCGACACAGATAGGTCTTATGGTGACGATAGGACAGGGAAGGACTAGGAGTGGGAAGGAACCGGCCGTGGCCTTAATTAAGGTACAGCCCCAGCATTTGCCTGGTGTGAAAATGGGAAACCGCGGAAAACCATCTTCAGGGCTGCCGACAGTGGGGTTCGAACCTGCTATCTCCCGAATACTGGATACTGGCCGCACTTAAGCGACTGCAGCTATCGAGCTCGGTGAAAGTAATGCTTGAAGCCACGCACCAGATTCAGGATAAGAAGCAGTGAGAACCTGGGCTTTGTCTTGAAGACTACTAGTTGGCTGCTGCAGAAGCGAGTGGAGATTACTGATAAGAGGATCATCCCAAACAGCTTGAATACTTCTTTTGCCAATATCAGGGGGAGCTAGCCTGACTAAGCTTGACCACCGAGATGTACTCTCTTGTACACCAGCATTAGGGTCGAGGCATCCACCAGGTTGAAGGAGAGCCTCGACAAGATGAAGAGAACCGTGGAAAGACATTAAAAAATAAAGGAATTGCCAAATCCACAGCACGATGAATACTGAGGCCACCAGAATAAACAGAAAGAGAAGCCTGTAACCAGGCATTGCCATTCAGGGAGTAATTGAGGATTGTTTTCAAGGCCAGCTTTGAACACAAAACCGAATTCCGCCAAGACTGAGAACAACGCAGGAAGTACATAAAAAACTTTAGCGCAGCTGGGTCAAAATTTAACAGTTCCATTTTCTTTATCATAGTCTGAATTTCTATAGTGCCAAAGGCACTACTGAGTCATGAAGGATAAATATAGTGAGCAGTCATTTGTCCATAGTGTTTCTAATGTCTTCAGTAACCTTCAAAATGCAGTTGCAGTACTGTGACCCTTCTTAATTCCAGATTGCATAGGGTCCAAAAAAGTATTTTTATTTAGGTATTCCAGAACTTGCTCATATACATAGGTTTGAGTACATTAGTTATACTCAGTAATGGACGGTGATAGGAAAAGTACAAAATGTACTGTTGGGTTAAGTTGTTAACGCGGCGACTGAAGAGAACATCAGTGCATGTACAACTTCTCTCAGTGAAAGTGGCTGAGTCATTGCTTAATTTGAAAGTGAACATATCATGTATGATGGAAAGGAACTCTTTACCAGGTGCTGACATCAGATCAATGTTCAAATCACTAATAAGTACGGTAGATAGTAATTGGTACTCATTTTCATGAACAACTTCAAAAATATTAGCAACTTCAGGGCTGTATGCCATGAGGTTCAACTCGAAGAAATGCCTCAACTAACATGCTGTGGTCCTTGGTGAAATGTATGCTGTGACAAGGAGCACTCGTTTATCATTGATTTGAGTCTAGACGGCACAAATATCTCTGACGTGATCATGTGCAGTAGCGATTCATTTCACTTGTGCAAAACGAAGATGAAATTTGAGTGGTATGCACTTGGCAGATTGTAACACAGATGAACATTCTTCCTTTTCAAAGATCACAATGCTACCAGCTTTGATTGTGTTTCTCTGAAACTGAGAGACAATATGATAGCCAGCCACCTTGCATTGCTGGTTACTATTGACCACGTTTCACTCAAAGCCACGATCTTACAAGTAGGCAACATGAAGTTGGTAGCGAGATCTTCCAAGTGAGCATGTAGGGACTGAACATTAAATGTACATAACTAGAGCATGGTAGGATGTGACTGTGCTTGGGTTAAAATATTACTGATCGTTTCAAGTTTGTAACATTGTAGGCAAGTAAACATGGTACGTAAATCTCTATTTTCCTGGCCGTGACAAACCACATCAGCAGCCAGGCAGTGTATAGTCGGGCTGCTCACTCGAGTCAAATGAATGCCTCCCCCCCCCCACCATGTCCTCACTCCTTTACTGCACCACAGCTCGCGCATTCCTCGTATCTTCCCAATTAGAAACATCAAAGCAGATCAAGAGGTGCACATTGATTAGTCATCTGTTGAGACAACGTTCTTACAATGACAGGTAAAATCTGATGTTCTTAAAGTTATTTTTATGAATGATAACTGTATACAGTATTTTCTTTAAGCTTGTATGGTAATAACTGATTTTTTTAACACCTAGTTACAACAAAACGCCCACTACGGAAGTCAATCAACCCATGGAATGTAGTAGTGTGCATTCAGAATTGTTTTGCAGAGTGTGACAAAAAGACACCCAAATTTCTGAAGATGAAAGAAATTTGGGATTGGAATTATATCATAAGTAGAGCAATCTATATACATATATATATTTACTTTCAAGAGAAAAACAAGCGTTCACAGGAATTGTGTCCTTGTCTCCATTTTACAGGTCTAATTGCCAACAGGGTTTTGGATACCAATGTGACATTCGAACTGGATGGTACATTGGATAAGTCAGATGATGACTTCGTTTCGAGGAAGACAATATTGAAACATCGATATTTGAACCCATCTCCGAAAATGATGCTCCTAACCTTGCATCCACAACAACGGCTGAACAAGGCCTAATCCCAATACCTTATAAGAAGAAGGTCGTCGAATATTGCCAAAATAAAGGTAGGAAACAGAGGAGCTTCGCATCAGTGAAACACAGGTTTCATAAATTAAAGTGCCGGGAGAGCTTTACAAGTGGGAGCAACAACTGGAAAACGGTGGCACAATGGGAGAAAAAAATTAATTTGTTACGAAGAAGACTTATAAGTTCAAAGAAAGTAGACAACGAAACAAAATTGTTCATGATATTAATATTAAAAAATGGGCTTTAAAGTACACTGATCTTATTAGCTACGACATGTTTTGAGCATCCCAATCCTCGGTAGTGTGTTTTAAAAAGAAATTTAAAATTGGATCAAGAAAGATTTGCAAATTTGCGTCTTAAAAATACCAATTTGAACAAAAAGATACTAATTGTAACGCGACACTGTTTGTAGAAGAAGTGTTGCAATCAAGAATCAAGAATCTTTATTTGCCATTGATGATATACAATGAAATGAAGTCACGGCCCAGAGTGCGTGTTTAATACTGATCAGTCTGGTTTTCATGAAGAGTTCCATTATATAATCCATTAGCTTCATAGTCCGTATTGATAGTTCAAGCACACAAGTGTGAAGGATGAGTTCTCCACCTAATCAATACTTTATTTTACAGTGTCAATATTATTTACATAAAAAGACAGTACCGGTTTTGTCCTGTAAATAGGTCATCTTCAGCTGTTGAAGAACCTGCTTAATAGTTACTGCACAGAATAAATACTACTAAAATTAAAATTAAACAAGAATGCCATTAAAATGAACATGAATGCCACTATTCTAAAAAATACTTAAAGTTAAGATATATACATGTGGTACAGTTTTGGGGGTTAAAGGGCTTTTACCCTGGCCCCATGATTTCTACATATTTCAAAAATTATATTTGCTGAGGTTGAAATTGGGACACTATGTAAAATAAAGTATTGATTAGGTGGAGAACTCATCCTTCATACTTGTGAGTTCCATTCTGGCAAGACCCATAATGAACGAGGAGAAAAACTCGTATTAGCGGAAGCACAATCTATGAATTTGCTAACTCATAGCTACACATTATAACCAATAATTTTGGCAGATGGACAACAACTGCCGAAGTTGCAAGTGGTATAGAAAGAAAAGCATTGGCAAATTTGGTCCTAATATACAGAGAAACCTATATACTGCACCAAATTTGTACACTTTGCGTTCAAAGTCTTGAAAACTGACCAAAGAACTTGTGCAGAAATGGCTACGGGATGTTTATTGTGAGCTAGTACCAGAGTACAGTGTTTTAGTTCTGGATTCACGGATCGGAGAGAAAGAAGAAAATATTTTAAATGCTAAATTTGGAAGTGAGAAAATCATTAATGTTCAAACGATTCCAAAAGGAGCCAATGAACTTATCCAGCCATTACATGTTTTGGGCTTCTGCATTTGAAAGCAATTTATTCATCTTTTGTACAATTTAATATTGTTAAACTCATTAGACATCAACATACATTTAAGGAACAACCTTTTAAAAGTGAAATCTTTGACGCACAACCAGTTCTCCTCTGCATTTTCGTAGCATATGGCAGTACAGTTGGTACAAATATGGCTATGTTAACAAGAAACCTTCTAATAGTCAATGTGATACTTGTGAAAACGATAGTGCTGTAAGGCATGCATGGTGCACACAGTATCTGTGCCTTGTCCACTTTCTTGTAAACAATCACTATTGCACTAATTACAACAAGTAAAAAGAATTCAGGCGTGAATTTTTTCAAGCCTTATTGGCATCGTTGTATAAACATCATCCTTGCAGACGATCGTTTCACGTGCTGTTTTCATATTTTTGTTTTTCACATCTGATTGGGAAGTTACGGGGAACATGCTAACTATTGTTATTTATGAGTATCGTTATTTATGAGTTTCGTGTCTGTATTGACTGATTACACGTATTTGGATAAGAAAGAAATTCCACCTGTCAATGCTGTTTATTGTAAATGTAGACTTACATCAGTACCGGTTTCAACTCTATTTGGTCATCATCAGCTGATAAATCATAATATTACATCTATTAGGCACTGGTTTGTGTTACTTATCTAAAAAGATGTCGTCATCCATTAGCACACCCGGGTGTCTAATGAGGATATGAGTTGGATGTTATCGCCATTTCGTTCATGGTGACGTGAGAATAAAATTGTTTTTGAGATTAAAATATGGTAGTAAAAAACTTAACCTAAGCTTAAAACTAATTGTATGTGCACATTAAACACATTAAGAACACTGAAAATATGTATATAAAACACTTGGTAAATTTAAAATTTCATGTCTGAAGAAGGAATACTCAACCGTTCTGCAGGTAGAAAGAAATGCAGCTTCTTCTTGTACTGTCATGTACAAAAAACCGTAACAGCAATTGGTACAGTCCCGATATTTAATGTAGGCACGTCCACGGAATACCCAAACTTTATTTTGTGCATGTACCGTATGTCTTTATGACAATGTCAGAAATTAATGGTAGTTATGTGTGGGGATGCTTTCCCCCTGCAATTTCAAATGTTAGAAATGGGGTGCGAGATATACACAGTGGCGAGTTAAATGAGAGTAAATACAGTATATATGTTCCGTTCAAATTTTGCGGCTTTACTAGCTGAGGAGGAACAAAAATGTGCATGTGATATACCTATACAAACCTCAAGAATATTCAATGCCCAAATTATTCTTCTTGAATTCTTCCTTCAACAGCTAAGTGCATTAATTGATGCATTTTATGCATTATCCAAAACTTTTACAACAATTTTGACTTTTTCACATTTATTGGGTCAAACCACTGTGTTTCCATCACTTTTTTACAATTTCTATGAACTGTAAGAAACATTGTGCAATTCGCAATTTGGCCGATGATGACCTTAAAAAATAGGTCAAGAAAACTAGTTCCAATAAATGTTTCTTCTGTAATGTAACCCACATTACATGATTTTGTATTGAAAAGGTGGAAATATTTTACTCTTAATTTTCAATTGTAATCACAGTTCAATACGGACCATTCAAAATGAAATTCATATCCCTTAATGATGCACGTATTGGTAAATTAATTCATACAAAGTGTTGAGTGCACATTCTGGCGAACACCGAGTTACAGCCCGAGTGGGTTCCGATTCGTCCTCGCACCAAATCCATTCAATTGAAAAGTAAAATAATTACAGTAGACTCTCGACTATCCAGCTTAATGTGGTGGAAGGTTAAACCAGATAACAGAAAGCCGGATAGGCTGGAGTTGTCTAAATACTACACAAGAAAACTTAACTGAGAATCAAGAATGAAAAGTGAAGACAGAATACTGGTACTTGTCGACAATACAACAGATGGACGACACCTAATACCATGATTACTTGACTTGAGTACAGTCATGGAGAAATGTGGGAGTTATACAGCTGAGTTTAAACTCAAAGCGGTAACATATGCTGAAGAACACGGTAACAGAGCTGCCGGCCAAGAATCAGTGTGACTGAGTTTAATGTTCGCTACTGGCATAAACAGAAAGCTGCACTAGAAACCACCAACCAAACACGTAAGGTATTCAGAGGGCCGAAAACTGGTAAGTTCCCTGAGTTGGAAGACAAGTTGTTTCATTATGTTACAGAGTTGCGTAATGATGGCTTTAGTATCTCGTACGAGATGCTACATTTTTTAACTAGCGATTAGAGCAATCAGCTGTTCAGATATGAAAGTGAGCCGGGGTTTAATCCATAGATTCATGACACGAAAGGGATTGTGTCTGCGAAGGCGAATATCTCTCTGCCAGAGAATGCCAAACAACTTCAGTGGCAAAATAATAGATTTTTATTGCCATATGACAGCAATACAGAAGAAAAACAGTTACCTCTTATCTCAAATTGGCAATGCAGATCAAACCCTCACTTACCATACAACACCACCACCAACAAGAAGGGAGAATCTAGCATGCTTGAATGTACAACTGGATGTGAAAAACAGCGATGCACTGTCATGCTAGCAATAACCGCAGACGGAAGAAAGTTGCTACCGTACATTATTTTCGAAAGAAAAACAGTGCCTAAAGCAAAGTTTCCCAAAGGCATTCATGTAGGGGTTCGAGAGAAAGGATGGATGGATACAGCTCTTCTCCAGGACTGGGTCTGTACGGTGTGGGGAGCATGGCCAGGGGCACTGCTTTGACTCCCAGCAATGCTAGTGTGGGACAGTTTCCTCGGACACTTGGTGGAAGACATGAAGAAACGTCTTAAGGAAATGAAAACTGATCTCGTAATTCCTGGTGAACTCACACATTGTCTACATCCCTTAGATGTTTCCGTCAGCAAGCCCTTTAAGGACAATATACGTAAATTTTATACCAAACGGATGGCAGGAGAGGAGCACGAGCTGATGTAGAGCAGGAAAAATAAAGAGGCCGTCAGTTGAACTCGTGTGATTGGGTTATGCGGGCTATGGTTTCTTGAAGATGGGCATTGCAAATGTGTTGGACTGAAGTCAGGATGATGTAGTATGGGATGGTGACCAGAATGATGCACGCGAGAATAGCTCAGAGACTGAAGGCAGCAGCAATTAACTGTAATTTAATTGTGAAGAAGTGTGTACAATGTAATCCCGCCCCAATATATGGCATTTAAGTGTTTGATCAGTGTTGACAATAACTCCATAGGAATGATTTTTCAAACACCCTTGCGTCTCTGATTATCATAATTATTCAATGCCAGGTTACTTTTACTTTGGTTGTTGAGGATAAAAATTATTATTATTATTATTATTATTAAGTGTAGGGATGTGGTGACCCCATGCCAGTTGTCTTGTTTCAATAGCCTAATGCAATTTTTCTTTTTTTTTGGTGGGGGAATACGATCTTTTGCACACAAATCCTCGCATATATCATGCACAAAAAATATTTTGTCAAAAAAGCACGAGTTATATGCGAGCAAATACAATATGTTTCTGCCCTGAGAGAAAAAAAGTAGAGCATTTATATATGTTTACGTCTGCAAAGAGTTAAAACGTTAAATTTTTAACACTGTGTTAATGAACAACTGGTAAGTAACTAACTCCATGAAACCACGCCTGAATGTAAATGATGGCGAAACTTACTTATGGCAGTTTCCGGTGTTATTTAACAGAACTTTTTCCTATTGCATCGATAAAAGATGTTGTCTACTTTACCGGCCATGTTAACCATACCGATTCTAAGCCGAGGGGCATCTTTTGAACCAAGAAAATTGTTTTTAAAAGGTTGATTTACAATTGGGCAAATACGGTATCTATTAAAATGATGGGAAATTGGGTACATGTCAGCACCTCCTCCAGGAAAGCAACTGTTTTCAGATCAAGTTGATTCAAGAAGATGAAGGCATTACAGATGTTAAGGAATACAATCACTGATCATTCAGATCGTTCACAAATTTATGAACGATCATTTCAAGATGAAAATCATGATAGAAACCATGCAAAGTAAATAATCCTACATGTATGAGGAGCATACCATATCTGTTTATTTCCAGTGCAGCACTTTGGTTATGATAACCATGCGCAATGGCTTCCTTCATCTACTGACAAGCCATATGCAATGTTGAAGACATTCATATACAGTGGCCATATTGTAATATTTTATATCTATCCTTTGGTCCTGTTTTCTGATACAGGGTGGCAGATAAGGTGAGATGAAATTAATGTCATGTTTTTACAGCTGGATGCCATTTCTGGTGCTAACCTCAGATCAGTAGCTAATGAAGATGAATTGAATGATGGCAAACAAAACTGGGTAAGGAGATGGAAGGAACCAGCAGCGGACTATGAATAGGAACTGTCCTGTCATTTGCCTGGAAGTAAAAATGGAAAACCACAGAAAACCATTCTCAGGACAGCCGATGGTGTGGTTCAAACCCACTCGTCTCCCGAATGTAGAGCTTGACTCCATAGCCATAGCACGTTAACACATGTGGCCACTCTGCTTGGTGAGTGGCAATCTCTTAGTGAATTTTTAAAATGTTCAAGACAGTAGATCAACTGTGAGATACAGTTTGCAATCCATTTCTAGAATGGGAAAAATATTAAACAAGCTGAAATTCATTGCCACGTGTGCGAGGTGTATGCCAAAAGTGCAATGATGGACGGATTGGTCAGGAAATGGGTTCAAATGTTCAGTGAAGACATCCCATGGAACGGCCAAGCATTTGTCGTCACAGATGAATTTGTGCATCAAGTTGAAGCAAAAGTTTGTGAGGACAGATGCTACACAATTTCGTCACTCTTTCTGTTTTGGGTGGCTTTCATCATAGGTAGTGGTATCGTTCTATGACATAGGCATATAAAACTTGGTGCCCTGTTATGACAAGTGCCTTAATAGTGGTGATGACTATGTCAAAAAGTAGCTAAGGCTGTGTAGAATCCAAAGTGAAATGTTTTCAAAATACGTGTTTCTTTGACAAAAGTGTTGGTACTAAAAAAAAAAAAAACACCTCATATCACAGACTTCACTAAGTTAAGCACTTACTGAGAACATACGCTTCTGACGGAGTATCAGACAGTGATGGAAGTGAAGGAAGCGATTCCATATCATCATGACTCTGTGTCCGGATAGCACTTTCAGGGGTGAAGAATTCTTTATGCGCTGTACAGAAGAATGCTTTGGTTCCCATTTTCACTTGTAGACGGCGTGGATGACTGGAGGTTTTTCCTGCACTTTTTGGAGTCCATCGCATATGTTCAGGTTTTTCGTTTTCCTTATTCTGATACTCCTCGATGTCAATAACTTTTACGGGCCTAGTAGCATCTGAACATGAACGGATCAAACTGCTGCTAGGTTTGGGCAAGCTAATTACATCATCCTCTTTGGACTGAGAGGCACTAGCGGTTGTCCTGCTGATGGTATGATATCGAGATGAAGTACGCTCTGTGCAGACAGTAGTATCCAAATCAGCCTTTTCTTCATTTACAGGAACTCCAAACTCTAAAAGGAAAGAAAACCAATCAGAACAAATAACATCAAAGCAGACTGTATTATAAAACACTATTGCAAATATTGTACAGTGCATGGAGTGAATTCAATGACTGAATTACATGATGTATGATGAAAGGGATAAACAATGCCCACATAAATGTCTACTTATATTTCCTCCTCTACGTCATACAGAACTTACATTCATAATGTTTAGGGTAATAATTAGACCATACCATTAAATACTTATTTGACAACAAATCTATCCAATGGGACAAAGAAATGATGGAGGAATTTGGGTGGTAGAATTCTGCACCTATCATAATTTAGTCTTTGCTAATATTTGATTCTAAAACCACACATGACAGTGACTGTGTACGTGGACACGACCTGGAGACACTGGAAGGTATCAAAAAGACCCCATTATGATCAGGTAATGGATTGCAAGACCTTCCCAGGATAAGATGTGGACTCTGACCATGGTGGTCAAGAAATTACATCTGAAACTGAAACATTTGAAGAAAGGAAGGAATGCAAGGAGGTGGGATCTAGACAATTTGAAGGAAAAGAAAGTGAAAGAATGTTTCAGGGAACATTTTCTACAAGGACTAAATAGCAATAATGATGTGTGGCCTCCGGAGAGGTTTGGTGCAGGTCTCTTGAGTTGATGCTGTCTAATGCTGAAGTTGGCACACATACCTAGTGCCTGATCCACTGGAATTAACCAATGAATGTTAAAATCCCTGACCTGACCAGGAATCAAACTCTGGATCCCTGAGCCAAAGGCCAGCTCACTAACCATTTAATCACGGAGCCAGACAATTACTAAATGAAAAGGGTGAAAGAAACACAATGGATGAAGAGTGGACAGTCCTAAAGAATGACATCAGAAGGCACGCTGAAGAAAAGTTAGGAAGAGAGGTAAGGAGAAGTAAGGATCAATGGATAACTCAGGAGCTATTAGACCTGACTGACAAAAGTGAAAGTACCACAATGCAAAAAAAAATTAGGAGAGCAAAAAGTAATACAGGTGACTGAAGAATGAAGTACGTAGAAGCTAAGGAAAAATGGCTGAAAGAGAAGTGCAAAGACAGTGAAGGTTGCATGGTTGTAGGAGAGGAAATCAGGGTAAATGCTGCATATAGGAAAATTAAGAAAATCTTTGGAGAAGTACAGTATGTATGAATACTATGAGCTGAGATGGAAAACAACTTCTACAACAAGAAGACATGGTAGGAACATATCATCAATTATCAAGGGAAAGAGACGATGATATGGTTCTGGAACAAGAAGAGGCTATTGATGCTGATGAAATGGGGGACCCAATTTTGAAATCAAAATCCAACAGAGCTTTGAGAGACCTAAATAGAAAAAAAGGTACCTGGAATAGATGACACATCCTAAGAATTTTCAACAGCCTTAGGAGAAAACAGCATGGCAAGTTATTCCATTTATTATGTAAGATGTATGATACAGGAGAATATTTCTGAAAATGCTGTTATACCTATTCCCAAGAAAGCAGGTGCTGGGAAAATTGGGTTATTATTAGAGTATCTTATTTCTATCTGGTAACTAATACAATCAAAAGGATCTGAATATAATTTCATTTTTAGTCCATGGATCTATTTCAACGAATGGTATTTTAAGTATGCATTCCAAACACTGTCTTATATTTCTTATAAAAACTACAGTAGAAGTCCGTTATAGCGAGAATGCATAACGGTGAAAAATTTACTCGCTATAACGGATTGTCGTTATATCCAATTTTTCGTAAAAGTCAGGGAAAAGCCCATACACATTAAAATTGGTATGAAATGGATACCAATTTCTTCAAAATTTGCTAGCTCGTTTGTTAGTTTTTGAAATATGATACTATGTGAAAGTGTATGTTTAATTTCATTCTGAAAAAATTATGGTATCACTCCAGAGGCCTCTGTGGTAAACATTCAAGTTTTCTTCTTCGAACAGCATATACGTATCATGAAAACGCACGTAGAGAAATGATAAACTCCTCATTACAAAATTATTTAGATGCTAGAAAATATAACCTATCCTCTGAATCAGTGATGTACTCTGCCATATCTTGAAGTGTATCACATTCTTACTTAACTGCAGTATTTAGCATTAAAATTAAGTGATCGTTTACTTCAGCTTTTATTTTTAAGATTTAACAATTGCTATCGGACACGTTATTTCTTCTTTTTCTGTCTGTGGAGAGGAGCCGTAGTGGCGCGCCATGTTCGTGCCGGTGTGCGCTGCATTCTAGCGTGTTGTCAAAAGTTGTGTTGTATGAAGTGGAAGTTATCTGTAATCGAGATGCCTTGTCCCAGCTACGACGCTCTGACTCTGTAGTAATACATTCTAATCTCTCCACTGCGGTTTATACCATAAGCAACTCCATTTTATTTCACCAGGCCAGCAGCACAAAAACAATAACTTCGTCCTGATGTCCTTCATGTTTTCATTTACGGAATAATATCAATTTAAAGTCTCACTAGCATCCCACACTGATGTTTTCACATAAAATTCAAAGCTACATGAAGTTAAATAAACTAAAAAGCGAAAGATTCTAACCCGCAACATATTCCCAATAATACAATTATCAACAAATAACTGCCGTCATTGTTGCCATTCAAATTGCACCGTGTACTCAGTGACACCCAATGAGTCTCCGTCCACGCCGACCAAATTCACCGCACTGAACCCGGGACTTCAACCAGACAACTTTCAGTTTGACTACGTCTACAGAACCTCATTTGATATACTAAAATTAAAAAATAAAACTATGGAATATTTTTCCCTGCCCCCTGTGATTATAAACTAAGGTTGGACTCTCTGCATATTACTGATGTGTTAATGCTGCAATCGTCATCCAACGACTAAAACAACGGGACGCACTTGATGCTAGACATCTTTACACCCTCTCTCACCAAGCTGCTCTCTTGTAATATATATATAAGCTGTGATTTCTCAACTGTTCAATTGGATATTGTAAATTGACTGTATAGTTACCCTGTCAGCCTGTAATTGTTCAACCAACGGCAGTAATTAATGTTACGAACATTGACGCCAGATACTCTATACCCTTTCTTAATGTAAATATTTGCATAAACTTTATAATTTCCTACGATTTTCAATGAGTGCGTCAATTATTCTTCGGAACACCACTGCTGGACTCTGCCAAAATACCCAGTGATTTTACGCATTGGTGCCGACTACTATGTCTATAAACCATATTGTTTAACTGTATCACCTGTGAACAAGTTTTTCTTGGTTGCTTAATTTTCCCATTGTAATGTATCTTAATGTTTATAATTTAATCATTAATCAGGTACCTGATTTTTGCCTTGAGGAGGTCATTTGACTGATGATGCCCTCAATGAAGGGCAAAACATGTCTCAAATGGAATTAATAATAAATTCCTAAATGTTTAAATTTTATATGTATTGAATAGGTGACACAATAAACCCTATAGCATCCTACATCTACAGGTGTGGCGGTAATGCGTTTTATTATCATAATGTTTAATTTCATACGTTTGTTCTCTCTTTTTTTTATTAACCCATACCGTAGTATGTTTTGTTTGGCGTCTCTGAAAATTGTTTAAAGTACGTGAGGGCATAAAATTATTATTATTACTAGCAAATGTACCCGTGCTTCGCTACGGTATTCTGCATTGTATACGAATATTGAAGTAAATACTGTACATGCAGTAAATAAGATTGTTTTAAAATAGCATGTCTCTTAGCGTTATCCGAGAAACAATATGCAGAGGTCCCCATACGTTGTTTCCAGTGTAAAGTGCTTGTTACGGATTTGTGATGATAACGACAGGCTCACTTCCCTACTGCGATTCACAATCGAGTTGGGAAGTTTACATTATAATTGCAGGCCCCATTGCCTACTGCGCGGTCACAATCTATTTGGGGAGTTTCCGTTACAATTGCAGGCCCCCTTTCCTACCTCCAGACATATTACAAATTGAAGAGTTTTTATTATAATGGCAGGAAACTTCCCTACAACCAGTCAAAATTGAGTTGTGCAGTTATCATTATAATGATAGGCCCCTTTTCCAACTGCCAGCCAGCTTCCTGCCAGTCACACCAAGTTGATGAGTTTCCATCAAAATAGCAGGCCAGTATGCCTAATGCCAGTCACATTTTAGATGGGTACATCTGTTTATAACTGCGGGAACGCTTGCCTACAGCCAAAGACTGTATGCTGCATGCTCCCTTGCCTTCTGAAAGTCAAATCGAGAAGTGAATTATTCATTACAATGGTAGGCCTGCCTCATTAATGCCAGTTACACAGGAATTGGAGAAGGACTCCATTCCTACTGCCAGTCATAGTCGGTGTGCGGAGTACTGATTACAATAGCAGACACACCCTTTCTTGATCGCTACAAAATCGACATCAGTGAATATATATAGTTCGACATACGAAAGTATGTGCTTGTTTACAATATTGCAGACCTTCATTTACAGATTAACTGCTTCTAAACGGTACATCATATCGAGAAAAGATTGTACCATAAGACGCCGGATTTAGCGGCCTAAATTGCTGGTCATATGATATCTCATCTATTCATGGGTCAGATTGAGTTAGAAACTTGGGTAAAATTTGTGTAAGATTATCTCACATTGCATTGCTTTTCGGATAATTAAGTGACAGCTACATACATAGCATTTGGCTCACATATGGCTACTGGGTGGACCAATTTTCGTGTAGAGTATGATGATTCTATCTTTCCTCTAAGTGATGGAAGGTATGAATTATGTATGTGAAAAGTACTACTTTACTTAAGATCGAGAAATAGAGAAAAGTCAAACGTAAAATGGATATAAATACGACAAAAAGTCGTACGACCAAGGTTGTAGATCACTCCAAATTGAACGGGGATTGTGCCATCCGTTATGTGATGATACTTCCCCAAGGTCTGCACCATCATTAAAATTGCCTCCATATTTCGATATTCTTCGGGATAGAAAGGGAAAAATTTAAAGCTCTTGGAAGTTTTCCGCCCGTTACAGGCTAAGTCGTAAAATTTTGCCAAATTTCAGTTTTCTTTCTCGACTGGCAGATTATGCCGCAATCTGGGTTTTCAGTGAGAAGTGTAAAAAGTAGAACTTTCAAGATACTAAACCAAAAAATATGCAGATGATCATTATTACCCCTTAAGCGTGTAGCTGTACGAAAATTTCGACAAAATAGTCTATGTACAGGCACACAGTAGTTACGATTTTATTTACATAGATAAATAAGGAACCTGCTCCACGTACAACACCTTTTGGGCTATATCCGCTGGACTTAACCGGAAAAACGGACCGTTTATGATATCTCCCTTATTAATCCTCCTGTCGAAAAAATGCACATGAAAAAAAGTTTTAGAGATGGAATTCCATCATGTTTGGTCGATTTCCAGTCAGGTTGGTCTTGTACTGTATATATTCTGGAAGAGTAAAATCACCATTTCGGTTCCCTATAAACCGCCAGTCCATTCCGGGAACATGAAATGTTATTGACGATTAACACCTACCGTTGGACAGGTGGATGTTAATATAAAGTTTGACTCAAATATCTTCAGTAGTTTTCAAGTTGTAAAACATACGCTTTACACGCACCCGCTCTTGAGTTAAGTCCGGTGGGACTTGTACCGGAAAACGGTCCGTTAATGATATCTCCCTTATTAATCCTCGTATTGAAATGATGCACATGAGGAAAAAGGCCTAGAAATGAATTTCCATTACGGCAGCTAAATTTACATTAAGTTTGGTTGCAAAATGACGGTTTCGGTTTCGTATAATCCCCCAGTCAATTCAGGGATTCAGAAACATTACTTGCCCTAAAACCTACCAAAGGACAGATGGATTCTAAATATCAAGTTTGGTGGAAATATATCCAGTAGTTTCCAAGTTTTAGACAAACAGACAAACAAACAAACATACAGACACAAAAAGAGAATATATGCAGATGGTCATTATTACACCTGAAACGGATAACTGTACGGAAATTTTGCCAAAATTGTCAATGTACAGACATACTCTAGAAGTGTAGACCTTTATTTCGATAGTTACTGCTTTGCAACTGTACGACGTATCTACAAACGGACTTCACCATCAGACGCCCCTTTCAGTGCTCTACATGGTTGGTCCTATGACATCTTCTCGTATCTCCTTTATTTATGGGTTAGATTGAGTTAGAGTCATTGAATGGGGTGAAATCTTGTACAGTTTTTGAATGCTACTTTATATTTTTGATTCTCATGTGACAGCTAGAATCATAAAATTTGGCTATAACATTGCCAATGGTCATGTCAATGTGCGTGCCGAATGTCATGATTCTACCTTTCCTATAAGTGTGCCAAATGATAACATATACGTGTAAAAGTACAAAATCAACTTGTGTTTAATGTATTAGGGATAGAAATACGACGAAAAGTCACAGGACAAAAGTTGTAGATCTCTCCAAAATGAAACGCAATTTGCTTTGTGACTTTTGATACGACTTACTGATTAGCCACCAATTACCCCGAAACGAAGGTCTGCACCGCCGTTAAAATTGCATCCATATTTCGGAATTTTCCTGGGCCAGAAGTTATACATTTGCATAGCTTAGAATATTTCCTCAAAGGAAAGAGTGTACAGCATTCGGGATTAGCACTCGCATACATACGTGGTAATTAAGGAAGAAAGTAATACAGTTTAGTAAGTTGAAATTAATAGAAAATAGATTATAACAGAGGACATCCGGATGACGACAAATATATAAATACCAAGTGAATGTATTGGAAAATCAAATGCTCCTCAATAAATTATGCCGGAGTGAGTTATGGATATAAGAAAGCGGTAATCGGAGAGAAATTTAGGCGCAGGGATTCTTAGGTAATCAGATAAGAAGATGAATATTTGTGTTATTACTTATGCTATTCGAGGACGGTTATAACCTCCAATGATATTCCGCCAATATCCCGCAGAATGGCCGATTGACGACTCTCTTGCTTTCTACCCAAGGAACAACCACGAATTTAAAGGAATGATGAGGAAAATGACAATACGTTACTTCCCTGCTGGCAAGCAGTCAGAGACGTTGCCATGGTAACCCATATATTCGTTATCGCTCTGTCGGTCCCTCAATGCCGAGCATGGTATCGGCAGAAAATAGTAAATTTCTCCGTCATTTGAAGAGTAAGGTAAATTATGAACACAACGAAAGTTGTTTGTGATGAAGAGACCTTTCACATACGGTCCACAGAGTTTGCAGAAAATCAATAGTATAAGAGAAAATGGAGGAAGACCGTTGTGGTTTTCCTATAGACCCCCGTCTTTTCAAAGATTTTAAAATGATATGCATATCGAAACCTTCCCCGGGGTGAGTATACTCTAAATATGAAGTTTGGTTGAGATCTATCCAGCCCTTTCGACGTGATGGTGGAACAAACAAACATTTTTATTCTTTTTATTTTGCTAGTTGCTTTACGTCGCACCGACACAGATAGGTCTTATGGCGACGATGGGACAGGGAAGGGATAGGAGTTGGAAGGAATCGGCCGTGGCCTTAATTAAGGTACAGCCCCAGCATTTGCCTGGTGTGAAAATGGGAAACCACGGAAAACCATTTTCAGAGCTGCCGACAGTGGGGTTCGAACCTACTATCTATGGATTCGAAACTGTTTATTTTTTATTTTTTATTATTTCTATATCTCACCCCCACCCTTTGCTCCCCACCTAAAAGGGGGCTCTACCGGGCGAGTTGGCCGTGCGCGTAGAGGCGTAGAGGCGCGGCTGTGAGCTTGCATCCTGGAGATAGTAGGTTCGAATCCCACTATCGGCAGCACTGAAGATGGTTTTCCGTGGTTTCCCATTTTCACACCAGGCAAATGCTGGGGCTGTACATTAATTAGGCCACGGCCGCTTCCTTCCAACTCCTAGGCCTTTCCTATCCCATCGTCGCCATAAGACCTATCTGTGTCGGTGCGACGTAAAGCCCCTAGCAAAAAAAAAGGGGGGCTGGACTTTAAAAAATTCTAGAGTATTACTTTTCAACTCAGCGACCCCGAAAACTATGAATTCGACACTATTCTCGATTATTATTGTAACTACCCCCCCTGACCCTCTCCCTTAAGGGCGCTAGGGATGGCTTAACCCCCACAGTGCTCGTCTCCCGATAGTAAGTGATACGTGTACCAAGTTTGGTTGAAATTGCTCCGGTGGTTTAGTTGGAGATGTGTCATTTACACACACACTTCCATTTCTATATATAGTAAGATTTTTACACTCGTTCTTCACCCCCTTTCCATCCCCGCCCAAAGGAGTCCTATGAGTGCCTTACACAACAGTATATTTTTTTCCCAGATATTAAGTCTTATTTGTACCTATTTTGGTTGACAGCTATGCCCAAACGTACATGCATAATCTCACTGCTCTAGAATCCTGGAGCTGACGTTGCCATGGTTACGGCAGTTCATTTCTTTATCCGATTCCTAGAGCAGGGGTAGTGTGGTGCCAATATCTCCGTAACGGTTGGTTTTAGGGCCTTAAAACATGGTTTTCGGGCCCGTAGGGCTTACCGAGTTTTGTTCTTTGCGTCAAGAGGATTAAATTGAGCTTTGTCTCGTCCTTATACGACAAATTCGATATTTTGCCTATAATAGTATAAGAGAAAATGGAGGAAAACCGTTTTTCCTATAAAACCCCCGTCTTTTCAAAAGATTTTAAAATGATATGCATATCGAAACCTTCCCCGGGGTCAGTATACTCTAAATATGAAGTTTGGTTGAGATCTATCCAGCCGTTTCGATGTGATGGTGGAACAGACAAACAGACAGACAAACAGACAAACAGAAACAATTTTATTTATATAGATTATTATTATTATTATTATTATTATTATTATTTGTTAGGTACGTTGGCGAGTAAAACAATCGTTTTAATTGGATAGCTTTTATCACGTTTTAAACTTACTTCTCTCCAAATATATACCTATATTGGCCCAAGTTACGAGATATTAAACGACCACTTTGTTAATGATCTCGCCTGCTCTATAAATAGTATACCAGTATCCAGTATTCGGGAGATAGTAGGCTCGAACCCCACTATCAGCAGCCCTGAAGATGGTTTTCCGTGGTTTCCCATTTTCATACCAGGCAAATGCTGGGGCTGTACCTCAATTAAGGCCACGGCCGCTTCCTTCCCACTCCTAGCACTTTCCTGTCCCATCGTCGCCATGAGACCTATCTGTGTTGGTGCGACGTAAAGCAACTAGCAAAAAAAAAAAAATTTGATCCAGCCATCTTCTTCTGGGGCGTCCAACAGGTCTCCTTCCAGGTACTGCCATTTCCAAGTACAGTAGAACCTCGATTATACGTTCCCGGAAACTACGTTTTCCCGTATTATTCGTTCAAATTATGTGGTCCCACGAGCATCCTAATTAAATCACATTGTAAAAATCCTGTATTATCCGCTCCTTGAAGAAACGATTTCCCTGATCAGCCGTCCAGAAATTTCAGTCCCATCAACGCTAAATCCTCGATCACGCGTTTTTCAAGAAAATGTATCTCACGAAAGGCCAGCTACGGCATACTTACAGATCTTGGTGTTAACGTTTTGTCATTGCGGTGCCGGTAATTTGAGGAAGTACTGTACTGGAAAAGCGATCGGCGGTGAACTTACATAAGGAACCATCTTAGCATCGCATTCCAGTGGTATTGTTTAGAGAATCCACGGAAATCATAAAGCAGAGAGTATCCACAATGACTGGAAGGAAACAGAGTGCACTTCTTCGACAGCTCTACTTGAATTGCAAGTAGTCCACTTCATGACCGTATCGATGAGTATGATCAACAAGAATAATTAAAGAACCACCTAATCGGTACCTTATTTTTTGTGTTGGGCAAAATTAAATAAACATTATCACTCACAGAACATGTTTCGACCACTTAGTGGTCATCATCAGCTGTATAAGGAAACTTAGATGAAAAATATTGAACAATAAGCACAATCGTTAATCTTTAGGTTATGGAAAACGTATTTGCTGTGTTGATTGTAGCTTTTTCAACCAAAAACAATATGAAACATCGATTCTTTAATCACAATAGAGCCAATAAACTTCAAGATGACGAATTGCAAGAATCTGGCATTTATAAGTTGAAATGTACTCAGTGTAAAAAAACATGTGGGACAATCAGGAAGGAACTTCGTAATTAGATATCAGGAACACGTCAATGCAGAGAAGTACAGAAGATTCTCTGCTATGGGAGCTCATATAAAAGAAGCGAACCACTAATTCACTAATATCAAACAGGAACTTCAAACCATAAGTAAGATCAATAAAGGGACGCTAATGAACAATCTAGAACACATCTACATTCTTCTTGATAAATTAGAGAATGGGGAACAGAATCTTAACTAAATGAATGAGCAAAAAAACCTCTTATACGAGCACATCAGTAAATATATGGAATGGATTGACAGAAGACAAGTAAGGCGAACAAGTGAAATAATCAAGCACGACGTCGCGTAAGCACAGCTAAGTCTCCCTCCCCCCTCACGTGATGTACTAGATGACGACGCAACTCTACTTCCCTTTTCTCCTATGGATTGCACGAACAATCAAACCGTGTCACATTGCTACTACACTAGGTTGTGCACAAAGACAGATCCCAAGGCAGCGCAGATTAAACATCTTTCTAAGATATGATATACAACGTGAGGCAAGCTGCCCTAACCAGATGACCGCCATTTTTAACTAAGAAGATACCAAAGAACGTTTACCAGTCAAACAATCAACACAGCAAATATTTTTTCCATAACCTAAAGATTAACGATTGTGCTTATTGTCCAATATTTTTCATCTAAGTTTCCTTATAAAGCTGATGTTGACTACTGAGTGGTCGAAACATGGTCTGTAAGTGATAATGTTTATTTAATTTTGCCCAACGCAAAAAAATTAAGTATCAATTAGGTGGTTCTTTAATTACTCTTGTTGAGCTCTACTTGAACATGAAACGAATTTCATCAAATGTTCGTACTTGCAAAAGATCTAGATTATTTCCAGGGTTAGATGTTTATTTTTTTTACTCATTTTGAGTGTATCGCCGAACAGATTTTCGGCATTTCCCTCAGGGAACTGTATAGTCACTGGGCTTTCAGGCAGGAATAAAAACTGCTCCTTCTTAAGTAACACAAATTTACAGTAGTATTTTAATATTATCGTACACGATTATGTTATCGAGACCAGAACAGATGTTGCACCTTACATACATAAAGCCATGGGAGGTTTTGAGATAGCCTATTACTGTTTTCGCCTTAACATAAGACTGGGAATTTCACATTTTTGTGTTGTGAAAACTGCAGTAGTTTTATTTGCGCACGTTACATTTAAAGCTTTGTATCATTTCGCACTCGTACCGACTTGTACAGTGAGCGAGCTTTCCAGCTGAGCTCAAGGTCGCGAATAATCATCATTTCAGAAGTGTTAATGATATTTTTTCTCTTTCCAATTTGATTATATTAGTGATGGGCAGAACTGAATTTAATGCATTTGAGAACTTGAAGATCGATATTTACATTCGAAACCATATTCTTGAGTTCAACATAACCTTGAAAAGCCGATGTAGGCCTAATTTACGCGGTACAAGATTTCCATAAACTGATTACGAACATTATACTGGTGACCAAATTACAATGGAAGATAAATAAAGAGGATTTCGCCATCATGTTGGGCGCTTTTGTATCTAATGTTCTTTATTTTATTAGATAGAGAATTAGAAACTACTTGTGGTCGATTGTTGTTTGGCTTGTTGTTACGGGTACTGTATTAGATTTTTCTAAGAGTTTGGCTCTGGCTAATCAAAGTCGCTGAATTGAAAGAAGTTTCCCCGGTAAAACTGAATGTAAAGTTTCAAGATTTTTAAGTAGCGTACCGGTAATTAATGTTTGAAGTCAGCACCACGGTCTAACTTGCCTGCCTCTCACCCGGAGGGCCAGGTCAGGCATTTTTACCTCCATATGAGGGCTGGTTCCAGGTTCACTCATTCTACAATTACCTTTAATTGAGGAGCTGTTGAATGGTGAGATGGCGGCCCCCAGCCTAGAGAGCCTGGAATAACGGCAGAGAGGATTCGTCACACTGACCATGCGTCACCTCGTAATCTGCAGGCCTTTGGACCGAGGGCGGTCGCTTGGTAGGCAGAAGGCCCATCGGGCCTGTCGTTTGGTTTGGTTTAGGGGTGTTTGTAAGATTATATAAGTATACATATTTTTGTGATGTTCAGCCAAATTGTTGATAGGTCATCCATTCCCGGATTTCCTGTTTTCCCGTGTTGTAAGTTTTCCCCCCTTGGTCCCTCCAAAAACGGTGAATCGAGGTTCCACTGTATTGTCTGGGGGTTCTAGTCTCTTCCATCCTTTGCACATGCCCAGACCATTTCCACCATGCAACGCGTAGTCTTTCTTCCATTGTACAGGTCACTTGCATGTTCATTTCATTTCTAATGCACTCATTTCTAATCCTGTCTTTTTTTTTTTCACAGCAGATCATCAAAATTTAATTTCACATGCTTGCAGTTTGCTGATGTATCTTTTCAAAAACACACAGGTCTCCAACCCATATGTCATGATTGGCAAGAGGTAAGATTTGAACATTGTTTGTTTGGCTTTTACTGGAACTGCTTTGTCCCACAGTAGATTTCATACCTGATAAAAGAATGTGAAACCTTTTGTCACTCTGCTCTGGATTTCCAATTTAGCACTTCCCTGGTTTGATACAACACTTCCAAGATAGCTGAAGCTTTCTACACATTCAATTCTCTATCCATGAAGTTTGAGGTCACATTCGCTGGATGTTCTACTCAATTACATTGCTACTGTTTTCTTCTTACTCACAGTTAACTTAAATTCCTTAAATGTGTTGACCTAGCAATCTAATTTCCTTTGGACTTCTTGCTCTGTTTCTCCCCAAATGGCATCATCATCTGCAAACACTAACGCATTCAAATCTCCAGGTTCTGCAGCTTTAATTTCTTTAATGATTACATCCATGAGTGCAAGGAAAAGTAGTGGAGATAGTGCACTGCCTTGTTGTACACCTCTCTTTGTTTGGAACCATTCAGATCTACCATTCCCTATTTGCACACTACTTTCACAGTTTTCAAATAGCAATTGGATCTTATGAATTCGAGAACTTGGAGCCCCTAGTTTATGCAGACGTTCCCATATTTTGCTCCTTGGAACACTGTCATAGGCTTTTTCTATATCTAGGAACACTACTACCAGATCTTTCCCTTTTACCCAGTACTTTTCCATTAGTTGTCTAACGGTAAAAAATAGGTCTATTGTTCCTCTGTTGCCTCTGAAGTCGTATTGTTCTTCTTCAAACTGATGTTCCATCCTAGTTCTTAATCTCTTCGCTATGATCTTTTCCAATATCTTGAGGCAGTATGGTAGCAGGGTAATTCCTCTGTAGTTTGTACAATTTTTTCTGCTTCCTTTCTTGAATACTGGTATGATCAATCCTTTTTTCCATTTATCTGGTATCTTATTTTCTCTCCAGATTACTCCTAGTGTTTGATGTAGCCAGTAAAGACCTTGCATGCCTGCCGCTTTGATTATATCCGCAGATAATCCATCAACTCCTGGTGACTTTCCTCCTTTCATAAGCTTCAGGGTATTTTCTGTTTCTGACCACGTAATTGGCCTTTCTTCTTCTCCATGTTTGATAGGTTCATTGTTTTCATGCTTCTCTTCTTCATTGCCATTTAACAACTTGTCAAAATAGTTTCCCTTTCCTTCTCTGATGTTTTCTATATTCCAGATTAGGATTCCATCCTCTGTTTCATTTGCTTTAATATCCTCTTTATCTGATTTCCCACTCTTCAATATTCCATACAACATCTTTTGATTCCCTTTTGAGCCCTCCTCTAGTTTGTGTGTGAACATCTCCCAATTCTTATCCTTCTCTTCCCTAATAATTTCTTATCTCTATATATTTGTTCGAGGTCAGCTATTTTTTGGTTATCTTGTGGTACGGTGACACTGCTAATGTATTTAAGAGTACCGTGCATCATAGGGAACTTCAGTATGGACTATGAATTGCTATGCACATTTCATTATGTCACTTAATGTTCTGTAGATAGATATAATTACTAACATTTATATTTGATACAAAGGTATGTAGTCATCCACATCATATCATTACAATTAAGCAACAATTTCTTTGTCACAATTTACGGATTCAGAAAAAACATATCTCAAATTGATATTTTAAAATATCACTACTCTAACAACAAAGCAAGTATCACTTACCTTCTGACAGTGGTTTGAGAGAACTCATTTCCGACCTCAGTTTTAGGAAGAATTTGTGATGAAGTGAAGCAAGATGGAAGAGGAAGAAACTTCTGTAAAAAATAACAAGATGGTATACTACATGACTCATCTATCCACTTACTAAGTTTTAAAATTAACCATTCAAAATAGAGCTGAAATTCATTCATTCTGTAATGAAAGGAATGTGTTTACTTCTAATATTATGGTATTTTGTAATTTATTTTATTCCTTTGAGATCTTCACACTTCAGAAATAATACCATCATTTGTGGTTATTTTATGCGAGTTAAGAAGTGGTCCAAGTCAAGGTTGGCACCTTTCCGTACTTCTACATCCATGCTTTCTTTAATATTCCTCTGTGAGAGTGCAAGATGATCTAGTTGAAATTCACAGACGTTATTCCACGGAGAGCGCCACGTTTTCTTTTTCTTGGCAAGTCGTTTGAAGTAGATAGACATAAGTTTAAGATCAAATGTTTTGCACAATTCGGTGAGTCTTTTAACATTTGTGTTTGTTCTTTTGTGGGGAGGATAACAGCCCACTATCTTCCAAAACTGTCATTCCTTTCCACCTTGAGCACTGAAATCGCCTATTAAAATTTTGACATTGTTATATGGGGTTTTATGCAATTTTTTCTCAAGTTGGTCCCAAAACAACTTCACCTTTTCAGGCTTCTTTGGTTGTCGTAATTTATGGCAGCATTTGTATTGAAGAGTGTTTACCATTTGTTTGCACACTTCTGTGAGAGGGGGAATTGAAATCTGTTATCAAGTCAATTATTATACAGAAAGCTGTATCGATCTGTTGCAGATTTTTCCTGATTCTCCACCCACATTTTCCTTTGAATATTCTATAATTCCCTGAATCAAAAGTATCTGAGACTTTGAAACGTGTCTCTTGTAGTGCAAGTATTAAAACTTTCTGCTTCTCCATTTCATCTAATGTCCATTTTAATTTCCCTGTCTGGAGTAAAGTTTGTATATTGATTGTTCCAAAATAGTGACACCGTTTAGTTTGTAGGTAAAGTTTGGGTAAATACACTGTTTCGTGGGTCCGAATTTCATTGTTTGTGAGGATTATGGATATCTCCAACCCCATCCTGTATGTTGGTACAGGCTCCCCAGAATCCAAAGGCCCGTGTGCGTCGCCTACAGTGATGGTGGAGTTCCGTTGCCGGCTACCACCTGGGGTAGTTCTCTCCAAAGGCATTTCCATCATGCATACTATTACTTCACATTCATTTGGTGAGACAGATTGTTCTGTCCGTCATTAGAACTATGGCTGTGAGCCGCAGAGCTGATTCTTCCACCCCTTCTGCCATTGGGAGTTTTCCCTCTTCCACCATTGAGGCCATTGACTATTTTCCTCTACCTCAGTTGATCAGTGGGTGTTTATTTGGCCAAGTCTTATTCACACCTGTCCTATATATCTATAGGAACTTCCTCTATGAGCCGTGTCGAGGCTGAGGTCCCCCACCCCAGTGTCTCACAAAGGGTAATGTCCAGCCCTTACTCAGTTCAGAGCCAAACCCCCATGCAAGCTGACTTCCATCCGTTGTTACAACTATGGCTGTGAGCCGCAGATTGGCTCTTCCCCTCCCTCTGCCATTGGGAGGTTTTCCTCTTCCACCATTGAGGCTGTTGAGGCGAATTCATTCAGATGAAAGTTCCAATTATGATTTTGAAATCTATCCTATGTGAGTAAAAGAACACAAGTGTTAGAGTTTTAAGATGATGAAAATATGGCACTTTGTTGTTTTTAAGTTACCATTTTTGTTACAATGTTAAAAAGAGAGTTAAGAGGTCCCACCTATTCAATACACCGTTATAAAGTTGCACAAACTTGTGTTACAACATGTTTAATTCGGGGCCGGTTTCAACACATATTTGGTCCCATCATCAGCCGATTCAAAGAGCAGGGCAAAAGGTATACAATTATCAACACAAAATATATGACAATGTTCACACTCTAAAGGATATATGTAAAGTATCATGAAGATGAAATATTCAATTGGAAGTTCATAAGCAACGTGATAGTCTTGTACACTCCTGATGTCAGTGTTGAAATCACATATAATGATGTTAAATTAATGGATAAGAACTAAAGGATACATGTAAAAATGTAACGCTTTTCACAAAGATAAAATGTTTCAGTTGAAGTTCATAAGCAACGTGATAGTCTTGTACACTCCTGCTGTGAGCGTTGAAATCACATATAATTATGTTGAATTAATGGATAAGAACGAGTTAAGGAACTTGATTCAACACATTAAATCTTGAGGGTTGGCTTGTTATATTGTGACAAAGAGGATCTTGAAGGATGCAGCTTGTGTACAGTTGTTGCTAGGCAAGGAATAACATACTTTTGTTTTATCGGCACATCCAAAGGTGGATAGCGACATATATATTTTTGTTCATAAGCTGTCTTATAAGGTTTTAATTGCTCTTTCTTCTCACACTGACCTGTCATTATGTTCATCCTATTTTGTGTTCCTCTACGTTTTCCTACCTTTGTATATTCAACCTGGATTAGTTATGTGTTTGTTTCTTTCCATTATATATATTGACGCATAGAGATCCTTTTCTCCATCTGTGTCTATTCTGTCTTCTTAGTCTTTTTACCATCTGTATCCATCATTACCTTTTTAACTCTTTCCTTTTCCTGTCTCCATGCAGCTTTCCTTCTTATCCCATACTTCCCACATCAAGACTGAAGATCTGTCCAGATGGCCCCTCAGTGAGTGTTAATGCCTTACATCCTGATGAAATTGGGAAACATAATAAAGTTCGTCAAGAGCTGAGAAAAAAATTGATGTAGAATATTTGGGATTGATGAGGAGACAGCCAATCTACTCAAAGACAGCAGTATATGAAGATGTGAAGACTGTCCTTGTCCTTTCATGTTTACAATGTTTGTCCTTGTCTCCTCTTCCTATTGCTCCTTCTTCTTACACTGACCTGTCATTGTGTTCATCCTACTATATGTGTGCCTCTTCATGTTCCTTTCTATACATGATTTGTTACTTGTTTGTTCCTTTCCATATCTGATAGTATCAATATATAGACAGTTCAGTTACACAAAGAAAGAAGTTTTTTCTTAACTCTGGCCCCAAATTAATTAATACTTAGGCAAGTCCATAAGTATCTACAATTTTGCTCTAATTGTCTTTAGGTTAGCTCTATGGTGTGGTGTACTCACCAACCACTAGATGGCACCATTATCTATGTCTGTGGTAAGTTTCAGCATTATCAGATCAGTACAGCTTGTGCTGTTGCGATGTAAAGACGGCCGCGCCACACACTGCACTAAGGAAGAACAGCGTTCCGTAGTCCGTTTTTTGTGGTCTAAGAGTCTACCAGGAGCGGAAATTCATAGAAGACTTTCAGAAAAATGCAGGGACAATGTTTTGCCACAGCGACGTGTTTACCAGTGGATTAAACAGTTCAAAACGGGCCTCAAGAGTGTGAAGGATGAGGAAAGATCTGGCTGTCCATCAGCAACCATAACTGATGCCAGTATTGAACAAGTGCGTGATATGATCCTGAATAACAGACGAGCGACTGTTGATGAATGGCAAACCACATGCTTTACGAGGCCGTCAATTCAGCTCCGATCAACAGGTGAAGGAAGAAGTGCATACGTGGTTTGCTGTGCAATCAAAAACTTTTTTTGCAGAGAGTATCAGAAAGCTTGTGAAACGGTAAACCATGTGCATTGAAAAGCAGGGTGACTATGTTGAGAAATGATATCAACAAAAAGTGTGTAGTCTTTTTGTAATAAATTATAAAAATTGATTGCTGATACTTATTGGACTTAACCTCGTAATATACACATACCAGTACAGACACACTTTACACATACTAAGTATGAAGAAACAACAAACACATAACATTAGAAAGCAATATTTTATGGATTAAAAAAAGTGTCTACTGAATCAACAATTAGTTTTCTGTTATTACCCAATACAAAGTTCTTTTAACTTTAGTGATAATCTTTTGGGATTTTTCTGTGTCAAAGAAACAAAGGTTAGAAAAACTCTTGACATTTCACAGAGACACAAACATTCTTGACTATCGGTATATCTTTGTATATAGGACTTAATTAGTTACTTATTTGTTCCTTTCCATTAGACATGTAAAACCTTGTTAAGACGTTTCTGCAGGACACAATGAAGCAGAACGTGTTAAGCAAGAAAACATACTACTGAATATACGAATAAAAGCTACCCAACAGGGATATGGAAACACTGAATACGATGTATTCTGACGTGAGGGCATTTTACGTCGTGTATCTGCAGGTACAGTGAAAACTGTATCTACCATTTCTAAAGATGAGAGGAAACTATTAAAAGGTGTGAAAATATGAAAACTTGTGCACGGGGGCCAGTAAAAGTAAAGTATTATTGAAGATCACACACTTTCTAAAACAAATAGTAGAAGCCTTTTATATTGGGGCAGTGAGTTATTAAACATTATTTTCTGGTCACACTCTTAGACAATGAATTGAAGGTTACACTCAACCATGTGCGACCGGGAGGAATGACATTGGCTGCCATTTTGAATGAACTTCGACCAACTCGAGTGATCGAGTCAAAACTTGAAGGTGCGAATTCAACATTCGTGACTTCTACATGCTTTCTGACAGATTTTAATTTTGTCTTTATTAGTAAGGAATTTCACAACTTTATTCGTATCCATAACTACTCTAGGCTATCTCAACACAAATGTGCCCCATGCTAGTCAACTTCACACAATTGTGTTCCTAATTGAGATATAGGCTACCATATCATACAACAAATATTCGCTACACTTCACTGTATCACTCAACAAAACATAAATTTCTAACTTCTGAATGGAATGCAAAATACAAGCATAAATAGACTAACTGTGTTATTCAGCAACTTCGCTGCTAATCGGCAAGTAAAACTGAACATTCCTGAGGCTAACGGCTTGCTTCCCAAAGGTGCAACTTATCCTGTGAAGTTCAGGAATTCAAGGCCTTTTCCCATTGACGCAAGTGCAATAATAGGTATAAGTTCAAAACAATGTTCTCTCACCCATGGGTAACTATTATTATTATTATTAATAAATAATAATATTTGCTTTACGTCCCACTAACTACTTTTACGGTCTTCGGAGACGCCGAGGTGCCGGAATTTAGTCCCGCAGGAGTTCTTTTACGTGCCAGTAAATCTACCGACACGAGGCTGTTGTATTTGAGCACCTTGAAATACCACCGGACTGAGCCAGGATCGAACCTGCCAAGTTGGGGTTAGAAGGCCAGCGCCTTAACCGTCTGAGCCACTCAGCCCGGCATTATTATTATTAGTATTATTATTATTATTATTACTTGTATGTATAGCTGTGAAGTGTACATCCATTTAGTATTAGTATTATTATTATTTACGTAGTTGAATGATCGTATTGTGTGTGAGGTTATGTCATGTACATAAACATTTATATCAGTTCCATATGTAAATACCTGTAAATTAATATTATAATTTATTTTTACCTGTATATATAGACTGTAATCCATAATTGTGAAACACACTGTAACTTCCAGAATGGTATAGACACTAGAATGATTGAGAATATTCTGTACACTATTTCTATGCATTGAGCACTCTGGAATATTCAAGAAGGTAGTTTATTTTGTAACGTATCTTTCTGGAAGACTGGCCAGCATATATATATAAAGAGATGATCTTGACAGTGGAGTGAGTGACTGTTGTTGGACGAGTTGTGATTTGGAAGTTATTGGAAGAGAGTTATTGTTTAGTAGCACGTAGCTGACATGCCGAGCCAGGCAGTCTACATGTTGAATTGATCGGTAGTCATCTGTTTTATTTGTGTTTCAAAGTGTAACCTCTGTGGTATTCGGTGTCAGTTGTCAACTGTTTAAAGATGGCGACTTTGTTGATATCCTACAAGTGAAGTGTTTTTGTTTTGTGATACAGTGATTAAGGTTATGTGTGTATCAATTTGTGGATATGTAAATAACAGTATTGTACCAACTGACAGCATCGCTTGTGCATCTATGTGGCTACGTTACCGTAATCACACAAATGTGACGACAGCTCTTACCCGAGCTGGAAATCAGGTTTCTTTGGCAAGGCATGACAAATAATATTTCCACGGCTAGGAAAAATGTGATTATACTTGTACTAAGTGGTAATAGCGAAAATTTGTGATGCGATAAGTGAGGTATTCTTATATAGATTTAATACGATGAGAATTGGAATTTTGAATTTATGACACGCTAAGTGGGAAAGCGTGTCAATGAGGAACACACTAACAAGGTTTCACTTTATTATTGTGTGGTTATTCCTAGCCTGGTGCAGCCCTTGTAAAGTGGACCGTCCAACGAGGTTGGACAGCATCTGTAGTTTATGGGAACTCCATGTTTTTGTAGTGAAGGATAGTGTGTGTGGTGAGCGACTTGCTGGAATGTTAGAGACACTACAAACACCCAGTCACCGAGAGAGGGGAAATAACCATTTAAGGTTAAAATCTCCAACCCGGATAGGAATTGAATCCAGCATCCTCTAAACTGAAGGTGACTACACTGACCATTCAGCTAAAAAGCCAAACATTACATAAATTGACCCGTTGGGATCCTTTCCTCCTTCTGTGTCTGTTCTGTGTTCCTAGTCTTTTACCATCTGTACTCCTTCGTGTGCACTACACCCTTCCAACTGGGAAGTGATGATGCCACTTTAGCTCTAACTAAGATCTTTCATTTTCATACATTATGTGTTGTGGAAGAGACAGCAAGGTCATCAAATTAATCAAAGATGATGGGGGAGGAGGAATAAAAGAGAAAAATAACATATCAAGGTGCAATGCAAGACAAACAAAGAAAAAAGAGTAGAATAGAGATGAAGATGAAAAGAAAAACAAGTGTGTGGGTATTAGGAGGATGGGGGGAAAATGGAAACAGTATGAAGAAGTTGATGAGACAAGAGTAAATTGAAGGAAGAATTAATTCAGTAACATGTGCACTATACACACAGTGAGCCATTTGATGATGTAGGAGAGTATCATCTGTATATATTGTAGCAGGAAATGCCTATGGCCTGGAACACAGTTTTGCTTAGACAAATATTTGCAACGGGACGGCTTGAATGCATGTGTATAGTGCAAGAGGTAATGGTACGGCACGGAGCTGCGAGCAGCAAGCGAGCTACGCCACCAGCTGCGAGCATGCAGATGACGCAACTATCACGTGAAATTCACCAGATCTAGAATGTGCCAGAAAGATTTTAATAACTTTAATAAACCCTTTGAGATATTGAAAAATGACATACATTATCGTGTAGCCCATTATTTGAATCTTAACATGCTATAATTTCTACTATATATTATAATGTAGGTGCTAACTAAGGGAGGATTTTTTAATATTGTCGCCAAGGGGGCTGAATTTTTAAAATGCATGTATCTATATCTCAAAATTTTAACAGTTTAAAGAAAAATTGGTAGATGGAATCTCCTTTAAAAATAAGGAAAAACATATTTTTTGTTTTTGGAAAAATCCTCTTAAGGGGGGGTGAAAAAAGTGAAAAAGGGGTTGAATACCTTTTATGAGGATATTTATATCTCAAAAACTGAAAATGTTACAGTCATAAAAATTGGTGTTTGGAATATCCTTTAAAAATAAAGAAACACGCATATTTTGTTTTTGGATAATCTACTTAATGGGGGGGTAAATGAATTAAAACATGAGTTGAATTCTTTGTCTGAGGATACTTATATCTAAAAAACGAAGGATGTTATGGACGTGAAAATTAGTATTTGGAATATCTTTTAAAAATAAAGGAACACATATTTGGGGGGGCCGGGGGAGGGAGGAGGATAGGGAAAATCAACTTAAGGAGGATGTAAAAGGAGTTGAGTTCTTTTTATGAGGTTACAAATAAGAAGTGGACTTAAAACAAAACACACCTAAGATGTTTTGACTGGGGGGTGAGGAATGATGACAAAAATATGCATTTATGTGAAACTGTTTGAATTATGAAGTTAAAATTTCGAATTATATCATAGATGTTAAATAACAGAAGGTTTGAAACAAATTCAGTCCCTCAGAGTGTTAAGTGGGGGTTAAGGTTCAAAAACAAACATATTCACTCCTTCCTCCAAAATTGTTTAACGCACGAAGACACAATTTCAAATAGTGGTATATATTTTAAATCCTAGGTGTGAAATAAGAAATACTTTTTAATGTTTCACCCCTAAAGTGTTAAATGAGGTTAGCTACGTAAACAAAATTACGCATCCCTTCAAAACCGTGTCACTTACAAAGTTGTAATTTTACCCATACAACTTGTGTCCTAGGTGTAAAACATCATATACTTCAAAATATTTCTCCCCTAACGTGTTTAGATGGTGGTTGACTCTCAAAAACACAATATCCATTTTTCTGAAACTGTTTCAGGCAGAAACATGTTTTCAAATAGGTATTAGATTTAAAAAATTATTAATCATTCCCCCAAAACCATTTGACATACGAACTATGTATTTTACAAGCTCAGCTGACAGTGGGCTCTCCAAAATGTAAAACTTTGAATAATAACTTTCAGTTTAAAACCGTAGCAAAGTACAGGTATCTTGCTAGTTTAAAATGTAGCAATAGTCAAGTTTTTTCATGTTCCAACTATCATTGTTAGAGAAAGTCATGGACAGAATTCTTTTTTCTTTTGAAGGCACAGAGTGAAGTCTCCATAAATTATAAAGAACTTCTACTCTTTTTGTTTCTTTGACATGGCAAAATCTCAAATATTTATCAAGTCTATTAATATGGGTCGTGAAAACATCAATCTAAATATTTTATTTATTTGTTGTTTGCTATCCATAAAGAGGAAAAATGAATTATCTTAGAAATATCTCTCATTTACTTATGATGATCCATGCATAGTTTGTATTTGGTGTTCTGTCCATGTGGCTGCATGTAGAAGCAGTGGCGACTGTAGCTAAGATTCTGCAGTTGACACCATAGGAAGCTCTGTAATAGAGGTTTATCTACCATTCTCTGGTAGAGGAAAATCCCTTGTAGTTTTACAGCCACCCATACAACTTGACTGCAGCCTGACTTGAACACCTACAACAGACAAATTGTAGAATGTGTATATTCTGACTTCATTCTTTTCGTTTACTCTACTGAACACAGTACAACATACTTACTAGGTTGGCTGAAAAGACAGTTCATGTAATAACTAGTACATAATATGTCAGAGTAATGGCTAAACAAAAAAAGATTGTTGTTCTTCAATTAAAGTTAAAGTTAATTATTTTTCATAATTTTCATGAATTTAGCTTATCACCTATCTGAATTTATAGGCAATATCAGCCCTTAAACTTGGAAGTGATAGACTGCACAAATGATCCTAACATTTGAGATTATCATCCTGCCTTTCTTGAAGAGACGGTGCTATGGAAGGAAATAAAACAGTTAAAAAGTATAGCACTAAACGATATGCTAAACAAGGTAGTAACTTCATTCCATGTAACTCCTCGATTTTCTGGTTATTTTTATTTTTTATTTTGTTAATTTTACCTATCTTCCACTGAAGTTCCGATTTTCGGAGACACCAAACAAAACATATTGTGCGTTAATTAAAAAATGGAGACAACGATCATGTGAAATTAAACATTATGATAATAAAATGCATTACTGCCACATCTGTAGATATCCATAAGTGCGGCAAACTTTCCTGTTATTTATTTTTAATCTTCCCGTCATGGAACTTCTGGCACTATGCAGGCACTTGACAGTATACCTAATCTAAACAGTGCGGTCTCTCTTATCTCATTTACACTGACTGACAGAGCAAATGCAACACCAAGAAGGAGTGGTCAGAACTTTATGCCAATTGCAGGGTAGACTGACGTCACTGAGGTATGCTCATGATGTGAAATGCGCCGCTGTGCTGCGCACGTAGCGAACGATAAATGGGACACGGCGTTGGCGAATGGCCCACTTCGTACCGTGATTTCTCAGCCGACAGTCATTGTAGAACGTGTTGTCATGTGCCACAGGACACGTGTATAGCTAAGAACGCCGGGCCACCGTCAACGAAGGCATTTCCAGCAGACAGACGACTTTACGAGGGGTATGGTGATCGGGCTGAGAAGGGCAGGTTGGTCGCTTCATCAAATCGCAGCCGATACCCATAGGGATGTGTCCACGGTGCAGCGCCTGCGGCGAAGATGGTTGGCGCAGGGACATGTGGCACGTGCGAGGGGTCCAGGCGCAGCCCAAGTGACGTCAGCACGCAAGGATCGGCGCATCCGCCGCCAAGCGGTGGCAGCCCCGCACGCCACGTCAACCGCCATTCTTCAGCATGTGCAAGACACCCTGGCTGTTCCAATATCGACCAGAACAATTTCCCGTCGATTGGTTGAAGGATGCCTGCACTCCCGGCGTCCGCTCAGAAGACTACCATTGACTCCACAGCATAGACGTGCACGCCTGGCATGGTGCCGGGCTAGAGCGACTTGGATGAGGGAATGGCGGAACGTCGTGTTCTCCGATGAGTCACGTTTCTGTTCTGTCAGTGATAGTCACCGCAGACGAGTGTGGCGTCGGCGTGGAGAAAGGTCAAATCCGGCAGTAACTGTGGAGCGCCCTACCGCTAGACAACGCGGCATCATGGTTTGGGGCGCTATTGCGTATGATTCCACGTCACCTCTAGTGCGTATTCAAGGCACGTTAAATGCCCACCGCTACGTGCAGCATGTGCTGCGGCCGGTTGAACTCCCGTACCTTCAGGGGCTGCCCAATGCTCTGTTTCAGTAGGATAATGCCCGCCCACACACTGCTCGCATCTCCCAACAGGCTCTACGAGGTGTACAGATGCTTCCGTGGCCAGCGTACTCTCTGGATCTCTCACCAATCGAACACGTGTGGGATCTCATTGGACGCCGTTTGCAAACTCTGCCCCAGCCTCGTACGGACGACCAACTGTGGCAAATGGTTGACAGAGAATGGAGAACCATCCCTCAGGACACCATCCGCACTCTTATTGACTCTGTACCTCGACGTTGTGCCCGTTCGCACGTCCACGACAGATTACAAAATGGCGCCGACCGAAGGTATGGGCCATGTAATCTATAGCAAGCAAGGAATAGTCACCTGTTGTGATGTTATAGAGGGCCATATACGTCATGGAATGGTGAAGTATTCGAGTAAAACGGACAGTGGACGGTCTACAGTATTGTTTTCAAAAAAAAAAATAGAAAAACCATTATTATTAAAAAAATCTTCATCTTGAATTTTCACGACAACGAGAGCGGACGCAATCACCATCAGCGGAATAATTCTTGAGCAGAAGCAAAGGATCGCGCATAAGAAAAGAAATATCTCAACGATTGAATAAGAATAAAGAATAAGTTTTCGTCAAGATTCAAAAGCAGTTCAGACGAAAATAGACGTACTGAAGTCGTTACATACGAAATTGCGGATATGTCGAAGAGCTACGAAGAAAAATAAAAATAAATAAAATTAAGGATTAAAGACGTCAGAGAAGAATAGCATAAATGGCTGTATACTGCAATATAATCTTCAACTTTGAGACTGACAAGAAGATGATCAAGATGATGTGCTAAATTCACATGATGGACCGACCTGGGAACAATTCATCTTACCATACGACCAGGCAATGACGAGGAAGGCGACGGGTAACCATCCGACCGAGCCATGATGAAGGAAGGCAACGGGAATCCAGATAGTACTTCCAGAATGAAGAAGCGGATGATGTACCATATGTTCAACCCGTGACCGAACCGAAGACCCAACTACATCCATTGGGAACGGAACAGCTGGACCAGGGACAACCATGAGCGAGCTAAGTCATTCATAATATTTTATTGCATAATTTTTGGTTTGCCTACACATGTACCTTAGGTATGTGCCGATGGGCTAATTGTAGACCGATAAATATGGCAATGCAAGTGAGGATTACTAACGATGTGTGAGATAATTAAGTTCGTAGTTACGATTTAGTAATATAGCAATAGTTTATGCTATATCGACCAGAATACTTGTATGAAGCGTGAGGTTTGAAGAGAAATGTGAAACAGCTGATTTTAATGACATGCTGGGAGATTATAGAGATTTCATTGAAGTAATATTTAAAGTTGACGTCACGAGTGGTTGTGCGCGGTGTAGAAAGAAACAAATGGAATTACGCATTGTTTGGTTCATAGAAAGGGCATTGAACTCGTCCGTAGGTTATGAGAAGCTGTGACTTGTAAATATTATTAAGAAACTGTGTGGTATTTTAATGTAGTCGTGAAGTTGGGAACGCGATATATAATTATGGAGGCTACGATGTTAATATTAAATGGATGTTGTAATAAGAATATGATTATGGTAATTGGATGAAAGTTTCGAGTTATATATATAGTGATATGGGATGTTTTACGCGATGCAGGATCATCGTGTACCTGCAAGTTGAGATATGCCACACTACAAGTTTACTTTATGATTTATTTGCGTAAGAGTGCCCACACCGCTGGAGCTACACAAGCCAAGGTACGAACTGGATTTACTATTATAGATGTATGCTCGTGACGTAATCGTATGTCAGTGTAGATTATTATAATGAACATTAGTATACTACGATTCTTTGAATAGCTGTAGTTAACGAGATGCATTACGATACCGATATATATGAGATTATGTTTTCTAAACCTCGCAGCATAGCGCTTCCATACTAATTGCAAGAGAGTAAAGTAGCTTGCATTGTAGTTGAATGTTATTGGAATATAACTATACAAAGGGACATTGAACCTAAAAGGACATGTGAATGACAGCCAAAGATTATGTTGAAATTAGATAGATAGCTAGATCGATTTACATTCTCCATTTGAACGTACATTTCTTTAACGAACTTCAGCTAGGGAAAGGCTAGAGTAGGAGCCGTATTTAACAGGCACTAGGAAAGAATGCCTTAGTTCGTAAGTAGTTATCCACGCACAACGTGATCGTTGCAACAAAATCATGACTTCGGATTTTACTAAAACTTAACTTAATATTCTCAGATCTATTTTCGATTTCCTATAATTTATTCAGAACTACTTAAATGTATTCCAAGTTATTCAGACTTAACTTATTAGTGTATTTGAGATGCATTTCGGCTGGATATTATGTCCAAGTGAGACTGGTTTAATCAGACTTAAGAAAGTGAATTATCGGTACTACTTAATTGTGTTGATGTTATACTCACATTCCAATTGCGAGGTGGACCTCAAATGTGTCCAGTGATCTATTGTAAATGTGTAAATATTGAACTTCTACTTCACAAAGGAACTGATCATCTTAATAATTTTAAAATACTGAATATTATTTTTCATTTTATTTTGCGAGCCAGCGCTGACTCATTCTCACACTTATTTTCAGTCAATTTTTAAATAACGCGTCACTTTATATGGTAATTTAATAATTTAATATTTTATCAATAAATACCTTATTATTTTTCTAGATTTGCTTGTGTCATGAATTCTTACATTACTGTCTAGTTTGTAAGTTAGTTCATAGCTAAAAGTGGTACTGAATAATTGAGTGTTTCATATAACCATGGTAAGTTCTCTCAAAGTCAATGCTCTGATAAAGATTGTCGACGATTATTATTATGTCGTGAGTATCGATAGGTGTCACCCGTGAGTTGGGATTCTCTTGAACTCACGTAAAGCGAATTCTACAGTAAGATTACATGTCTTACTTGCCATAAGAAAACCCTGAGGTATCCGCTGAGCGACTCCATTTCGTCAAACTAGGCTGCCCAACGATGAGTAAAAAATGGAGGTATCGGGTAAAGAATGTAATCCGTCTTTGCGGTTACAACGTGTTTCTGCGTGCATCGCCGCTCGCGGTGGTCCTACATCCTACTGAGTCGATGCCGTGCGCATTGTGTAACCTGCATATCGGTTTGAAATAAACATCAATTATTCGTCCGTGCCGTCTCTGTTTTTTCCCCAACTTTCATCCCTTTCGAACCACTCCTTCTTGGTGTTCCATTTGCTCTGTCAGTCAGTGTATAGCTGTTTAGGTAAATCCTGATATGAAATGTGGAGAACAAGCATGAAATATACTTAAAAATAAGGGTTTTGCTTTCAACAGCAAGAGTTATGCAAAGAAAACTTCCAGTCCACTATGCATTACATTCGGAAATACAGCTCGTAACATACATTAGTTATCAGCTGGTGGGAATATCAGAGACCATCTCCAGAAACTATTTGGGACCGGGCGAGTTGGCCGTGCGGTTAGAGGCACGCGGCTGTGAGCTTGCATCCGGGAGGTAGTGGGTTCGAACCCCACTGTCGGCAGCCCTGAAGATATTTTTCCGTGGTTTCCCATTTTCACACCAGGCAAATGCTGGGGCTGTACCTTAATTTTTTTTTTTTGCTATGGGCTTTACGTCGCACCGACACAGATAGGTCTTATGGCGACGATGGGATAGGAAAGGCCTAGGAGTTGGAAGGAAGCGGCCGTGGCCTTAATTAAGGTACAGCCCCAGCATTTGCCTGGTGTGAAAATGGGAAACCACGGAAAACCATTTTCAGGGCTGCCGATAGTGGGATTCGAACCTACTATCTCCCGGATGCAAGCTCACAGCCGCGCGCCTCTACGCGCACGGCTAACTCGCCCGGTGTGTACCTTAATTAAAGCCACAGCTGCTTCCTTCCAACTCCTAGCCTTTTCCTATCCCATAGTCGCCATAAGATCTATCTGTGTCGGTGCGACATGAAACCAATAGAATAAAAAAAAACTATTTGGGAATAGATTCTCAATGTTTGAACTCTGTAGTCGGGAACAAAACTATTTTTAAAAGTTCGAAAAAAGACGGGACCTCAAAATCTCAAAAGCTCTCGATTCATGGCTTACGAGATGGCAGTGAGAATGACGTCATTTGGAATGACGAGATGCCGGTAGCAGGGAAGTTGGCGGTACAAGACGATAATTCAAATGAAAGCAGTGATTAGGTTTACTCAGGCTTGCTGTGTGGTAGGCCTACTGCACAACTGACAGACATGAGTTGAAACAAATGACATGATATGAGTAACTAAAACTGACTAAAACATGAACTTTATTTTTAATTCAAGAAAAGTGTCATAAGTGTTACAACTGTGTTGACTTCTTGCCATTTTTGTGTCGGCTGATGATGACATGGACATATGTCGAAACCGGTCCCATAACATATTAAATATGTTGCTACATTCGTGCAACAATATTATTGTATTGAATAGGTGGAACATCTTTCTTTTTTTAGCATTGTAATCCCCTTATCCCTCTTTTCTACAGGGTCAAGTATGAAGTGAGACAAATCTTTGTAGCAAGTTTTTATGACGGCAACCTTATCAGAAAAATTAATGAGATGAAACGAATAACGTGATATGAGAAACTAAAACTGACTATATTTACTATATATGTAGGCTTAAAGGTCATGTTCACATTTATTGTCCTTTTACATTTAGAAATACTGCCTTCAAATGAAAATACGAGGGTGGATCAAATATAAATGGGATTTTATTTCTTATTTAAATTCATTTATTGAAAAACACAAGGCAATTACAATTTATTTTTCCACATAGTTTCCTGCTTTGGAAATGTGTTTGTCCCAGTGTATGGACAGCTTTTTGATGCCCTCATTGTAAAAAGAACAGGGTTGTGTCACCAGCCAGTTGCGCACAAAGTCTTCCGCACTCTCATCATCTTCAAACCGTTGCCCTCCTAGAGCTTCTTTAAGCGGTCCGAACAAATGGAAATCGTAGGGCGATAAGTCCGGGCTGTAAGGAGGATGATCAAGTGTAGTCCAGTGCATTTGCTGTAGCTTGGGGACAGTACGTGGCCGCGCATTGTCGTGGAGGAAAATGACCTTTTGAATTGGTTGGTCTCGTCTTTTGTGGCGATATGCAACCCTTGCCTTGTTCAACAGCTTGCAATAGTAAGCAGCATTGATTGTGCATCGCTCATGCAAAAAAATCAATCAGCAAAATGCCTCACCAATTGAAAAAAACGATTGCAAGAAACTCGCCAGCTGACAGTTAAGTCTTGGCCTTCACTGGTGCTGCCTCCCCTTTCCTCTGCCATTCGTTACTGGCTTGTTTGGATTCAGGAGTGTAGTAATGGACCCAGGTTTCGTCGTAGGTGATGATCCAACTCAAAATTCATAATCTTCTTCTGCAAACCTTGCTGTAAGCCTCTGACAGATCTCCAAACGTCTCAACTTCAGATTTTCGGTCAAAAGACGAGGGACCCATCTGGAACACACTTTACAGAACTGTAGGTCATTTGTGATGATTGCTTGACAGCTCCCGTAACTGATCTTGACTTGTTCTGTAATTTCTGATACTCTCACCCGTCAATCGTCGTCATTAATGTCTTTAACCGCACGAATGTTTTTGTCTGTAATGCTGGTCCGAGGATGGCAATCGTGTTGCTGATTTTCCACGCGTTCTCGTCCTTCCTTGAATTTTTTATGCCAGGCAAACACGCGTCCTTGACAATGTTTGATCACTGAACTGTGCAGTGAATCTCCAGCAAATTTCCGCTGCTGTAACTCCTTCACGAGCAAGTAATTTTATAATTTGCACTGCACAGTGAAGGGGTACACCTGTTGCTCCGACATCGTGAGCATACTGACGAAATGACAGGAAATATCTAACAGTACGCTCTCCCCACTCCTAACGGTCCCATCTAAGCATAACAGAAGCACCGTGCCAGTCCTATCAACTGTTGATGTTCACGAACAAAATTCCCGTTTATATTTGATCGACCTTCATAGCCAGTGTAAATGAAATACATTCATAAGTTTGTTAAAGAATAGTGTAGAATGTTTACATGTCTAATTTATAGCTCTTTATAGCTTAGAAGCCATGTGATCACTGCACAAAATTTGAGGTTATCGCATATTAGATCCCCCTTCACTTTCTTTGGCTGTAGAAGTGGGAAAAAAAGGTGTCTAATACAAGCGTACATATGGCGTCCACCTCTACCTTGTATAACCTGCCATACTGATCAGAGCATCAATTCAAACAATATTTTAACCTTAGCCAAGCATAACACATGTTTATCCAGAACTTATTTACTCCCGCAACAGCGAAAGACGTCTTTATCCGGAATTTTAAATTATGCACTTTTGCCTTCATATGTTTTAGATTATGTTTGTAATATTAGCCGATAGATGTCAGGAGTGAATACACAGGGCCCTTAGTTAGGCTTAGCACAGGGATTTGGAATGAAAAAGAAAAACAAGTTTTGCTGCTAATGAGAGTTCTATGATGTTCTAATGTTCATCATTTAGCTATTGCAGACATTATATCCTGAAAAGGAATTCAAAACGAGTCTGAAATAGAATCATAATTACTAGATAGTGTTAATGATTACTCAGGAATGTGTGATAATGAATGAAAAAGTGAAAAAAGTGAAACTGTTGCAAGTGAGTGTGAGAAAATCATAAGTGAAAGGAGAGATTCAGATGATGAGCACCTAGGTATATCGGTGGAATTAACCCCTCAGCATGGAAGGACTTTCACCTCACTGCTTCTCTGTGCTGCGGGAGGAGAAGAGCACACAGCTTGTTTAGAAGTGCACACCATCATATAACATGTTATAACAGAACCAAGAGGCATTGGATTTAAACCAAATTTTCACAGTTTGTTAATGACAATTGTAGACAGTGATAACAAAAGTTACTGAAACCATACTATCATATTTTAAAGACCATGCTTACCTTAGAAGTTTAATTTGGTGTGGTAAATTTTAAAACATTCCTCTATGCAGAGACCAGCTTCGCAGTCTGGGCATCAGAACAATGATTCCTTCATCTTGCCCTATTTATAGCACACAAGGCACAATGTTGTCCACTGAATGATGACCAGAACATTTCTAGTTACATCACTCCCATACCTGGCTAGAATTCCCTTAACCAAATCTACCATGAACTTCAAGTGGTCAGCCCTGTTGTTCTAGAGGTTACATTTATATGTTACAAAAGAGTTGAAAACTGTAACATTTATAGGCCTCATAGAAAGTTTTATGTACCATTTGTTCATTTTTTTCTTTTCTATCAAATAATTTTGCAGCATTTGATCTTCGAGGTCAACACCACCCATGTATTTATTTTAGTCTATAGCACAAACCAGTTTAGCTCCCCCCCCCCTTCTGCACAATACTTGAGGCGTCTAGTATCAAAACCGGCCAAGTCACTCAAGGCATATTTTTCAATATCGATGAAAAACCTGTAGAGACAAACCAATGACGGTCAGTAAAGATTTTTTTTCACAGTTATATCCTTAATGGTTTAAGTTCCGCTGTTTTGAGAAATCTAACTCATAATTACCCCATCTTTTTTGTTAATTTAAATTTTGACTTGGCTGTTTTTGTTGCAATTTTGTACAATTTCAGTCTGTTTTTGTAAAACTGTATTCTTTTTTAAATTCCAAACGCTTGTGAAAAAAGGCAATTAAATGAAAATAAATTGACATTTTAATTACTTTTCTTTATTGCAATTTAAAAAAAGTATTTCAGCATAAATGAGGTAATAATAAACGAAGAAGAACATCATAAAGCTGAGGAGAATACAAAATAGGATTTCTCTCACTAAAAGTTTATAGTTTACTTAGATCTTGAACACAGTAAAATAAAATTATCGTCAATAATAGTCACTTATGTTAATAGAATCATTATTAGGATAGGTACTGTTCAAACATAACTAAGTAATATTGTTGTTGAAAGTCTTCAATTTGCTCTCATTTATAATACAATATCAGGCATTTCTCGTGAACTATTGATGCAGACTTCAGAGACGGTGTTGGAACTCTCATGACCAACGAAAGCTGTTTCACTTGCTAATATTACAATTTTATAAAACTGCAAAGCTGGAAGATTTCTGATGGTATATTATTATTATTATTATTATTATTATTATTATTATTATTATTATTATTATTATTATTATTATTATTATTATTACTATGGTTTTTAATGTGAGTTAGAACACACACTCACACAAACATGCATAGTTAGATCATCTTAGTTTCTTCTCAAATGTGCTCATTTGAATTCTTTTTTAATCTCGAAAAATGAAACATAGAAACTCATATTTTAGGGTTGACAGTTCTGCGAGGCTAATTTCTGAAAAGACATCAACCTAAAATCAACCTAACTGCTTCAAGAATCGAACGAGAAACTTCGATAATCTGTAGTAAAATAAAATGAAATATTATTCTTACCGCTCTCGTTTTCGTTGTTGTGATTTCCACTGTGACGTATCTCTTGTTCTCTTTCTGGGGGTTTCATTTATTGATGTTTCCATTATGTAGCACAAGGTATGAAAGTAAATTTTTCAGTTCACCACTCGGAACAATATCCACGTTACAGCACACAATAATGACAAAATACGAGCACACCGGAAATAGGATTGCTTTGGCGCCAATGACGGTAAGAAGCCCGCGAATACGTAAATCAGTGTTGCAAACGAACAAAAGACAAAATATTATGACTTCAAAGAATATACATTACAAGGAATGATTTTGCCTACTGATATCACATTGTTGCTTAATGTAACAACACAAGGTTCCAGACAATAATGCTGCATCATAAAGATTGTCGCTTGTTCCTTGACTTGGCCGGTTTTGAATTCACTGGCTGCATGACTTGGCCGATTCTGTTGCATGACCGAGAATTCAGTGCTCTATAACATGAAGACATGGACGATTTTAAAGCATATTCTTGTTTCACCTGATAGTGCTATACTTCTACTTCAAGTTGATAACCTTAACTCATTTTCGTAAATTTTGTGACTTGGCCGGTTTTGATACTAGACGCCTCACTTGTCTTATCACTATGGTATGTTGTAATAAATGACACAACCTCTCTGTCCATCCATTTCAGAACAGTATCACCTTTTTTCAGCTTTGTGTCTTTCAATTTCTTAGATACATGCTTTCCATTCAGTCTCAGTGTACCTACACAATCTGTTTTATTGTCTTTCAAGTCTTTGGCTAACTGTGGGCTATTATAAAAATTGTTCATCCATAATGTACGGCCACGATGAAGTAGAGGTTCTACGAGATGCATAATAATTGCAGTGATCTTGGATGGATTTGAAGAAATGAAGAAAGAGCTAAAAATTGTCTCTTTTTCTGTGTATATCATGAGTGACCATAAATATACAGTTTGGGGTACACAGAGTTCATGTGTTTCTATGCCAAACTGCAAAGCCTTCAGAGGAATATACTGTTAGAATGAGAGTCTGCCTTTCCACAATGTGAGGGATTCATCTATTGCAATGTTTTGATCAGGGAGATACATGGACATGAATTTATTATTAAGATAGTGTAGAACAGGTGAAATTATGAAGAGTTTCATGGGACCCTGAAAAAGGGGTTTGGTGGTATTGTCAGTAAAATAAAGAAATCTTGTTATGCTTTCAAATCTGTCAAATGAAATGATGGAATTAAATATGGGAGTAGCTAGTAAATGACTTTTTGAGAAATAGGACCTCAGGGTTGGTTTTCGAACAATGCCAATCAGCAGGAAACAACATACCATGTGTCATCATGTGCTGCTTAGCATAGATATTTGTCTGTTCCACTATTATACTCACGAATTCACACGTAAAAAATAATTGAAATATTATCACGGGATCTAAACAATTCCATGCAGCTTCTTGCGGCCCATAATTTCCCGTAAACACTTCCCTTTTGCCGATATAATTTCCCATGTCTTCCCAGACAAACTCCTGACCGGCAACACTAATACCCATGTTTTGTAGTCTATTTACATCACCACATTCACTCTCACTGTCACTACTTTCACTTCCAGACTCTATCCAAATCATCATTCAGAGCAAGATTTCCACCTCATCATTCACTAAAACTTTAACCGCCATCTTGTAAACACAACAACACAACAAAAAACTCGCTCTTTGAAATCCAATTTATCACATGTAATTGAAGCAAAATCAATATTTTAATACTCGAGATGAAAAATCAAAGCTTTCTCTATCAATATAACCCAAGAGAATGGTAAAAGTTACAAAACCAGGTACAAGGTGGAAACACAAAGCAAGGAGTGCAAAGTGCGTGCAGGTAATGGCATTCTGTGACAGAGAGCATCTAGGTCATGATGTGCAGTACACGGCATTTCACACTGAGTGGTTAATCACCAAAATTTGACAGAATGTCAATAATAGTGATGATGAAAGCATATAATGGTATGAGGACACAAATCAGGATCCAGGACTGTAAACAATTCTAGTTTGCACCATTAAAAAAGTTTCAGTTTGCTTCCCATTTTGGCACATATAGTGAACTGTGTCATCATCATCGTCAGTTTTCTACTCCAGTTGCCCGGGTGTGGTTTACGAGCACTCTCCACTTCTGTCTGTCCATGTACCACTCTTCTCTCAAGACGACATCCCAGCTGATTCCTCTTGTTCCTATGTCCTCTTTCACTTGGTCCAGCCACCTCTTCCTAGGTCTTCCTACCGGTCGTTTTCCGGCCACGACTGTGTGTAGCCATTGTTTTGCTGTCCTTCCATCGTCCATTCGTTTGACATGGCCAAACCATTTCAAACGGGCCCTTGTCCCTTTTTCATTCAGGTATGGGTACACACCAGCTTGCTCCCTTATTCTTTCATTCCTTACCCTGTCCCTTTTTGTCTTCTGTACCATAGTACGTAGTAACTTCATTTCTGCGGCTTGTAGTTTGCTATCCACTTTTTAGGTTGTTGTGCAGGTTTCTAGGCCATATGTTATTATGGGGGTGAAGTATGATTGGAATAGAATCTGCTTTGATCTTAAGGGAACTTGTTCGTTCCAGAGGAGGTTCCGAACTTGATGGTAAAACTGAGCTGATTTTTGAATGCGGTTGTTAATCTCATGCTGTATTCTGTTATCACTTGAAATGATGCACCCAAGATATTTATATTGGTCTACTGTTTCCAGTTGTGTACCTTCCAGCATTATTTTTCCTTTCTTCTTCTGCCTGTTGACAGACATAGTAACAGTTTTCGATTTATTTATTGTTAATCCGTGTGCTTTCAAATGTTCATTCCAGGTGTTCAGCCTCTCTTGGACTTCCTTCTCTGTATTTCCCCAAATTACTGCATCATCTGCAAATGCAAATACATTGATGTCCATATTGTTCTTCTGCTTAATTTCTTTCATGACTTCATCCATGACAGTGATAAAAAGTAATGGTGAAAGGGTACTGCCTTGTTGCACTCCTTTAGTGGTTTGGAACCAATCAGAATTACCGTTTCCTATCTGTACGCAACTGCAGCAGTCTTCATAAAGCATTTTAACTTTCTGGATAAGCCCTTTGGGTACATTCTTCTTTCTTAAACATTCCCATATAGTCTTCCTTGGAACACTATCAAATGCTTTTTCGAGATCCAAAAACACTAGTTTGCCCTTCTCCCAATGCTTTTCTAACAGTATTCCAAGTGCAAATATGAGATCGGTAGTTGATCGGTGTTCTCTGAATCCATATTGTTCTTCCTGTAGTTGTGGTTCTATTATTTTCCTTAGCCTTTTTTCAAGTATTTTCTCAAATATTTTCAAACCATGAGACAATAAAGTGACCCCTCTATAATTGCTACATTTCTTCTGGCTTCCTTTTTTGAAGAGAGCTATTATTATTCCCTTTTTCCAATCATCTGGGACTTTCCTATCCTTCCATATTGCATTAATTACTCTATGAAGCCACTGTATTCCTATTGCACCAGTTGCTTTGATCATATCTGCACTGACTTCATCAAATCCTGTAGATCTTTCTTTGGGCATACTATTAAGGGCCGTCTCTACTTCCTTCCATGTTGGCGGACTCTCTTGGTCAGGCTCATCATTGCAGCTTAAACTGACCTGCGTGGTTACATCATTGGAGTCTTTCCCAGTACTGTTGTATAAATTATCAAAATAGGATTTCATGATCTTCCTTATTTCTGTCTCCTCCATAACTATGTTACCATCTGGTTCCTCTATTGCTGTTATGTATTCATTGTCTCTTCTTATATTTCGTATTGTTCGGTAAAGTAGTTTAGAATTAGCTTTGCTGTCTTGCTCTAGTTTATCTGTGAAATCAGTCCAAGCTTTCTGTTTTTCTTCGGCCACAATTTTCTTTACTTGTAACTTCTGATATAGTGAACTGTGTATATCTATTAATTAATTTTTTTCAATAATTATACTGTAGTATTAGTGATAATGAATTATGAAGTAGGCCATATCGTTCTACGTTGCGATATTATTTGACGTAAATAAATATTACACGAGAACACGTTCACTTCCTTGTATAAATTACTTTATTCACACTGTACGTCACAACTCACAATTATACACACTAGCAAATTATACTATATACAACACTCAATAGCGGAGTACCCTGAAGTCGATTATGACAAGTACAGATATCAACAACACTTCCTTGGAACACTATCAAATGCTTTTTCGAGATCCAAAAACACTAGTGTTAAGTCTTTGCCCTTCTCCCAATGCTTTTCTAACATCCCTTTTCTAACATACTCTCTCTTAAATTCCCCGCCTCACTCATGCACTCACTCACTCGAGTCTAATGATTTGACTCCACCTCGGAGCCCAACAGTCACTCCCAGTCCATCACTTGCCTGAGTCCCAAGAACTGCGAACTTACAACTAAGAACTGACTTCACTGATTAACAGCTCGATATTTATACTACTCGAGCAACCATCTAGAATGATCGACTTCTGGAAGAGTTCTTACAACACTCTAATGAAACACACTCGAAACATCGATCGACCAGCTAGTCGAATGGGTACTAGAATGTTCTTTCAATATTTAAAAAGGTACATGGAAATATCTACAACATTCGTAATGTCTCTGCATGTATCTGGATAATAAAACCTTACAGTAAGTTTCCAGAACCCTTCACATATACCAAATTATAGTACAATAAGTCTAACATACAAACATTATGGAACAATATTATGGAACCGCTTTCGACTCTATAGATTTTGAGGTTAAACAATACGTATTTGAGGTTATACAATTCTATTTTACATATTTACAGAGAAACCCTATACTAGTCATGTTTAACACTTAATCAAAGATAATTTAGCATTAAATAAACTATAATTAAAATATATAAACCATAATAATTGAAGGTTTTACACCAATTACGATGTCGTACCTACGACAGCCAGAAAGTGAATTACAACCAAGTTTTGTGGATGTAAAATAAATATAGTGTTTTGTGACATTATTCAAAACTACTGTGTGGTGTGCCCTGAGCATTTGTGTACAAAGCAGGCAGCTGAGTACTGGTATTTATATCTTCCAGAATAAATGGATACCTGCAATCTATTCAGATAAAATTAGGTACGAATGGCTCATTTATGCAGAACTACTTATATTTCAGAAAGTTTGTGTTTGCTGACAGTAAAAATAAGATCATGAAAATGAATTACGTAAACAACAAAAATGTAATCCGCTTGACAAGGGTTAAGTGTGTCATAAGGAATAACCATACACATATCACGGAATCACCCATGTTGAAGTCCATTAATATTTGTTGGCATATAGGTATAATGGCACAACTGCTGTTTAATCATGTCCCAGATCACTACCAATAGAAGATAGCCTTGAGGGCAACATAAACATACAACCTTTCCAATTTAAAAAAAACAAAAAAACAAAAAGTGAAACTGTACTCATATATGAAAATTAATAAATATCAACGAAAAACACAGTAAGTGACGAACTCGACATGGTTAGCATAAATATGGATAAGAAAGAACATGGAAGTGAAGCGCCAAATTCAGAAGGTAAATTGGAATCGGACAAGGTAAGTGTCAAGTTCTACCATTCTGGGTTGAAAAGCCAGAGATGGTTTTGCAGGCAGAAGCATAATTTATTATTGCTGAAATAACCACCGAAACCATGAAATTTAATTACGTTGTTGCTCAGTCGGAGCCTAGATTTGTTGAAAAAATTTGGGATCTAATGATTAGTACTGAAAATAATATCTGCCAAAAGGTAGATTATTAACATTATTGAAAGAAAGTAAACAGCATCAAATAAAAAAGCTTGTTAGTGAACTTGAACTTGGCAACATGAAACTAGGAAAATTATTAAGAAAAAGGAAAGGTTTCAGTAGGACAAAATAATGTTTCTGAAAAAATCTTAAAAACTCTCTGGCTTCACAAACTTTCAGGTAATATCCGAAGTATCTTAAGTAATTCAGATGAAACTGTAGATAAAATGATGAAAATCGCAGATCATATGTTTGAGATGCGAACTATTGATGAAGTGCAAACTACATCTGCACAATCTTTAGCGTCATCAACGTCCATTCTATCAATTCAAGATCTTCTTGTGAGAATCGAGGAATTAGAGAAACAGGTCAGGAAGAGCAGAAGCGAAGGTAGGCATTGGCCCCGTAGTAGAAGTAGGACTAGAACTAGATTTGATTGAAATGGCAAATATTGTTACTATCACTTTCGCTTCGGAACAAAACATAAAGCTGAAAAGTGTGGTCTTGTCAATGGCAAAATACGGAAAACTAAATGGGTCGGACATAATAGCGCCAACTATTCTGCCACAGATGTTATATCCGGCCATACCGGTTATTTGTAAAGTATCATAATTCAGGACAACAACTTCTGGTTGACAACGGTGGAGATATCTCTGTTGTACCAGTTCAACAGGACAACAAAGCAGGAACGTCAGACTTTAAACTTTGTGCAGCTAATGGTTCAAAAATCCGCACGTATAGCTCAAGTTACTTAAATGTGAACTTTTGGGTTAAGGCATTGCTTCAAATGGCCATTCACCATCACTCCAAAGGCATTCTAAAGCTGATTTTGTTCATCACTTTGGCTTACTCTTTGATATGAAAAACAGGAGACTGATAGATAGCCATATTAAGCTAAATGTTTCTGCAGATGTAGCCATTGTTGATGTAGGTGAGTCAGTAAGCTAACTTCAAGCAACAGCAGTTATCACCACTTCTTTTGTTCACTAATGACTTTGGGTTCTCAATTACAAAAGGGCAAAGAGTGGAAAGTTGATCACACTTAAAGAAGAGTTCAATTACTTTTAAGTTAATTTGAAGATCACTTTGGTATAATTGTACTTACACAAATGGCACTATGGAAGTGGCATCCGTAATGAGGCAGGGATTGGACTTGGGTTATATAAGCTTCTTCAGCACGTCCAGGGTCTAACCCATGTCGTTGTTGATGCCTCTTCTGAAGTTCAGCCTTCAGCTCAGTCTCATTTTGACCATGCAGCACAACTTCAGGTAGATAGTGCTCCAGTAAGAAGTACTCTCCACACCCGTGCTCCTGCAACATTTTGAAATGGATTCAAATTAGCATTATCATTTCTAACTTTTAATACTGATACTGAATATTTCAATAACATTATTTTAGTAAAAGTGAAGCAACACAAGGGGTTTCTTTTTTACCCTCTATAATAGAAAGAAGCTGTTGCCTGGAAGTAGAGCTGTGATGCAAAGTAAGTTGCCCACTGTGATTATTCTTAGTGAACTTGATACATTTTCAATAATTATTCATACAGTTGAATTACACTCTACTTATATTAACATCTCTAAACAAATATATCCAACTGCTCCCTCTGAACATTTTAGTTTAAGAATTCTTCACAACAATCAACAACATCACATTAGCTTAATAAATCCAGTAGATCATTCAAAAATGTGGAGAAAGTCCATGATTAATGCAAAGTATAACTGACCAGCTTAAAAGAAAAGATCACTTGAAAAAACAGTAATATTCAAGTTTAAATATAAAATACAAAGTAATCCCAAAATTAACACACCTACCAGTCAAGCAACTTTCTTTATTCATCTGCACTAGCAGGTACAGTAGTAGTACTGAAAATAAAAACCTACAACATGTTTTCCAGTCATTGACTGGGTCAGGGATGTAATGAATGAAGCAGATATAGGCTATTAGTATGATGGGATCGCCACTCCCAAAGTGATTTATTAATGACTGATAGATGCTATGAAATGAGAATGGGCAGTGTTGTTGGAATGAAAGATGACAGGGAAAACCAGAGTACCCGGAGAAAAACCTGTCCCGCCTCTGCTTTGTCTAGCACAAATCTCACGTGGAGTGACTGGGATTTGAACCACGGTATCCAGCGGTGAGAGGCCGACGCGCTGCCGTCTGAGCCACGGAGGCTCAGAAGTAGTACTATGGAACCCATATTGTTTTCTTGTCAATACAGTACATTTTTGTACAATTTACAAAACTATTCTTAATCTTCCATTTTTGCAACACGCTACACATTGCATTAGGTCTCAAACTCCAAGTTCTGTCCATACTTAAGATATATAGCAAGATTTAGGACTCTCATACAGCTGTCTGTGCCTGTACCCAGTGTGTCCATTAATAAGAACTGATTTTACAATTATATCTACATTCTCTGAGTTGGGACATAAAAATACGTCTGTACCTTGGGAATGTCTGCAAGGAAAGATTTCACTGTATATTTTCATGTATAAAAATATGTCATTTTCTTTATCAGCCTATGCTACCAACATGGCTATCCAATGCTCTCCTTATTTCTTACTCTAATTTTCTAATTTTCATAGAATTCATTTATCGTGTGGCTTTTACTGCCGTGAGTGTCCGAGGATATGTTCGGCTCGCCTGGTGCAGGTCTTTCTATTTGACTCCCATGGGCGACCTTTGCATCTGGATGTGGGATGATTATGATAGAGACTAGGGAGAGGGTGAAACCCAGTGTCGGCACATAGCCTACTACTTTCGAATAATACCAAGGGATCTGCTCAAAGTTTTACGTCGCCATCCAACGGACGAATCACCATCAACAGTGTCATAAGCCTTCATTCCATATGAGCACTGCAGAGAGGTTTGGAATTAAATCCAGGCTTTAGGCATGCAATGGAGTGATTAATTGTATACCACCACCTCTCCCACCCTGCTGGCCAACAATCTGATGGTGAATTTTTTTTTTTTTTTTTTGACCAATGGTACTCGAACCAGCTAACCACAGTATCAGACCATATACACTTAATGAGTTAAAGATCATCGCCACCTGGCGGGCAGATAGTGAATGAACAAACTATACAAACAGTTCAAAAGGATAACAACGGGTGCCGCATACTTGCTGACAGGCTAAGGTCAACAGGATAGCAGTGCAGGGCAGGCCATATGTGTGAGCTGTGGGCTGTTGAAATCATCAGTGTGTATTGCATTAAGCGAGCATTCAGATACAAGCGGTAATGTTTACTACTGAAGAGAGAGCTTTTTTAGTGAAACACGTGTTTCGCGAAGGCAATCGGTTTACAGAAAATTTAAAACTAAAATTTCAGGCGCGGTTTGCAAATTCAAAGTGTCCAAAATGGGATACCGTTCGGGATTTGATAAGTAAATTTTGTGGGACTGGCTCAGTTTATAATGTACTAGGAACAGACAAGCCTAGGCTTTTAAAAGACGAAAAAAGATTGATGAACTTAAAGTGAATATTATTAACTACGTGCAGTCCATTATGTAAGAAACTTTAGTGAAAGTCTTTGACAATATGTGTAGACATGCTGATGCTTTTGAAACGTATCTATATCGCCGCCTACGCCGAATACCTTGGGTTAAAAATTAAATAACTGGAAAGGAGGTTCAACCTATTCAATACTCAAAGGAAAGAAACGTAGCAATCACATTTCTATTTAAATGGGACCGGTTTCGACCTTAGTCTAGGTCATCATCAGCCATAAAAACATATAAAATGTTTATGAATGTTGGAGGTCAGTTCCACACTCTGTTAGGCACAAAGACACGACACCACATTCTGTCCTGCATAAAGTCACAACACTACTAATCAACATACGAAGATCAAAAAGGCTTGAATTCGCAGACGAACAGATCTGTAGTAGAAAGCCGCCAGCTCCCGGTGACCAGCGCGGCACACTCAAGGTCACGCGCTTGACCTTGAGTGTGCCGCGCTGGTCACCGGGAGCTGGCGGCTTTCTACTACAGATCTGTTCGTCTGCGAATTCAAGCCTTTTTGATCTTCGTATGTTGATTAGTAGTGTTGTGACTTTATGCAGGACAGAATGTGGTGTCGTGTCTTTGTGCCTAACAGAGTGTGGAACTGACCTCCAACATTCATAAACATTTTATATGTTTTTATGGCTGATGATGACCTAGACTAAGGTCGAAACCGGTCCCATTTAAATAGAAATGTGATTGCTACGTTTCTTTCCTTTGAGTATTGAATAGGTTGAACCTCCTTTCCAGTTATTTAATTTTTAACATCAATAATTTCAATACGGAACAATGAAATTTTTATCTTTAAATGAATACCTTGGGTGCTGAAAATTTCAAATGACAAAGTCCTTTATCGCATGAAGAAACAAAAAGAACTATTATTTACTGTAAAAGAAAAAAAAAAAAGAAAAAGAAAAACCCAATATCTAGGGCACATTATGAGAGGCGAGAAGTACCAGCTATTACAACTCATCATTGAAGGTAAGATACAGGGTACAAGGTCTGTAGGCAGGAGGAGGAATTCATGGTTGAAGGACATCCAAAGATGGTACCACTGCATTTCAGAAGGTGCTTTCCATGCTGCAACATCACATTCGGAGCTGGCTATGTGGACCGCCAACCTCCACTAGGAGCAGGCGCCTCAATAAGAAGAGGAAGAAGAAGAAGAAGAATTGTCTTCCTATTCAAATATCTGTGAATGAATTCATGTCATTTACAAGTTATACAGTTATATATACATGAACAATAGATGCCCAGTTAAATTCTACATGAAAAATAGTTGCTCGTTTGCTTTTATTTCAGTGTTTGGTACCTAAATCCTCTGAATTCGAATACACTTGCCTTTGGTTAGGCTCACTTAAAGACTTCCAACATGGAGGCTCCATAAGTAACATTGATGTCTTGACCTCCCTAGATTGATCTTGTTAATTAAGGTACAGCCTCAGCATTTGCCTGCTGTAAAAATGGGAAAACACGGAAAACCATCTTCAGGGCTGCCGACAGTGGGGCTCGAACCCACTACCTTCCAGATGCAAGCTCACAGCTGCGTACCCCTAACCGCATGGCCAACTCACCCGGTGTGGAACTTTTGCCACTATCTGGGCACTTTGATAGTATACCTAAATTAAACAATGGTGTCTCTTATCTCAATTAAAGCTGTTTAGAAAAAATTCTGATGTGATAAATGTAGAGAACAAGCATGAAATATACTTAAAAATAAAAGTCTGGCTTCCAACAGCTGCAGTTATTCGAAGAATGCTTCCAATCACTGTGTATTACATTCTGAAGTACAACTTATACAGAACATTTGCTAGCAATCAGCTGGTGGGCTGGCATGCTTTCTACAGCACAGCTTTACTCAGAAGGAGTGCCTTCTGCTACACATACACCAAATGAGAAAATACTGAGATCATCTCTAGAAATTATTTGCAAATATTTTTAAAGGTTTCAAAAAGACCGGGATCTTGAATGCTCTCATTAGCAGTGAAGATGATGTCATTTAGGATGATGATGATGATGCCTGTAATAGGGAAGTTGATAGAACAAGACGATGATAATTCAAATGAAAGCAGTGATTAGGTTTACCGTGTGATAAACCTACTGCTCAAGTGACAGACACTAATGACTGGCCATTGCATTCTTTTGTATGAATACTGCATAATATGATAAATAAAACTGTATGTCTGACACTTATCCCTTTTCTCTACGGGGTCAAGTATGAAGCGAGATGAATATTTGTAGAGAGTTTTTACGACCAGATGCCCTTCCTGACATCAACCTCATCAGAGGAGATAATGAGACGAAACGAATGGCATGATGTAAGAGTAATTACAACTGATTATAGTTACAGTATATATAGGCCTAAAAGTAATGTGTTCACGATTTCTTGTTTTCTTTTTATCTTTTTTGTTTACTTAGAACTACTCCTTTTCAATGAAGGTAGCCAGTAAGACTCAGAACACAATCACAAATTTGTTAAAGAATAGTGCAGAATACAGTACATACATGTACCATTCACAGTTTTTTATAATCAGAAGTCACTGGACAAAATGGGAGGCTATCGTATAATGCCACCACCCCACCACTTTTTTTGCAGCTATAAAAGCAGAGGTAATATGCAAGGAAATACGGTATATATTGACTATCAGATCTTTTAAAGAAGTAATTTAGAACATGAAGTCCACAAACTCCAAAATTCATGAGATGTTTGCCATCATGGTTATCTTTAAGTTTTTGCCTAGTTTCTTCAAGGAGCTGAGATTTACGTTTGGCCCATCCATTAAAACTTGAAGAATATTCTTACAATAGTTTGATTCCTGTTGTGAAACTATGAAGATGATCTTGTGCCGAAGACCTTTGTAAATATACTATTGAAATATTCAGTGCACATTCTACTTATATTAATATCCCAAAACTAAACAAATATACCCATCTGCCTCCCTCTGAACATTTTCGTATAAGGATTCATCAAAACAAACAACACCACATTAACTTAATCAATTAAGTAGATCATTCACAAATTATGGGACAAGTCCATGATTAATAATGTATTTACATTTCCTTGACCAATTTTTAATGCTTGGCACCATCACACTATCTGGAAACATCAACATACAGTGCTGTGCAAAACTTAAGGATGAGATAGATAAAGGAAAGTATTAACTACTCGGTGGAAATGTATAAAAGTGGAGAAGCATGTTGCCAGAGGTCTCCCATACATGCACCAAAAGCGGGCGTGAGAACAGCGCGACTATAGCGCCAAATCGGTCTGGCCCCGCAACATGAGGAGGCAGTTGAAGGAAGGGATAAGACAGTGTGTGTCAATCAACGAGCTGTTACGGTGCACTGTGGTGGTGTTCTTTATTACAACATGGCCCGGAGACAACATTTGGATGACTTCATACGGGGAAGAATCATCGGGAAACTGGAAGAAGGATGAAGTGTGACGAGTATAGTCGAGGAGTTTAGTATTGCTCATAGCATTGTTTCACATGCATGGGAAGCGTTCTGAACCACCGACAATGCTGCCCGAAGGAGGGCAGGTGATCGAACGTGGTCAACTACAGCAGCAGATGACCACTACACTGTGCAGTAGACGAGACGGGATCCACATCCACATAAAACAGTGGATGCAATTGAAACCACATTTAACAAGACTGCAAGGCATACAATCTCACGCTCCACACTGACATGGTTACTGCATGGGGATGGTCTGTTTGCCCTATGACCATTACGTTGTGTTATGTTGACACCCACACATCGGCAGTGCCATCTGCGATGGTGCCAAGAGCATCAGGACGGGACTGACGAGGAGATTCAGTCTGAGTAGTGACTCAAGATGAGTCACACATGAGGAACACTGTCAGACATGATTGTTTTAGTGGTCCAAGTGTTTAGTGTGGGGAGGCTTAATGTTGCATGGGCATACTGACCTCCAAATCTTTGAATGTGGTGCATTAATTCGTCAACATTATTTTGACAGTGTACTCCTTCCCCATGTGCATCTTTTCAGGGGTGCATTCAGTCCTGACTTCATTGTTATGGATGACAATGAGTGACTGCATCGAACAGAGCAAAACTTAGCCAACAGACACTACACGCAAAACAAGCCCAACGGGACCAGCGGGAAGACTACACATTATTATCGAAAGATAACACTATCTTCCTACCAAACTTCAACTATGGTTGAAAGGAGTTTACTCCTGTCCAAATAGAAACTAAAATCCACAAGAACTTAAGTAAACAGCATTAATTTTACACATATACTGAACCAGGAATGCTGATACAGCACCCCATCTTGAAATATTTAAAGTTTAAAATACCTGCTCCAGCGAGATTAGCCGACTGTAGCTGGTGAACAAGGAGCGAAATCAGTGTTCGTCGGTCAAGGACAGGTCATATAGAATATTGTATGGTTCCATGCCTGATAACTCAATAAATAAAATTAGCATCACAATTTGGACTACATCACCGTGTAGCCAATGCTAAACCATGCATAATTACCAAGTCTTGAGCAAATCCATGGAAAATTGAGCAAGTTTTTGCAAGCTGAAGTTACAGAGAAATCTCGTGACGCGACCTGATGATTTCATATAAATTGAGAACCAGGCGACATGACAGACAGTGTGTGTGATTCCACAGCCTAGCCATGCTGGGTGACTGTAGGACAGTCGACGATGGCATTCTACCAGTATGTTGTTATGAACTTAAACAGAAATCGGTTCATATTCCGAGTAGTGTATGTCGGACTTGCATTTTTCAAGTCGTATTAGATCCGTGTAATTGAACTTAGATTTTGGAACTGTGAATTCAAACTTGGTTGAATGTCGAGTGCTTACCTTAGGACTTGTACTTTCAAGTGTAATTCAAATTCCTTCTTTCTTTCTTCAAGTAGAGATGTTACTCATTCTTTAAGACAGTGCATAAGACTAGGAGTTCATAAATACATCTCGAAAGCTGATTAACATTTATTCTACATTAGACTTGAATGGACTTAACCAAGTAGCTTCAGTGAAGAGAAATTACTTTTTCGTACAAGTGGTTGAAGGTCGTGACAATACTATGTGTAGTATAAGACATAACAAAGTGGTCTCAGTGAACAAAGCTTTATTTGCCTTCGTAATTAAATATCTCATATTACCATGTGTGAACATAACTATATTTACATTCTGTAAATATCAAGTGTCATGTTACAATAACGTGATAACGGAACTAAATTCATACTTCTGTACTTAACATGTTGTAGTCTCACCAACTTGTAGATAATTCTAACAATAGTAGGACGTAATACAACTTCTTACACATTTGTGTCCTCTTAATTCATGTACTGTGAAACGCAGAAGTGAATCATTACTTTGAATTTATTTAAAGCTGAGCCCATTGAAATTTTCAAAACTGTGCCAATTGAATGATTTATTTTCAAACTGTGCCAAGTGAAATGTTTCTTTTGAAAATCTTCAAAAACTGTGTCAAGTGAATTTTGATTTTGAGTGCGTGTTTGATTCCATTAACATTCGAACCGCATAAAGTGCAGTGATAATAAAGAAATGTTTGTGATAGATTCTGTTGACATTCTACACGGTGTAACTACATTTCTTTACTCCCTTTATGGGAACCCTTCAAACCATTCAATTTAATTTCAAACTGCTCCAATGATCAGTTGAGTGTACACGATCGTATCGAATGAGTGAATCCTGAAACTTAGACTCCTACACTGTCTGCAATCTGCCAGAACTTCCAGAACATCTAGTCATCATGGGAATTCACATGGCCCCATGGTACAAAGAGCTGACCTGTTGTGTGGGGAAGGCCTACCAGCAGCGAGGGACATCGCCTGCCACAACACAACAGACATTCACTCTTCTTTTCCAACCCCGGCTGTATTAAATGTGATATACAACTTGTCTTCTTTTATAAATAAACCGACAGTTCAATTTAAAAGGTTTATTTCAAAACCTCTCTCTCTGTACGCATTCCAAGCATGGACTGTACACACCTTGCGTAAATCCATGCTCTCCAAGATAACTAAGTACGGGCGTTCCTGGTACAGTACATTCAATCAACCAAAAATATTCATGAAATTACAATGCAATGTTAATGACAATAATATGCTCCTAGAAGAGGAAGAAAAGAAGACAACACTCAGCAAAACTTTTCATTACTGTGCGTTATTCTTCACAGATTAGAACATTACCATGCTTTCATAAGTGTCACCAAACATTTCATCAGTGTTGAACTTATTTTAAACAATTTTAAGTCACCTAATGTTTTATTGTCTGAGTCAGTTTTGGTACTGCACACTTATTAGCTGAATATGTCCCACAAATAGGAACCAAACATGTACCAATTAGATGTTCAGCTACATCCAAATAGACAATAAGCTAAGTTTATGTAGTCACAGATTAGGCATTAAAATGTATTGGAAGGTGGAAATCATCTCTTAAAACCAAAGTTGGTAATCATAATTCTGGATCATTTTCCCTTCTCCTGGAAGGCATTCTTCCCTACTATCACTGTCAGAAGATTCACCAACCTCTCCTCCATCAGTATCAAAATCAACAAATGGACTCTATTTCTAAAAGCATAAGAATATCATCTGGGCACATGTTACAATCATAAGTGGTAGCCAGGTTTGGAAACACTATTTGTTTTCATAAAGTAACAGTACAAAAACATGTATTTTACATGCTGTATGTGTGTAGGAAAGTAACTGAGTTGTTTGAAGGATAGCCACCAAATTTCAGAAGCACATACAAATGTTTCAAGATAGATCGAATATATATGATCATAGCACTGACAGTGCAAAGATCAGATAGAGTGAACTCAACTGCGGCACTAGCGGACCACGTCACAGAGATGATTGAGTATACTCGACCGCAGCAATGAAGGAGTTAATATCACTCAAAGAATCTGTGCAGTTTAAAAGACCATGCACGGGGTTCTGGCAAGAGGAATAGCAGCACGAGTTATTGAGGATTAATGAAGCAAGCGCTCAAAATGGCTGGTATGTGGGTTGTTCTCAATTGCATTAAAGACACCTTCATTGTTAACACCAGATGTTACTGGAGCATCTCAAAACAGTCCCTTCCAATGGACATAGTTTCATACAGGTGCCTTTCAACCTTTTGAAACATATTTGCAATCGGTAGTTTTCACCCAGCAAATCGTTCTTGTTATAAGTGTCGTGCTTCCCATGCATTACATCTTGCTTTTCTGTAGAGTAGTATCATATCCATGAATGCATCAACTGAATACATAGTGGTTGTCTATACAAGAACTATGATTTGAATTTGCACCTAGGATTTCCTTGCTGCAGTCACCACAGTGTTTTGAAGAATCATGCCTCTCTGAGTCCGGCTCCATGGTTAAATGGTTAGCGTGCTGGCCTTTGGTCACAGGGGTCCTGGGTTTGATTCCCGGCAGGGTCGGGAATTTTAACCATCATTGGTTAATTTCGCTGGCATGGGGGCTGGGTGTATGTGTCGTCTTCATCATCATTTCAACCTCATCACGACGTGCAGGTTGCCTATGGGCGTAAACTCAAAAGACCTGCACCTGGAGAGTCGAACATGTCCTCGGACACTCCCGGCACTAACAGCCATACGCCATTATTATTATGCCTCTCTGAATCCGAGACAGTTTCGATCATTCTCAACAAGTGGAGTATGTAATCCTTTCTTCGTTCAATGTGTCCTGCATAATGCCATCAATGGTATATATAATGTGTTTGTCGCAGTTGGTGTTTACATGGCAATATCTATTATATCTACTTTATTCATGACACTATCCTCCACCACAATTACACGCAGTTACCTCACATGGCAGATGCCGCCCACCCTCATCGGAGGGTCTGCCTTACAAGGGCTGCACTCCGCTAGAAATAGCCACACGAAATTATTATTATCTACTTTATTTATTTTATATTGATTATCTGAGACTTCAGGAAAGTCAAATCTTCATAAAGAATGCCTACCAGAATGCAAAATAACAATAAATAAGGCAAGAGTGAAGGAAGGTGTGAGAAGCTCTGAGAAGCTAGATCACATAATTCCACACAGCTACTTGAAGCATACAGCTTTGTGCATTATAACTCTGCATTCACCAGGAGACCGAAGTTCTCAGTTTGCAAATTTACTTATGTGTTAAAACCTTATGGCTTGGTTTTAAGCCTTTATTGAAAGATCTAACAGTGGTAATTACATGGCATAAGCCATCATATCTGGTGTATACCATTTACATGCCATAGTTTATATACTAATTTGAAAAATCTGTTTCTATCAAGTTTGATGTGACAAGACTGTACAATATGGCAGGGAATAGACATGTCTGTTATTAGTTGTAAAATATCACATCATCTATGATACAGCTCCACTCTTTCGACTCAAAAGAAAATAGCCTCTTGGACCAATCAGGTACGCATTTCTCCAGTGACAGTTATAGGGATGGATATAGTTTGTACTGTTCCACAACATTTCATGAAAATGATTAAAAAGTGGATTCTGCACTACATAAAAGGATACAGAGTTTTTAAAATGAGCCTTAATCACTGCCTCCTGTACAGTTTTTGCATTGTACATCCAAACCTATGTCAGGCTACGTGTACATAAAATTACTGTAAGATGTTGCATAAGATACAACTAAAATACACTTAATTCCTAGCAGGTTGCATATGTTCAAGAAACAACAGATACAGTTGATTCACCCTGTGTATTGTACATATTGTTTAACTTGCTTATTAAAGTTCAGAATTAACATTATATTCACTGTTTTTCTCTCATAACTCAATTCTTATATTGAAATTGCAGTGTTTTATTCAGCATAAAATCTTGTCGCTACCACCAGGTAATGAAAAATCATATACCAGAATCCAATATTGTGACCATGAGTAGGTTAATTTTTTCCTAAAGTCTCTACTTAAAGTCCAAGTATCTCAGAAATTAAGAGGTATATGAACAGTTGATGCAGTTTGCAAGAATATGCATGCATGGTACCGTTAGCACTTTTCTAAATCACTGACCAGATAGTTGGTACCTGATCTGAGTAGTCCCCAAATTCTGCCTGTAGGGCCAATCCTCCAAGAACTAGGTGTTGCTCCTTGCTGCACAGAACCTGCTGCTCTAGAAGACTCTTCCGCAGCTGAAGATACAGGAGGTGTTTGGTGCTCCAGTTACTGCAACATATAATTCTCGTAAGTACACGAGAACCAAGAGCATTACCTATTTCAAAACTAATACAAATATTCTCTTCCGCAAAAAGAACACAAAATGTCTGCAAAACCTTTCCACTAACGGAAAAATAATTTACACCACAATCCTGGGGGAAAAAATGCCAACCCAACAAACTCTTTCTTAATAGTATTTAAACTAGGAATATTACCATTCGTAATACTATAAGGCTTGCAGCTGTGTTTTAAACAGTTATTTGAAGAGGTATTTAATGAAGATCTTCATCATGCTGGAAGCCATTGATACTGAGTTGATATTGATCAATCATCAGTGATCTGCATTTAGGGCTGTCACCCAGATGGCAGATTCCCTATGTTTACCTAGACTTTTGATAAATGTTTTCAAAGAACTTGGAAATTTATTGAACATTTCCTTTGATAAATTATTTCACACTCTAATTCCTTTTTCTATAAATGAATGTTTGCCCCAATTTGTTCTCTTGAATTCTAACTTCATCTTCATATTATGACTTTTCCTACTTAGCTTACTAATCTCATTTCATGCCATCTCTCTACTGACTGCTCAGAACAAGCACCTTGTCTCTTTACTCTCTAGTGATGCTCCTCAAGTAAGTTTTGAGGAATCCCAAAATTGAGAAGCTCCTCTCTGCTGTTGCTCTGGTCATGGGTTAGATGGCTCAGATATGGAGCAAATTTAAAATGTTAGTCCATCCGTGGCTGTTGCTGGGTGTTCTATACTGTGCCACTTCAGTGTTCACATAAGTACCATTCAGCTTTAGCTAGATCTTCCTTTGGGTTACCAAGGTCCTCCTTGTAGAACTTCATACATCTAACATTTTCAAAAAGATCATCAGAGATAGGAGGAATGATAAATTGCAGGGACAAAATTATTTTCTTGTAGTCTAGAAATCTTTCTTCCAGAGTTAAGATGAGGTCTTCAGTAATGGCATACAGGTTGAAACATAATAGTAGACTTGTGGGTCTATATTAGAGAAGTTTGATCAATTCTTCTGAAATTTATTGACTTGTGGCATAGTTATTTCAACTCCAAGTTCGGAACCAGTGTTTGCCAATCTTGAAAAATTTATTGAAATTCTGATATGCAGTTTTCTCTGATGGCTTGCAAATATTTTTTTACATGCTTGATTTCACTGAAGCCACTCACTAGGTCAATGTCATTTTTCTGCAGTTGTCTGCAAAGAGTACTGAGGGCACTAACTAGGTCAATGTCTGTTTGGAAAGAGTGTAAGTTATACACAGCAAGCTCCATAACACAAACAGGTAGACCAGGAATGATGCACTATAAATATTGAGTAAAAGAAGTGAAGCTGTGTTAGCTGTATGTGTAGTCCAACTCCACGACAATTTGGGAGAGGGCTGTCCCAAACCCTTGCCTTTAGTATACTCCCAGAAATCATATCAATTCCAGCTGCTTTTCTAATTTTTAACTTTATTACCTTTTTGCAAATATCTTTGTTATCATTGGTAAATTTTAATACTTTGCTAGTATTAGTCACTTCCTCTACCTCAATATTATCTGGTTGTCCAACTATCTTAAAATACCACCATAAATACTAACTCTTAAGAGAATTTGTATTATGGGTCTATGTTTCAATATAATTTAAACCTTGCACTACAATTCAAAATTACATTCAGTCATGTTAAAGTTCTTTCTTTCAGTACATGTTTCAGCTCTACATTGGGCCATCTTCAGCTAACTGAACAATTGACAAAGACATTGTGGCAGCATCAGGAAGAATGAACTCGCCCCACATACAGAACACACCCTTGTGCACGATGCAACATTGCATCAGGGTATAGCTTGGTAAACTAGCGTCATTCGGCTGCGTGGAGTGAGCATGAGCATCACGCCTGTTTGTGTCTTGTTGGTGTAATCAGTGTAACCTATCTCACATGCAAAGGTGTACTAAAACTGTGTGTGGTGTAAATAAATCTTATTATCCATGAGGACTGGTTTATTTATGAACGATGTGGAGCTGTCTACAACCAAGACTCCATAACATCTTAAATACTATTAGAACCTACGAGTACCGGTATATAAAATCTTGGTACTAAAATGATGATGATGAGGAGCCTTGAATGCTCAAAAAGTTCTTAAAAGTGCAATGTTTGCCTTTTATCAAGAGGACTTTTTTATGATAGTTGCACTAAATTGCATTTTTAAGAATGTTTTAAGTGTTCATGACTCATCATCATTTTTGTATCACGATTTTATATAGTTCTAGTAGTATTTAAGATATCCTTGTCAATTGTTCAAGCCAGCTGAGGATTGCCTAATGTAGGGCTGAAACATGTACTGGAAGAAAAAATCTTTCACATGACTGAATTTAATATTCAATTGTAGTGCAATGTTTAAACTGTATTGCAAGGTGGACCTATAATACAAATTCTCTTTAGAGTTATTTATAATTTGAAAGTCAATACAGAACTATCATGAGCTTTATTGTTTGCAATATCTTAACATAGTGCTGACTAAATACTTCTAACTTCTGTAAATCTATATGTAGAAAATGCTCAATTCTGTCTGTCATTCACAGCGATATTGAGAAAAGGAGAAGGTTTCGGCGGCTGAAATTGGTACCAATTATAGATTTCTGTGTCTTCTTTACAAGAAAAATACAATAAACTTCTCATGACCAAGAATTCTCTAATTTTTTAAAGAAAAATTGGTATATGTCAGCAACGTTATTGTCTCATCGCCATGATGATGTAAGTATACAGCTATATCTATCGGCATCAGTTGGAGTTAAGTACATCTTGACTTCCTTTGCATTCCAAGTGGTACAGTTATGGGTTAAACGAATAATGCAATGTCGACCATCATACTCTTTGGTGAAAAATGCTATCGTTCAGCAAAATAAATTAACCATTTTTTTTCCATTCTGGGGTATGAAATCATTATCTCCATGGATAAGCACGTAAGCAGACAGTCTGTGTGTGGTCGTGGTTGTTAAGGCGTTAAATTTATGGTCTGGCACCATTGTTAAATGGTTCAAATCCCACTGGTTGAATTTTTTTTACCATCAGTATGTTAGCCAGAAAGGCGGTGGTATAAAATTTCTAATCACTAAACTGCATGTCAAAAGCTTAGATTAAACTCCAAACATTTTCATAGTGATTGTATCGAGTGAGGGCACGAGGCACTGTAGGGACGCAAAGCCTTGAGCAGACATTTTGGTGCTATTAGACAGGAATAGTCTATGTGTCATTTCACTTCATACCTGACCCTGTATGGATGGTGGTGATTTTTGTTTCAAGAGGAACTACAACTAGGTAATCATCCTCTCTAAACAAATGAAGTGGAAAAGAAATTTAAAATAAAACAAAATTATTTATTCAACGAAGGAATTTGGAAATGAAGTACAAAATAAAACAAAAATTATTGAATTAAGCAGAAAAATTACTAATGAATCGAAAGGAAACATGCATTCCCCGAGTAACAGTAAACTTGTAATTTACATACCCTTGATTAATCCACTATCGCACATAAAGCGGAACATGAAATCAGCAGCAGTCGCATCATCGGCTAATATGCGTTCGAGTGTTTCCTGCAGGCCGAGGATCCGTCTTAGGCCAGAGAGATCAGTGCACTCTGTGAGGATGTCAGCCTCGCTGAAGTCGGCACAACAAGAACACACTGGGGGGTCTTTCCTCTTTAGGAGATAAGAGTGCGTAGATTGTCTATGACCTATCCTCAGCCTACAAAATACTATGGCCTCTCCCCATGAAGGCTGGAAAGAGGACTGCCACACGATGGTTGTCTTCTTAATTGCTCTCAGCTTGTTGGGCATTTGGACAGCTAGCCACTCTGATTCTCAAAGACGCCAAGATAGTTCGACATAGCTGAGAACAAATATCTTTAAAAGGTACATCAATAGGTCTTGGAGGTAAAAGTACCTCTTCCTTTGCAGCTTTATCCGCAAGTTCATTTTCTGCAATCCCAACGTGGCTTGGAAGCCACGCGAAAGTGATTCTGGTGCCAGCATAACTTAACCTAGCTAGAAGGTCATGAATCTGTTGCACTAGTGGGTATTGCGAGAAACAGGTTTCAATAGACTGCAGAAAGCTTAAAGAGTCAGTACACATAAGAAAATGGTTTCTTTCATCACCCAGTGCAAACTGCAGAGCTTATAAGATGGCATAAAGCTCTGCAGTATACACACTACATTGACCAGGAAGTGCGATCTTCATGGTCCTATCATTGGTGACGAAAGAACAACCAACATTTTCTCTGATTTTAGAACCATCCATGAAGATAGGTCTTCCGGCCGGATAATGGTGAACGAAGTCCTGGAAATACCTCTGAAAAACGGAGGAATCTTTGTTCACCTTTGCTTCACTGAGTAGATCTAGACGTATATCCAGTAGTGGAACCAACCACGGAGGTACCTCGCTAAAAGTCTGTTCAAGACAACTACCAATATCTATATTTAATTCACGGCACACGCTTTCAATTCAAAACCCGACCGGCCGTGTGGCATTCGGCCGGTCTTGGTACCTCTGGTGGTACTGGGTACTAAAGATGCATTAATAGCTTGGATGTAGTGGCATTTCACGAATTTTGGCAGCGTATGAGAGGAGTATCTGCTGCCTTTTGATTTGTAAAAATTGAACTACTGCTTCAGCGAGTAGGCTGGGAATGGGGTTGGTACAGAAAGCTCCCGTTGCCAGCCTAACTCCACTATGGTGAACACTGTTTAAAAGACTCAGCGTAGACTTTGATGCTGAGGCATAAGCCACACTACCATAGTCCATTTGGGAGAGAACCGCTGCAGTGTAGAATTGTAGCAGCACCGCATGGTCAGCCCCCACGAAGGGCCGCTGAGAAACTTAAGCATGTTAAGCCTCTTCATGCAGGCAACCTTCAACTGACAGATGTGGGGCTGCCACGTTAGTCTCTTATCGAAATGGAGACCCAGGAATCTGCAGGTGTCTACCACTGGTAAGACACTGTTTTGCAAGCAGTGCTCTGGTTCCTGATGCACAAGCCGACGTCGACAGAAGTGTATAACTGAGGTTTTCGCTGCTGAAAATCGAAAACCATGTTGCAGGGCCCATCTGTTGCCTCTGTTAACAGCTTGCTGTAGCTGTCTCTCAGCAAACACCACCCTTTCAGAGCTGTAATGTAGAGCTAAATCGTCTACATACAGTGATGGAATGACTGCCAGCCCAGCAGCGGCAACTATGCCATTGATGGAAATTCACAATGAAGTATTTATTTATTTTCCACCTAGTCGATACAATGATTGCCTAAGGCAATTTTTATTGGTCAAAAGTGGTACATGTTTCGTATATTATCAACATCTTCAGCCACATAACACTGTTTAGATGAAAAATATAAAATTGACAAAGTAATGCTTTAGAGGAAGTGTCCTTGAAATTAACATAAGATTGACAAGATTGTCAATGTCCTTGAAATTAACATAAGATTGACAAGATTGTCAATCTTGTCAATCTTATGTTAATTTCAAGGACACTTCCTCTAAAGCATTACTTTGTCAATTTTATATTTTTCATCTAAACAGTGTTATGTGGCTGAAGATGTTGATAATATACGAAACATGTACCACTTTTGACCAATAAAAATTGCCTTAGGCAATCATTGTATCGACTAGGTGGAAAATAAATAAATACTTCATTGTGAATCTATTGAAGTGCGATACGGACCATGAAGCTGATTTTATGTAATTGATGGAAATTGCGAACAGCATGACACTCGGTATACATCCCTGAGGAACTCCGCATTCCTGAACGTAATATTGAGAAAATTCATTCCCTACTTGGACTCGGAAGAACAGGAGGGACATGAAATTCTCAATAAACATTGGCAAATTTCCCCAAAATCCCCACTGGTGTATTATGGAGAGAATCCCATATCACCACGTAGTAGCGTAAGCTTTCTCTAGGTCAAAAAACACGGCAACTAGTGTTCCTTCTGAAGAAAAGCCTCCTGAATGGCGCTCTCCAGTCTGACCAGATGATCAGTAGCAGACCAATGAAAGCGAAAACCACACTGGTAGTTAGACAAGAGGCCTTCCTTTTCCATGTACCACACAAGATGCCGGTTAACCATCCTTTAAATAGCTTACAAAGGCCATTTGTAAGGCATACTGGCCTATAACTATCCAGAAGTTTTGGATCTTTACCTGGCTTGGGAATTGGTATTACAATTCCCTCATGCCATCGAGATAGAAACACTCCCTCATTCTATGTTATGTTGAATAGAATGAGGATATCCTTGAGACATTGGTCACTCAAATGTTAAATCACTTGATTGTGGATTTAGTCGGTCCAGGAGCTGTGTCTCTGCACAGTCCGAGTGCACTCCGCAATTCCCACTCTTTGAAAGGCATGTTATAGGAATGTACACGTTGTGGCGTCTTTGTCAATGTGGGGTGCTAATAAATATTATGTTCATACAAATGGCTAAAAGGACGAAAATCTTAGTATAGATAATGATAGGATGGTCGGCCCTCAACATCAAAGATCGTCAAACGGTAATCATTAGGACACCATAACGCAGGAAGCAAGCAAATGTTATTTCACTGGTGGTGACTTGTCGGACCACGGAAAGGCATGCGCTTGATGCCTCGTTGGGTCAAACCTAGTATATCAGAATTATTATTCATCAATCAGCAGAGTCAGTGGACGCCACGGCGGGCTAACCGAGAGGGCTGTCCGTGGTAAGTACAATGTTCAAAAAAAAAGAGAAGGAAAAGGTAAAGAGTGAGAGAGAACGTACAACGGACCAAATGTAAGAAAGGTGGATTGATTTAAAACAAATTGTATTTAAACTTCAAATGACTAGAATAGGCAGTGTATAACAAACAAAGAATGGGAATTACAAACATTTAGCAAGGGCTCAGCCCGTTTGACAACCAAAATACAATCAATATGAATAATAATTAAGAATTCTTGGGAATAACAATTATGATTTTCAAGAAAAGCCCAAGACCAGAGTTCGACAGAAAAAACCAGAATTAGCACCTATTTAAATATACTACTACTTTTTAAAAAAAAAAACACATTGGTAAAGAATCAAAAAGGGGGGGGTACATTAATATATTTGGAAATAATGATTTAAGGCCACCCTTACAATCTTCATTTGAAACCTAAAAGAGGGCAAGAGAGTTAAAGCACGTCGGGAGGCAAAATTTTTACAACTGAATACCGGAAAAGAAAAAAAGGGAAAGAAAAAGAAACAGAGTGAGAAGGGAAGAAAAAAAGAGGAAAAGGAGGGGGGGGGGAAATCCTTCCAGGCTGCTTAAACGCTATCACGTTGGCAATGTAAGCGACCACTCGGGCCTGTAGAAAAAGTCCAGGATGTGGCAACACTTCTATCACTTGTCCAAGCACAGTTTATTTTGGTGTATGAAATTGATAAAGGTATCAGTCTGAAGGACTCAGTTAGAATGGAGACCATGAAGCCACATCATTGTCATTACTGGCAACGGAGTGCGAATTGCAACTGCATCTAGCTGAGTACAGAGCGGAACTTCATCGCTGAAGATTTCAGAGCAAACTAGGGTACAAATGCCCCCAGTCGCAATGCCATACACAGCTACTCTGTCTTTGGAATGGTTCAGTCTCCATTGTGTCTTCAGCAGACGGTGACTTGGAGACTGAGCCCTCCGTAAATGGTGAGCTCTCTGACTTTCAATGGTGGGCCTTCTTCCTGGGAGAACTGAGTTCCGCTGAAGGGGATCGAACATGAGGCCGTCGAGGCCTCTCGTTCTTTCCCTTATTCTTTGAAGGAGACTGGGCAGATGGTTTGCTGATCTTCTTTGGAGGTGCTGTGATCCCAGATGGGGTTTGAAAATACTTTTCCTCCAACTCCTTGGGGGAGCGTTATGGCTTCCCTTTCTCCTCCTCCTTGACTTGTGCTTTGGTAAGAAGCCTGGAAGAAGGTTTTCCAGCCATATTTGGAGAAGTCATTCCTCCCACACTAGTAGGGTAGGACATCCCAGGTGAAGGTGTCTGGGAAGTGCCCTTTCCAGATGTTTTTGGCAATAATGTGCTTGAATAGGTGGTTTTTTATTAAATTATCCTTGATATCTATGCCTAATAATGTGCTTACCGATGCTTTCATGATGATTTGTTCTTTCTTTTCTTGGTTATTGGTGCTATGAGGAACTGTCTGGTTGCTAGTTGATGGTTTCTTGGGAGTGGTTTTTACAAAACTTGTTGGTGTTATCCGTACTTTTGCTGCCTTCTCAGCAAAGGAAGAGAAGAATTCCGGAGGGACCATTGATTTATATTTCCTCTGGGCATCTGGATAAGATAGTTTATCCAGTGTCTTAATCTCCTGGATCTTTTTTTCTTCCTTGAATGTGGGACAATTCTTGGATCGTGGGGCATGCTCACCTGTGCAGTTTACACACACGGGTGGTGGTATGCATTGTACACCTGTATACGCCTTTTCCACATTCCCCACAAGTTGCTGAGCCCTGGCAGCGCGTTGATGTGTGACCAAACCATTGGCAATTGTAACAGTGCATAGGTGTTGGAAAATAATGTTGAAATGTCAGCGTATACACTGAAACTTTAATTCATTCAGGCAGTGTCATGAAAATTGGCCCGGACATGCCTCTTGAGCCTCTTGATGTCGGAAACTCCCCGACGTGCAAGGTTTCGGATGAGATCATCATCAGAGGCTTTGACTAAGTCCCTGTGAAAGATGACTCCTTTACAGGAGTTCAAAGACTTGTGCTTTTCCACCTTAACAGGTACTGGTCCGAACAATGTAGCTTCCAGTAACCTCTTACTCTGTACAACTGTAGTGGTGTTGATAAGTACGGAGCACTCTCGCAGCTTCTGCATCTCATCAATCTCTCCACCAACAATATCCTCCACAGCATTACTACTTAGATTCGGACCGAGGTCGATAGCTGCAGTCGCTTAAGTGCGGCCAGTATCCAGTAATCGGGAGATAGTGGGTTTGAGCCCCACTGTCGGCAGCCCTGAAGATGGTTTTCCGTGGTTTCCCATTTTCACACCAGGCAAATGCCGGGGCTGTACCTTAATTAAGGCCACGGCTGCTTCCTTCCACTTCCTAGGCATTTCCTATCCCATCATCGCCATAAGACATATCTGTGTCGGTGCGACGTAAAGCAAATAGCACCCAAAAAAAAGAAGAAAAAAAACGGATTTTCTGGGAGGAAGCTCTGTCCATCGACTCCGGAGGCAACCAGGAATCAAGGTAGGGTTTCCTCAGACGTTTCCCCATTGAACAAATTGATGATAATGATGATGATGATAATCATGCTTGTTGCTTGAAAGGGCCTAACATCCATATCATCGGCCCCTAATGGTACGAAATTTAATGACAATTTAAAAGTTCAAAATCATCCACTGACCAGAATAAAAAATGTGATGAATGAATTGATGGATATGAATTTAAAACCATCAGTGGATTCGACCCAAAAACTACCATAAACAATAGGATTACTGACCAAGGGACTGCTTCTAAAGCACAATCCTGCTGAACTGAGGATGCCTGTTGTCTAAAGGGTCCAAAATCCAGGTCAATGGCCCCTCATAATGGTACTTATCACTAGTAAAGTAGAACCATGGTATTTGTCATGTTACGGTACTAATCAAAGGTAGCGTAGACTCACGGTGTTCCACAGATTATGGTTCTACTCACAAGTATTGTACATCACACAGGTAACAGAGACGTATGGAGTTTCTCACATAATGGTGCCACCCATAGTAGTGTTGGCTACTGAATGCATGATTCGAAGCAGTGTATCGATTCATTCAAGTGTCCGAGTGAATCGATTTACAGGAACGGCAAGCTCACGGCACACGATTCAGCTTACTCCAAGCGGACAGTGCTGAGTGGCGCACTCATTGGGCGTTGACGGGGAGCCGAGCTTCCGCTGCAGCGAGACAGTGAATTATGGTACACTGAAAGAATCGTGAACGAGCGCGGCTCAGTGAGACACAAGATACACACGGCTCCTTATCGGCTCACTAGACACTGGCTGGGAGCCGAGCTTCCTCTGCAGCGAGACAGTGAATCATGGTACACTGAAAGAATCGTGAACGAGCGCGGCTCAGTGAGACACAAGATACACATGGCTCCTTATCGGCTCACTGGACACTGGCGGAGAGCCGAGCTTCCGCTGCAGCGAGACATACAGTGAGCCATGGCACACCGAAAGAATCGTATGCTGTAATGGACTCTCGAGCTCAGTTCATTTGAAATAATTGCATTCACTGTGCTCTTCTTACCGGGAGGTTTAAATAATAAATGGATTTATTTGCAGTGTTAAAAAGGTAGTCAAAACATAATTCTGAAGTAGCTAGTAAGTAGGTAGGCTATTAGGTTATACTATTTATTAGTTTAATGAATCTTAGTATTATAACTTAGTTGACATTTGACAATTAAACTTGACTCTAGCCTGCCCTAGACTATGAGTCATGCTCATGACCAATCAAAAGTACCTGTTTTATAATGGGAAGAACGGCTCAGTATTCTCTCAGTTCATATGTCACATCGCTGCAAAAGACTTCAATCATATGTGGACAGACGCAATAACTTAACCAACAGTATGTTGAATCAGAAAACCAGCGGGCTACTGTACATCTAGGGTAGCCTATACAAAATATGACGATTTAAAAAAATCCTCAGCTGATAGAAAAATACATATTTTCAAAAATGACTGAGCGAGTTGTCGAGCGGTTAGTATCACATAGCTATGCGCTTGCATTTGGGGGATGGTGGGTTTGAATCCCACCGTCGGCAGCCGTTAAGATGGTTTTCCGTAGTTTCCCCATTTTCACACCAGGAAATGCTGCGACTGTACCTTAATTCAGGCCATGGCTGCTACCTTCCTAATCCTAACCTTTCCCACCCTGCGGTCACCGGAAACCTTCGATGTATCAGAGTGACTAGCATTTTTTCTAAGAAAGGAGTTCATAGTATGAAGACCAGATGGCAGCTGCGAGCACTGAATGCTGTTGCTGCGCTGTCTTACCAGCATATACTACACAGATGCGGTAGGAGTGGTGACTAATGTGCCATGAATCGGATCACTGTATAGATTCAGTAACGTGAACAGAATCAAATGAATCGATTCAGTAAAATGAATCGAATGTCCCATCACTAACTCATAGGTAACACAAGCCCATGGTGTTCCTCGCCTAGGTGTACTAATCACGGGCGCCGGTATTCCCGTGGTGTTCCTCATATATGGGTACTGATCACAGGCAACGCAGACCCATGGTGTCGCTCATATAGTGCTACTAATCACAGGCAACACCCAGACCTGTGGTGTTTCTCACAATGGTACTAATCACGGGTACTGCAAACCCACAGTAAACTACTCTCTGCTGCTACTAATAACAAACCTATTGTGTACCTAACATAGTGGTACTACTTGCAAGTAAAGGCGATCCATGATCTTCCCCACGTGATGGTACTTATCACAGGTAGTTTCATGGTTATAATACAATAATCCCTTGGTTGCTCCTTTTAGTCACCTCTTACGACAGGCAGAGAATACCATGGGTATATTCTTCGTCTGCGTCCCCCACCCACAGAGGTTTGACAGACAGGAAAAAAAAAAAAAAAAAGAAGGGGTCCGTCACTTTGAAAAATGAAGTAACGGATGTTGAAAGGCAAGGGCCACGAAGGGAATGAAAATGAAAGACTCCCTTGGCCTCAAATGCTCTAATACTGTTGTGGTCGGAAAAGAACAAGAGTTGACCAAGGGAGGTCGGACAGGATAGATGGAGTTAGGAGCCTGGCACAAGTAAGTGGAAGCAATGCCAGGACTCAACTAAGGGCCCTGTGGTCGCCAAACCATTCTCCCAAGCTGAGATCCCTTGGGGCACCATGGATGTATTCTTAGTTTGCACCCCCCACCCACAGGGGGTATTGAACAAATCATCGGATTGGTTGAAACGTTTAAGTTTCTTTGCTGTACAATTTAAAGACTCAGTTTTAAGGCCTGCAGCCTTCAATGAAATAAAATCAAAATCAGAAACCATGCATAGTCCCACAAGTACCCAGGATATAAGAGGTCGACCTTTGACAGAGCCCTGACGTACCAAAGGCAAGGCTATATACTCCAGAAGGCATCCAGTATCTGGAGGGGGTCGCTAAGAACTACTCTCCAATAGCCATGCATCACCTCGCCATTACCCGAAACTTAAGATTTGGGAGGGTTGCTAAAAACTACTCTCCCAGTAGCCATGCATCACCTCGCCACGACCTGAAAATTGCGATTTGGGGAGGGGATGTTAAACCTCCAGAGAACTTAACTAGAGGCTGGCTAGAGAGGAAGAGGAAATTTAAGAAGGTAAGAATAGGAGGGTAGAAATAGTACTGAAGAATAAAGTGCACAGACACCTCACACGCAACTCTGGGAACACGTTGTTAGTCTGGCCCTACACCGAGGCCAATCCTGCATGGGTAACCCTGAACTGGCACAGCCCACGGGATCAACAAGCACAGAAGCCCCCATACCGACGTCAACGTTATGCTGTCCCTAGAGGAGGACCCGTATGGATTGGATATACAAGTTGAGGAATAACATCTTAACAAATATTATCTTGGATATGTCATTTTAGGGGTTTCTATGGTAGAGATATGATTCGGCTGAGATGGAATTTCATATGCTTGTTTCTTCCTCAATAAAATGCCCCTCATTTAACGAGGTGAAATTGTCATTTTGTTGTACATAACAACATTAACGTCATCTATAGGCATAAGATTCAACCAATTTCTACACTCTGGTTTGAAGTTTCTTGTGTATCAAAGGCGATAACAATGCTTCTCATTCAGTGCAGTGAGGTTTTCATTTTGGAGCAAGTAGCAACATAAACAACATCTAACGAAATTACGCTGACCCACGTTCTGTTGCCTGCTTTGATGTGTTCGCATTACAGAGACTGATATCAGCAAATGACAATAATTCAATATTCATTACATTTATGCTCTGTGCATTTAAAAGTATGGGTATTAGACACCATATCCATTTGCTTGCACTATAATGACAGTGTTATTGAGTGAATTAGGATTCAGTGATTATTTATCAGGAGATTGTGTTAATTACTTCTTTCACAATGTCTACAGAGAAACATACTTTACACCACTAAATGCTTTTACTTTAAATTGGTGCTTGGAGCTTTAGTTCAACCGACTCTACGTCCACAGAAATAAGTCAGCAGAAATCCATTGGGAGAACATGATGTCCCTGAAGCCATGAGGTCTCACCTGAAAAGAATTTTTGATCGTCAATATTTGTAGGAATTTCATGTTAAGTCAACAAATTTCCAATGAGTCGAACATCCAACGTACTAAAACTCCACGAGGAAGACGAAAATAGGAAACAAAGGCAAAAGTGGCGAAGGTAACATATGGAGTTACAGAGACAAACAACTGAAGCTGAAACAATACATTTGGAGAAAGATTAATTGAGTCAAGTATGATCAGGTACTGTCGGCAGCACTGAAAATGGTTTTTCATTGTTTCCCATGGATTCATACCTGTTTTGATTCCATTCAAATGCCGTATTAAACCTGGAAACTGTAACTTTCATTCATAAGAAATATTAATAGTCCTTTTAGAATTTCCAATTACTTCTCAGATACAGTAGTAATTTAGACTGTCGAAGGCAGGCTTACGTACTAATCCTTGCACAAATCCTTGTCCATTAATTATTCTTGGAATGTCATTTCTGGAACCTGTTTTTGCCATTAAGTACCTATACATACCCTTCCATTTTTCACTAAAATTCACGTGACTGTTATGCTTGTTGCTGTTTGAGTCATCAGTCCATAGACTGGTTTGATGCAGCCTTCCATGCCACCCTATCCTGTGCTAACCTTTTTATCTCTACGTAACTACTGCATCCTACATCTGCTCTAATCTGCTTGTCATATTCAAACCTTTGTCTACCCTTACTGTTCTTACCACCTACACTTCCTTCAAAAACCAACTGAACAAGTCCTGGGTGTCTTAAGAGGTGTCCTATCATTCTATCTCTTCTTCTTGTCAAATTTAGCCAAATCGATCCCCTCTCACCAATTTGATTCAGTAACTCTTCATTCGTGATTCGATCTATCCATCTCACCTTCAGCATTCTTCTGCAACATCACATTTCAAAAGCTTCTATTCTCTTTCTTTCTGAGCTAGTTATCGTTCATGTTTCACTTCCATACAATGCCACTCTCCACACGAAAGTCTTCAAAAACATCTTTCTAATTCTTATATCAATGTTTGAAGTGAGCAAATTTCTTTTCTTAAGAAAGCTCTTCCTTGCTTGTGCTAGTCTGCATTTTATGTTCTCTTTACTTCTGCCATCGTTTGTTACTTTACTACTCAAGTAACAATATTCATCTACTTTCTTTAAGACTTCATTTCCTAATCTAATATTTCCTGCATCACCTGCCTTCGTTGGACTGCACCCCATTAGTTTTGTTTTGGACTTATTTATTTTCATCTTGTACTCCATACCCAAGACTTCATCCATACCATTCAGCAGCTTCTCGAGATCTTCTGCAGTCTCAGATAAAATAACAATATCATCGGCAAATCTCAAGGTTTTGATTTCCTCTCCTTGGACTGTGATTCCCTTTCCTAATTCCTGTTTGATTTCCTTTACTGCCTGTTTTATGTAAACATTGAAGAGGAGGGGGGACAAACTGAGGCTTTGCCTCACTCCTTTCTGGATTGCTGCTTCTTTTTCAAAGCCCTCGGTTCTTATCACTGCAGATGGAATTCAGAAGGAATGTCATCAATTCCAGGTGCCTTGTTCCTACTTAGGTCTCTCACAGCTCTGTCAAACTTCTCTGACCTCATAATTGGGTCTCCCATTTCATCAGCATCAACAGCCTCTTCTTGTTCCAGAACTAAATTATCTACATCTGTTATTCTTAGCAAACTATTTTGCAAATTATAATTAAATTAAATTTGCCTGGCATGAAAATGGGAAACCGTGAAAAACCATTTTCAGAGCTGCCGACAGTACCTGATCATCTCCTGCATGTAAGCTGATAGTTACGTGATCTGAACTGCAAGGCCAATTTTAATTAGTGGTATAGCAATATTAAGGGGACTAACATTACTGTACAGCCATCCTGGAAGTGGTTTTCTGTGGTTTCCCCACTTCTCCTCCAAGGAAATGCTGGGATGGTACCTAACTTAAGGCCACGGCCGCTTCCTTCCCTCTTCCTTGTCTATCCCTTCCAATCTTCCCATCCCCCCACAAGGCCCCTGTTCAGCATAGCAGGTGAGGCTGCCTGGGCGAGGTACAGGCCATCCTCCCCAGTTTTATCCCCCGACCCAGAGTCTAAAGCTCCAGGACACTGCCCTTGTGGCAGTAGAGGTGGGATCCCTCGCCGAGTCTGAGGGAAAAACCGACCCTGGAGGGTAAACCGATTACGAATGAACGGACATTACTGTAGCTGGAGAGGGAAACTGTATAGAATAAAAGTTGTGCAAAATATAACTTTTAATCTATTATGTTTCATGTCCTTTTACTGTAAGATGAGTAATAATGAAGTTATGGTGTCATTACTACATTTTTCACAAGCTTTTACATACTTCGAGAAAAATTAGTTGTAGCAGTACATAACAATTATGGAACACCTATTTTTCAATCTTTCATGCCTGATACAGTTACTATATGAGTTATCACAATGGAGATAATCACGAAGTTCGGTTTTCATTACCAAGTCCACCAACAGCAAGTAATGCTGATGTAGAAATATTGTTCAGTTGTGATGGTAACGAACCTACTGGTGATGGTGAGTATGATGGTGATTGTGATTTTTATAAGCAGGAAAGTATGCAGTCATAAGGCCCTATTAATCAGTGAGATAATAAAGATCACTATCAAAATGAGTAATTGTGAAGGAACAATGACTCAAAGAATAGGGGTAAACGGAATCATAAAACAGGGGGTTGGTAGTCTAGGCCTCGAATGCTTCAATATGCGGTGGCCTACAATACCCTGAGTCCATAAAACTTATCAACAATAACATTACACTGACTACTGTTGTTAGTTGAGGTGTGCTCTCCATCTCTTCTGCTGCCAGTCATTTCTACTAGATGGCAATACAGCTGCCACTATCCTTTAACAACTTTATCTATCTTCAAAAGTAATGTAACTAAATACCTGAAGTAGTATGGTAATTATGGTTAGGAAGCTTTGTCCTATCTTATCTCTTACACCATGTTAAATTATATACTTACTGTATTTTATTTTGTAATCAGATTGTGAATATAGCTGCCATTGTCATTTATTTGTATTGCACCAAGAAGAGCCTTGGCTCAGGTGCCTATATTGAAATGAAAAAAAAAAAAAAATAAATAAAAAAAAATCCTAATATCTGCCTCGAGTAAATGAGATTAAATAAAAAAACTCACCCGCTTCCACCTATACAGGATGGCTATCTTCAGGAGCAGTAGGATATAAAAAATGCATACCTTGTACTCTACAGCTTTCCAGTTTTGGCATACCGAATAAGCCAGGCCAATGAAAAGAAGCTCTACATGAGCATTAATATTTTTGTTGGACATATCTGCACCAATAATTGAAACATAATAATTTCAGGAGGAGAATTATAAATCTTCCACTACTATTTACTGTACATTATATACCATTCTAAAACAAAAATATTTTATCCTATAGCATGAAATTTGATAATAATGCTACCAATCAACTAACCGCACACCACGAAGACTTGGCAGAAAAAACTTGACTCTGAGGTAGAGAGTAAAGCTGAGTGTGGGCAATGAATACTTCTTAGGATCTCCACTCCACGAGGAAGGAGCCACTTTACTGATCCGAGTCTCTGGCCGTAGGAACACAAAGTCACCTCCAAGAAGAGCTGCTAGGCCTAAGGTGAAATTTTCTGTCAGACCTTCTGTCTGAACAACAATCTGAAAACAGATTAATATTTGATATAGCTTTTCAACTTACATAGCAGCAGCATATGCAAGAGGGTTACTAGGTTTAAGCCTGCCCCACCTGGAACATTTAAACTTCTCTTTCTTTAACTGAAGAAATTATATACAGCAAATATTAAATTATTATTAATTGAATCTTATTTTTAGTTTCTCTCATTCAAAGTAACTATATAACAAGAAGTAAGAACTAAGAAGAAGAGTGCTGAAAATCTAAATATGAATTCTTGTAAATGTTTGCTGAATATGTACCAGGTTTACAGATATTAAATGATAAACATGCAATTCTTGCTTAGACTACCTGCTAAATAATTGAGGAGTTTGATGCAATAACAGCGTAAGTAGATTTATGTTATTTTGAATATTTTGAAAAACAGAAGCATGAAGTTTATGAATATTCCAAGTTGACAGAAATATTTGGAATCAAACTGAATTTTATTTTAAGACACTTAAAGGGGTCAGGAAATTTATTTCTCAAAGAATACGATTTGTCACTTAGCTAATAAGAAAGACAGATTTATTTAAAATTTTATTTTATATGCTGTTATTGCATGAAGCAAGAGTATTAGATTTTGTCATATACCAGTATTGCTCAGGGTGTTAAGGAAGCACAACAGCTCACTGTAGGGGGACAGAAGTGGCAATGTATCCCACCTGGGATCTCTAAAATATCTACCAGATTCCTAGAGAAACCCAAAAAGTGACAAATTTAAAACAAGTTCATTTATTATTCACCTTTTTTCTTCTTTGTTACAAGTAGTGCTGAGAGAGATTTGACGCTGTACTCTCCCCAACCAAGATATTAGGCTACTGACACTCCCCCCCGCCCCGCCGACAAAAAATTGGAACATTTAAAATTAGAAATATTCCTTTCTGAACAATAACTTTATTCTTCTTTTTATTAACAAAGTTATTTCCTTAAAAAAAAAAAAAGAAAAACAAGAAGCAGATCATGAAGCATATCATTTGGATTTTGATATTGCCTTACTTCCTTGTTCGAAATGCTCTGTTAATACCACATCATTGAGCAAAATCATGATGATTGATCTTCACCATGTTGCATCATCAGACTCTACAGAATCACTACACATATAGACATGACTTTCTCGTACCACTCAACATTTACAAGTTCTAAGTATTTCATTAGTGAAAGAATATCAACCTTTTTGTCTGCTTTACACCATGTTTTCTTACATCAAGTAGCTTCAAATAATTAAAACTAAGCTAAAATTCCCCTTTTAGAAGGTAAATGGCACACAGTTTGGAGTGTAGGACTGTGACCCTGATACAACACCGTTATGGTAATGAAGTCGCTCAAATTTCTGTATCGTGAATCTATTGCCTTTATCACACGGCATTCTTAGGAACATAGATTGAAGTGCTAATACTCAATCTTTTACTAACTGTGATGCCATTACTGCACTGAATGGTTCTTGATGTATCCTACTGTTCACAAATCCTTCCCTTCCACTCACTGACATATTCTCCAACCAAAGAACTGGCAGCAACTTTACTCACTGTTTGTGAAGCATACCTCAAGCAATAACAGCGTAGCGCATGGTGCTGGTTTTAGTGAGCTCGTGACCTGTAGTGGCATCCTAGCGAACTAAGACCTGGACTGGGTTATAGTAAACGGACTGAAATATTCAGAAACGGTATTAATGCAACAACAGATTAAGTCAATAACAGTGTAAGTAAACATACACTGTTATTGCATCTAATTCCTCAACTGTAATCAAAAGGTGCACCAAACCTTGCTACTGACCGTCATGAAAAAGACTTACCTACCACCTTGACAAAATTCTGTGTATGGCCTTGACGTGTGGTACATGACAAAGATATTTTAGGAACAGTTGCCAAAGATGTGTTAGGAATAGATCACAATTGGCCAACTGGACACCAGTGGGAACCGGTTATAACCTTCAGATTTCATGTCCATTAATCTACCATTGAACTAGAGTGGCTTAGGTTATTCTTGTTCTATTAGCAGGGATCTGAACCACACTCAGCTGTAGAGTGCACTAGTTGAATTGAATATTTAGCTTTCATGACTGCATTGCACTTGAAATAGACTTTTAGTTGATTATATCATTATACCAAGTGTCATGTCAAGAGTCAAAGAAATTTTAAGCACGCAACACCGGTGTCCAATTTTACCCTTAAGATATTTTTGGAATGTACTATACGTAATCAACACGACACAACCTAATAAGCAGAAAGTCTAAGTACACCATGGTTAAGAAGGTTACATATTCAAGATGAATATTAATATAACTAAAACTTCTGCATTTCCATTATTTTATACCATGTTATTCATATCATCATCATCATCTACTTACCTCAAATATTTGTCTTGCTGTGGTCACGCTTGGATCACAGGTAATTTCTATCTTTTGCCCACTTAGCAGAATGACTACCACTTTTCGCCTGTGTGCTGGCTGAAAATAGAATAACTAATAAATTATTTCATTGACACTCACTACAAGAAAGTTGGAAAGAATCACCGACATTCTACTGTCAGCTTTATGTCAACTTAAAATATATATCCATGTAAGTAGTATAAGCACAACCTTGCGGTTGGCACTACAGTAGGTTTGAACAGTAATTCTAAGTTCAGGTATTATGTATTAAGTTCATGTTTGTTCAATGCTCTGATTAATTTTATTTTATTGTTTGTGTTGCATAAATCAAATGTGCATAGAATTTCACAGTATTACAAGATTTCTATTTTGTAGGATTGTCAGATTTCAGAGAGGAGAAACAGGAACACATGAATTACACTGAAGTTTTGGTACCGGTACCACAACAAATCAACAAACTAAAAATTGCATAACTTTTGTTTAGTTACTTTCTTTACTTCCGTACTGGGGACATAACTTCAAGTGCAAGACATATTAATATATCACTCACTAGCAATAAATAAATGAATTAATATTTTTCACTTGAGTATACACTTTTCAACACATTTTGTTAGGATGTGTACTGTCTTATGAAAATCAATGTTTCATTGGAACTGAAACGAGTGTACAGCTAGCTTTCTTATTAAATCAACCGTAGATCTGTATTGTTCATTGCACCATTTAATGCTCATAATGCACAGTTTTGATGCGCTAATCAATAATGCACAACCACTGCTGTAATAATAGCAAACTGTATTTCAAACATGCAAGTTGTCATACAGTCATTTTAAAAGTCAAAGCATTTGCCATTCATTTTATGATTTGAAGCATAGATTGAACAAAATGGGAAAGTCCTGTATGTTTAAAACTGTACGTGTGGTATGACTATGAAGAACATAACGAAATTATTTCTAACAAAATGAATATTTTATAACAAACATATCTAGCCTAGGAATTATGAGAATTATGAGAACATTTTCTATCTAAAAAAAAAAATTCAACAATACATTTTAACAAGAAGCAATCTTTAATGTTCAACCTCCAAGAGAACTTGTTGATCAAATTTACTTCTTGCATCATATTTGCAACAGTTGTGTAGAAAGTACTTTAATACATATGCAAGAATGTTAACACCTTTGATGGTGGTTAATATTCATCTATAATTCATTATAACACAACAAATGTTTATAAATCCAATATGATATAAAATACTCTTGCTGTGAGTGACAGCAACTTCCAAGAAGATAACAAGATTTCCTATAATATGAAATTTTAATATTTTTATTTTCAAAATGAAAATTACAGAAGGTCTCCGTCCATCAGTTCTTGCTTTAATACAACTTAACACTATGATAATATCTTTTACTGAGCTGACAGTGAAAAAAAATTGCTTCCTTTGTAACACATACATTCATCTTCATTATAGACTTATGTCTTCCAGCATTCAAGCATTCTGAAAGCCTCTGTTAATTTACTAAATGCCGCTATAATCCTCTGCTGTAACTAGCTCTGTAGCCTCATAAGTTCTATACATCTTATTTTTAAATCGTAAGAAACCGAGTCTAACCACTGTCGTCTTGGTCACCCTCTCAGAGTCCTGCAGTGAGGCCCACTGTGCAACACTCACAAATGCACAGACTCCGGCAGTACAGCCCATGCAGTGTTGTACTCTTCTGACGCGGCTGCTTACTGGCCCACAGCACTGGTCACACAGAGCCCACCACAGTGCACCACACTACCTTGACTACTTCCTCACAATAAAGCATGTGCCGTATAAAAGGAAATGTTCACTTCATGCTTCTATTCAGATCGCTTGCTATACAAATTCCTATACACTAAAGAAAAATTTTTAAGTATGTTAAGCTCAGTTTGAAATAATATGACAGAGATCTTTCCTGCACTGAAATAATAATAATAATAATAATAATAATAATAATAATAATAATAATAATAATAATAATAATAATAATAAACAGAAACTCTAATATTCGTCTGCAATTGACATCAACTGACAATGAATCTAAATATCACTGAGCATATTCAAGGGACCTCCCTCGCATTTAACTCAACATAAAATAAAATACAAATTAACAAACATTAAAAGACCTGAACATGGCTTTTACATAGTTTATTGGTTATAGATTAATGGTGGTGTAATTACTGTGAATGAAAAGAAGAGCATAACGTTGTCTGGGTGTAGAGTAGACCACCGTGTGTTGACAATGAAGCCCAATGAACTGAAATGTCTCTCTGAAGATGAACTTGACGCTTGCATATATAGTACTTTCTTGGTGATCTGGTGATGTTTTGGATCATTTTGTCCATTTTTCCTCCAAAATATATATATATATATATACACACATAATTTTGGTTTAAAATAATATCTTTCCAGCTCATCTGTTGAAATAGGACCATCTTCAACATCAGCCCACGGAGCAAACTTCATTCATTATCTCCTCGGACTGAGTACCCTCCTGCCATTGTTTCCACCTGTTTGTACCAGGGATCATTCTTGCTACTTTCATGTCTGTTACTTATAACTTAAGAATAAGATATCCTGAGTCAACCCAGTTTTCACTACCAAAAAGCAAAGTTGGGATGAAAACAGAATGGTGTAAAGATAGTTTTATCCAGAAGCTGACTTCCTTCCTACAGAATACTGTTGATCGCAACTGTAAAATCACTGCATTAGCTTTGCTGCACCTTGATTCAGTCACACTTACTATACTACCAACACAGGGGAATGAAATGAAAATCCACAGCCTGTTTCCAGTCATTCAACTGGGTCAGGAATGGAATGAATGAAGCCCCATCTTGTGGTGAGGATAGGAATTGTGCTGGCTGCCAAAGCCTGTCACACTCCTTTGGGGCAATGATTAATGAATGAAATATGAAATGATAGTGGAGAGTGTTGCTGGAATGAAATATGACAGGGAAAACCAGAGTACCCGGAGAAAAACCTGTTCCGCCTCTGCTTTGTCCAGCTCAAATCTCACATGGAGTGACCGGGATATGAACCACGGAACCCAGTGGTGAGAGGACGAAGCGCTGCTGCTTGAGTTATGGAGTTTCTGCATTATGGGAGAATACTCAGCCTTTATACTTGAAATGGTCTACCTGTTCCAGCTTTGTATTCCCAACCTGATATTCAATTCTCTTAGGTTTCTTGCCTATTGAGATCACTTTATTTTTGGAAAGACTAATTTTCGTTTAACACTCAGTGCATCTATTTTAAAACTCTAAGATATCACAAGACTGCAGGCTTTTGGCACAATCTGCCATTTGGACTAAGTCATTGGCATAGGCCAAACTGCTTACTACTTTTTCACGTAGTTGAATCCCTCCCTCCCACTTTATACCTTTCAGAAGATGATCCATGTAAACTATGAACAACAGAGGTGATACATTACAGCCTTGTCTAACCCCTGTAAGTACTTTGAACCAACAACTCCCGCTACAACCAATTCTCACTGCAGACCAATTGACAACATAAATGCTTTTGATAGATTTTAATACACTGACTGACAGAGCAAATGCAACACCAAGGAGGAGTGGTTCGAAAGGGATGAAAGTTGGGGAAAAAACAGAGACAGCACGGACGAATAATTGATGTTTATTTCAAACCGATATGCAGGTTACACAATGCGCACGGCATCGACTCAGTAGGATGTAGGACCACCGCGAGCGGCGATGCACGCAGAAACACGTCGAGGTACAGAGTCAATAAGAGTGCGCATGGTGTCCTGAGGGATGGTTCTCCATTCTCTGTCAACCATTTGCCACAGTTGGTCGTCCGTACGAGGCTGGGGCAGAGTTTGCAAACAGCGTCCAATGAGATCCCACACGTGTTCGATTGGTGAGAGATCCGGAGAGTACGCTGGCCACGGAAGCATCTGTACACCTCGTAGAGCCTGTTGGGAGATGCGAGCAGTGTGTGGGCGGGCATTATCCTGCTGAAACAGAGCATTGGGCAGCCCCTGAAGGTACGGGAGTGCCACCGGCCGCAGCACATGCTGCACGTAGCGGTGGGCATTTAACGTGCCTTGAATACGCACTAGAGGTGACGTGGAATCATACGCAATAGCGCCCCAAACCATGATGCCGCGTTGTCTAGCGGTAGGGCGCTCCACAGTTACTGCCGGATTTGACCTTTCTCCACGCCGACGCCACACTCGTCTGCGGTGACTATCACTGACAGAACAGAAGCGTGACTCATCGGAGAACACGACGTTCCGCCATTCCCTCATCCAAGTCGCTCTAGCCCGGCACCATGCCAGGCGTGCACGTCTATGCTGTGGAGTCAATGGTAGTCTTCTGAGCGGACGCCGGCAGTGCAGGCCTCCTTCAACCAATCGACGGGAAATTGTTCTGGTCGATATTGGAACAGCCAGGGTGTCTTGCACATGCTGAAGAATGGCGGTTGACGTGGCGTGCGGGGCTGCCACCGCTTGGCGGCGGATGCGCCGATCCTCGCGTGCTGACGTCACTCGGGCTGCGCCTGGACCCCTCGCACGTGCCACATGTCCCTGCGCCAACCATCTTCGCCACAGGCGCTGCACCGTGGACACATCCCTATGGGTATCGGCTGCGATTTGACAAAGCGACCAACCTGCCCTTCTTAGCCCGATCACCATACCCCTCGTAAAGTCGTCTGTCTGCTGGAAATGCCTCCGTTGACGGCGGCCTGGCATTCTTAGCTATACACGTGTCCTGTGGCACACGACAACACGTTCTACAATGACTGTCGGCTGAGAAATCACGGTACGAAGTGGGCCATTCGCCAACGCCGTGTCCCATTTATCGTTCGCTACGTGCGCAGCACAGCGGCGCATTTCACATCATGAGCATACCTCAGTGACGTCAGTCTACCCTGCAATTGGCATAAAGTTCTGACCACTCCTTCTTGGTGTTGCATTTGCTCTGTCAGTCAGTGTAAAATGTAAACTCTGTCATTGTTTATGGATTGTTAGTGGGTGCAAGAGGTACCATACCAGGGATGATGGTTGAGTTGTGAAAGAGTTTTGCCCTCAAGGTAAGCTACCTAGCCACGATTGCTGAGGTGACTGTGCATGGGTCTGTGCTTCCTTTAAGGAACCCACTGAGTCTCAGTTTCAGGAATAAAGTATTATATATATATATATATATATATATATATATATATATGTGTGGTATCCCTTAATCCCATAGTCCCCCAGTATGGTTAACATTTTTTCTCTCGGTACTCTGTTGTATGACTTCACTAGATCTACAAAACATAAACATGAACATTACTTGGAACATACTGAAAATCTGAACCTGACAGCCTCTCTGTGGTCTGAAACCACACTGGTTGTCATCCAACTTACTCTCAACCCCTGGTCTCACCCTCCCTTCCAAAATGCCAGTGAACCCCTTGCCTGGTATACTGATTAATGAGATATTGTACCTGGGTAGTTGTTGCAATCCTTCCTGTTCTCTTGCTTACAGATAGTTGCAATTACTGCTTTCATCCGATCAGAAGTTACCTTTCTAACATTCCATGCTAATCTTATTACTCTATGAAGCCATTTCATCCCTGCCTTCCCACTGTATTCCACCATTTCAAGGCTAATTTCATGTATCCCTGCTGCTTTATGAAAATGGAGTTTATGTACCATCCTTTCCACTTCCTCAAGCCTATTTCACCAGTATCATTGTCATCCTCCCTATGAACCCAGTTGTTCATGTTTTATACAAGAAGCACAATGTACATAACACAACTTAAAAGTTTATTTTCTCTTTTGGTAAAATACACAAAAATAAAGGAACTTGAGGATTGCTTCTTATTGAGGAGCACACACTAAACAATACCGTGAACAAGTTTGCTGTCTGAACAAGACGTATTTACATTTATACAACTTGGGTCCTATATGTACAATTGTGTCTATACTGACGATGTAGAGTGTCACTAATATGTGAAAGTCTCTGATAGATGATGGCTATCTAAGGTTTGGGAAGTCTGGCTTGAACGTAATGAAGTTCATTCTAGCAGAATGCTAAATGGTGTAGGCTCAGTTACAAGGAAGGCGGGAATCTTGAGGCAGTAGTTAGTCCGGAGGTGAGACCTCTCGATCAGAGTTCAGTCCGCCTATTCAGTCCACATTTTCAAGAGGGGTACCTCCGTGTCTGACTTACGGTGTAGAGCTGATCGCTGGACACAGCTGACTGCCTACAGAGGCAGAATTGACACTCCAATTTATACTGGCTGCCTGATGTCACAAGTTATGAGTCAGCGCTCTAGCTGGACACGCTCGTACATTCCAGGTGTTTCAAAACATGAGTGGGTTGTCTAGCTGCAAGGTGGAGGACAATACAACAGTTCACATCACCAAAATGATTTCCTTTAAACTTAAAAAGATTATCAAAGTATTCCTTCCACCTGTCTAGTGATTCTCTGGGACTATTATGAGTTCACTTGATTTACCCAAAACAGTATAAAATTCCTTTTTTCCTCCCTTTCTAAGATTGTTTATTACTGCCCATAAAGGTTTCCCTGCCACTTGACCTAGCCTTTCTAGATTATTACCAAAATCTTCCCACGACTTCTTTTTGGATTCAACAACTATTTGTTTTGCTCTGTTTCTTTTACCTACATACAATTCCCTGTTTGCATCAGTCCTTATTTGGAGTAATTTCTGATACACCTTCCTTTTAAGTTTACAGCCTGCCCTCATGCCATCATTCCATCAAGATATTGCCTTTTTTCTCATCTTTACACACAGTTGTTCCCAGGCATTCCCTAGCTGCTTTTACTACAGCATCCCTGTATGCCACCCATTCTCTTTCTATCTTCTGAACCTGCTTATTTTCTATTGTTTGGAACTTTTCACTAACCATACACATGTACTTCTGTCTAATTTCCTATATCTGGAGATTTTATACCCTGATTTGTCTGTGGACAGATTTCACCCTCTCTATCCTAGGCCCAGAGATACAGTATTTAGATCACTACAGATCAGACAGTGGTCTGTATCATTAAAAAATCCCTAGAATACCTGCACCTGTCTAACAGATTTCTGGATTCAAAGTCTGTCATGATATAGTTTATTATGGATCTGGTGCCTCTTACTCTCCCATGTGTAGCGGTGAGTAGCCTATCCTCGAAGAATATATGAATAACTGCTAATTCTTTACTAGCACAGACATCCAGTAAACATTCCTATTAGCTTTCATATCTTCCCCATATTTACCCATCACCTTTTTGTATTCTTCAGTTCCATTTCCAATTCTCGCATTGAAATCATCCTTTAGCACTATACCATCCTCGTTATTGACCCTGACAATAATGTCTCTCAGTGCTTCATAACACTTGTCAACTTCATCCTCGTCAGGACCCCCACGTGGTGAATACAATGAGAAAATGTTCATCCTAATTCCTCCAACAGATAAATATACCCACATCTTTCGCTCATTTACGTGCCTAACAGAAATTTACGTTGTGTGCAATGGTGTTCTTGATTAATTTTCCTACCCCATGTGGCTTAAGACCGGCTTGATAGCCATGCCGAAAAATCAGCAACAAACACAAACACACTGTGGGTTTCAGCCGGTGTCACCTTACCGTACTTGCTATGGCACGATCCTGTCAGCTTGGAACTCGTGTTTTAAATTCCTTTAATGGCAAATGTTTTATTTCTTCGATTGATGCTCTCAAGCCCATTTGAAATCAACCAAAAAGTTATATAATTGGCTAATTTCAGCAGGTGATAAAATGAAAATGGCATGAGATATTGAATTTTTTTCAAATGATTTATCAGTATGACCTACTTTCTAATGCTCATATACCTGGTTCATGTTGTTTCCAACCACCCTGTATAAAAGAGATTGTAAAGCTGTTCCTAGAGACAGCTTTTCTAGGTCATTGATCTCAACATATGGCCCTAGTTGCTGCTGTGCATCAATCTTATATGTGCTTGGTAAAGGTTTTCTCTGCTACCTGTGAAGTTAGTCCCAAGTGACTACATCAGTTTTCAAATTCCAGCTGATCATTGTCAGAAGTGAAGATGTCTGTCTTGAATAGGTTTCCTCCTCTTCTAAATTTCATGACCTTAGTTTTTGCTGTGATTATCTCTAATCCATTCCTTTGTGACCATTTGTAAAGCCTGTCTAATCCACCCAGAAGAGCTAATTTATCCTGTGAAAAGCTTATTATATCATCCATGTATAGCAGTATTTCTATTCCTTCCAAGATGATCAAGAGGACAAATTGGGGCAAATATTCATTTATAGGAAGGGGAGTTAGGGATTGGAATAACTTACCAAGGGAGATGTTCAATAAATTTCCAATTTCTTTGAAATCTTTTAAAAAGAGGCTAGGAAAAAACACATAGGGAATCTGCCACCTGGGCGACTGCCCTAAATGCAGATCAGTATTGATTGATCGATCTCCTGTACTACATCGTGAGTCAGAAGATTAAATAATACTGGGCTCGAAGGGTCACTTTGAAGCATGCTTTCATTTGAACTATGATGCCAGACTGATGCACTTCATCACTAATAGTCAGCAGGTTGAAGCTTAGCACTTTCTCTAACGGTTGTAGCACGGGATTTTCATGCCCCAGAGTTGCACTGAGTTTTCCGACCAGTATATTCCTGTCAACTCCAATCACTTTGGCACAGTCTACGAAGGTTGTGTGCATGTATTCCTCTTCTGTACTTAGTGTGTCCCATATGATTGTGAGCACCCTATCAATGGGCTGTGTCATGGATCTTCCAGGTATGAAACCATATTGCTCATGAAGCATTTACAGTACATCAAAATCTGTGTTAATATGCAGTTCAAAATAATCTTTGAGAATATCTCAAAAGGTGTGCATTCCAGTTCAGTTCCACAGTATGCATTTGGTGTACCTCTTAGGCCTTTACCCAACTACAGATCAAAATACTAGGTAGAAACTAGAACAGCAACAAACTGGAATTTCAATATTTTCTTAGTTTATAGGTTCATCATATATACTATAGTTTGCATATACTCTGCAAGCAGATTTATTTCGGGTTTTATGTTCCCAGCTAAGCCTTACCTTAACAGTTCCAAGGTGCAATAATCGGCATGGTTGAGATGCTCGCACAATGAATTCAGGCCCAATGCAAGTATTGGGGCACCGGTATTTGTCAGGTGGTGCTCCAGGTCTATACAGCCTAGAGGGTGCTCGTTGTACTGGATGTCTTCTTTCACTACGCTCCTTAGAACTGAACAAATGCATGAAAATTAGAATATTTTGATTAATTTCAAAACAGTGTCAAACATAACAGACAGAACATTTCATCTCTGAATATCAAAAGAAACAAAAGAAGAAGCAATATAGATTAATTAAAAGACAACAAAGATTTAGAAAAGGATAATATTCTAACATCAAAATGCAATCATACTTTGAGGATATTAGCAGATCATTAGGAAATGGGAGTTCAAGGTAGTACCATGGTATTATATATCGCTAAAACATTTTAGGTCACACCACATGATATTGTACTCCAAAAACTAGCTTCAGCAGAAAAAGTAAGGTGGGTAAATATATGGTTTTATAGAAGCCCTATAGGATAATTGTCACCTTTTTGTATGGCATTTATCAGGGTTTTTCCCCAATTTGGTTTAAGTCGCACCTATACAGACAGATTGTATAGGGATTATGGAATAGGAAATGGCTAGGAGTGGGAAAGAAGTGACTGTGGTGATAGGGCTGACTGGGAAGGAAGTATCTATGGTCTTAATTAAGGTGGTGGTATTGGGAAATGATAGATAAACTTTTCTTCAGGGCTACCTAATTAAGGTATAGCCCCAGCATTTTGCCTAGTGTGGAAAACCATGGAAAATCATCTTCAGGGCTACCAACAGTGGGGTTCACACCCACTATCTACTGAATGGAAGCCTGCAGCTACGCAAGACCTGAACTGAGTAGCCAACTCGCTCGATTAAGCACAAATGGTTATTTGATTAAAAGATATAAATAAACAGATGCAAATCTTCTTCGTGGCTTTCTGTCCAATTTCTCTGGGATGGGTACTCTGAGTGGATTTGACCCAGTTTTACAGTGAAGTGCCCTTCCCGACACCAACCCTGTGAGAAAGGGCGTATTCACAATTGCATGTTTCTCTGGTGGTTAGTAGTGTGGTATATTGTGTGTGAATAAAGAGGTGTGTATTACTGTAAGATGAACACAAACACCCAGACACAGAGAAATTAACCAGATGCAGTTAAAGTTCCCAGTCTGGCCAGGAATTCAACACAGGGCCCTCTAAACTAAAGACCACTATGCTGACTAGGAGATGGACATATAAACAAATTTTGTCTCATAAAAAAGAGAAGAATAAAAATAAAGTAAGTTCAAATAGTCTTACATGCTACATTTTAAGATAAACATGACAAATTCATAGAAAAATACTTTCATAAGGTACAATGTAAATCTATACATGATACATGCTCATAATAACTTCAGTTTAGTTTAAATAAATAAATAAATAAATAAATAAATAAATAAATAAATAAATCATCACAGAGGAAGAGGGCTCGTGAAAATATAAGTCAGTGGAGGAATTTATTAAAATGGAGCTTTCATTTAGGAGGCCTATTTACAAAAACATACAAATAAATGCATTTTATGATGAGGACATTTTTTCTATTCAATAAACTAAACTTACCTCTTGGGAAATGTAGAAGCAACACTACTGACACCAGAAGTCATCTTCAGAGTATCATTGCCATATATGAGAGGTTTGGATGATGAGTTTACTGGATCTTTTTGCTTGATGTTATTCTAAAAAACATATAAGAAATATACAGTTAATATATGAAATAAATATCTGATAATTTTTTTAAACAATTATCTTGAATTTCAAAATGAGGTAAACAGTCACTGTATAGGATATACTGCAGAACCAATATCAATATATACAACATCTGCAAAGTTATGTAACGTGCTCTGGATACAAACTATTCTTAAATTCCCACATTTCACAACAATTATGTCTCAGATTCTTCAACCAAATAAATTCTTTGAAGCATTTATTACATATACAGGGTAGTAAAGGATGAATATATTCACATTAAATAGTCTTGCATGCTACATTTTAACATAGTATAAAAAAATGATAAATTCTTGAAAAATACTCTCATAAGGTACAATGTAACTTAAATCTACATGATACATGCCCATACTAACTTCAATTCAATTTTAGGGAAAAGTTAAATAAATCAATCAATCAATCAATCAATCAATCAATCAATCAATCAATCAATCAATCAATCAGATATGCATTTAGGGTTGTCACAAAGGTGGCAAGTGACCTATCAGTTGTTTACCTAGCCTTTTCTTAAATGATTTCAAAGAACTTGGAAATTTACTGAACATTCCCACTGATAATTATTCCAATCCCTAATTCCTCTTCCTATAAATTAATATTTGCCCCAATTTGTCCTCTTGAATTCCAACTTCATCCTTATACCTTTTCTACCTTTAAAAGCTCCACTAAGGCTTATTGTCTATTAATGACAATCCACATCATGTCTCCACTGACAGCTTGGAACATGCTGCTTAATCAAGCAGCTTATCTCCTCACTCCAAAGTCTTGCCAGCAAAAAAGTTGCAACATTTTCATAACACCACTCTTTTGTTGGAAATCACCCAGAACAAAAAGTGCTGTTTTCCTTTGGATCGTTTCCATTTCTCGTATTATGGTAAGTAATTCTGGTGTGAGTCCCATTCACTGGAACTATACTCTACTTGGAGTCTTACCAGAAACTTAAACAGCCAGTCCTTCATCCTTACTGCCATCCCTATATAACCTCATAACCATATGAAAAGATCTGTAAACTTCATTTTCAACATCGATAATGTAATCAACCAAATGTAAATCTTTCCTTAGCTATATTAACACCTAGCTAGTTACAGTAATCCCCATGAGGTACGTACTATCACCCCCATCAACACAGTAATTAAAACTGTGAGACTTCCCTCAATTTTTTTTTTTACAAACAGCTTCACGTTGCACCAACGCAGATAGGTCTTATGACTATGATTGGACAGGAAAGGGCTAGGAGTGGGAAGGAAACGGCCATGGCCCTAATTAAGGCACAATCCCATATTTGCCTGGTGTGGAAATGGGAAACCACGGGAAACCATCTTCAGAGCTGACGATAGAGGGGTTCAAACGCACTATCTCCCGAATAGTGGATCCTGGCCGCATCAAGCGACTGCAGCTATCGAGCTCTGTGACTTTCCGTCTTGGTGAAACTTACAACCTGACTTTTCATCCGATTTCACAACATTGTCAAGGTCGTCCTGCAGTAGCCCACAATCCTGTAACAAATATTGTACGCCTATAACATCATCTGCAAAAATCCTTATCTGTGATTCCAGTTCTTTACTCATGTCATTTATATATATTATATAGCAAGAAAACATAAAGGTCCAATAATTATGCCTTGCAAAATTTATCTGAGTCCTCATTTCTAGAAATTTACCCACCCATTCAACCACTCTTTCGTCTAGTCCAATAACCCTCATTTTTGTCAGCAGTATCCCATGATCTACTCCATCAAAGGCCTTGGATAGGTCAGTAGTGATAAAGTCCTTTTGACCTCCTAAATCTAAAATATCTGCTATATCTTGCTGGAACCCTAGAAACTGAACATCGCTGGAATAACCTCCCCTAAACCCGAACTGCTTTCTATCAAACTAGTTAGTAATTCTGCAAATGTGTCTAATGTGATCAGAAAGAATGCTTTCTCAGTGCTTACAAGCAACACATATCAAGCTGACTGGCCTTTAATTTTCCACTTTTTGTTCATCACTCGTTCTATTGTACATGGGCATAAGATAAAAAGTCATATCTGTACAGGCCTTTTACCCTTGAGTTTTCTTTAACCTACACCATGGCATGTCGAGATGATAAGATGACCTGGCACCATAGGTATGCATGGTGTTCCGACATCCTGGCAAATCATATCTTTAATCTTTAATAAACTGCAAAAGTTATGTTTACCACCAATTTAGTGCAATGTACTATAGTATCATTGCGCTACGACCACATCATGGTTAGGGGTCTGAATGGGGTTAGAAATTAACTTATTATTTGATAGGGTAGATCAGGGCCTCTCAGGGTCCATGCGCCTCGTGCATGCACTGTGCACGGTGCAAAAGACGACTTCGCTTGGTTGCCCAGAGCGCAGACCCGCACTCCTCGATTTGGAGCAATAGCGCTGTCTCTTTATTTCCCCACGCCTGTTTCGCTCGCTCCCTCTGTCTCCCTCTTTCTCACTTGCTCCGTAGCGCTCCAAATCCGAGCCGAGTTGAGCCTGCTTGGCCGAGCAGCCCAGAGACGAAGCGTTGGTCCGAGCCGAGCCCAGTGGAACCGATGCACATTGCGCGGAGCTCTTGCGCCTCGATTTGCACGCGTGAGATTTTGGACGTTTGAGAGCCCCTGGGGTAGATTATAAGAGACTACTAGCAAAAATGAGTGCAACTGGACTTGACAAAATAATGACTGAATGGGTGGCTATGTTTCTAGAAAACAGAACTCAGAGCATTAGAATAGGCGAAGCTTTATCTGTCCCTGTAATAATTAAGAGGGGAATTCGGAAGTATTATTGGTCCTTTAATATTTCTTATATATCAATGATATGTGCTTCCCGGCCAGGTCAGGGATTTATCTCTCGACCTGAGGGCTGGTTCGAGATCCACTCAGCCTACGTGATTAGAATTGAGGAGCTATCTGACGGTGAGATGACGGCCACGGTCTCGAAAGCCCAGAATAACGTCCAAGAGAATGCGTCGTGCTGACCACACGGCCCATCGTAATCTGCAGGCCTTCGGGCTGAGCAGCGGTCGCTGGGCAGGCCAAAGTCCTTTCAAGGGCGTTAAGTGTCGTGGGGCGGGGGGATCAATGATATGTGTAAAGAAGTGGAATAAGAGATAAGGCTTTTTGCAGATGATGTTATTCTGTACAGAGTAATGAACAAGTTACAAGATTGTGAGCAACTCCAAAATGACCTCAAAAATGTTGTGAGATGGACAGTAGGCAATGGTATGACGATAATCTGGGTTAAAAGTTAGGTTGTGAGTTTCACAAATACGAAAAGTCCTCTCAGTTTTAATTACTGTGTTAATGGGGTGAAAGTTCCTTTTGGGGATCATTGTTAAGTACCTAGGTCTTAATATAAGGAAAGATCTTCATTAGGGTAATCACATGAATATGATTGTAAATAAAGGGTACAGATCTCTGCACATGGTTATGAGGGTATTTAGGGGTCGTAGTAAAGATGTAAAGGAGACGGCATATAAGTCTCTGGTAAGACCTCGACTAGAGTATGGTTCCAGTGTATCGGACCCTCACCAGGATTACTTGATTCAAGAACTGGAAACAATCCAAAGAAAAGCAGCTCGATTTGTTCTGGGTGATTTCCGACAAAAGAGTAGCGTTACAAAAATGATGCAAAGTTTGGGCTGGAAAGACTTGGGAGAAAGGAGACGAGCTGCTCGACTAAATGGTATGTTCTGAGCTGTCATTGCACTCTGTCAGTTGAGAGATGGCGTGGAATTACATCAGTAGACGAATAAATTTGAGTGGTGTCTTTAAAAGTTGGAAAGATCACAATATGAAGATAAAGTTGGAATTTGAGAGGAAAAATTGGGGCAAATAATTCGTTTATGGGAAGGCGAGTCAGAGATTGGAATAATTTACCAAGGGAGTTGTTCAATAAATTTCCATTTTCTTTGCAATCATTTAAGAAAAGGCTACGAAAACAACAGATAGGGAATCTGCCACCTGGGCGACTGCCCTAAATGCAGATCAGTAGTGACTGATTGATTGAAATTACCAGCATTTCACCCTAATGTGGCAGCGAGCTCTACAGTTGGACTGCCACACATTTCCAAGTGCTCCGTTGAGACACCACTGCAAGCTTCCCGTGTAGGACAATACAGTGACAGTGCGTTGGGGAAGGGATGTACCTCCATTTGTAAAAATGCCTGCCTTTGCTTTTGTTCGTTTATGTGTTTATTTTTTACTTTTAAGTGAAGTTTTACGTGCCTGTTGATATCGTGATCAAAGCCACAGTTTCTTCAATGTTACCTTGAATCAGAACCACAGGAACGCAACTTTTCATTTCATTTCGCATTGTTTTGGCCCGGATTCGAATCACCGCTCTGGTGGGAAGCCAGCGACAATGTAACGAGGCTATCAGGCTCGAGGTTGTTAGTGACAAAAGGAATACCTCTGCTAACTTTGCTATATACAATCATTCTGCACGGGATCATCCCAATACATCGGTCGATGCTACAGACACACATTTGAAAGAATGATAAGAATCAGTTCACGAAGAGCGAGCGCATTTTCCGCTGTTTATGTCTACCTTTTCCGATCTACCGATGTGGAGGAACATACTATCATTATTCTCTGCTCAGTTCTGACGGATTAAATGAGTGCCAAGTACACCATGTTGCAGCAGACAGAATTATAAGCCACGATGTGACCAACTAATGCTTAATGATAAACAAAATTATGGCTAATATAACTTCGTAAAATGGTAATAGTATCTTTATTCTTATACAGAGTACACAACAGATGCACGGCAAAGGTCCGTGCGCTTTCAAAATCTACAAATATCTGATCTTCAGCCACCAAGCAAATTCAGCACATACTTACGGTCAGTTGCACGTCATTGATGCAACGCTTGATAACATTCTACGATACTAGAATGCCAAGAAGTCACTGGCATCTAACAATCTACAAACATTTTCGATGTAGTTGCCATTAATCCTTATAAACGTCACATCATAAGAAAGCCAGAGAAATATTGGCAAACACAGCAGGCAGGCAAACGGTAGATTTTTGTTGGTCATTTTGGAATTGCTGAGATCGATTCAAATCGTAACTTATTCTGAGATATGCCGTATAACCTTGTTCACAGGACAATTCTCAATAACGTTCCAATGTGTTAGGATACTGCCCAGACACTCGTTTCAAAATATTTCGTTGTTCTATGGCTCATTCAATGTTAATACAACAGTATTGCTGTTATGGACCTACAAGGAGTGAAAACACCCCCTCTGAGACACCCATAATTCCTCGTGATTAAGGGATATTATACTGTACTTTGTAATGTATTATGAAAGACAGATAAAAAGGATGAGACATTTTTGCCCGTCAGTTATTAAAATAACTACATAACATTTTATTTTACATAAATAGATTCGTAGGGAGGAAGCATAATGGCATGAACAGCCATCGCTTCGTTGCCTTCCTTCATTTTCCTTCTTCTGTGGAAGGAAGCCTTTCGCAGTCCCTCACTCTGTGAACCGCCGGCAGCTCACTTCTGTAGTGAAGTCATCTACAGTATTTATTTGTTGCGTGCGTGTTTTTAGCCTTTAGATCAGTGCGCAGTTATCTTGTGCTGAGTGAGAGTTGGTTGTATATTGCATAGTATTTGTGAGTTCTGTTATTTTCATACTGTACAGAAGTTGTTACTGAAAATTTCGGTGTTGTGATGTGCAGCGATACGTCATGGCATAACTTGTATTGAAAAAAAATAATTGCCGTGTGTTTTATTTGTGCTTGGTTATTGTTATTTAGCTGTTCTTTCTTCTTAAGCGCATTTTAATTTTACCACTTTTTTACGACTGAATTTAATTTTTACTATTGCTTTTGTGAGCGATATGACAGCACAGTAGTAGGCCTACCCCGCGTTTCCTTTGGAAATTTATTAAATGCAATTAAATGCATCCCTAACCCCTTGAGCCCATAGAAAATATTATTTTTCTATTTTCTGCCCCAATTTACCTTACCTTTCAATGCTGAGATTTTATGTGCCGTAGTTTACCTCTGATTCTGTACAAACCAAAAACACCCCATGCAAACACCCCGTTCCCTTTAGTGCATAAAAAGAATTTGCAGCATAGTTTCTTCCGCTTTTTATCTTGAACTTAAATGCTGAATTTTACAAATTTATATGCTGCCGTTTTCCCGTGATGATGTTGAGCAGAGCCGTTCGATATGGCAACCCTGTTGTCATAAGAACAATACTGTTTACTTAACATGGAATGAACTATAGGGCCAGGAACTTTAAATACAGCACTAGCAGCACAGGCCATTAGTATATAGTATAATACTTACTATACAACATTTTGATTTTTTAAAGTATACGCTGAATGAATGGCTATTCAAGATGCACCTTTTATCCAGATCTTAAGTTTTATGGATGTCGGAAATTATCAGTCTTACTAAATATGGGAGAAGTCTTGCGCTCTGAAGTGAATGCTGGTCTTTGCTGGTCAAGAATGTCTATCACGTTAAACTCAACCTTTGGTTTACAAGGCCCTAAATGAGTCCAAGTCCTATCAGAACGATTGGTACACAGTTAAAGGGTCTGCAAATATTACGACGTCGCGTGGTCAAAGTAACGTCTACCACAGATATGATGCTCATTATTCACAAACTGGTTCGCCGTTTCTCATACTAGATAGTTGTTTAATTGTATTTATGAGACTGGGTGAAGCCATCAGACCATGATTAAAATCCTTGGATGAGTCGAAAATTGAACTGACGGTTTCTGGTCTACTCAATATCGCAGGGTTACCCGGTTAAAACGTATTGCAGCTCTAACCAAACACCTATAAATACTGAAACCAAGTAGATTCTGACAGTGTTTATACTTGCGAGTCAAGGAAAGGTAAACAGAGACAGTCACGCTAAGAACCCGGCAGAACTTACGTGTACAGCAGTCGAAGAAGCTAGGATAAAATTTATCTCACGTCGGAATGTCATGGCTCGATTCCAATGAGTGGTCCCAGGAAGAATATTATCGTCACGAACTTCACGCTACTTTCAGTCCCACTGTTCATCATAATACGAAACTTCGCGTCGCAGACAGTTTTAATTCAATGTTAGGTTCCACTGGCTGTGGACCTTTCCAGTGGGAAAAAAGGTAGATTATTGCAATACTTGAAGACGTCCTCTACTTTAGGGTGGGAATCCTTTATCGCACATTACTTTATACAACAACAATAACAAATTAGAATAGGCCTACAGATTTACCACCGCGTGGCTCCTTGACTGTATGGGCAGCGTCGAGGTCTTCGGTTTAGAGAGTACCGGGTCACATTCCCTTCCAGGTCGCGATTTTAATCGCATCTGTTAATTCGTCCCAACATACTCCTATTTATACACAGAGACCGCACTACCAAACGTCACAGAAACACGCAATAGTGAATACATCGTTCCATATAAGGGTGGCGCCAGGAAGGGCGCCCAGCCGTAAAATAGTGCGGAGTCCACATATACGACACAGTTTGCACCCGTGAAGACACTAGGGTGTGGGAAAGCTGAAAGAAGAAGAAAAAGACAGTTTTACCATCGCATACCCCTGCGGACCAGTTTAAGAAAATCGAACAATTAGGCTGGGCATGCTGTCTCTCTTAACATGAGAAAATTCAATATTCTATACTGTATGCAGATCATTGGTTGGGCAACAGTCATCTTAACAGGCCCAACGCCCTTAATGGACTGAGTGGACGACAGGTTTGGATATCTCTAGTTTTTTAGATGGTCTACTTTGTTAATAGTTAAACAACCATTATTACACAGTGTGATTCAGCAGCCTCTTCCAATATCGTTTGCTGCAGCCCAACTAACGTACACATGGTTATAAGGGTGCTATTCCCCTGCAGATGTACTGTATGGTACTAATGTTCAGTTAGCACATTTTGCACACAATACTGAACCCTAGCGAAACCCTCTGATTAATTCTACTGGCCCGGGGAGTGGGTGTTTGTGTTTGTCCCAACACTTTAATCTTCATATTCATACAACACACTACACTATCAACCACCACAGAAACACGCAATAGTCATTATATCCCTCCATATAGAGTTGGCGTCAGGAAGGACATCCGGCCGTTAACAGGGCCAAATCCACATGTGCGACACAGTTCGCACCCGCGACCCCACAGGTGTGGGAAAAGCGGTAGAAAAAGTAGAAGAAAAGACTGAACCCTAGCGAAATGTTATATCATCCGTTCACAAAACATGACGTCTTGAAATCATGTAGCAACGTTCTTTTACCTTGTAACTATGTTAATGTGTCGTGCCTCGTGACCGGGTGTAACGAAGAGGGGAATCAATGCATAAAACTAGTAACAGTGCAGTAATTAATGTCTTAATAACACCGAATCGAACGGCGCATGTACTCTGCTCTCGTCATACTACCAGCATGTCCCAAGCAGTGTAGCGTAGGGAACGTGGTTAGGCGTTCGCCTGGCGATCGACGGAATGTACCAGCAGCGGTTCGAATCATGCATCGTTGAAATATTTTTGCATCGGTATGATGATTGAATACGTAAACACAGGCCTACGTTTGCAACGTTCAAACAGTAGAATGACGTTGTTATTCATCTTGTGCCCTGCGCATACTCCGCTGGTTAGGGCCTGAATGTACTGTAATCTCTACTGTCATTCGGCATGTTTTCCACAGAGGAATACGTTGACATGCTCCTCATTTATGGGGAAGCAAGACAAAATGCGTGCGAGGCACTACGTCTGTACCAGGAACGATATCCTGACAGGCGACACCCGGCTACTACGACATTCCGCAGTGTTGAAAGACGCCTAAGGACAACAGGCGTGATTTACAACCAGCCACCAGTCCGCGATAGGCCCGTTACATCGGGGGTGAAACCAGAAGAGGCCGTTCTGGAGACAGTTCGTAATAATCCACACAGTACAAGGGCGACTGCACGACAGGTGAACACCAGCCAGCCGTCCGTCTGGCGAATACTGCATGAATATAAATTTCTCCCATACCATCTTGAGCAACACCAAGAGCACCACGGGCGGGATTTCGAAGCTCGAATGGACTTCTGTCGGTGGCTATTAGGCAGGCTGGACAATTATGCAGCATTCGTATCGCATATCTTGTTCTCGGACGACCGCACTTCCATAATAATGGGAACGTCAATTGCCACAACATGCACTATTTGAGTCCGGACAATCCTCACTGGGTGCGACAGGCGGCCGATCAAGTACGATGGGAAGTGAGTGTTTGGTGTGGAATCTTGGGGAATCGCCTGATTAGACCTTATTTCTTTGAGGGACATTGGACGGGCCCACACTACCTGCACTTTCTGCGTCAGGAACTCCCACTGCTGCTGGAGGATGTGGCCTTGCACGATCGTTTCAACAGGATGGAGCTCAACCACATTCGACTTTGCACGTTTGTAACCATCTGAACGAGGAACTGCCAAGGAAATTGACAGGACGAGGAGGCCCTGTTTCTTGGCCCGCCAGACCGGATTTAACACCGTTAGACTTCTTCTTGTGGAGACATATGAAGAACGTCGTTTACACTCAAGCGCCGGAAAACCCCGACCAGTTCCGGCAACTCATCACCGACGCCTGCTGAGCAATTACACCTAGAATGCTTCAGCGCGCAAGAGAATCTACTGGGCATCGGGCCCGAATGTGCACAGACCAAAACGGTCATCACAACGAGCATTTCATCGTTCTTTCTTACTCGGTTTATCCTCCAGGGTTGGTTTGTCCCTCGGACTCAGCGAGGGATCTCACCTCTACCGCCTCAAGGGCAGTATCCTGGAGCGTGTGACATTGGGTCGGGGGATACAACTGGGGGAATGACCAGTACCTCACCCAGACGGCCTCACCTACTATGCTGAAAAGGGCCCTTGTGGGGAGGAATTGGAAAGAGCCTCCGGGGGTGGCAGCTAATCACATTAACCACTACACCACAGAGGCGGACACAACGAGCATTTGCTGCGATAAAATATTGTCAGGGCAGTTGTGTTCCTATTAGTTCCGATTTGTATTTGTCCGGCCTGCTAACTACTGTAATCGGCCCTTCTTAGGGCCACAAACGCATTCATTCACACACAATTTGCATGATTGAACTTACACTGTATGAGGTACGTATTAAACAAATATTTCAAAAAATTGTAATCTTCGCCCCGGATTCTAACCTCACACCTGACATGCAAACCCACTCCGCCACGCCTTTACCAACTACACTACGATTCCGCACGGCATACTGGACAGCTTATAGCATTTACTGCGATCACAATATCAATTTAGTGTTTCGCCGGCGTGTCAGGTTCATATGATCTAGAAGGCCCACGCATGTCTTCCAGTGTTTAATACGAGTATAATATTACGGCGTCCTATCATGGTGAGGCAGTAAATACCAAGGTATACTTTTGTGTTGTCTGAAAATGCCGGCAGGGCATATGTTTTCAGGACGGAATGAATATTGTGGTTTGCATAAAACTACATTGAAAGGGGCGGCTGTATCACGCTGAATATTATATTATAAACCAAATACCAGATAACAAATCACCAATATAGACACATAGTCTATGCTTACATCTCTCTTTAAGTCATCTGCGGTCAATTTTAGTACAGTGTCTTCGGCTTGAGTGTATACTAAAATAAATATTAATATCTTGTAAAGAAAAAAGAGATAATAATTGGCGGTTTGGTTCTACAAGTAGAGAAACTCAAAATGATTTTTTTTAAAACATAAATGTAATACACCTCGATACGCGCACCATTAATGGCGTGATAGACGTCGAAACTGTATACAAATACAATAGAGACAATACGCGACACTGAGCGAGATATCGAGGGACAGCTATGGGAGCTCTCTCTAGCGAGTAGACCTGAAAACTACTGATTCTGTCATAAGAGCACGTGTATTTTTGTGTGAGGTTTTCAGTGAGTTGACATAATTAAATAGTAGCGTGTGTCATTCCTTGATATCTCCTCTCAACATGAGGAGAAAGGTATGTGCTGTGTTTGGCTGCAGTAACTATGAAGTAGAGAAGGATGCGCGGTCGTTCTTCAGGTTCCCTCGTGACAAGAAAATGTAAGTAAAATTGTGTTTGCATATATATTCTTCCAGTGACAAAGATCTTTATAGTACTTCATAATCTTCTGACCTGCTCTACCCATATTTTAACTGGCTTAAAATTTAATACGCGTATTTTATTCTATAGTGCAGCAGTTAACCTTCAATACCGATGTGTTGTTGTAGGTGTGATCTGTGGGTTTTGAAATGTCACAGAAGTGATTTGAATAAGGCGTACAAGAAAGAAGGGACGTTACGCTTATATAAGAATTATAAGATCTGTTCAGATCATTTCCAGGCCAGCGACTTTAGAAATCCTCGACTATACAGCCAAGGCTATGTTACATTTTTACTCTAATTGTGCGTAAATATTCCTCAAAGTATCACTATCGACAACATTTTCATACTTTTCTTTCTTTTATCCCTCTTCTCAGATTAAAGCCGGGATTTTACAGATTTTCTTTCTGTTAGTAGGCTTCATGTTTAGAGGAAAATTGTCCAGCTATTAAATGTGTAAGGAATGTGCCGATATTTTTATTGACAAGTGTCTTAATGTGATGATACAATGTTTTTAAATGAGAAAAAAGACAGGTCCAACCGTAAGAGTTCAGGCATGAATGCTAAAGCTAAAAAAGTAATGCATAAATGAAAGATCCAGCCATTTCACAGCAGTCCATTTCACATCTTGTTTATATGTCTAATTTCAGTCTTTGAATAATAACCTTATAAATAATTCTTCATTCATTTATCCAGAATTGCTTTAGCAACTTCGAAGTTAATATCTCAATAACACTTTCTTTCTAGACGTAATTTATTTATCCATTTCCGTATATACTTTTCCATTGATATTTGAATTTAGCGCAATTTTTTCAGGTCAAGTCACTAGGAGCGCCACCGTCGAATTGTCTCCCATTTTAGCAAGGCTAAATCCGTAAGTGCCGCGTATTGTCTCTACTGTATTTGCTGTATACCACCACTCTCCATGTGTTGCATTGCAGGTGTAGCATTTGTGATAGTTGCTCGAATGGTGCATTTAAATGTGACAACTGCTATCAACGTGTGAATTTTTAATTAAGCAAGCATCCCAACATACAGCTAGCCTGCGAGATACTGAAAGTACCCACCTCTCTCCCGTATTTGAAGGTTAAGCAGTTCAGAGCGCTGCGCAACACAGCACGCGTCCCGCTATCTGTCTGTATGGCTTGTACAACGTCGTTTTCGGCTGGAGTATCAACTGCGAGTAAGTGACGATGTTCCCCACGTACATATCCATCAGAAAATGGCACAGACACCTTCGAGAAACTGGCAGATCATTTTCGATATCGAGCCATAACACCAAGCACGCCGACGTGGGGAAAAGTGCAATACAGATTCGGCGTCTGTCATACCATTAATGATGCGCATATCGAGGTGCATTAGGTATGTAAAGAAACATTTTGAATTTCTCTACTTGTAGAACCAAACCGTCAAGATATTACTGCTCAAGATATCCATTTGTATTTTATTATACATTCAAGCTGGACACCCTTTATTTCATATACGCATGCATTTGCCCATTTTTATGACATTGCAGCACCCTTCTGGAATATGAAATAATTGAAATGTACCACTCCGAAAAGTTGTAAAGAATGGTATTTCAGATACGAAACACCTTCAATAAAAATGCGATCCCACTGAAAGAGTGCCGTATGAATAAATGCTTTAACCGAATTCTACAGCGCTTTTAATACAATATTCATAAATTGAAGCTTAAGGGTCAGCCAGTTGGAAAAAAAATCTGATTAATATCCATTTGCTTTACGTCGCACCGACATAGATAATTCTTATGGCGACGATGTGAGAGGAAAGGTCTAGGAATGGGAAGGAAGCGGCCGTAGCCTTAATTAAGGTACAGCCCCAATATTTGCCTGGTGTGAAAATGAGAAACCACGGAAAACCATCTTCAGGGCTGCCGACAGTGGGGTTCGCACCCACTATCTCCCGGACGCGAGCTCAGAGCTGCGCGCCCCTACTGATGAATATTACAACTGTGTCTAGAACACTGGCAACATCCTGAACGCAGAAATGAAATCCGACCAGTGAATTATTGTCTCGTAATACGAGAGGGCAGGTAAGGTAGAAACGTAAGGAGATATTCGGAGACTAGATGAGTTTTTTATCGTATTACTGAGCTGTTGCACTGGCTATGAGCCAGGCGATCTGATGCCTTTGATAGCTCAACAAGACGGTATCTGATGGCAGTTGTTAGCTACTGATGAGAAATTAATTTCTTTCCTTTCAGCAAGAGTTTGAGAGTATCAAATTCCTGGCAAAAAATTTGAAACTAAATTGGGATATCAGTTTGATTTCCAGAGAAATGTAGGAAACACGTGAAAAGATACTGGCTCTACCGAATCGAAAAGAGCAAGACCATGTATGTGACATTCATATACCTTAAAAAGTCATTTGAGAACACTAACAGATCCAAGATCTTAGAGATTCTGGAGGTAATGGGAATGAAATGCACATAGAGAACGGTTATAACTACAACCTATAGTGAAACCAAACTGCAATGACAAGGATCGAGGGATATCCAAAATTTTGAGGTAGCATAGCAGCGTGTCCTCTTTCGTATAGAGAACAGGTCGTAAAATAAATCTAAGGGGGAAAAAGACAAGGAATCACAGTTGAAAGAGAAATTAAAACTTGGAAGATTTGTCACTTATTCTGTGTCTACAAAGATCTGTGGAAACTGCTGATAAATATAATTTTGGAGGACTACAAGATTAACATGTAAAAAATTGAAACAAATATCGCATGGAAGTAATGTAATGCAATGTAATGAAAACATATTTTGCGGAAAGTATCTCATTCAAGGAACCAGGCATAAAATAATCAATGATGACGGAAACAAGGCTGTAAAATGTGAATAATAATATTAATTCGGAATACAATGCGACGGGGGGTCGATTCTTTATCAATGCTAACGGAGGGAATTTTGAACACTTCATGTAAGAAAGAATTCCATGTGGTATGTTGATACGTTCTGTTCATGTGTGTTTAGAGTGATTAAGAGTTGTAAAAAATTAGTTCTAACATGATTTTTTTAATGTTACTTCTTTTACATTGTTTTTACGTCGGACCGACAGAGATAGGTCTCATGGCGACCATGGGACAGGAAAAAGCTAGGCGTGGGAAGGAAACGGCCGTGGCCTCAATTAAGATACAGCCCCAGCATTTGCTTGGTGTGAAAATGGGGAAAACCACCTTCAGTGCTGCCGATAGTGGGGTTCGAACTCACTATCTCCCGAATGCAAGCTCACAGCTGCGTGACTCTAAACGCACGGTCAACTCGCTTGGTCAACGTACACTAGTGTCCAAAAGTTAAGCATAATCACTAAACGAGGGCATACCGCTTGATAAGAACGTCAGACGGATTGCTGAACAAACGGAAGTTCACTCACACACCATATGTCACACAACTTGTCCAGATATTGCTAAACTTAATGAGTCGTAAGAACATCCTATTTGTATCCCTGGAAGAGTTAATCAGGCGCGATTAAAATCTCCAACCCGGCCGGGAATCGAACCCTGAGCCCTCTGAACCGAAGGCCTCAACGCTGACCATTCAGTCAAGGAGTCGGACCACCTAGATTTAATACTACTGGTTATTAAATGTATCACAGGTTAGGAGAACCAAGTGTGCAAGTCAAAAATAGTGAAAAAATGCATGCGATGTAGTCAGGGGGGTCTCTTCCCGCATCGCGCTCACTTGTTTCTCTCCCTGTCCGCCTTCTGCGTGACATCATGTGATATGAGACAGCGGTCGCCCGTCCTGCTGACACGTATTACCACTACAGTCTAAAAAGGTCATAACTTATGAACCATTCATGCAAATAATGTCCTGACAAGGTTATTGTAATCCTTATAAAATACTGGAGGAGGTCAAACAATTTATTTTGATGAGGAACTCGAGGATAATATACACATATTTATTTAATTTTAAGGAGTTATATTTTTTACCGCGTACTGTAGCACAAAATCGCTTCTAGAGGGCAGCCGGTTGGAAATAGGTATGTGCCATCGCGGACTTTTTTGTAGAGGATTCTATGCTCTGCATTTCGTACACTTACACTTGGGGTCTATCGTTGATGGTTCATGCAGCGTAAGCCAAGAAAGCAAGTGACCGACCGACCGACATTTTTGTCTCTTTCTACGTATTTACTGTATATCGGATCACGGATACATAATAATTTTATAGTGGTTCACTACGTGAACAGTGTTCGTGTTGTCAGTATCTGAAGTAGAACCACTGTACTGATTAAAATGCAGTCAACATATTATGGAAACGTGTGTGGTGCTATAAATTGTCGGCACGTAAAAGAACTCCCGTGGGACAAAATTACGGCACCTCGAGTCTCAGGAAACCGTAAATGTTGTTAGTGAGACGTAACACAAATAACACTATTATTATTTCGCATATTATAAAGACAATAACGACAACAACCATCATAGCCAGTTAGTTTGCTACTGTGATGGCATAACAATACTTCCTCGTCAGCAATGCTTGGTTGTTGAAACACTTTGTAATAAACTCTTGAATATCTCCATTATTACAGCTTGTACGGCAAAAAGGTGTCAGATATAAATGACTGAATACAAATCATATTTTCTATAATTATTGTTATGTGCTAATAGCCGGACTAAGTAGCAACTAAATGGTAGATCGCTGGCCTTCTTAGCCCAACTTGGCAGGTTCGATCCTGTCTCAGTCCGGTGGTGAAGTGCTCAAAAACATAGTGGGACGTAAAATCCAATAACATTAACATTATTATGTGCTAATAACTTATACTTCTGAATATATTTCGAAGCTCGTGAAATAATACAGTATCCGTGATCCGATATACAGTAAATACGAAGAAAGAGACAAAAATATCGTGCGAGAAGAGACCTGTTACTGGATCTCGGTTATTTCAAAAGGGGGCCTCACACATCCCAGTAAGGTAAGGGTAAGGGTTGTTCTGCCCGAAGGCAGGTCCGAACCTCCGCAGAGGTGTTTCTGAGCCGGAGTTTACGTGCGGTAGGGTGGCCAGTTCCTTTCCGCTTCTCCATTCCCTTACCCCCACCAACAGAGCGTGGCAACCCATCCAACTCCTGACCACGCCCAATGTTGCTTAACTTCGGAGATCTCACGGGATCCGGTGTTTCAACACGGCTACGGCCGATGGCACCCATCCCAGTCATGAGTGTTTAAAAATTATAGCTCAGTTCGAAATTTCATTTGGTGTGTTTCACGGTAAGACTGTATCCAGATGCAAAAACGTGAAAACTCTTATTTCTATTATTAAGTCAAAATTTCCAATATTCCGTGACAAAATATTTTGTCTCTACGTAAGGACCAGGACATTTATTAGGATATGCATTTTAATGCAAAGAGTAAGGAGCTAGCACTGAGAAAATATGCCAATAAGAAGGCTAAGCTTTGGGCTGGTTCATCAAGTAATTAAATCTCCTGACACGTACGTTTTAATAATTTAATATAATTCCATAAAGCTGTCGATATGATGCATATTTTCCTATATGCCATTTGATCTAAATATTTACTTCATCAGGAAATAAATTAATTATTTTGAGTTGCATGGCAATATTTTATTTCTTATCGTAATATATGTCATGTATTTGATAGTTGATGTTCTACCTTCTCAGCATGTGACGAAATTTAACGCATTTTCACGTTTTTGAATCTATTGGAAGTGCCGTTACTTATCGAATCGGACTAAACCAGACTATCATTTGATGAAAGATTGAGAAGATGTTTCACAGGCACGAGAACTCACAGGCTTGCTGTACTGCGACTGTGTACCTTACTCGCTATCGTTCATACCGCGTGACGTCAGAGCGCTCCAGCCAATGGAAGCTTCAACCGCCGGAGTAGCCTACCTTATATTCTAGTTACCTTGCAATGTGGTGTTGTGTTCCGTCATGAAAATGTTTTTCTGTGCTCTTCATATTAAATAATGTGCAGTAAGTTAGTAACTTCAAAATAATTGCAATGTGTTATAACTTTTAATAATGCGTTTTTCTTTAATTGTTTTATGATTTCGGTGATTTAAAATGCTAATTACGACATAACTCAAACAAATATGCAAAGTAAAATGCAATTAATACGACATTGAACTGACTAACTAATTGACTGTTTAATAAGTTTATTTTAATAGCGTTTAGTCCTCGAAGATATGTCCGGCTCGTCTGGTGCAGATCTTTCTATTTGACGCACGTCTGGATGTGACATGATGATGGTAATGAGGTAGGGAGAGGGTGAAACCTGGTACCGGCACGTAGCCTACCCCTGCCAATAACACGAAGGGGAGTCCTGAAGCTTAACGTCTCCATCCGACGGACGAATCACCATCAACAGCGTCATATGGCTTCATTCCATATGAACAGTGCACAGAGGTTTGGAATTAAATCCAGGCTTTTGAGACGCAATCTAGTGATTAGAAATTGTGGGCCTATAAAACCACCTCTCCTAGCCTCCCGGCCAATATTCTGATAGTGGTCTTTTTATTTTTTATTATTATTTTTTTTTCGACCAACGGGACTGGAACCAGCTAACCACGGTGTCAGACCATACAGACTTGACGCCTGACCATCATGGTCACCAGGCGGGCTTTTAAAACTATTTGACTTGTAAATGAATCTGAGTTACAAACACGCGAATATGTTTAATTTCTAGTCGTCGCTCACTTACTTTGGTATTTTGATACTGTATGTGCTTAGGATTCGATAAACGTGCAAGTTCTTTCAAATAATTTAAGAAAAGACTAGGTAAACGACTGATAGGGAATCTGCCACCTGGGCGATAGCCTGTAACCGTACAACAGGGTTACAGATTCCATTCAGTATTTATTATTATTATTATTATTATTATTATTATTATTATTATTATTATTATTATTATTATTATTATTATTATTATTAACCCGATTCATTAGATTTTATATTCTGTTTCTCATCATTTAGACTGTAATAATTAGGTATCACGCATATTATTGTATTTAATCATGGGTTAAGTGAAATTTGTTTGTAATTATTCTGTATTGCTGTAAGTGAGATTTGTTGGTTTCATGTAGTCAGGCTGTGGCTTGTAACTCTGGCTAGATGAGCTGGCATAGTATTTTGCAATCGAGGCTATGTTTAACTGAGAATGTTATGTGCAAGTAGATTTCCCGGTGACGCATGAAACTTAGTCATCTGCAATCCGCTTGGGCACGCTTAGACAACACTTTACTGATGACATCAGTGCGTGGGCACGTGATTGCGACCAAGTGTCAGTATTCGCCAGCTACTGTATGTTGAAGTGGAAGGGATGAACAGAGAGTAGGGAGATGAGTCGTCATCGCGAGGTTATAAAAGACGATGCAACGGTGGTGAGAGGTATTCAGATCATATCGTTCAGATCATATGTAACAGTCAGATGTATCAAATGGAAGAAGTGGTCTTAGAGTGATGGTCAGAGCTAAGAGTTGTGTTTTCAAGAGGTCTTGTAATAATCGAGGAGGTCTACAAGTGGTGGTTGTATCCGAGCAGAGACGGGTACTATGCTGATAAAGAAACATCATCTTCTTGTGAGGATGGACTTCACAAGATGTTTCAATAATATTTTCCAATTGCTTATAATATATTGAGTGGACGTAATTACATTGGAGCTCTCTACACGCGTACATGGTATGTAGGCCAACTCCTTGTTATATAAGAAGATAACAGCAGACGGTTCCCGACTTCAGCTCATAGGTTTTCCCTGGAATTTCAAGTTCAACAGCGGTGTATGCAGACATCAGGTAATTAAAGCATCAGACATGTTATGCATTCATAACATGAAGAAGAATGTAATCAGCAGCGATATCACATCTCACTTCAAGTTCATGCCAATAGCTTTTTTGTTTAGATTAAATTTTCTTTTTATTAGTACCGCAAATCTCACTATATATATTTTTTGTTAAATTAAAAGACGTCAATGATTGTTCATTGTGACGTAAATTATAGTCATAAACTCAGTTTTATTTTAATTATAATAAGTGATTCCAGTTCCATGTACAATCCTCAATTGTGGAAATGCAACAGTAATTTAATATTGTCCTGATCCATATCCCTGTATATTGCCAAATATGTGAGTTTATCACCTCACGCCTTGAGATAATTGATATAAGAGGTATGCTCTACCGAATTTTGTTGTTTTTCTTAAAAAAGCAACTGGCGCTCAAACAAATGTTATGTATATTGTGTGAAGGAGATGAAGGTATAAGAGTAGTGGTTGGAGTAGCCACAAGCCCTCACATGCAGAACAATGACGACTGATTGATCTGATGATCGCGTTTTCGTAACAGGCCATTACCCGTAAATTAGGACCATAAATACAAAATGAGTCAGACATCATTTCTTGGGTATTAAACATCAATTACTTAAGAAATGAACAAAACATTCAACAAAAAATTTTCCGAGCATAGAAGCCAACTATAGGGTGACACTTTATACAGTAGCTTTAACATTCCTCTGTCTGGTTGTTCAGCGAAGAGGGCCCTAGTTAGGCGAGGTGTTAGGTAACTTGTATGCGTGACATGATACTGCAATTATGTAACTGTAAGATGACCGATATTCCTTATATAAGGAATCCACAAACCATGACGCATTCCTTTGTCTCGGTTTTACTGCTTTCAGTGAATAAACAGCTCGCGTCGAAATTGTAATCGTGTAAATAATAGCATGGGCTTAGCAGCAGGGCTGTCGGTTTCAATTAACGGAGAGTTAATTAACAATTTCAACCTCAGACAAGTTGCTGTCAGAACTGTCGGTCCGTTCCGACCATTTTCTCCTGGTTATGACGTAAAGTTTGTAATGTTTTATAGAAAATGGATTAACACATGGACGGAATTGTTTACATAATGTACGTAAAACAGTTCAGTTTAAATTTGAATGGCTTTGTAGTCATTGGTTGTGAGATATATGTGTATTCAGAAATGGAATGCACACACAATATTAAAGAACAACTTACTAGTTTGTGCATCATACCATAAGGTTATTGTAACGTTGTTTTAGAAACTTCGGACATCTTTACTCTTTAGTCACCGGTAGCGTGAGGCGATCGTTATCTCTTTATAAAAAAGGAAAGTCATCTCCTTACAGGCCGTGACTGCCCTCGGAGGAGGGGAATGGAGAGTTGCTATAGTAGCCCCTGTGTATAAAGGAAAGGGTGATAGACATAAAGCTGAAAATTACAGGCCAGTCAGTTTGACATGCATTGCATGTAAGCTTTGGGAAAGCATTCTTTCTGAGTATATTACACATGTTCGCGAAATTAATAACTGGTTCGACAGAAGGCAGTTCGGGTTTAGGAAAGTTTATACCACTGAAGCTCAACTTGTAGGATACCAGCAAGATATAGCAGATATCTTGGATGGCTATTTGTTTTACGTCGCACCGACACAGATTATGGCGACGATGGGATAGGAAAGGCTCAGGAATGGGAAGGAAGCGGCCGTGGCCTTAAATAAGGTACTGCCCCAGCATTTGCCTCTTGTGAAAATGGGAAACCACGGAAAACAATCTTCAGAGCTGCCGACAGTGGGGTTCGAACCCACTATCTCCCGGATGCAAGCTCACAGATGCGCGCTCCTAACCGCACGGCCAACTCGCCCGGTGATATCTTGGATTCAGGAGGTCAAATGGACTGTATCGCGATTGACTTATCTAAGGCATTTGATAGGGTAGATCATGGGAGACTACTGACAAAAGGAGTGCAATTGGACTAGACAAAAGAGTGACTGAATGGGTGGCTATATTTCTGGAAAATAGATCTCAGAGAGTCAGAGTAGGCGAAGCTTTATCTGACCATTTAATAATTAAGAGGGGAATTCCTCAAAGCAGTATTATTGGACCTTTATGTTTTCTTATACTATACATATAAACTATCAAAATACCAGTGCTTCAATACGGTTTTAAACTGAAAGTTATTATTCAAAGTTTTACATTTTGGGGAGTCCACTGTCAGCTGAGCCTGTAAAATACGTCCTCAGTTCGTACGTCAAACGGTTTTGGGGGAATGATTATTTGTTTTCTGTTCTAACACTCATTTGAACACAATATGGAGAATTTGAATGTTTTAAACTCTATCTTATGTAACATGTAGGACGTAGAAGCGACCAACCTGTGAAATTTTGATTTTGTACGTCGAAAAGCAATGGAGGAATGAATACTTTTTTAAGGGGTGAATGTTTTTAAATATTTATTAATATCTAGGACAGTCAGGCCCCGCGGTTTAGGGACCAACGCGTCCGCCTGTCACCCGGCGGCCCCGGGGTCGATTCCCGGCCAGGTCAGGTTTTTTCGTTGTAATGATTAATATTCCTGGCCTGGGGACTGGGTGTTTGTGACGTCCTTGATCTTCCTCTCCTCACACACAACACTCCACACTACCGCAATTCCAATTACACGCAGATTCATACAATATGGTGCCAGTAGGGGAAAAATATCCACATGGGACGACGCCCCAAACAAACAGCATTTTTAAAAAAACATCTACGACATAGAAAACCACCTCCCATAAAAATAAATTAAGTTCGTGTCTGAAACGGTTTCGGAAGAATGGATATTGTGTTTTTGAGAGTCAACCACCATCTAAACCCCTTAGGGGAGAAATATTTTGAAGTATACGATATCATTGCTATTCTTAAACCTGGCAAACCTAACAACGAACCTCAAAGCTATAGACCCATTGCTGTGCTTAGCATGATCTATAAACTTCTGGAAAGAATTATTTATTACCGTACTTGCCATATCATTTTCAAAAACTTACCTGTTGAACAAGTTGGCGTCCGCCCGCACCGAAGCTGTACAGATCAGGTCCTTTCTATGACAACATTTATAGAGGCTAATTTTCAGAAACACCAGAAAACTTCAATTGCCTTCGTTGATCTAACAGCAGCATATGACACTGTGTGGAGACAAGGAATGATTCTCAAACTTCTGCGAATCATTCCATGCCTGCACATTGGAAATCTTATTAACAACATGCTCAGTAACAGAAACTTCCGGGTTCAAATTGGCAATAGTATTAGCTCACTGAGGAATCTTGATAATGGTCTCCCACAAGGTTCTGTGCTGGCTCCCCTTTTGTTCTGTTTATATATAGCAGATATGCCAGAGACTACATCTAGGAAGTTTGGGTACGCAGATGACTGGGTCCTTGCTGTTAGCCATATAGACTTCGAATTTACCGAGGATATTCTAACCAGAGACCTATCTACTATGGGACGATACTTTCGAGACTAGAGGTTACAGCCAAGCGCAGCAAAGACAGTAGTTGCTTCGTTCCATCTCAACAATAAACAAGCGAATAGAGAACTGAAAGTTCACTTTGATGGCAGATTGCTCTCACATACCAAGTATCCAAAATTTCTAAGAGTCATTCTAGATAGGACTCTTAGTTTCAAAGAACATCTTAGCAGAACTGCCGCCAAACTCAGAACCAGAAATAATATCCTGCAGAAACAGTGCTCACTACGTGGGGGTCAACAGCTTCTACACTTCGGACTTCTGCCCTTGGACTAGTTTATCCCGTGGCTGAATATTGTGCTCCAATCTGGATAAACAGCGCTCATGTTAAGCTTGTTGATACTCAGCTCAACCAAACCATGCGTTTAATATCAGGGACAATGAGATGTACCCCAACATACAGGCTGCCATCATTAAGTCACATACCACCTCCATCAGTGAGAAGAGAACAAGTACTTATCAAGGTGTACAATAATATGTGCAACAATTCTTCTCTTCGAGTACATCTTGACCTCCCTGTTATTAACAGGAAGATACTTCGCTCTCGCCACCCTCCATTGAATACTGCAAGGAAGCTTGCTGAAAGTAATTTCAACATGATTGATAGCTGGAAGCAATTATGGAAGACCTCTGCAACACCAGAACAACAAGCTATGCCATGCATCACATCTAAGCCACCAGGTTTTGAGCTCGCCAGAAAAATTTGGTGTACTCTAAACCGAATTAGAACTAATTGTGGTAGATGTGCAGACTCCCTTTATAAATAGAAGAAAATTCCATCTCCCGAATGTAGTTGTGGTGCTGAAAGACAATCTGTTCAGTATATTATCCAAGAATGCCCTCTATCAGCCTTCTCAGGAGATTCAGCCGAGTTCCTGATGGCTACTCAAAACGGTCTTAATTATATTAGAGATACCAATCTGATATTTTGACTTAATGTGTTCAGACGTGAAAATAATTTTAAAATACTTTTAGTGTGATGTGATTGTAAACCATACGATACATATATATACACCTAGGACATAAAAGAAGACCCTTCTCGTAAAATTACAACTTTGTTCGTTAAACGATTTTGGAGGGATGAATAATTTTCTTTACGGAGCTAACCTCATTTAACACTTCAGGGGTGGAATGTTAAAAAATGTTTCTTATTTCACACCGAGGATTTAAAATACAGTACTATGTATACAGCTATTTGGAATTTTGTCTTCGTACGTTAAACCGTTTCGGAGGAAGAAACGAATATATTTGTTTCCGGATCCTAACCTCCAATTTAACTCTCTATTTGTTTCAAACCTTCTGTTATTTAACACCTAGGGTATAATTTGAAATTTTAACTTCGTAATTCAAACGGTTTCATATAAACGCATTTTTTTTGTCATCATTCCTCTCCCCCAGTCAAAACCCCTAAGGGTGTACTGTTTTAAGACCACATCTTATTTGTGTCCTCATAAAAATTATTCAACTCCTTTTACTCCCCTATTAAGTTGACTCCCCTCCCCCAAATTTGTGTTGCTTTCATAAAGGAGATTCCAAATATCAATTTTTACGTCCGTACCATCCTTCGTTTTTGAGATATAGGTATAATCAAACAAATAATTCAACTCATTTTTAATTTATTTAGCACCCCCCCCCCCGAAATTAAAGGATTTTCCGAAATTGAAAGAATGCGTGTTTCTTTATTCAGAAAGGAGAATCCAAATATCAATGTTCACGTCTGTAACATCTTCAGTATTTGATATATAAGTATCCTCTTTAAAAAACTTCTTTTCACCCACCCCATAAGTGGACTTTCCGAAAACAGAAAATACATGTTTCATTACTTTCGAAGAAGATTCCATTTACAAATTTTCAGGTCTGTAACATCTTCAGTTATGATATACAAGTATCCTCATAAAAAGAATTCAACACCTTTTCAGTCCTTTTTACAACTCTCCCTTAAGTGGATTTTCCTAAAACAAAAAGTATGTGTTTCTTAAAAAGGAGATCCCAAATGCCAAATTTCACGTCTGAAACATCTTCAGTTTTTGGGAAACCAGTATCCTAATAAAAATAATTCAACCCCCTTTTCAGTCCTTTTTCATACACTCCTCCCTCAAGTGTTTCTTCTTAAAACAAAATATACGTGTTATTTTATTTTAAAAGATATTAAAACACCAATTTTCACGTCCGTAATGTTACGTTTTTGAAATATGCTGTATATACACGTTTTAAAAATTCACCTCCCTTTGACACTCCTGTTCACCGCTCCCACTAAATAATTTTCCAAAAAATTGCATGTTCCTTTATTGTTAAAGGAGATTTCAAATGCCAATTTTCATGACTGTAACATCTTCAGTTTTTGCCCCCGCCCCCCCTCCCGCCCGCTTAGGAGGATTTTTCGAAAGCAAAAGAAAGCGTGTTTCCTTAGTTTTGAAGGAGATTCCAAGATTCCAAATACCAACTCTCACATCTGTAAACTGTAAAGTTTCTAAGATATAGATATAATCATTTTAAAAATTCACCCCCCATTTCACCCACTTAGTGACGGATTATCCAAAAATCCTACCTTAGTGAGCACCTACATTATAATATAAATGTATCCCCCAAATTTCATTTCTTTATGTCCAGTAGTTTTGGCTCAGCGATGATGATGAGTCAGTCAGTCAGTCAGTCAGTCAGTCAGTCAGTCAGTCAGTCAGTCAGTCAGTCAGTCAGTCAGTCAGTCAGGGCATGTTATTTTATATATATACATAGATGATATGAGTAAAGAAGTGGAATCCGCTTTTTGCGGATGATGTTATTCTCTATAGTAGAGTAAAAAATAAGTTACAAGATTGTGAGAAACTGCAAAATTACCTCGATAATGTGAGATGGACAGTAGTAGGCAATGGTATGATGATATATGAGGTTAAAAGTCAAGTTGTGAGTTTCACAAATAGGAAAAGTTCCCACAGTTTTAATTACTGCGTTGATGGGGTGAAAGTTCCTTTTGGGGATCATAGTAAGTACCTAGGAAAGATCTTCATTAGGGTAATCACATAAATGCGATTGTAAATAAAGGGTACAGATATATGCACATGATTGTGAGGGTATTTAGGGTTTGCAGTAAGGATGTAAAGGAGAGGGCATATAAGTCTCTGGTAATATCCCAACTAGAATATGGTTCCAATGTATGGGAACCTCACTAGGATTACTTGATTCAAGAACTGGGAAAACTCCAAAGAAAAGCAGCTCGATTTGTTCTGGGCGATTTCCCACAAAAGAGTAGCGGTACGAAAATGTTGCAAAGTTTGAGCTGGGAAGACTTGGGAGAAAGGAGACGAGCTATTCGACTAAGGGGTATGTTCCGAGCTGTAAGTGGAAAGATGGCGTGGAATGACATTAGTAGACGAATAAATCTGAATGGTAAAATGAAACAAAATGGCGTATGGCTTTTAGTGCCGGGAGTGTTCGAGGACATGTTCGGCTCGCCAGGTACAGGTCTTCTGATTTGACTTCCGTAGGCGACCTGCGCGTCATGATGAGGATGCAGTGATGATGAAGACAACACATAGAGCCAGCGAAATTAGCCAATGATGATTAAAATTCCCGACCCTGCCGGGAATCGAACCCGGTGCCCCTGTGACCAAAGGCCAGCACGCTAACCACTTAACCATGGAGCCAGACAGTTTCAGTGGTTTCTTTAAAAGTTGGAAAGATCACAATATGAAGACAAAGTTGGAATCCAAGAGGACAAATTAGGGCAAATATTCATTTATAGGAAGGGGAGTTAGGTATTAGAAAAACTTACCAAGAGAGATATTCAATAAATTTCCAATTTCTTTGCAATCATTTAAGAAAAGGCTAAGAAAACAACAGATAGGGAATCTGCTAGCTGGGCGATTGCCCTAAATGCAGATAAGTAACGACGGATTTATGATTGACGAACGCCTCCATTATTCGTAACTTGACAGGTATTCATCTCCTATTTTTTGTAAATAGGCATAAATAATCCACCAGAAGGTAGTAAGCCAAGTTTTAGCTGCCCATACAATGGGCGTAACGAAATAAAAATTCGGGCTCCCTCCAATAAAATGTAAACCTATGAATCTATCTATACATATAAAATAAGAGTTTTGTCTGTACATGGCTCAGAATCTGAAAATAATGGTATTTCTGTATCGGCCATGTCCATAGTACCAAGAAAATGCACTTTTTACTTTTCCGTAATTTCTGTCTGTCTGTCTGTCTGTCTGTCTGTCTGTCTGTCTGTCTGTCTGTCTGTCTGTCTGTCTGTCTGTCTGTACACGCATCACGAGAAAACGGTTGAAGAGAATTTAATGAAAATCGGTATGTGAAGTCGGGGGATGAGCCTCTACAATCTAGGCTATAAATCATTTTACTCACGCTGAGTGAAATGGTAGTTTAGAGGAAGGCCTAAAATTGAATTCTCAACTATTTGTTATTAGTGGTCGTATTTTAAAGAAAATGGGTATGCAAAGTTGGGGAATAAGTTGCTACAATCTAGACTGTCAATAATTGTATTCACGCTGAGAAAAATGGTAGTTTAGGGGAAGGCCTGAAATTTAATTCTCAAATATTTCTTATTAGAGGTGTAATCGATGAATGCTACATGACTAAGGTTATACAGTATTAAATTTCCTATTATTCATGTCTTATACATTGTTAATGGAAATTCTAAGTTCCCATGGAGCTAATTTTTGATCTGATTATACATTGTTACCGTACTGGCTATGATCACAAAGATATTCATGAATTTGGATTTTTGTTACTAAGTCCATATCAGCGCCGAGTTACGAGAAAATGGGTTAACAGTATTTAATGAAAATCGGTATGTAAAGTCGGAGAATAAGAAACTACAGTTTACGGCATAAAATATTTTACAAATCACAGAGTCGAAAGAAAACTAAATGTGAAGGCCTACAATATAGAAAGCTCATAACACTGATCAACAGTAACATTACATTGACCATTGTTTGTCGTGATGTGCTCTGTGTCTTCTGTTGCCCCTCATCTCCGGTAGATAGGATTACTGCTGCGTACAGAGTATTTTTATTTGATTTACGTCGCACCGACATAGATAGTTTTTATGGCGACGATGAGATAGGAAAGGGCTAGGAGTGCCTTAGGCCTTAATTAAGGTACAGGCCCAGCATTTGACTGGTGTGAAAGTGGGAAACCACGGAATACCATCTTCAGCGCTGCCGACAATGGGGTTCGAATCCACTATCTCTCGGATGCAAGCTTACAGCTGCGCACCGCTAACCACTCGGTCAACTCGCCCAGTCGTACAGAGTGTAACAGCCTGCCTGAATATTGATGGGAAGTAGCTGGGGAGTTAGATAACTTTCTTCTTTAGCATGCCATTCCCCTGGTTTATAAATTTTCTGATACTACTGGTACGTAACACACTGGATCATCATAGCATTCGTGCTATTCAATCCCTACTCTGAGTCACTGATTGGAATGAACAGTGTGCATATTTAGCGGAATAATGGCAGATGAGTGTTCATGGCAATCTGCGGCCTGTTCATCCCAGCTCTGGAAGTTTGGACTATTAGATTGGCACCGCAATCTAACCGCAGCACTGTTCGTTAAAAGAGATAAAACGTGCGGCTTTCCATTTGATCGAGTATTTTATATGATAGCATTGCTTTTAATCACTACATTCATACTTACGTTTTTGTAATGACCTATGGAATTTCAGTTAGAAAAATCACAGTCAGTCTTTCTGAGAATCCCGTAGCGAAGCACGGGTACATCAGCTAGTAACTAATACAAATTTAATAACAGCAGGTAGATATTATGCAGTGTATTGTCAAATTATATCAAACTGTAGCCGGACTTCTGCTAATGGATGCAACCACATTTTCCGCGTTTTTCTCCTTTTCTCCTTCATCGTATACGAAAAACACTTCAGAATTCATACTGTGAATGACAATTTCCACTTGCTGAACGAAATTATTCCATACGCCGTGAAGCTGGCCAGACCACATTTTGACGCTGGACTAGCCATAAAATCTGGTCGTACTGAACTACGGAAGTGGTCGGGCCACCGACAAAGAAGCGTATTTTTTTAAGTCGACAACGACGACAGGAAACGCATGTTATATAAATACTTAAACATGTTTGTGAATCTTGATGTAGAAATATCTTAAGCACAAAATGTGAAGAATAATAAGCACCTTGGATAAATTATTAATTTGTGCAGTTGGGAGTTGAGCAATTCGCATCTTCAGTGTCCCGGATAACACTCTCAGAAGAACCAAAGGAATAGCTTTCTACTGGAATTAATTTTTGTAAGATTAATAACAAATAATGTTAAATAGGTTTTGTTGGACTGCCTCCTGCTGAACCATACACCACTTAGTTGTTCGTACCTGAAATTGGTTTCATTTTTCAGTAACTACGGAGCTATACTCTGTACCCGATACCGAAGTCTCGGTTATAATAATTTATTCAGTTATAATACAGAAAAATTACTTACAAAAGTAAATCAAATACTGTTCAAATAAGTCTTATTACCTTCGCGTAAAGAGAGCTCGTTCGAAAGTGAATTCTTCTTGTTGTCGAATAAATGCGTGGTAAGATAAATGTTCAGTAAAATTTGTGCATTATGCGACCTCTGACGTACCGCACTTCAAGAAAGTGTCATTTTCTAACTGGAATATGATATTTTGGTATCAATTTTAATTGCTGTAATTATTGTTAAATAATTTGGTGCTGCTCTTTTGTGAGGAGGGTGTCATGCATGGTGTTGCGAGAGACGGCAAGGTCAAAGATTGTTCACAACTGTGCTGTGTTACACTCAAAACAATTGTAGTAACTGCTGCTAGATGCACCAGGTGGAAATTCATCTACGTACAAATTGCAAAACAAAATATTTAGGCCGATTCTACAAAACTGCCCTAATCATTTCCGCCCATGGTGACATAAGGCCAGATATTTTTTCATTATTTTTGCGAAGAGACTGCGGGGTTCTTTAAGGCCCGGACCCGCTTGCATTGCAGGCCCTGCTGGCCCTAACGTTACGCTCGTGGCCCATACTGACTCAGCGCAAATTTACGCACTTTGTAACTTAGGGTACAAACATGCTCACACGCAAGAATAGGTTGAAAACTCTGCGATTGCATTTGGTATCAAATTCACTGTCAAGATCGTTCCTAATTATTCATCAGCTGAAATTCTAAATAACAACCAATATCGATTTCATGATGAAATTCACAGGGATCGCGAACTGTTTAGTATCGGTGAAAGAGACACGATTGACGGAATGAAATCAGCGTCTGGAATATCACATTCATATACAATTCAGTCCAATGTATCTATGTAAGGTAGTCTCTCCACACCTTATTATGTTGCATGAATAAAATGGCACATTTGGTACCCTTGTTGAACAGATATTATTCGAGCTCTTAACATATAATCATACTTATTCAAAATCAGGCAAAATGGACAAGAGTATTCTTGAACAACTGCGGGATAACCGACTCTCTTCCAGTGTTGGAACAAAATCATGTCTGGTTCTACATTCAATTTCATTCCATCAAAATATGTTCGTAATTTCGGATAAACGCATGCGGGTAACAATTATTCCACCTGATGCAACTTCCCTTTTTACCGAGCCAGTGGCTGCGAGGTTTGGGTCACGTAGCTGTCAGCTTGCATTCGGGAGACAGTGGGTTTGAATCCCCACTGTCGGCATCCATGAAGATGGTTTTCCGTAGTTCCCATTTTCGCACCAGGCAAATGCTGGATCCGTACCTTAATCAAGGCCACACCGAGCTCGATAGCTGCAGTCGCTTAAGTGCGGCCAGTATCCAGTATTCAGGAGATAGTGGGTTCGATCCCCGCTGTCTACAGCCCTGAAGATGGTTTTCCGTGGTTTCCCATTTCACACCAGACAAATACTGGGGCTGTACCTTAATTAAGGCCATGGCTGCTTCCTTCCCATTCCTAGGCCTTTCCTATCCCATCGTCGCCATAAAATCTATCTGTGTCGGTGCGATGTAAAGCAAATTGTGAAATAAACAAAAAGAAAGCAACTTCCATGGTTTAACCTTTGGATGTATGCTTTTTCGTCAATGGAAGAAGTTCGCTAAACGTTTTTATGAGCGACTTTTACTCGACAGTCGTAACGCTATCATCAACCGCCATGTTCTTTTTCATGATCAATTTAGTGTTCGCATATTCAATTAACATGATTAAGCAGGCCTGGAAAAATGCTACATTTTTAGTTGAATGTGATGCCTTTGATGCTCGTGAGTATTATCCGGGACACTGAAAAAGCGAATTGCTCAACTCCCAACTGCATACATGAATCATTCATCCAATGTGCTACCAGAGGGTAGTTACAGATGGTTAAGCACTCTCCTCATGTGTCGAAGGTAGCATGATCATATCCTGGCGCAGTCGGTTGCATTGAAGGGTTTTGAATCACTGGCAATTTTTTTTCTCGGGTAGAACAAATTCCAGGTGAAGAAAAAACAAATGAAGAATTGAGTACGATGTGTAGTATTAGGGCTGAGAATCAGTTCATAGTTGGCTTTGGTGACGTATACACAGAATGTAGCCGATACGTAGCCGATACGTCGGTAACTCTTTGGAACAAAACGTCGCATAACATTATCTTCGAGTTGAACTTGCTAAGCCTATTTTATGAAATGATCTTATGCCAGTATAATTTCATATTGTATGGGAAGATACGCTGGTTGACATCACTCGAAGTTTGCTTGCGCACTGAATCGTAAACCATGAAATTGTTATTGACGTTGTTTCAATTCAGGCTCGCCACACCTGAATTTCCGTCAAGGAGAAATAAACTGATTACAACACCAAAAACATCTATCGGCAGAGTAAACTATATTATGACCTATACCGTCATGAAACTAGTTTACTGAAAAAAATATGGCATTTTCATTCTTCAAATTCTGACATTTTATTGAGGCTGCAAATATTTTCACACAAATACATGTTAAATGGCATATGCAAATTTTACGTAGCTGTTCTATGCCATTCTCATTGGAAATTATGTCCAGCTCCATGGCTAAATGGTTAGCGTGCTGGCCTTTGGTCACAGGGGTCCTGGGCTCGATTCCCGGCAGGGTCGGGAATTTTAACCATCATTGGTTAATTTCTCTGGCTCGGGGGCTGGGTGTATGTGTTGTCTTCATCATCATTTCATCCTCATCACGACTCGCAGGTCACCTAGGGGCGTCAAATCAAAAGACCTGCACCCGGCGAGCCGAACATGTCCTCGGACACTGCCGGCACTAAAAAAAAGCCATACGCCATTAAAATTAAAATTGGACCTATATGGCTGAAAGATTAAGTACAACTAGGCAGCAAATCAAAGCCTATCCGTACAGGCCCTGAAGGCCCTTGGAAGAGTGGAAGGCAAAGGCTTAATGGGTTAACTCTATGCCCGGTCACCTTTGCTCCCAGGAATTAACCTGGTACTAATGTTTGGTGCAGACTACGCACTGAACTGGTACTTAATACAGAAAAATCAAGGAAACTTGAGGAGGAGGGAAATCTAGGTGTATAAATATTAAGAGGTCAGGTGGAAAACTACTTCTAGGGATAGAACACAAGGCAGAAAGTGGCAAGAACGCATCCAACAATTATATAAAGGGAAAGAAGTAGAAGATAATGTCCTGGAACAAGAAGAAGCTGTTGACGCTGATGAAAGGAGAGACCCAATTTTGATGTCAGAATTCGACAGAGCTTTAAGAGACCTAAATAAGAACAAGGCACCTGGAATTGGTGACATACTCTCAGAATTACTGACTGCCGTAGGAGAAATCAGCATGGCAAGGCTATTCCATTTAGTACGTAAGATGTACGATACAGGAGAAGTGCCGTCAGATTTCAGACAAAATGTTGTTATAGGTATTCCCAAGAAAGCCGGTGCTGACAAGTGTGAAAACTACCGCACCATTAGTTCAGTATATCGCGCTTGAAAAATGTTAACACGTATCATTTACAGAAGAATGGAAATACAAGTTGAAGCTGAATTGGGAGAAGAATCAGTTTGGCATCAGAAGAAATGTAGGAACACGTGAAGCAATCCTGACTTTACATCTGATTCCAGAGGATCGAATTAAAAAAGGTAAGCTCACGTGCATGGCATTCGTAGATCTAGAAAAGGCATTCGATAATGTTGACTGGACGAAGGTATTCGAGATTCTGAAACGGATCGGAATTAGATACCGAGAAAGAAGAATTATCTACAATCGGTACAAAAATCAGTCTGCAGTGAATAGAAATGAGGGCTATGAAAAGGCAGCAGCAATCCAGAAAGGACTGACGCAAGGCTGCAGTTGCCCCTCGTCTTTTCAATGTTTATGTAGAACAAGCGGTAAAGTTAATCAAGAGCAATTTAGAAAGGAAGACACAATCCGAGGAGAGGAAATCAAAACTTTAAGATTTTCCGATGATATCGTTATTTTATCTGAGTCTCCAGAAGATCTGGAGAAATTCTGAATGGTATGGACACAGTCGTGGAGAAGGTGATGCAGGATGGTTAGGAAATTAAGTCTTAAAGGAAGTAGATGGATATTGTTACTTGGGTAGTAGAATATTGAATGACGGCAGAAGTAAGGAGGGCATACAATGCAGACTAGCACAAAAAATGAAGTCATTTCTTAAGAAAAGATATATGCTCACTTCGAACATTGATATAGGAATTAGAAAGGTGTTTTTGAAGACTTTCGTCTGGAGCGTGAAACTGTATGGAAGTGAAACAATGACGACAGTAGCTTAGAAAAAAGGGAACAGAAGCCTTTGAAATGTGGTGTTGCAAGAAAACGCTGAAGGTGAGATGGGTAGATCGTATCACGAATGAAGAGATTACTGAATCGATGAGAGGAGAACGATTTAGCGAAATTTGGCCAGAAGAGTTGAGAATGATAGGACACATCTCACGACGCCCAGGACTTGTTAATATGATTTTGGGGGAAAGCGTTAGTGGTAAGAACGGAAGGGACTGACTAATGTACGAATATGACAAACAGATTGGAGTAGATGTAGGATGTGGTAGAAAAGAAAAGATTAGCACCGGATAGGGTGGCATAGAGAACTGCACCATACCCATCTATAGACTGATGACTCAAACAACAACACATGCTGATATGAAATATTGGGGTGAAATAGTTTAATAGTATAGAATATTATGAAAAGTGAGTGGTAATTCAACAAGGTTCATTTCATTATGCACATGTATAAAGTCCAAACATATCACTAAAGCGACCAGACGTACCGTTTTCAACGAGACAGTACCATTTTTCAACCTGTTGTCCCGCTGTCTCGCTATGTTTTGTTGGTTCACCCATTTGTTCTGTTTTGTTAGAAAGGGCTATTTATTATCTGTTTTCTTTAACGTAATACTAGCTATATTACCCGGCGCTGCTCGGGCATTTTATTGATTGTCTACTTTTAGCTATTTTATTACCTGTAAATTATGTGTGAAGAGAATTTTTGTAGATGTAGTTATTGTGACGTTGACTGGTTAAGAACTATTTTGTAGTTCAGAAGTTGTGTTAATTTCAAGTCTTACAGATTATTTTGTTTCTCGTTAATTAAACTAATCTCGGTAAGTTTGGACATTTTCTTCATCACCACTTTTCGCCATGCCTACGCACTGAACTGGTACTTAAAAGGCGTTCAGAGTGCCAAAATACAACTCAGCGACCGCGGAAACTATAGATTTCGATTATTCTTGCACCGAGCTCGATAGCTGCAGTCGCTTAAGTGCGGCCAGTATCCAGTAATCGGGAGATCGTGGGTTCGAGCCCCACTGTCGGCAGCCCTGAAGATGGTTTTCCGTGGTTTCCCATTTTCACACCAGGCAAATGCCGGGGCTGTACCTTAATTAAGGCCACGGCCGCATCCTTCCACTTCCTAGGCAGTTCCCATACCATCGTCGCCATAAGACCTATCTGTGTCGGTGCGACGTTAAGCAAATAGCAAAAAAAAAAATATATATATATATTCTTATACGTTATTCACTCCCCTAATTTTGCTAGAAGGTGTCGTACTCCTCCTGTACCTTTTCGAGTTAGTAATTCGTATTTGTACGTAGTTTGGTTGAGATCTATTCTAGAAGATACTGTACACACATACATCTACAATTTTGGTAATTTAACCTTTCACGCCTGTTACGTTTAGGATTTGCATTACCTGTTTCAAGTGTTTTTTCTTAAGTTTTCTTCATTGTGACGCTGATTGATTGTTTATAACCTCTTTTTTTTAATTTGTAAGTTTAGAAATATTGTTATGTGTATAATTTTACGTTTCGGCTTGAGATTATTTTGTTTTGCCTTAAGTATTTCCTTGTAGCAGCCCAGTTTGTCTTTGGGAGATTCTTTCAAACAAATAATACAAATAAGTGATAACGTAATGTATTTACGCATCGCATTATACAGATGTACGCGATTCCAACTGTCACTGGGACTGTCGCTAAGCCGAGCGACGCCGAAAACTGTGTGAACAACATTAATCCCGGTGAGTTCGGACATTTTCTTTATCACCCCTTCTGAATCACCATGCCGTTGGGTGCTGAATTGGACTTCAGCAACAACCGGAGTGTCACTATTCATCTCAGTGACCCCGGAAACTATGGATTCTACACTAATATCGGCTGTTGTCGATTATTTTACATGTCACCCCTGGGGGAGGGAGCGTCTTACCCCTACAGTATCTTTTGGAGACAGTAACTCATGTCCGTTCCGAGTTTGCTTGAGAGCTGTGATGGGGTATGACCTTCAACTTAAAGGCATCCGTAGTGTCAGTATTTATCTAAGCGATCCGCAAACTATGGATTCGACAGTAATATTCGTCATTTTCGATTATTTTTAGTATCATCCCCTCCGCCAGGGGTGCTGGGGTGTCTTACCCCACTTATTACTTTTTTTTTCGGGCAGTATAGTAAGTCGTGTGCACCAATGCATGCGGAGTGTCACTGCTCATCTCCGCGACCCTGAAACCTATGGTTTCGACAAAATTTACATTCCACCCCTTCTCGACCACAACCGGGTGGCTTACCCCCACAGTGCTTTTTTAGAGACAGTCATATGTGTAGCAAAATCTCTCCTTGTCTTAGCATTCATTTACGCACGTGTCTACTTCGAACACCAGGCCTGTATTCTACTGCAGAATCCTTGACGTGACGTTACCATGGTTACTGCTGGTCTTTCTGCCTCCAGTTCCTAGAGCGGGGTAATGTCTCCAAAACAGTTGGTTTTAGGCCCTTAAAATATGGTTTTGGGGGCCCGTAGGGCCTCGCCGAGATTTGTTCTAAGCGTCGTGAGGCTTAAAATGAGTTTTGTCTAGTCTTTGTACAACAAATTGAGTATTTCTACTTTATTAGCGTATGTTAATGTACCAAAGGGACTAAATCTAGGAAAGGGAGATGGATGTTAAAATTTCTTGCAGATGAGGTTACCCGCAGAGTCCTAAAAGGTAAGTATACAAAATTTGGTTCAGATTGGTGGAACGGTATGGATTTTTATAAGGAACATACATACATACATACATACATACATACATACATACATACATACATACATACATACATTCTGCTTTATATACATAAAATCCTCAAGCGCTTTAGTGGAGGATGGGCGTCAACCACCAAATATTAGTCTGCAATGTGATGTGTAAAAATAAATCTTTTTCTTACATCTCTGAGGGGTATTTTGCTCATTTTTAAAATCCGTTGTACTTTCAGCCTTCATTTAAAACCTTTTAGTATAGAATTGCTCTGAAATAATCTGGGCTCATTCCGGCGGTATGCTATATTGCTGGCGTATCATTCCCCTCCTGGACAATGAGTAGCTACAGCATCAGCCAAGGGAACGCTCACAGTCGTCAGTAAAGCCGAATTGCAGCCTCACGCCCGTACCAACCAATTCCATGACCAAGGGCAGTCAAGTCTGATATTAATTATAATTTACAATACCTTTTTCCTGCGGCTTCGCGACGCGTTGAAATACGTGTTGTGGTAATTTGTATAACTGATGAACACTCAAATTTCAGTACCAAAATACATTCAATAAAGTTTAGTAATGTTGGAATATGTTGGTTTCTGCTGGTTTGTTGACTGAAGTTGAATATTTTTGAGAGAAGGAAGTAGAAGTGTAGAGAAACCACAAACCGATACAAAATGGGTTAACAGCTTTTCGGTTTATTCAAGTCAATCCGATGAAACACAAAGAAAACTTTCAAAAATGATGGATATCGTCTCAGCATCGTTTATACTATCAACCCTTTCACAACTGCAGCACAGAAAGACGAAGGAAAGGAACGAGAATCGTGTGTTTTCGACATGAATGATAGAGTATATTATAAAGAGCAGAAGTAGCTTTATATTCGGTAATACCAGTAGTAGGTTGTTTATCGCTTGATATTGGAGAAATAGAATGACTTGCTAAGAAGGTAAATGGGAGGAACGGCGGAGAGAGCTATGTTAGAAAGTAAATTGGGCGTGTAAGTAGGCTGCACGGAGAGAGAATGACTGGAGAACGAAGATTACCTTGTATCACTCGACTACGATGCACATATGATAGTATTAAGCAGTCCCACACGTCTTTGACCTCTTTCGGGAGAACAAAGAATAATACATTATTACAAGTATTCTTATGAAAGGAAAAGGTGTTCATTCCATATGTGTCTGGGAAAGAAGCCAAGGATTAAAACAGAGAGCAATGAAGAGAAACACATCCGACATTGCTTTAAAAGCATTTTTCAAGTAAATCTCGACGTCAGAGACTACAAGACGTTCACGAAAGAGTAGACACTTACTGAATTCAGTAGGCCTATAGTTCTCGATCTATTTGAAATAGAAATTTGAGATTGTATATACAGTTTTATAATCAGTTGTTCTTATCTGCCTAATTGTTTCAGAAGTTTCCAAAAAATTGATTTTTGACATTTTAATTTGATCACTTTTAGGTACCGGTACTTTATTCTCAAAAGTCGTGCAGCTAGATACCATTTTCTCAATTGATAGCCAGGACCCAGCGAATTTTATGATGACTTCCAAGGGCTAATTTTTGTCCGGCAACGCGTCGGCCTGTCACACGGTGGCCCCGGGTTCGATTCTCGGCTGGGTCGGGGGTTTTTGATTGTAAATTTTAAATATACATTATTTTATTTTTAACAAGCCATTTTTAAAATTTATTTAGGGTCTCAAATTGCTGTCACTATATGGCACTTGGTAGCAGTTTTCGCTATATATATTTCACAAATAAACAAATAAACAAAAAGTTGCTAAGAAGTGGAAGGACGAAATTCATCATCTATAATTTTGGCAGTAAACATGACGTGGAAAAGGCTAAGAGGAGAGGTAACAGTCGAAATATTTAAGTGATATAGATATACTGATAGTGAAATATATTAAGTGGTGCGTTTGAAGGTTGTGTATTGTAGATAATTTCGAGTAGACCTAAATCACTAAGTTACGAATATAACTTTTCAAAGTTTAGACCCAGTTTTTGTAAATAAAATGTCTATAAGGGACACAATTTATTACGCCAACAAACAATATGAAAGCTCATGAGTTTTAAAATATAAAATATATAAAATAAGTATGTAAAATAAATATAAAAATTCCTATTTCCAACGAGCCATTTTTAAAACTTGTTTACGATCTCAAATTTCTGTCACTAGTTGGCACTTAGTAGCAGTTTTCATTATATCTTTCACGAATAAAAATAAGTTGCAGAGAAGTGGTAGGACGAAATTTATCATCTGTGATTTCGGTAGTAGACATGGCGTTGGTAGTTAGCATAAAGTAGTTAACATGTAGCTTGTATCACTTTCATTATATGCATTTATATATATATAAAATAGCTTGTCCTGACTGACTGACTGACTGACTGACTGACTGACTGACTGACTGACTGACTGATTCATCATCGCCGAGCCAAAACTAATGGACATAATGAAATGAAATTTTGGGGATACATTCATATTAACATGTAGGTGCTCGCTAAGAGAGGATTTTTGGATATTCCGTCGCTAAAGGGGTGAAAAGGGGGTTAAATTTTAAAATGAGTATCTATATCTCAAAACTTTAAAAGTTTACAAATTTAAAAATTGGTATTTAGAATCTTCTTTAAAAATAAGGAAACACGAATTTGTTTTCAGAAAATCCCAATAGGAAGGGTGAAAAAGGGGTTGAATGCCTTTAATAAGGATACAGGTACTTATACCTCAGAAACTGAAGGTATTACAGACCTGAAAATTGGTACTTTTGATCTCTTTTAAAAATAAAGAAACACGTATTCTTTTGTTTCTGGAAAATACAATTAATGGGAGGGCGAAAAGAGGGGTGAATTTTTAAAATGAGTGTATCTATATCACAAAACTTTGAAAGTTTACAGATGTAAAAATTGGTATTTAGAATCTTCATTAAAAATTTAAAAAACACATATTTTTTGTTTTTGGAAAATCCCAATAGGAAAGGTGGAAAGGGGTGAAAAAGGGGTTGAATGCATTTAATGAGGATACTTATATCTCAGAAACTGAAGATATTACAGACCTGAAAATTGGTGTTTTGGATCTCCTTTAAAAATAAAGAAACACGTATTTTTTTGCTTTTGGAAAATCCAATTAATGGGGGAGTGAAAACGGGGTGCATTTTTAAAATGAGTGTATATATATATCACAAAACTTTTAAAGTTTATAGATGTAAAAATTAGTATTTAGAATCTCTCAATCCTCGCGACGTTATGTGTACGTCTACAGAGCACAATCTTTGATCACAATGCAGCGTTACTTAGGTCTTCTTTATTGTTATTGTTTTTACAATCGGCTTTACGTCGCACCGACACAGATACGTCTTATGGCGACGATGAGATACGAAAGGGCTAGGAGTGGAAAGGAAGCGGCTTTTGCCTGGTGTGAAAATAGGAAACCACGGAAAACCATCTTCAGGGCTGCAGACAGTGGGGTTCGAACCTACTGTCTTCGGGGTGCAAGCTCACAGTTGCGCGCCCCAAACCGCACGGCCAACTCGCCCGTGGTCTTAAGTATCACCATCATCTTTATTGATAGGATCGTTACGTATTTTTACATTAATGTGGTCATAGTTTAAACCAGGAACAATTATCAGATTATTTACACTTGAGATTACGTAAAAAAAAATACATACCGCGACAAATTACCAGTAAGTTGATGTTGCTAAAAAGTAGGGAAGCATACAAATAAAGTCGTTTCAAAAAGTTTATATCTGACGGATTCACCTCAATAGATTAACTGGCACATGAAGTAATCCTCTTTCAAGACAAAATTCCGCCAGTTGTTGAACATAAAGGATGAATAAATTATACAAATGCAAAAAACAAGATCTCACTTTGTTTCTTCACTCTCATTTTTTCCTTACTTCACCTCTTATCTCAAATGGAGCAAACATTCGAAGGAGTGGTGAATGAAAACGAATGCACTGTAAACTGGGGCCTGAGCGGTAAAGATTTCGGAGAATTCTAAAAAGTAAGTGCGATGTAGTTTTTGTACTTTAATAACTTTCTTCGATTTGATCATCGAAAAACACAGTTTGCAAAATATTCCGGACGGACTGAAACCACACGTTTCCTCTTATAAACTAATTAGCATCTATAAAAAGCATTCCATGTAAAACAATCATGCAAGAGCTGCGACATTTACAAGGAATCATTACGTTGCTGTAACTCAATTCAGCGGTCAGGGACAACATGATAAACAGTCTTTTGTGAGTGAATGTGCGTCTTATTTGTTCCTTTTTCTTATATTTGGGTTCTGACGATGTCTGCGCTTCTTTCGCCTTACTGCCTAAAAATCCAGAACTGGAGAAAACATAAGAGATTCCTTAAGGTCAGCAGTTCAGATGAGAAAGTTGTTAAGACTTTTTCCTTTCATCTTCAATAACAAGCAATGTTGGTCAATTACAAGGATGTATCCGGCGATTTCCCTTTCCTTAACAACGTTTAAATGCTGCCAATTACATGTACCAGTCTCATCACTTGTAGCATAACCTGTTTTGACCATCATTACTCTCAAACAGTGCCTCAGCTAATACGGTCCCGACAGTTCGGGAAGTCAGTCGCAGCTCTGGGTTCTACAATAGCTCTTTACTTCGTTAGTTTGCCGATGGATTCATTCAGGAAATACTTCTGATCTTAAAGAGTTTTAAATATGCCTACATGCCTACTTCATGATCATTCTTAACTTGGACAGTGAATTAAAAAAAAAAAAAAGTTGTTACGCAGTTGTACAAAACACTTGACTGGGAATTCCAGAAGTTCATGCACTTCGAAAATCATTGATCTTCAGTTTAGAGAAAGAATATATGTGTGTTTTTCGTCTCTCAACTTTCCTTATATTTTTCTAGTCTGTACGATTTGATGACAATGATATTCTGATTTGCTATGGGATATATATGAAAATTTAATAATTGAACACTATATTATAACAGGTAATCTGACCTTCAATAAGGTACTTACTATAGAACCAAATTTCTGGAGTGGTGAGGAGGAAAAATCGGAAAGAAAAGCACATTCACTGAAACTTAAAGGTACGGTGTGTAGTTTCCTCGACCTGTCATGAAACCCATCCAGTTGTTTTTCTGAATTAATTCCAAGTTGCTTTACTTCGCATCGACAGATAGGTCTTATGGTGACGATGGGATAGGAAAGGGTCGTACCCTTTATTAAGGTACAGCCCCAGCATTTGCCTGATGTGAAAATACGAAACCACTGAAAATATATTCAGGGCTGCCGACAGTGGGGTTCGAACCCACTATCTCCCGAATAGTGGATACTGGCCGCACTTAGGCGACTTTTCTGAATTGACCTACAGACCAACAGAAACAGCTGCAGTTATTTAGAACTCTGAAAAGGCAACAATGGAAAATATGGCTTCAAAATCAATAATATGAGTGGAATCTTGGACTTCAGTTTGTATGAATAAACGCTGTAATGAGATTAACGGTAGTGTAGGTGTGATACTTGGAACGTGATATGTAGTCTGTAGGAGTTTGTTTCTGTACCAAAGTGGACGAAAGACCAGGAAGAAATCAGCTGCCCTTGAGTTCAAAACCTACGAAAGTAAAAAGAAAAGGTAAAGTAAAAGAAAGTCTCTTTGAAATGTTAGGTGTGACGAACTAACTCTAAAGTGAAGAAAAATGTATAGATAGCAACTGCAGTTCAAATCTTATTCTGTCTCGTGTGTGTGTGTGTGTGTGTGTGTGTGTGTGTGTATACACCTAGTGGCCAAGGGAAGACACTGAATGTGATGTTAATAACGAGTTACTCTTCCGCGAGCCCTCAAAACGGCAGCAATACTGCGAGGCACCGACTATACAAGGTGTTGGAATCGTTCTAGAGGGATCTAGACCCACGTATCTTGCACTGCTACCCACAACTGGTCTTGTGTAGTTGGTGCGGGTTTCATGGAGCGTACACCAGCATCGACAACATCCCCTAAGTGTTCGATTGGTTTAAGATCGGGTGACCTGGAGGGCCAAACCATGGTCGTAACTTCACTGGAGTGTTCCTCCAACCACCTGCGTGCCACCACAGAGCGGTGACGTGGCACATTGTCCTGTTGAAACATGACATCTCCATCAGCATACTCTAGGGCCAGAAAAAGATGCAGATGGTCTGAAAGAATGTTCACATAACATACTCCTATCAGCGCTCCCTGCAGTCAAACAATGGGGCCTACTTGCGACCACGAGAACACCGCCCAGACCACCTCCCGCCTGAACAAATCCTTGTTATTAAGCAGGATCCATAGCTTCATGGGGAGAGCCCCTCAGTTCGATACAACTGGAACCGGGATCCATCGGACTATACCAATCGCCGCCACTGTTCCATGGTCCATTGCCCGGTGTTCGAGGGCCCATGCACGTCGTTGAGCTCTGTGTCGAGGTGTGAGAAAAGGGCACGAGTTGATCGTCAGTTGGTAAAGCCTATGTGGTGCATTTGTCTCCTTACCGTACTGGGAGAAATGGGTTCCTGACTCCCAACATTGAACTGGGCGGTGATCTGAGTCATAGTTTATCGTCGAACGCCCAGTATGGTTCTGCGGAGGCGACGTGATGTCCGTTCGTTAAACACGTGTGGTCTTCCCGTATGGCGTTACACGCAGGTGGTAACATTCTCTTTGCGATACTGAAGATCCACCCTCCACACTATTGACCTTGGAAACCCGAATTCGCGTGTAATCTCCGCAATGCTATGACCCGTGCGCCGTGCGCCGATGATCACCCCACGTTCAAAGTCGGTTAACTCGCGACGTGTTGCCATCTTCACGACACTGGTGTCTGCGACAGACTGCTCAGCTGCGCTACAGACAGCCGCAACGCTCTGGGGTTGTACAGGAACATTTACTAATGGGACAAACCTTCCCGTGACTTTTGGCCACTCAGTGTATTTGTATAGCTGTTAAATTCATACTTAATCATAACTCAAATAGCCTTATTTTTGTAACTTTTTTAGTTTAGTTGGGTATAAATAATTTATGTCCGCCTCTGTGGTGTAGTGGTTAACGTGATTAGCTGCCACCTCCGGAGGCCCGGGTTCGATTCCCGGCTCTGCCACGAAATTTGAAAAGTGGTACGAGGGCTGGAACGGGGTCCACTCAGCCTCGGGAGGTCAACTGAGTAGAGGTGGGTTCGATTCCCACCTCAGCCATCCTGGAAGTGGTTTTCCGTGGTTTCCCACTTCTCCTCCAGGCGAATGCCGGGATGGTACCTAACTTAAGGCCACGGCCGCTTCCTTCCCTCTTCCTTGCCTATCCCTTCCAATCTTCCCATCCCTCCACAAGGCCCCTGTTCAGCATAGCGGGTGAGGCCGCCTGGGCGAGGTACTGGTCATACTCCCCAGTTGTATCTCCCGACCAAGAGTCTGAAGCTCCAGGACACTGCCCTTGAGGCGGTAGAGGTGGGATCCCTCGCTAAGTCCGAGGGAAAAGCCAACCCTGGACAATAAACAGATTAAGAAAGAGAAAGAAAGAAAGAAAGAAAGAAAGAAAAAATTTATTTTTAAATTACTTCTTCTTCTTTATCTGTTTACCCTCTAAGATCAGTTTTCCCTCGGACTCAGCGAGGGATCCCACCTCTACCACCTCAAGGGCAGTCTTCTGAAGCTACAGACAAGGGATCGGGGCTACAACTGGGAAGGATGACCAGTATCTCGCCCAGGCGGTCTCACCTGCTATGCTGAACAGGGGCCTTGCGGGGGGGGTGGGAAGATTGGCTGGGATAGACAAGGAAGAGGGAAGGAAGCGGCCGTGGCCTTAAGTTAGGTACCATCCTGGCATTTGCCTGGAGGAGACGTGGAAAATACTTCCAGAATGGCTGAGGTGGGAATTGAGCCCACCTCTACTGAGTGGCTGAGTGGACCCGTTCCAGCCTTCGTACCACTTTTCAAATTTCGTGGCAGAGCCGGGAATCGAACCCGAGTCTCTGGGGGTGGCAGCTAATCACACTAACCACCACACCACAGAGGCGGACTATAAATTACTTACACAATAATTATATCATTAATTAATATTTAACCGAGCTCGATAGCTGCAGTCGCTTAAGTGCGGCCAATATCCAGTATTCGGGAGATAGTAGGTTCGAACCCCACTGTCGGCAGCCCTGAAGATGGTTTTCCGTGGTTAACCATTTTCACACCAGGCAAATGCTGGGGCTGTACCTTAAGCCACGGCCTCTTCCTTCCCACTCCTAGCCCTTCCCTGTCCCATCGTCGCCATAAGACCTATCTGTGTCGGTGCGACGTAAAGCAATTAGCAAAAAGGAAAAAAAGAGCTTAATATTAAATTTACGTTATCATTTAAAACTGTTTAGTAGATAGGACACAATATTTATGTCAATTTACAGTCTTGATAAATGTTCTTTTAATAATTTCATTTAACATTTAATTTCAGTGTAGGTATGTACATACAGTATATATTCGTAAACAAATTTGTAAATGGTGCATTAAATTGGAAAGAGAAGGCCACCTGGCATTAATCTTGCCAGGACAATCAATCAATCAATCAATCAATCAATCAATCAATCAATCAATCAATCAACCAATTTATAGGGATCGCGGGAACGAACTATGTCGTACATATCAAACCTTGGGAAGAAGAGGGCCACAAGAGCAAAAATGGTACTTCTGCGATAAGTGCAAAAGTAAGAATGTAAAAATATATAAATATACAAATATATATAACATATATAAGAATATATTAAAAACTGAAATTACTTGACCTTTATTAATCCTATATTGCAATTATCCCAGAAGTATCATTTTGCACTTTTGGTCATCTTCTTCCCAAGATGCGATATGGACTTGGCTCTGTTTTACGGTCGGACGGCCTTCCTGACGCCAATCCTAGATAGAGGGATTAAGGCTAGCATGGTTTGTATATAAGAAGTGGTGTCTTTATTGTGACAAATACAAACATCTAGTACCCTAGTCATAGGAATTCATATTTAGGAACGTTGCGGTTATCAGGCCCAGCTGAAATCCCTGACCCGGCCAGGAATGAAAACCAGAACTTCCTGAATCGAAGACCGCAACACTGACCATTCAGCCAATAATCCAGACATGACACCAAATTAGTTCCGACTCCTTGGCTGAATGGTCAGCGTGATGGCCTTCGGTTGAGAGGGCCCAGGGTTGGATTTTCAGCCAAGCCGGGAATTCTCACATCGTCTGGTTAATTCCTCTAGCGCGAGGTCTGAGCGCTTGTGAACGTCTTAATACACATATTCATTTACATACAACATATCGCACTACTAACCACCACAGAAACACCTCCCTGCACATCGGGCTCATATCAGAAAGGGCATCCGTCCGTAAAACTAGGCTTAAACCATATTAATACCGACCCCACATAACTAGGCAAAAGGTCATGAAAAAACGAAGAAAAGACACAAAGAAGGTATATAAATCTGAATATTTGCGTGTCTGTCCTTTACGACAAAATCGTTCGAGCATTAGTTTTGCAAGCTTAAGCCAGTACCTTCGATTACCAAAGAAGCCTATTTTTTCAATATCTAGGGCATTTTCCAGATGACGATCATATACAGTATTTGTAGGTATGTGCTGAACTTGTGCACATTTTATCTGCTAAAAAGCAAAATAATGGGTCCAAAAAGAGTCCTATCATAATAATAAGCCTTCCACGAGCATTTAAAATTTTCTACTACAAAAAAGATTGTATTAGTTTCCTTGATAACTCTAATGGTTTTCCAGCAAAATGTGCATTTACGCCTTAAAAGCACTCATTTCGGTGACATAAAAATTACAACTTGCATGTCGACGACGATGAGTATTAACAGAAGTTAGTGACATCTCCAAAATTAATCAGCCGGTCAACAACGATATTATTATAATATTTATTTATTTATTTATTTATTTATTTATTTATTTATTTATTATTTATTTATTTATTTATTTATTTATTTATTTATTTATTTATTTACACTCCAGGATTGGTTTCTTCCTCGGAATCAGCGAGGGATCCCACCTCTACCACATCAAGGGCAGTGTCGTGAAGCGCGAGACTTTAGGTCGGGAGCTACAACTGAGGAGAATGACCAGCACCTCGCCCAGGCGGTCTCACCTGCTATGCTGAACAGGGACCTTGTGGGGGATGGAATGATTAGAGGGCATAGACAAGGAAGAGGGCAGGAAGCGGCCGTGGGCTTAAGTTAGGTACCATCCCGGCATATGCCTGGAGAAGAAGTAGGAAACCACGGAAAACTACTTCGAGGATGGCTGAGGTAGGAATCGAACCCACCTCTACGCAGTTGACCTCCCGAGGCTAAGTGGACCCCGTTCCAGCCCTCATACCACTTTTCAAATTTCGTGGCAGAGTCAGGAATGGAACCCGGGCCTCCGTTGTTATTATTATTATTATTATCATTATTATTATTTATCCCTATAATTATTTGTTGTTGTTGTTGTTGTTTGAGTCATCAGTCCATAGACTGGATTGACGCAGCGCTCCATGCCACCCGATCCTGCGCTAACCTTTTCATTTCTACGTAACTATTGCATCATACATCTGCTCTAATCTGCTTGTCATATTCATACCTTCGTCTACTCCTACCTTTCTTACCGCCTACACTTCCTCCAAAAACCAACTGAACAAGTCCTGACTGCCTTAAGATGTGCCCTATCATTCTATCTCTTCTTTTCGTCAAATCCAGCCAAATCGATCTCCTCTCAACAATTTGATACAGTATGCCTACATTCATGATTCGATTTATCCATCTCACCTTCAGGATTATTCTGTAACACCACATTTCAAAAGCTTCTATTCTCTTTCTTTCTGAGCTACATATCCTCCATGTTTCACTTCCATATAATGCTGCGCTCCAGATGAAAGTCTTCCAAAACATCTTTCTAATTCCTACATCAATGTTTGAAGTGAGCAAATTTCTTTTCTTAAGAAAGCTCTTCCTTGCTCGTGCTGTCTGCATTTTATGTCCTCCTTACTTCTGCCATCGTTAGTTATTTTACTACCCATCTACTTCCTTTAAGACTTCATTTCCTAATCTAATATTACCTTCATCACCTGCGTTCGACTTCACTCGATTACTTTTGTTCTGGAACTATTTATTTTCATCTTGTACTCTTTACCCAAGACTTTTCCATACCATTCAGCAACTTCTCGAGATCTTCTGCAATCTCAGATAAAATAACAATATCATCGGCAAATCTCAAGGTTTTAATTTCCTCTCTTTGGACTGTGAATCCCTTTCCAAATTCCTCTTTGATTTCCTTTACTGCCCGTTCTATTCAAACACTGAAAAGGAGGGGGGGGGGGCGAACTGCAGCCTTGCCTCACTCCTTTCTGGATTGCTTCTTTTTCAAAGCCCTCGATTCTTATCACTGCAGAATGTAGATAATTCTTCGTTCTCGGTATCTGATCCCAATCACCTTCAGAATCTTAAACAGGGTCCAATCAACATTATCGAATGACTTTCCTAGATCTACGAACGCCATGTATGTGGGCTGGTCCTTAATTCGATCCTCTGAGATCAGACGTAAAGTCAGGATTGCTTCACGTGTTCCTACATGCCTTCTAAAGCCAAATTGATCTTCTCGCAGCCCAGCTTCAAACTGTCTTTCAATTCTTCTGTAAATAATATGTTAAAATGTTGTAGGCATGAGATACCGAACTAATGGTTCGGTAGTTTCCACACTTGTCAGCACCGGCTTTCTTGGGAATAGATACAACTATCTGCCGAAAATCGGGTGGCACTTCTCCTGTCTGATATACATTACAGACTAGATGGAATAACCTTGCCATGCTGGTTCCACCTACGGCAGTCAGTAAATCAGAGGGAATTTTATCAATTCCAGGTGCCTTGTTCCTATTTGGGTCTTTCAAAGCTCTGGCAAACTCTGATCTCAAAATTGGATCTCCCATTTCCTCAGCATCAGCAGCCTCTTCTTGTTCCAGAACCATGTCATCTACATCTTTACCTTGGATGTGTTCCTGCCCTCTTTCTGCTGTCTTCTTTCACTAGAATTGGCTTGCCATCTGAGCTCTTAATATTCATACACCTATTTTTTTTTACTTTCCCAAACGTTTACTCGATTTTCCTATACTAATCATCTACCTTTCCTAGAAGCATAAAACCTTCAACATTCTTGCACTTCTCCTTCAGCCATTCTTCCTTTGCTATCTTGCACTTTCTACCTACTTCATTCTTTAATCGCCTGTATTCTTTTCTGCCCTCTTCATTCCTTGCATTCTTGTATTTTCGTCGTACATCAATTAGGTCCAGTATCCGCTGAGCTATCCACTGATACTTAGTTGACATTTACTTCCTGCCTAACATTTCTTCAGCAGCCCTGCTGACCTCATTTTTATGACTGTCCATTCTTCCTCTGCTGTGTTTCCTTCAGCCTTTTTATTTAGTCCTTTGTGCAACATGTTCCTTGAAACAATCCCTCTCACTCTTTTCTTTCAATCTATCTAGATCCCATCTTATATCATTCCTTCCTTTCTTCTATTTCTTCAACTTCAGATAGCATTTCATGACTAGCAAGTTGTGGTCAGAATCCACGTCTGCTCCTGGGAAAGTTATGCAATCCAACACCTAGTTTCTGAATCTCTGCCTAATCACACAGTATTGAAGTATATTTCATACCTTCCAGTGTCTCCAGGTCTCAACCACGTATACAGCCGTCGTTTGCGGTGTTTGAACCAAGTATACCAAGGACTAAATTATGATCAGTGCAGAATTCAACCAGTCGACTTCCTCTTTCATTCCTTTGTCCCAGTCCGAATTCTCCTACTGTATTACCTTCTCTTCCTTGGCCTACCACTGCATTCCAGTCTTCCATGACAATAAGATTCTCGTCACCTTTTACATATTGTATTAAATCTTCTATCTCTTCATATATTCTTTCGATTTTCTCATCATCTGCTGAACTAGTATGCATATAGACCTGCACTATTGTGGTGGGCATTGGTTCAGTGTCTATCTTGGCAACAATAATTATTTCACTCTTCTGGTCGTAGTAACTTACCCGCTGCCCTATTTTCTTATTCATTATTAAACCAACTACCGCATTTCCCCTGTTTGATTTTATGTTGATAATTCTGTAGTCGCCTGGTCAAAAATCCTGTTCTTCCTGCCAAGGTATATTACTTGTACCAACTACATGTAACTTAAGTCTATCCATCTCCCTTTTCAGATTCTCTAAACTACCACAACAATTCAAACTTCTAACATTCCTCGTTCCGACTCGCAGTATGTCAGTATCCATCTTCCTGATTATTGCCCCCTGTCGTGCAGTCCCCACCCGGAGATCCGAAGGGGGGACTATTTTACCCCTGGAATATTTTACCCGGGGGGGAAGCCATCATTCATACAGAGAGAACTGCATGTCCTCGGGAGTTAGTTGCGGCTGCAGTTTCCCGTTGCTTTCAGCAGTGTAGCAGTACCAACACAGCTAAGCCATGTTGAGTATTATTACAAGGCCATATCAGTCAATCATCTAGACTGCCGCCCTTGTAACTTCCGAAAGGCTGCTACTCCCTTTTCGATGAACCATTCGTTAGTCTGGTCTCTGAACAGATACCCATCCGATATGGTTGCACCTGCGGCTCGGCTATCTGCTTCATTGGGATGCGCAAGCCTCCCCACCGCGGCAAGGTCACATGGTTCGCAGGGGAGGTATAATTACTTATTAAAGTTAAATTATAACTTTATCTGTGACTACATATTTTTGCCTCATACCTCATTTTATCTTGAATCTGGTGTACGGAAGTCGAAGATAAGTTTGTTTGTTCTCAGTTTAAGGGTAGTCGGGTTTAACACTAGGCTACATTATTTTATTACTATAGCGTGGCATAGCAAGAATAAGGGGACCAGAACAGCAAGTGCCGCATTTCTCTGTTCAATACAGGCTGTATCGGGAAACTGTACACACAAAACAGTTGTGCACAATATATTTTCCAATCTTTATGTTGAATCCGAATTTTCCGCAAGGGTAATAATAAAAGAGAGATTGATATATTCTCAATTATTAAATTTTTCTCTAAACTTCCAAGAATACCTCTTACAGAAAATTTAATTTCCAAGCTTTTACATCGGATACATTTTTACCGTACGAGCTATAACAGATGTGAATTCCATAAACGTTGAGCATCGCAGATGTGGAAATACTATATAGCGGTCATGGTAATTAACTCTGATAGTTATGGTTGTTGTGATCGTTTTATAAAGTGCAAAACCGCGTGGCCATTGCCCTCTATTGATCAGGAAGATAAAGAAGATGACTGTCGAAATGAGAAGAAGGCACGAGCACTGGAAGAATGAGAGGTAAAAGGAAACATTACAGGTGGTGGGGTAGGGGTTGAAAACCTAAGACTCGAATGCCCTAATGCCACAGAGCCTGAAGAAAATAGAATGCGAAGGTCTGAAACGTATCAACAACAACATTACTCTGATTTTGACTATTGTTGTTAGTAGAAAGGTGCTCTTGTCTCCTCTGCTGCCACGCTCTTCCGCCAGATGGAATTACTTGCAATTACAAAAACTAACCCGTCAACGAAGAGTACATAATAGATAGTAATATACTAATGTATACGAATATGGATACACTAAAAAAATCGCTTCTAAGAAAAGCCAGATGATCTGAATTTAGCTCTGCGATAGGATTCGTTAACGTGCCAGCAGATCTACTAACAAGCGTCCCCTTAATGTACGCAATTTTACATGCTAAAGACTTATGGTTTCATAACGCAAGCCTAACCAAAGGAGGGTGACAATCAATTACGCTATGCAGAAATTCAGACTTTGCTGATAAGTATTTGTATTACTTCATACTGGATCTCATTTATCTATACTAATATGTACAGTTTGTTTGTATGTAATGGCTAATCTCAGGAACTACAGGACCGATTCTAAAAATTATTTTACTAATGTGAATATGCCTACGTTATCCCTGAGACACATGGGCTGTATTTTATTTTCAAAACAATTCGAGGGTGGTGCACGGTGGAAGATATAAAAATAATGGGCTAATAGGCCTATATACGAAATATCGAATTTGTCGTACAAGGACGAGACAAAGCTCAATTTAAGCCCCTTGACGCAAAGAACAATAAACGGGCCCGAGAACCATGTTTTAAGGCCCTAAAACCAACAGTTATGAACATATTGGCACCACATTACCCCTGCTCTGGGAAACGGATAAAGAACTGAACTGCCGTAACCATAGCAACATCAGCTCCAGTATTTTTACAGCAGCGAGATTATCTACAACAATATATCACAAAAAACCTAAAATGCTACAGGCATGAAATTTGGAATCTCCTTTAAAAATAAAAGAACACACATTTTTGTTTTCAGAAAATCCACTTAAGGGGTGAGAGCGGGGGGTGAAAAGAAGTGAGGAAGGAGTTGAATTCTTAATATGAGGATACATATATCACAGAAAGTGAAGATGTTACAGACGTTAAACCTGGTACTTGGAATCTTTTAAAAATAAATGAACACACGTTTTTTGGAAAATCCACTTAAGGGGATGAAATAATAAAAAAAAGGCGGGTGGATTTTTAAAATGAGTATCTTCTTCTACCGCTTTTCCCACACATGTGGGGTCGCAGGTGCGAACTGTGTAGCACATGTGGATTTGACCCTGTTTTACGGCTGAATGCCCTTCCTGACGCTAGCCCCGTGTGTAGGGATGTAATTACTATTAAGTGTTCCTGTTGTGGTTGGTAATGTAGTGTGTTGAGTAAATATGAAGAGGAGAGTGTTGGGACAAATACAAATATCCTGTCCCCGAGCCAGATGCCATTAAAATCCCTGACCCAGCCCGGAATCGGACCCGCAACCCTTCGAACCGAAGGCCGCAACGCTGCGTATATTTCATAAACTTAACATGTTACAGACGTGAAAACTGGTATTTGTAATCCCCTTTAAAAATAAACACATACCGTACTTTTTGTTTTCGGAAAATCAACTTTAGCTGGAGATTGAAAATAAGTGAAGGAGTTGAATTCTCTTTATGAGGATACTTATACCTCAAAAACTAAGATATTACAGACGTGAAAAATCGATATTTAAATCTCCTTTAGAAATAAAGAAATCCCTTTTCGACTTAATTTTTTATTATTATTGATATTTGTTTTACGGCACACCGACACAGATAGGTCTTATGGCGACGATTTTACGACTTAAAAGAGGACTGTTTCTCACATGTAGATTTCCATGTCGCATGTACCAGATTTAGCTCTGCCAGTAGCTTGGTCATCTTGGCCGCAAAAAAGGCAATGCCACAAACGTGGTTTACAAAGAGGTTCTGGGGTAAATGAAATGCAACTTTTCGGTGAGTTTTTATACTTTAGGGATTTTCAGACAATACCTTAGTGCAGTACCGAGGACCAATTATTTTTTATCAGCTTACCAAATCCTCGCGAGCGAAGCCGTGGGTGACAACTAGTGTATTATAAAAAGGCAAGACTGACTGTCGATCAACGCCCAAAATTACTTGACATTAAAAAAGAAAAAAGAAATTGTGGGAATACATTTCTAGTACAGTGTAGGTGCTCACTGAGGAAGGGTTTCTAAAAAGGTCACACCTAGGCTTAGGCGATGAAATGGGTGTAAAACCCTAAAAACCAAAATATTCATTCCTCCAAAACGGTTCTCCCAACAAGGTCGAAATTTCACTAAATGACTGCTTCTTTATATACTAGATGTTAAATAATATACGTTAGCAAAAATGTCAGCCCTTAAGGCTTATATAAGGGTTAACAACCGAAAACAGAAAACATACACCCTTGATGGGTCTTGATGGTGGAATCAAGAATGCCCCCGTATGATTGCTAAGAGGAAACAAGTCTTCATCCGACTGAAACGTGAAATAACATGCAACAATTATCTAATATACAAGAACACAGACGCCCAAGTTAAATGTTTCCTAAAGAATCGGAAGAAATCGGTGTAGAAAACCTACTGTGAAAAGTTGTCTAATGATACACCGTTATCGCAGGTATGGTCAACAATTAACAAAATGGGAAAGAAGTCTCAACAGGTATTGGCTCTCCGCGACTGGATTGAAGACTTCGAGAATTTGATCGCTCCACCAACCACATCGTTCGAAAGATTACATTCACCATCTTCTAATCAGCGGACGTCCTATATGTGCCCTCTTACATCAGCATACACATTCCGTGAATTAGAACTGGTCTTGAAGGCATCATCCAACTCAGCTCCAGGGTACGATCAAGTTCATTACTTGATGATATCTAACCTCCCTCGGTGCACCAAAGAGATCCTTCTGCTCTTTAACGACAAATGGATGGAAAGTGTTTTTCCAACAGATTGGACTACTCATATAATTGTTCCAATATTGAAACCAGGAAAGGATCCCGACGATCCAGCATCCTATCGTCCTATAGTACTATCATCCTGCATCGTTAAGACTTCTGAAAGGATCTTGAAACCTCGGCTTGAATAGTGGATGGAACATCACGCAGTCGTTTCAACGACGCAGTTTGGATTCCGGAAAGCCAAAAGTACATTTGTCAACTTCAGCCTATTAACCACTGAAATAGAACGGAGTTTCTTGAACAAAAATATTTGAACAAAGAGTATTTATTTGCTATATTTTTGGATATTTCTAAGACATACGATAGTGTGATAATCCATGTACTAGTATCAAAACTCAGACTTTTAGACCTCCTCAATATATATATTTCTGGGATCAATAATCTTCTGATCATGAGAACAGTATATTTTCCGTCGTCATGGCAATACACTTTATGGCACTCGTTTTGTCACGAATGGACTTTCTCAGAATGATATTCTCATTCTTTATTATATGCCGCCTACACGGAAGATCTCGATAAACTGTTTGGTCCTACGATCAGAGTACTTCAATATGCGGATATGTATGTATTTACACCGCCTATACTAGCTTCCAGTTGACATGTATGTGGCTGACACGGCAGCTTCACACCTAGCGCAATGGACAGCGCAAGTAGGACTCATCTTATCTGCTGAGAAATCAACTGCTGTTAGTTTTAGTCGAAAAAGGATTCCATATACTTCAAACACGATACGCCTCGGTCCGTTCTCCTTCCCACTAAAATCATCAGCGAAAGTATTAGGACTTCATCTCGATAGTAAGCTCATCTGGAGAAGTCACGCCGAGCACCTAGTAACAAAAGTTCATCGAGTTTTGAATGTCTTACGAGCTGTTTTCGGAATCTGGTGGGGGTGCGGACACTACAACATTGTTAGTACTGTATCGAGCCATAACACGTCCCATACTAAGACTACGGCAGCATTTTGTATGGAAAAGCACCACAATACGTTCTCCGAAACATTGATATAGGAGTACATTATCGTGCTAACCGAATATGTCTAGAAGCAACGAATTCTACTCCTACGAACGCACTCCTAGTGAAAGCCAAGGAGGTGCCTCTCATGATAAGAAGATAATATCTGGCGAATACCTTCTTTATTCGCCGGTCAACACTGGAGACCAATAAACTGATAAGCAAACAAAGACTGCTACAAATGGCAATCGACAGAAATACCATCGGTCAGGAACACCGGGCTACATTATTATAGGAAAGCTTCAAGAATTTCCAATACTTGATTCCCCTCATACTTTAGTCTGAAAGACTCCCTGTATTTCAACTGTACCGTACCCAGGGGTAAATACCCTCTAGGACGATGCCTCCATTCCTGTATGAACATCCGACTAACTCAGGGTTGGGCAGAGTGTGGGTTGGTTGTCGATTGGGTCAGGATAAAAGTCGAAGTTCAACACTAAAATAGCAATCAATGACAGGAAATGGAGGTATAACACGAATGAGAAACAATCATAGGGGGTAAGATGGATTTATTAACAAATATCCCCGATCAAATCACACGAAAATAATTGAATAAAAAAAAAATAATAACTTGTAAAAAAATGAACTCAAAGTAATGAAATAAATCGAAATTAAAGACGTTAAATGAGTGATAATACAAATTTGACATTAAAAGAAAAACAAGTTCAATAAAGAACATATATAAAAATCAAGACTGAGTATCTTCTCATAGTCCAATGTTTATGTTGTATGGCAACAAGTGTATGCAAACACTGCCATGTGGTGTTTCGGTATGGAGTTTCACATTATCGCATCCCAACGATACGGTTTCAAAATTAAGTTACTCCCGAGAGTCGTCAAACTATTTCCGTAAAATCAAAGTTACATTATAAGAAAATTTACGACGGAAAGAAAAATAATTAAGACGCACCGGACGCTATGTAAGGTATGCAAAATACTAGGGGCAAATCCTACACTATATTTACAATAATTCAAATCATCAAACTAAACATATATATACATCGGATATCGAGTAAAGTCTTAAATGCTACACTGCTTCTAATGTGAATCCCGGTTCACTACAAAAGATCTAGACAGAACTAGATAAACCAACGATACATCAGCACTCGGGCTGTTCCCTTTAACAACAACGAGACAAGGTATACAATCACAAAATAATAAGGTAAAACCATCCTGTAAGAGAAAAACATATAAATAATCCTTGATGTCACGAAGAAAGCAATGGGCAACATTGCCTACTTCTGCTGCGTTTGAGCGCTCAACAGCGCGGTCATCCGTCATGTACTTCCGGGTAGATTACGAGCTGTAAAGAAATATAGAACTCCACTACGCTAAAGATTGGATTTTGTCTCCCGTGGCCGCCGCAAGGAAATACTGTCTCTTTCACACATGCCGATAACACAGGCCAGGAGTCAGCTTGCCATGAGATAACGCCCATCATCAACTACACGGAAACTCCCGTATATTAATTGCTTTTTAGCATGCTTGGGCCATTTAACATCAGACTCAATAGTCTGGAATTAACACTGTCCATTCTGATCACAATATACTCAGAAGACGCTAAGCAGACACACACATCTGCATAATTTCTCTCTATCTTGTCAAGCATACAATCGGCCTGCACCAATACATTATAATTAAGCATGCAATTATTATCTCATCATTCCTCATGAATCCTACTGGCCTTTCCACATCACGAGACGCTGTTCGAGTCCTTGGCAGACCATCAGGCAAACAGAATCCAACTTAACTTCAAAGATCTTAATTTAACAACGACGTTCTGCAGCTCCTACTGGCAGCTTCTGTAAAACCATGCATCATGCAAAAATAGCTATACCTGTCTCTCTGAATAACCGAAATAAAATGAATTGATACGTGTTTGACGTAATATAGGAATGAACCTGTCGATCTAGCCCTTCTAGCCTATATTTAAGGAAAACTCGGAATATCCTACTCTAAGTACTATATTTACAACAATGACTGATCCTATCAATCCCTCATTTTCCCAAACACCTAATCATAAAGCAAAATAAAAATAAAATAAACATGCATTAATCTCGTATCCGAATCTACCATAGTGACAAAATTAAACAAATACATGCCGCCAGGCTTACTTTAAATGAAACTGAAAATTCTATCTACACTGCCCTAGTACCTTAACATAACTTACATATCATGCCATATATAATACGTGCATCTTACTTTATGATGACTCTCGGGATACCAGGATAGCAGCTTACATCCCCACTAATTTTGGGATCTACACCATGTTAATCACATCCTTAACATGTGGGAATGCACTTCCTTCCTCTGCAGGTGTATCCATCATCTTGCTGGAAAACAATTCACTGGAACACAGAAGACTATTATTGATAACCTCTTCACTGCTTACTGCTGCGAGCCGAGATACCCTTTCTTTTACCAGATCAGCTAACACACTGATTCACATATATATAACACACTTCACTAAAAGGGTAAAATTACAGTTTTAAAAGCAGCCCACGGTTCGGTACGGAAGTTCCACGCGAATACGCGCCCGTCGCGAAATAGTGAAACACTAGCACGTTTCCACAACACTTGTTACTCAGCGGTCACTACACCGTCTTCATCGATTAAAAGTAAACTCTGTCAAAGCACAGTAAATATTACGACTGCACAATTTGAAGTATCAACGAGAACCAGTTACTATTTCTGGAATAACGCCACGTTAATTACAATCACCAGTCACAGAGTTGGTACATCCGCACTGTTCAAACTTTTCCTACAGAGTGCCGAGTTAATACATCCGTACTGCTCAAATTTTTGCTACAGAATGACGCTCTCCAGAGCTTGGATTACTGAGGAGGCTTCGGTGACGCTAATATTGTTGGGGTTCCCGGGTATCTGAACCAACCACCAATCAGAGTTCGTCATGTATGATGATACAATACTTATTGTGATATATTTATAAAACACAGCTCAAACATCAGCAAATCTCTTCCACCAATTTCTATAATACATTTCCAAATATATCTAACTTCAGAAACTGTGGAAAACCGATTGTTTACAGAAACTGACTTTATCCACAGAGCATGTTGGTCATCCTGGAATTATCATTTAGCGCGGTGTAGCCTCCATGTTTGCCAAATCCTTAAGTTCCCATTGGCTGAAATATCTTGCTTGGTCAGCATGTAATACACGTGTCGGTCCTTGCCAGCGCTTGGGTACGCTTACTTTCTCACGGTCATGCGGAAATATGAAGCAACATCCAGCGACTTACAGTCTTGCTCAACATCCGGTATTAACTATCTTGGGATACGATGCTTTAACATATTAGACTGTATCTTTTATTAATAAATTCACATATATGGTCAAATAATATTCCAATTATTATTATGGGCCGGTCGGATACGGCTCATCCTCCTCTTACCCAGGGAAAAAAAAATGAATATGCAGTATTTATTTTTTTTCTTAATGTATTATTTGACTATTTATAATCATCTGGATATATGCAATCTCTTTCCTTTAGTACTATTTGCCGTCTCGCAAATTTGTATTCTCTTCCCACAGTCTATCATTATCTTGGCGGATGTTGTAGTAGATGTCAAGTAACGCATGAAAACGTCTCTGCACACCACCACACTCTTCACAATATTCTTCTTCTGAATAATTGTCTCTTTCCATCTGCGCGAAGTTGACATTCTCCGTGTCTTCTTCCGGGTCATCTGCATCCACCATCACAGGTTCATCATTCGGGTTTTCTTCTTCTTCACCATCATCTTCACTCTCATCTTCTGCCATCTCTCCTTCTTCTTCTTCTCCTTCTGGGATGTCATCTATTGTGCTTTGTTTTTGTTGTCCGTCCCTCGGTCCTCATAATTAGGAGCATTAGGATTCAACCTATTTTCCTGTTGCCTTACACGGTATTCCCTGTACGCAACACTTTCAGCTCCATGACATTCTTCGTTACCATTAGCTTGTATGGCTCCTCTCCACCGGTCTTCCTCCTGCCTTTTTCCTCTCAACTCTTCAACGTATTGTCTTGATTCTTCTCTTCTTTGGTCACGGTTCTCCTGGTAATTGCCTCTTCCTCCTCTGGGGTTTCGCTCCTTCTCGTCCCAACGATAATATGGTCTTCTGGGTCCACCATAGTTTCTATACTTGTATCTATAGGTCCTCCCATTATTTCCATTTGGATAGCTATATCCTCGCTGATTTAGGCTGTTACCTTGATAATTATTTTTTCGAAACTGGTCTCTTCTGTCTCTCCGCTGCCAGTTACCATCCTGATGTACAGCACTCCTGTTGGTTTGCTCATGTGTCGCTGTTTGAGTCCCTAAGCTTTGATAATCATTTCTCTTCCTTACTTTCGGTGGATTACTTCCTTCTTCCACCCCTACCGTATGGATAGCCTCAACATGCCTCAACCTAGGCTGGTTTTGACTAGATGTTAAGTCTAACTGTCTTAAAGTCAATTCCGCCTCTGCTGCAGTTTTAGCATTAGCTGCAATTAACGTTCTCTGCACTTCAAGAGGTAGTTGTCGAGAGATTGCTGCTATAATTTCGCTCTCGCTTGGGGGCATGTCTAAATCACGAAATTTTAGCATCTGAGAAATGAAAAAAGGAGAATACTTCGTTGGCGTAGTAGCCGGATATCTACGTGAATACAATTCCATCCTCAGTGATTGCTGCGTAGATACGTCCCAAAACTTTTTAAGAAATGCCTCCTTAAACTCCTCATATGTAGTAAATGTATAACGGAAAGCATTCGCCCATTCAGCCACGGTTTCGCCTAGAAATCTTTCTACTGTCCTTAATTTACGCTCTGGTGGTACCTTGTAATCTGCTAAGAAGTCATCCATTTCACGCAAGAAAGCTTTAGGTGTTCTCTCATCATTCCCTGTAAACTTCCGTGGTTTTTCTTCATTGCTCCTCATAATATTGTAAATAGGAACATTATGTGTTTCATTCGGAGTTGAACAGTGGACCTCCTGACGCGGTAACTGTAGAAGATCGCTCAGCGCAACGTTATCGCTAACTTGACTGGGTGCCTTCTCTATAATGGTTTGTTGCACTGTACATTTTAATTTACTGAGTTCTTTGTCCGTTCGTAAATCCAACAATTCTAACTTATCCTTCATGTAGGCGATTTCCTTCTCAACAACCTCTATCTTCACTTGATTTTTCTGTGAAACCTCTGTCCACGTCTCCAGACTCGAACCAAGTACCTGTAGATCTTCCTTGTTCCTTTCCCTATCAGCCATTATCATGTCTTTGACTTCCTTGCCTGTCTCCGCGATGTCCTCCTTCATTTCCAATCGAATCTGAGTTTCTATTTCCTTCATTCTTTCCTCAGTCTCCGTTTGCTTCATCTTTAGTTTCAAATCAATTTTGTCTTCCGTTTTCTGCTGAGCTTCAGTAATTTGTTTACTGATGTCCACGGTGAACTCTTCCAACCTCGTCTCCGTGTCAATCCGTAACTTATCAATCGCGCCTCGCTGAAGTGTAATCTCTGCTGTAGCTTCTTCTACTGTATGCGATAAGTCTCCCAGCCGCTTATCTGTGCTAGCCATGTGTTCTGTAACCCGATCGGCGATTTCCTCAACAGAATCTCTGATCTTTTCAATTTGCGTCTGTGTTTTAAATTCTACTGTATCTAACTGTTTCTCTAATTTTCCCATGCCTTCTAAACAGCATGTACGAACGAAGTCAATTTTCCCCTGTAACTCATTAGTCGCCACCTTAAGTTGCTCCTCAGTTTTCTCCGCCGCCTGTGTTAATAACTGTCTAGTCTCTCTGGACTGTTCTTCGCTTTTTTCCGCAGCCTGTTTTAACTGTTCGCCAGTCCTATCTGCAGCTTGTTTAAATTGTTCGTCCGTCCTATCTGCAGCCTGTTTAAATTGTTCGTCAGTCCTATCTGCAGCTTGTTTAAATTGCTCCTCCAGCTTACTCGAGAGTTCATTCATACGTTCCTGCTCCCTTCTGTCCATCTCCACCATACGCTCCTGTTCCCTTCTCTCGGCCTGCTCTGCCCTTTTGTCCATCTCCTCTAACAACTCCTTCATCGTCAACGCCATACCAAATACGTATTCGAGAAAACGCAGGGATGCTCGCCACTACCTAGTATCCTATACCGTATCTTGTGTACTCCATACGAAAACCATTTACTTTACTGAAAAGCTTCTATGATTTTCGTTAATCATATATCAAGAAAACATGGCCTCAAAAATACGCCATATAGAAGCTTCCTATGATTTGGAATATTTATCTTCTGCCGCGCATAACAAACAAACGCGTTATCATAACTTTAAAAATAAATTACTAATATCGTAGCCCCAAATTCTTTAAATCCAAACATTAGTAATTTTCCTGTCTTTTGGGCTCTAATCTAAGTACTAGACAACAGTACTGGACCATATTTACGATAAATACCTCCGACTCCAGACTAATATTCCAGCATAGGTTTACCAGTCCTGAATCATCAGCACTCATTGCAAATATCATCAACATTTTCTTAAGACTGAGGCGCTCTTAAGTTCCTAGCCTTACTCTAAATCAAATAAAATTATCGTTACTGGCAATTGAAATTTGATCTACACACAAATTCCAGGCTATATCAAGATCAACACATGTCTAAAGGACACGTCATCGACCACTTTACCTCATTAGAGAAATCTTTTTATAGTTCTCTAACTCAAATAGAGTTCCTTTATTACTACGACACGCCTTACTTATCGGCTATGTTCCTCATTCTTCCTAACATAATTTAAATCAAACTTTTTGCCGATGTCCCTAACGTAATGCATTTAGATTTTACTCTGTTTTCTAAACACACGATTTCCTATGAAATCTTGCCCTTTCATGTCCGCCTACTATCATTCGTAGTACTGAACATGGGACTCTAGACTCAAGTTGTCTGAACGTTAGGTTGCCAGATTCCTAAGTTGCGCCTATGGTTCGAAATTACCTATCTACCTTTCTTAAATTTAATCATTATCTGGATACCAATTATTGGTCTCTTCCAGCTTTCGAACCATGATCCTAATCCTATCTAGCCTTCGGAATAGCTTGTCAAATCACATTCACTCTCGTAAATCTCAATTTGACCTGCCCAAGTTTGTAAGAACAACCTAGACATCTTTGGGTAACACAAAAATACTCCCAGCGGGATACGAACATACGCCAAAGTGTCTATTTGCCCTTAGTTGCGGCGCCAAATATATATGTACCGTACCCAGGGGTAAATACCCTCTAGGACGATGCCTCCATTCCTGTATGAACATCCGACTAACTCAGGGTTGGGCAGAGTGTGGGTTGGTTGTCGATTGGGTCAGGATAAAAGTCGAAGTTCAACACTAAAATAGCAATCAATGACAGGAAATGGAGGTATAACACGAATGAGAAACAATCATAGGGGGTAAGATGGATTTATTAACAAATATCCCCGATCAAATCACACGAAAATAATTGAATAAAAAAAAAATAATAACTTGTAAAAAAATGAACTCAAAGTAATGAAATAAATCGAAATTAAAGACGTTAAATGAGTGATAATACAAATTTGACATTAAAAGAAAAACAAGTTCAATAAAGAACATATATAAAAATCAAGACTGAGTATCTTCTCATAGTCCAATGTTTATGTTGTATGGCAACAAGTGTATGCAAACACTGCCATGTGGTGTTTCGGTATGGAGTTTCACATTATCGCATCCCAACGATACGGTTTCAAAATTAAGTTACTCCCGAGAGTCGTCAAACTATTTCCGTAAAATCAAAGTTACATTATAAGAAAATTTACGACGGAAAGAAAAATAATTAAGACGCACCGGACGCTATGTAAGGTATGCAAAATACTAGGGGCAAATCCTACACTATATTTACAATAATTCAAATCATCAAACTAAACATATATATACATCGGATATCGAGTAAAGTCTTAAATGCTACACTGCTTCTAATGTGAATCCCGGTTCACTACAAAAGATCTAGACAGAACTAGATAAACCAACGATACATCAGCACTCGGGCTGTTCCCTTTAACAACAACGAGACAAGGTATACAATCACAAAATAATAAGGTAAAACCATCCTGTAAGAGAAAAACATATAAATAATCCTTGATGTCACGAAGAAAGCAATGGGCAACATTGCCTACTTCTGCTGCGTTTGAGCGCTCAACAGCGCGGTCATCCGTCATGTACTTCCGGGTAGATTACGAGCTGTAAAGAAATATAGAACTCCACTACGCTAAAGATTGGATTTTGTCTCCCGTGGCCGCCGCAAGGAAATACTGTCTCTTTCACACATGCCGATAACACAGGCCAGGAGTCAGCTTGCCATGAGATAACGCCCATCATCAACTACACGGAAACTCCCGTATATTAATTGCTTTTTAGCATGCTTGGGCCATTTAACATCAGACTCAATAGTCTGGAATTAACACTGTCCATTCTGATCACAATATACTCAGAAGACGCTAAGCAGACACACACATCTGCATAATTTCTCTCTATCTTGTCAAGCATACAATCGGCCTGCACCAATACATTATAATTAAGCATGCAATTATTATCTCATCATTCCTCATGAATCCTACTGGCCTTTCCACATCACGAGACGCTGTTCGAGTCCTTGGCAGACCATCAGGCAAACAGAATCCAACTTAACTTCAAAGATCTTAATTTAACAACGACGTTCTGCAGCTCCTACTGGCAGCTTCTGTAAAACCATGCATCATGCAAAAATAGCTATACCTGTCTCTCTGAATAACCGAAATAAAATGAATTGATACGTGTTTGACGTAATATAGGAATGAACCTGTCGATCTAGCCCTTCTAGCCTATATTTAAGGAAAACTCGGAATATCCTACTCTAAGTACTATATTTACAACAATGACTGATCCTATCAATCCCTCATTTTCCCAAACACCTAATCATAAAGCAAAATAAAAATAAAATAAACATGCATTAATCTCGTATCCGAATCTACCATAGTGACAAAATTAAACAAATACATGCCGCCAGGCTTACTTTAAATGAAACTGAAAATTCTATCTACACTGCCCTAGTACCTTAACATAACTTACATATCATGCCATATATAATACGTGCATCTTACTTTATGATGACTCTCGGGATACCAGGATAGCAGCTTACATCCCCACTAATTTTGGGATCTACACCATGTTAATCACATCCTTAACATGTGGGAATGCACTTCCTTCCTCTGCAGGTGTATCCATCATCTTGCTGGAAAACAATTCACTGGAACACAGAAGACTATTATTGATAACCTCTTCACTGCTTACTGCTGCGAGCCGAGATACCCTTTCTTTTACCAGATCAGCTAACACACTGATTCACATATATATAACACACTTCACTAAAAGGGTAAAATTACAGTTTTAAAAGCAGCCCACGGTTCGGTACGGAAGTTCCACGCGAATACGCGCCCGTCGCGAAATAGTGAAACACTAGCACGTTTCCACAACACTTGTTACTCAGCGGTCACTACACCGTCTTCATCGATTAAAAGTAAACTCTGTCAAAGCACAGTAAATATTACGACTGCACAATTTGAATCATCAACGAGAACCAGTTACTATTTCTGGAATAACGCCACGTTAATTACAATCACCAGTCACAGAGTTGGTACATCCGCACTGTTCAAACTTTTCCTACAGAGTGCCGAGTTAATACATCCGTACTGCTCAAATTTTTGCTACAGAATGACGCTCTCCAGAGCTTGGATTACTGAGGAGGCTTCGGTGACGCTAATATTGTTGGGGTTCCCGGGTATCTGAACCAACCACCAATCAGAGTTCGTCATGTATGATGATACAATACTTATTGTGATATATTTATAAAACACAGCTCAAACATCAGCAAATCTCTTCCACCAATTTCTATAATACATTTCCAAATATATCTAACTTCAGAAACTGTGGAAAACCGATTGTTTACAGAAACTGACTTTATCCACAGAGCATGTTGGTCATCCTGGAATTATCATTTAGCGCGGTGTAGCCTCCATGTTTGCCAAATCCTTAAGTTCCCATTGGCTGAAATATCTTGCTTGGTCAGCATGTAATACACGTGTCGGTCCTTGCCAGCGCTTGGGTACGCTTACTTTCTCACGGTCATGCGGAAATATGAAGCAACATCCAGCGACTTACAGTCTTGCTCAACATCCGGTATTAACTATCTTGGGATACGATGCTTTAACATATTAGACTGTATCTTTTATTAATAAATTCACATATATGGTCAAATAATATTCCAATTATTATTATGGGCCGGTCGGATACGGCTCACAACAAAAGTACGAACTTACATTTACACCTTCCATATTCTCCTTACCCTCCTTCATTACTAACAGTGTTTCCATTAATGTAAGTTAATCAGCTTTTCTCAGTAGCATATGGCCCTATTTTGTTCATATTTATACTGACGGATCCAAGACGACAACAGGCATGGGTTATGCCTTCTTCCGTGTTTCATCTCAGATGTGAAGAAAGAGCTCCTTGCCTCCAGAAACGTCAATTGTTACTGCAGAAATTTTAGCTATCCACTCTGCCATTAGCTATGGAATTCGTCACTTCCGTAAAATTCTAATACTTTCTGACTCACAATGTGCCCTTCAAAAGCTACAAAATTATTGTTGGGACCTGTCTATACATCAGTATATATTAGATATTTGGAACTTCATCTATATCGTCCAGAAAGCATCTCAGGAAGTACATCTCCTATGGATTAAAGGTCACGCTGGTATAACGATGAACGAGATAGTAGACGAGCTAGCGAAAGAAGCCATAACTTGTGAACTCCGCCTTTACAAACAGTTACCATATTATGATTTCCTACTCATAATCAAACAATAGGTCTACAGAGAATGGTCTGAGTACTGGAGAATGTCACAGCTTGCAAGAGGAAAGCAGTATGCTAAAATTCAGCCCACCGTACCAACACAAATATGGTTCAAGAAATTGAAACTAATTCGCAGACACCTTTCATCTTTAATAAAAAAATGCGTCTGAGGCATGGATTCTATCCGAGTCATCTACACAGGATCAAAGTCTTCGACAACCCTCACTGCCCAGAAGACCCTGGAAGAAATAGCCGACTTGAACCACATTATACTGTCATGTAAGAGGTACTCCCAACAACAGAACCATCTGTACTCTTCTTTGGCGATGTTAAATACTCCACTGCCAACTTCAGTTTCCATCCTGTAATCAAACCTAACTCCACAATTATGCGCTGCAATTTGCCAATATTTATCAGACTGTAGTATTAATTTATATGACTTTTCTTTACAACCACGAAATGTATGTACCATAAATGTATGCTCACTCTGTAAATGATGGCCGCACGGTCTTCCGACGCCTAACGCCATTAGTAAATACTTTTTTTAAAGTATCGTATAGCAGCTGACTCATTGCTACACACCGTTCGTCAGCACAGGCGTACGAATACTAATGTCCTAGATTTTAAATACGATAGGGCTTTTAACATTCCAGTTCCATGAGGCTCAAAAATCATTTGAAGTACGAACTGAGGCTGTATGTTACAGGCTAAGTCGACAGTGGAATTACCCTTTTCTGTTTAAAAGTTGCTTTACGTCGCACCGACACAGATAGGTCTTATGACGACGATGGGATAGGGGAGGGTTAGGAGTGGGAAGGAAGCGGATGTAGTCTTAGTTACGGTAGAGCCCCAGCATTTGCCTGGTGTAAAAATGGGAAACCACGAAAAACCATCCAGGGCTGCCGACAGTGGGGTTCGAACCCGCTATTTCCGGAATGCAAACTCACACTGCTCACTCCTAACCACATGGCCAACTCGCTCGGTCACCAAAATTTTAAATTTTGAAAGATAACTTTCAGTTTAAAAGCATAACAAAGCACATGTATCTTGCTAGTAATTGCTATAAATCAGAAATCATATGGCCATAGCGTGCGTATTGTGTTGCTGCCACCTTGACGACTTCCACGTTAATTTCTATGTTAGCTAATAGGACATGTCACCACAGGTAACAGCCGAAAGCTCTCCTTTTAACGAAATTGAGAATACGTCGACATTTTGAAATCATCTTGCATCAACACCTAATGTGCCCTTCGACATCATATGACAGTTGTCATAATGTTAATTGGTTGCTCTGAAAAACAAATCTGGAGTTTGGTGCCATCTCTCGAGCACTCCGGGTATCTCTTGAATATGTATGTGTTCTTTGAGAAGCAGATATTTATTTATGTTCTGTGATCATAAGTTCTTTGAAGTCGTTTGTAAACAAGCTTGTCAGAAGTGTGTTTCGGTGGTGCTATTTCTGTTACTCAGTGTTCAGTCATGCCTAAAGTCAGAGGTAAAACTGCACTAAAACGGAGAGCAAAATAAATTATTACTAGAAGTCCGGCTCCATGGCTAAATGGTTAGCGTGCTGGCCTTTCGTCACAGGGGTCCCAGGTTCGATTCCCGGCAGGGTCGGGAACTTTAAGCATTATTGGTTAATTTATCTCGCACGGGGACTGGGTGTATGTGTCGTCTTCATCATCATTTCATCCTCAACACGACGCGCAGATCACCTACGGGCGTCAATCAAAAGACCTGCACCTAGCTAGGCGAACATGTCCTCGAACACTCCTGCCACTAAAAGCCATACGCCATTTCATTTCTTACTAGAAGGTGCTCTACAAACCACGCAGAACAAATATTTCGAAGGGATCAAACAAACCTTAACATGAAGGTGAAGGCCAGTGCATGTTTGCTGACATGACTTCTGAGGGACATGGACCGACTTAGAACAGAAATAATTCCCTCTTCGGAGGTAGACTACCATTCCCATGTCTCTTTCGAATTTCATAAAATCCTTTTGTACTATGAAAGCACGTGTATGAATGAACACATTTAAGCAAACAAATTCACAAAAATGCAATATTTTTTTGCCAGATTATCCCCTTAAGTGGTCCCAAAGAATGACTTTACAATAGTTGAAACTTATTGTGTCCGACTTCTTGTCTGAATGGTCAGCGTAGTGGTCTTCATTTCAGAGGGCCCCGGGTCCAATTCCTGACCGGGCAGAGGATTTTAACTGCATATGGTTAATTCATCTGATTCGAGGAGTTCGATTCAATATACACTGACTGACAGAGCAAATGCAACACCAAGGAGGAGTGGTTCGAAAGGGATGAAAGTTGGGGAAAAAACAGAGACGGCACGGACGAATAATTGATGTTTATTTCAAACCGATATGCAGGTTACACAATGCGCACGGCATCGACTCAGTAGGATGTAGGACCACCGCGAGCGGCGATGCACGTAGAAACACGTCGAGGTACAGAGTCAATAAGAGTGCGGATGGTGTCCTGAGGGATGGTTCTCCATTCTCTGTCAACCATTTGCCACAGTTGGTCGTCCGTACGAGGCTGGGGAAACGGCGTCCAATGAGATCCCACACGTGTTCGATTGGTGAGAGATCCGGAGAGTACGCTGACCACGGAAGCATCTGTACACCTCGTAGAGCCTGTTGGGAGATGCGAGCAGTGTGTGGGCGGGCATTATCCTGCTAAAACAGAGCATTGGGCAGCCCCTGAAGGTACGGGAGTGCCACCGGCCGCAGCACATGCTGCACGTAGCGGTGGGCATTTAACGTGCCTTGAATACGCACTAGAGGTGACGTGGAATCATACGCAATAGCGCCCCAAACCATGATGCCGCGTTGTCTAGCGGTAGGGCGCTCCACAGTTACTGCCGGATTTGACCTTTCTCCACGCCGACGCCACACTCGTCTGCGGTGACTATCACTGACAGAACAGAAGCGTGACTCATCGGAGAACACGACGTTCCGCCATTCCCTCATCCAAGTCGCTCTAGCCCGGCACTATGCCAGGCGTGCACGTCTATGCTGTGGAGTCAATGGTAGTCTTCTGAGCGGACGCCGGGAGTGCAGGCCACCTTCAACCAATCGACGGGAAATTGTTCTGGTCGATATTGGAACAGCCAGGGTGTCTTGCTCATGCTGAAGAATGGCGGTTGACGTGGCGTGCGGGGCTGCCACCGCTTGGCGGCGGATGCGCCGATCCTCGCGTGCTGACGTCACTCGGGCTGCGCCTGGACCCCTCGCACGTGCCACATGTCCCTGCGCCAACCATCTTCGCCACAGGCGCTGCACCGTGGACACATCCCTATGGGTATCGGCTGCGATTTGACGAAGCGACCAACCTGCCCTTCTCAGCCCGATCACCATACCCCTCGTAAAGTCGTCTGTCTGCTGGAAATGCCTCCGTTGACGGCGGCCTGGCATTCTTAGCTATACACGTGTCCTGTGGCACACGACAACACGTTCTACAATGACTGTCGGCTGAGAAATCACGGTACGAAGTGGGCCATTCGCCAACGCCGTGTCCCATTTATCGTTCGCTACGTGCGCAGCACAGCGGCGCATTTCACATCATGAGCATACCTCAGTGACGTCAGTCTACCCTGCAATTGGCATAAAGTTCTGACCACTCCTTCTTGGTGTTGCATTTGTTCTGTCAGTCAGTGTATGTCATCTATAGGCCTATACGATCTCAGTAAGTTGGAGAAAAGTAGGAGAAAAAGAAGAAGAGTTGAAATACGTCGTTATCGTTATCTTTCAATGACAAAGAAACTGTCTCATAAAGAAACATTCCGAAGACCTACACTGCATTACTCTTGTGCTGAAGTCGACGACAGTGTAATTTTCCTGAAAGCAAGTTACACCGTGCCATATTTGAAAAATGTCGCCTTTAGCAGTGTAAACGAAACTCCCCAGTCATAGATGCTTAAGAATTGAATTCCCGTTTATGTCCGCACGTTTATTGTGTGATGAATAAAGTTTGGCTGGCCCCGCGATGGAGGCGTAGCGTACCTGCCTCGCTCCCGGCCAGGTCAGGGCTGGTTCGAGGTCCATTCAGCCTACGTGATTACAACTGAAGAGCTATCTGACGGTGAGATAGCGGCCCCGGTCTGGAAGGCCAAGAATAACAGCCAAGAGGATTCACCGTACCGACCACACGACACCTTGTAATTTGCAGGCTTTCGGGCTGAGCAGCGGTCGTTTGGTAGGGCAAGGCCCTTTGGGGCTGTTGCGCCATGATAAATAACTTCTACTGATACAGTCCTATTGAGCCGAGAGCCAATATGGACGACTCAGTAAGAGAGCTATATTATTTCAAGAGTATTACGGAGAGTGTGAAGACTACAACAGGAAATGTTCTGACATGTACAGGTCATGGAGGTTTGAAGTTTACGACTTCCTTTTCCGGTGAAAAAGAAACTGGTTCCAATGCTGTCCTACAGTAAAAATATTCTAATCGATTCCATCAAAAATGATCAATTATAAAGTAATAGGATTTTTGAAACTACCTCACTCCTCATCTGCCTAGTACGCCTCATTTTGGTACTGCCATTGGTTTTTGTGGTTCCCTATAACTGCATAGCCTTTGGTGATGCTATTTGAGGGTGCAACCAGCCTCTGGGCTGATGACCTAACAGACAGACAGGATTTTTGAAATGGATTTTTTTTTCAAAAGAAATAAACTTTCATTGTTTATTGTTATGTTATATACCGGTAATTACCAGTCCCGATTTGCTTTCTTTAACAAGATATAAGATAGTTACAAAGAAAATGTTATTCTGATGCATGTAATATTTACATCTTAACGTACTAGTGGTCATGATCGATAAATCGTCAAGTATGTATGGTCCTGACACCGTGACTAGCCGGTTCAATTTTCATCAGGCAGGGCAGGAGAGGTAGTGTATACAGTGTATAATCACTAGACTGCATAACAAAATCCAGATTCAATTTCATGGTTTCTCCGCAGTGTTAATATGGAGTGAGGGTATATAGTGATTCGTCCGTCCGATGGAGACGTTAGGTCTTGAGCAGACCCCTTGGAGTTCTTCGGCAGAGGTAGGCTTTGTCCCGAATTTTATCCTCTCTCTATTTCATCATCATCCCCACATCCAGACGCGCAGGTCACCCATGGGTTAGACGGAAATAACTGCAACAGGCGAGCTGAACATGTCCTCGGACACTCCCACCACTAAAAGCCATGGGCTCAAGAAATAAATTAATTAATTAATTAATTAATTATAGTAGGCTACAACAAAGGGCTTGCTAATCTCACCGTTTTTGCCACGTGAAACAACGGTCACTACCACCTCCTTACCATGACAAGTTTTTAGGTTTTATTCACGTGTTCACGTAACTGAAAATAATATTTCAAGTCACGTGGGCTACGAGGGAACTGTCTCTTATCCTATGGAAAATTCATACTATTCGTAGCCTTGAGAAGGAAACTATAACAGATGAATATGAACACCGTGGAGGCTCTTCCTAAGAATAATAATAATGTTATTTGCTTTACGTCCCACTAACTACTTTTAAAGGTCTTCGGAGACGCCGAGGTGCCGGAATTTAGTCCCGCCGGAGTTCTTTTACGTGCCAGTAAATCTACCGACACGGGGCTGTCGTATTTGAGCACCTTCAAATACCACCGGACTGAGCCAGGATCGAACCTGCCAAGTTGGGGTTAGAAGGCCAGCGCCTTAACCGTCTGAGCCACTCAGCCCGGCTCTCTTCCTAAGAATAGTTGCCAGTGGGATTGGAACCCAACTTTTAGAAATCAAAAATACAGTAGGATGAGTTTTTAATTCTTGAATTTCATCACATATATTGCGCCACGTTCTAGGTCAAAAAAGGACAGGATAAAAGGCATACATATCTACAGCTACAATGCGAATTACCATTAAATTTAGGCCTATAATCTTAAACTAAGAAAATATAAAAATGGTCTCAAGTAAATGTACCTAATCATTCTCATTTTATAACACATACATACGAAGAATAATATTTATATCTCACCAACACACGCAACAAAATGCATAATCGTTTCCTTTATTAGACTGTAAAATGAACGGAAATTTAATTTTATGGGTATCTCTGAACACTTAGAGATAAGGTCTGTTATGTTCTTTGGCCATAACATGAAGCGAAAATAACAGAAACTGTCACCGACACAACTTCCTGAGATACGTATACATTCAACTCATTAAAATTATGAAGTACTGGTTGTTACCCACGGCTTCGCTCGCAAGGATTTCGCAAATTGATAAAAAATAATTGTTTCTCGGTACTGCACTAAGACATTATCTGAAAATCCCTAAAATATAAAAATTCGCCGAATTATTGCATTTCATTTATCCAAGAACCACTTTGTAAACCACGTTTGTGGCATTGCCTTTTGGGGCAAAGACGACCAAGCTACTGGCAGAGCTAAATATGGAACATGCGACATGGAACTCTATAGGTACATGTGAGAAACAGTCTTCTTTTAAGTCGAAATAAAGAAACGGTTTCTTTATTTCGAAAGGAGATTCCAAATCAAATTCTTAGTACCTTCAAGTGGTTTTCTGCGATTTTCCAAGTCTACTTCGGGTGAATGTCAGGATGGTACCACATATAGGGTATACAGTATACGTCACGGCATTTCCAATTCAACTTCTATTAGTTAAATGTATACGCTCCAGTATAGGCATTACAGTAACATAGTGTAGATTGTCGTACTGGATTCACATGTTTTAAGAACATGGGACTGTAGACCGGTACCCTTACATGAAGTAACGATAATGTTGTGAAATATAGGCACGCTATATTTCTTCTCACTGTCAGCGTTACATATAGATGATTCTGGTGAATCAATGTTCAATGGCTTGGGGTAGAATTCATTAAGACGAGAGCGAAAAGCGGTCCCAGCAAGTACCAGTGACCACCTGCCGAACGACATTGAGGGAACCGCTAACTTAAACGAACTACAAATGAACGCTAACTGAAACAACATCTTTCACATATAACCTCGCTACATCTGCAATTAGAATGATGATGAAAATCACTGTATAACGAGAGCTACAGCTCAAATTATTAAATAATGTTCAAGAATAAAATTTGTCTTGCGGAATCTAGCCGCGTAGCTATCGGTCCGGGGATACGCTTCGCATATTACAGGCGTTTGGTTCCTGAAAGGATTATAAATTCTGCACCGCTGTTTGCCTATTGTATTAACAAGAACGCTAACAACTGGCACTTTTTAAATTATAATAGTGGTTTTACGCCCCACTACTTTTACGGTTTTCGTGGACGACAAGGTGCCACAATGTTGTCCCGCAGGAGCTGTTTTACGCGCCAGTACATCTACCGACACGGGGCTGACGTACTGTATTTCAGTACCTTCAAATACCACGGGACATTCTTTAAAGGCCTGCGTATATGAAGTTTAAAATCCCCGACCCGGCCGGGAATCGAACCCGGGACCCTCTGAACCGAAGGCCAGTACGCTGACCATTCAGCTAACGAGTCAGACAGTAGTGGTAGTTTCATAGGTACTGAGTCAATGTTCCTGTTTCGATGCACTAGTCGACTCCAAATTCCATACAGATGTTTCTCGGACACAATTCTTTAGACACAAATAAATTGATGATGATGATGATGCTGGTGATGATGATGCTTGTTGTTTAAAGGTCATCTAGGTCATCGGCCGAAATGAAGTGACAAATTAAAAGCCCAAAAACATCCACTGACCACAATTCAAAACGTGAGGACGAAGAATGAATAGATGGATCGACATGAATTTAAAACGATCAGTGAACCAACCCACAGTGCCTCACATGCACAGAAGCTGACGTAGAACAATAGTATTACCGAACAAGGGACTGCTTCTATAGCACAGTACTGAATCGATGATACTTGTAGTCGAAAGGGCTCCAAAATCCAAGTCAGCGGCCCCTCACAATGGTAGGCTACTTATCGCTAGAAAAGTAGAATCATGGTATTTGACCTGTTGCGGTACTAATCAAGAGTAGCGTAGACTCGCGGTATTCCACACATTATGGTACTACTCACAGGTAATGAAATTCGCACAGGTATTACAGACCTACGGTGTTTCGCACATTGCGGCGCCATTTAAAGGCAACGTAAACCTATGATGTTCATCACATAAGCGTACTAAGCACAGGGACTCGTACTATTCCGTGGTGTTCCTGATATAGTGGGTACTAATCATAGGCAAGCCAGAACCATGGGTTCCCTCATTCCATGGTGTCGATCATATAGTGCTACTAATCACAGGTACTGTAAAAGCCGCCGCGCCCTTGTTTGCTACTAATCACAAAACAATTTGGTACCCAATATAGTGGTACTACGCGCAAGTGAAAATGACCCATGGTGTTCCCCACGTGGTGGTACTAATCACAAGTAGTTTCATGGTTCTAATTTGATCATCCCTTGGTCGCCCCTTTTAGTCGCCTCTTATGATAGGCAGGGGATACAGTGGGTGAATTCTTCGTCTGCGTCCCCCACCCACAGGGGGTTGTGTGTTCGGTCCGCGAGAGGTATATTATTTCCCTCAAGTCCGCCAGCAAGCCGGTTAGGACCCCCCTATCCGCCACGTGGAACGCCCACGTGGAAGTATCACCCCTCCCCCTGTTGCGCCAGCGTAGTAGGTTCGTGGCACAAATAAATTAACCGTTATTAATTTTAGTTTCATTTATTATGTTCGCAAAGGAAATTTGACACCATGAGATGATTATTATTATTATTATTATTATTATTATTATTATTATTATTATTATTATTATTATTATTATTATTATTATTATTATTATTATTATTATTGTACCGGGAGGTACACCTCAACGCCGCGCATTCAAAACTAGCGCCTAAATGAACTCCTCTATTGGCAAAAACAGTGAAACTGAAACTACACCAACTTAGAACTTTACTAAGAAAATGTCACCACTAAAATATTGAGTAATGTTGTTATTGTGCAGTTTCCTTACCTGTGTGAATTTCTACTTGTTTTGTTTGCCATCCATCAAGAAGTTGGACACATTTCCACAGAGGACACCACTAAAAACTATGTTCATGCAACCTGCTGCGAGTGAAAGAACTTACGATTTAAAGAAGTTTTGTATTCATAAGGGTTTTTTTTTTTTTTAATGATTGATGTTCATTAATTTTTGGGTTGTCAATATTTCCTTTTTATTTCCGCCAGTTTTGAATCTAGCCAATCCATAATTTCTGTAATTAATTTTCTACCAATCACTGGCTTCTTGTTCGATCCTGAAGTATAACTTTGAATTGGACCTATTAAATTGAGAGGGTGTAGCTGGTTTATTCCTGAATGATCTCGAACCTTCCCTGAGGGTTTATAAACTGCGGCTTTTCACGTTTCTTGGCCAACTGATCATCATCTTCTGAGTGTGTGTGTGTGTGTCAAAGCAGGAGGCGGGCGGCCTCTTGCATCGGTCAGCGGTACACCTACAAGGTAATGGCCACATAATATCTTTCTTTCTTGCTAACTCCGCAGTTTAACCCAAGGGAAAGGTCCGAATCATTAACTATGTAACCTTCTTTTCTAAAAATGTAACTTTCTGCCGGCTAATGCAAAAATTTCATAAAATCTTTAACTGTAAATCGGGGATAGAGAGTGATGTACCCTCTCGAGCACCCCTTCATCTTGGTTTGAGGTGACTACGTTTTGCAACTGTTTTCTCTTCCTTTCCGTGATGCATTAATTTATCCTTATACGAGTCACCTCCATAGTTTGGGAATAGCCCCTGTTTCATCGGCCTAGTACCCTTTAGGTTTAAAGTGTCCATATCTAAGAGTGCCTCCATTCATTTTGTGTTCGGGGCATTAATTTACCTGTTATTCTTATCCCACGAAGGCTCAGTAGGTTGGGTATTTAATACCCCTGTAAAAATAGGTTCCATTTGTTAATAGTGCCTTGAGAGGCCTGTAATTGTAAGTTGAGGCCGCCTCGAGTAGGCTTGGAAAACTGAGAGCCTGTTCGCTCTTTTTCAAGTTTTTGTAAGATTTATGAATGCCTCTTGAAGGCTAGATATTGTAATTTTGGGAGCAAGTAGTCTTTGAATTAGGGGATTTCTGCCCTTGTATAATTTTGTGCTCTTTTGTAAATTTGAGCTAGTAGCTCAGGAAATGTAAATCTAGGGGCTTAAAGCCCAAAGTGTTAAGATTCTGAATCTTGGATTTTCCCCCATCTTGTTTAATGATTGCTACTTGTACCTGTAATATTGTCATGAAAAAATTGTTATGTTTGAAATTCTAAAAATATAACCTTCAGTTTTGTTTTAAATTCAATTCTTGACATTGTAATTAGACCCGTTCACCCCCAGAACCATTTTTTCACCTCTGCGTTCCACGGGTATCCCCGTAACAATTATTATTATTATTATTATTATTATTATTATTATTATTATTATTATTATTATTATTATTGACTATACCTGTAATATCTATATTAGTGTATGGTTATTTTTAGGGGGAAATGCAACCAAATTATAATTATCCCTTCACTCTGATATTAGGAGAAAGGAAGAGATCTGACCCTAAGGAAAATGAAAGTATCGAAAAAGAAATGACAGGACAAAGGCAGAAATGAGAGACGAGTAGCGGGATTAATATTTTATGAGCAAAACGAGATAATCATCCTCTCTTGGTTCTACAGAAGGGAAAGTAAGTTGAACAGATTCAACTTTCGGAAAATGACAAAAGACAGAAAAGGCTATGAAATGCGTGAAAGTGAAATACTCCCTGGACGTTACAAACGTCATACCATCGAGGTCAAGAGATCAAGAACTGACCAAAGTAGGTGGACAGGAAAGAAGAAAGTGGTTACTTCTATTTCTATACGTCTAATATATGAGTGAGAAATGGAAGAAATCAAGAACTTGACAACAGATCCAGAGTACTTGCCTGTTAATGAAACGGAAAAGCATGACAGACTACCGCAAACAAGACTGATGAACCACCAATACCAATTAAAACGTTTAAGTGATTTTCGGTGGCGGGACTCAATTAGTCAACTCAAGTTCATGAAGGCTAGTAAAACTTAAGAAGATAGCTAATAAGTGATGATGGATACATTCGTAGAATATACACAAGGTTCCAGTCCCCGAGCGAGGACGAGTTTCCTGAACGGAGGTCTGTTAGTGTTTTAAATCACTACTGACCGGGCGAGTTGGCCGTGCGGTCAGGAGCGCGCAGCTGTGAGCTCGCATCCGGGACATAGTGGGTTCAAATCCCACTATAGGCTGCCCTGAAAATGGTTTTCCGTGGTTTCCCATTTTCACACCAGGCAAATGCTAGGGCTGTACCTTAATAAGGGCCACGGCCGCTTCCTTCCCATTCCTAGGTCTTTCCTGTCCCATCGTCGCCATAAGACCTATCTGTGTCGGTGCGACGTATAGCAACTAAGAAAAACAAAAAAACAAAAAAAATCACTACTGTGAATGCTTCAACTACACTAGTGTCCAAAACTTAAGCATAAGTTACGAGTAAGCAGGGCAACAGGAAATAGACCGCAAATCGCACGATATATGCACCTACCAACTTTACGTGTTCGCTCTGTATAGGAAAGGAGTGTTCCCTGCTTTGACGAGCGGCGTGACCGCAAAGTAAGCCCAGCCAGTGCCTGCGCCCCATATTCCCTCAGTCGTGTTTGCCCTGTTATAGTGTGCGGAGTGTAGCCTCGTGGTGAACGTGACAACATAATGGCACAACGACGCCATTTGGACCCCGTTTTGCAGGGTAGAGTACTCGGCCGCCTGGAAGGGCCAGACACAGACCGAAGTCGCCACATCCTTGTATGTGCCACAAAGTGTCATTTCCAGGCTTTGGAGACGATTTCGAGACACAGGAGATGTTAGTCGTAGGCCATTACCAGGTCGACCAAGGGTAACCACCCCACAGCAGGACCGATATCTGGCCTTAACCGCCCGACGAAATCGGAGTGCACCTGCAAGACAATTGTCGGCGGAGCTGCAGCCGTCTCAGGGGTTGCCGTTTCCCGGCAAACTGCGTACCGGAGGCTCAGAACAGCAGGGCTGTTTGCCCGACGTCCAGCGGTGTGCGTCCCGCTCACTCCAGCATAGAGACGGGCCAGTTTACTGTGGAGCCGTCAACATCGAAACTGGACCATGAATGAATGGAGGCATGTGCTCTTCACAGATGAATCCCGCTTCAGTTTGCAGAACGATTCGCGTCGCACATTATCTGGAGAGATCCGGGTAGCCGATACAACCACAGGAACATCGTGGAAGGGGACCAGTATGGTGGTGGTGGTGGCGCCCTGGTGTGGAGCGACATCACGTTGAATGGCCGTACGGACCTGCACATCTTCATGGGTGGTCAGAGGAAGACTGTTAACGCTCTGAGATACAGGGATGAGGGAATGAGACTACATGTTCGACTCTTCAGAGGTGCGGTTGGTCCAGACGATGGACGATAATGCCCGATCGCACCGCCCTGCTCTGGTGGATGAATTTCTGGCTGGGGACCAGTGAGGTCTGCGGATCTGAATCCTATAGAACATGCGTGGGATGCATTGGGGAGGCGAATTGCATCCCGTCAGCCTCTACCAAGGTCCCTCCAAGACCTTCGCATCGCCCTTTCGGAGGAATGGGATCGACTGCCACAAGAGGTCTTGGACCATCTGATAGAGAACATGCCACGTAGCTGCGAAGGAGGTGTGGCCGTTAGGGCTAGCAATCCTTCTGCCATTCCTATCAGGCGTTATGGCCTTGTTTAGTGATTATGCTTAACTTCTGGACACTAGTGTAGTATGTACAGTATATTCCTTGAGTCTTGAGTGCAAAAATTCAACCACGTGGTTCAGACTTCGGGACTGGAAGTCGGATTTTAATTAAGTGGAATGTTGCTAAAAATTCATAAAAATGGTTACATCAAAATCAGGTACAAAAGTGAATTAATCAGAATTAATATGCTTGCCTATTTCACCTTTCATCTGATCCCAGTTTAAAAACATGACTTGGCCGGTCTGGCAATTCCAATTTGTTGAAAATCTTACAATTAAAGTAAAGGGAAAACCTCATATAAAACTATTCAAATGTTTCTTTTTTCCTAATGGTTTAATACCGTAATAACACACACCGGTTTCCGTCAACCCTGTGATGGAAAAGGAAAGTGAGAACATAAGGGATGCAGACCAGCATTTGCCTGGAGTGGAAATTACAAAAATCAAGGAAAATCATCTTTAGCGCAGCTGATAATGGGGCTCAAACCCATCATCTCTCGAATACAAACTTACAATTGCATGACACGTACGGAGGAGCCAATTCGCTCAATGTTCAAATGATCGTTTATCCGTGTGCTAAAATCACTACCTCAGAAGCTGACTCGGTTTATCAATGGTACAGTAAGTTACAGAACGGGTTAGCCCAGTGCGTTTTGGCATGATCAGTTACGGTTGCTAGCTCTGTACTCGGGGGACAAGTGGATTCGAATCACCCGTCGGCCATCCTCGAAATAGTTTTCCCTGGTTCCCAATTTCAACTCCAGACAAATGCTGGGACAAGTACCTTTCTTAAGGCGACGACCGCTTCCTTGCATTCCTAGCTACGCCTACACCCACAGACAACACCTTTACACACCAGTACATGTAACTCATCCCCATGGGGTTACCAGGAAAAGCAGCCACAGAAGTGACGAGCCGAACATGACCTCGGACACTCACTTGCATAAGAAGCCATACGCTTGAAAAAGAATGTAGAGTATTAGACTTAGGCCTGTGTTTCAAAGTTCACTAATACGATCCAAAATGTGGTAGCAGCTTCTTGAAGGGTGGTCAAAAATACTAGCACTTCATTCTTCTTGGCAAGATCTCTGATGGCGCACGCAGTATCACTAAACAATTCAGCTATGGTACTACGGTTATTATTATTATTATTATTATTATTATTATTATTATTATTATTATTATCATCATCTCAGAAAATGTTATCGCAGTGTTACCCTCTGAGGTAAGGTGTTGATTTCCGAACATCCTGTGCACGAAGTGCTGCTGATGATGCTGCTTGTTGTTTAAGGGGGCCTAACATCTAAGGTCATCGGCCCCGCACGAAGTGCTCAGCCTTCGATCGTGTTTAGTATACAGTATATGCTATCTCTGTCTCCATAGGATCATTGATAAGTTATGGGGTGCTAGTGCTGACATAAAGTGGCAAGATATTTGCAGATATACTCTGTTCACGCAATATGTGAAGTAAGGTCGCGCATGACGCTTTCTCGTTCCATTCTTTTCTCGCTGACAGCCCATTAGACCAGCCAGCTATGGCCCTGCCTGCGTAGAAGGCTCGTGTTGCTCACTGCCATTTCACATATTCCGTGAACGGAGTTTAGAAAGAAGTTAAAATTTAGGGGACTTATACCTCCCGTGAGACTTGGGTGTGCGGTCATCCATCCATGAAATAAAAAGTGCCGGGAGTGTCCGAGGACATGTTCGGCTCCCCAGGTGTAGATGTTTTGATTTGACTCCCGTGGGTGACCTGCACGTCGTGATGAGGATGAAATGATGATGAGGACGACAAATACACCCAGCCCCGTGCCAGTGAAATGAACCAATGATGGTTAAAATTTCCGACCCTGCCGGGAATGGAACCCGAGACCCCTGCGACCGAAAGCCAGCACGCTAACCATTTAGCCATGGAGTCGGACATCCATGAAATGACCATTGTGAATATAGTTTATCTGTAGGGGCCTATGTGGTTCAATGACCTCTTTCACACCGTTATATAAGGCAGGCAACTTCTTAGAAGTGAATCCTCCTGATCAAACTGCTTAATGTGATTATATCCATCGCGCTGATTTCATTAGACCAGCCAGGTATGGCGCTGCCTGCGCAGAAGGCTTGTTTACTCACTTCCACTTCACAGATTCCGTAAACAGAAAGAAGTTAAAATTTAGGGGACTTATAGCTCATTCTCAATCAGCATTGATCTGCATTTAGAGCAGTTGCCCAGGCGGTAGATTCCCTATCAATTGCTTACCTTTCTTTCTTAATCTGTTTACCCTCCAGGGTTGGTTTTTCTCTCGGACTCAGCGAAGGATCCTACCTCTACCGCCTCAATGGCGGTGTCCTGGAGCGTGACACATTGGGTCGGAGGATACAATTGGGGAGGATGACCAGTATTTCGCCAAGGCGGCCTCACCTGCTATGCTGAACAGGGGCTTTGCCGGAAGATGGGAAGATAAGGAAGAGGTAAGGAAGCGGCCGTGGCCTTAAGTTTGGTACGATCCCGGCATTTTCCTGGAGGAGAAGTGGGAAACCGTGAAAAACCATTTCCAGAATGGCTGAGGTGGGAATCGAAACCACCTCTACTAAGTTGACCTCCCGAGGCTCAGTGGACCCCGTTCCAGCCCTCGTACCACTTTTCAAATTTCGTGTCGAACCCGGGCCTCCGGGGATGGCAGCTAATCACACTAACCACTACACCACAGAGGCGGACCAATTGTTTACCTAATATTTGCATTTATTTATAATCGTTTACCTAGCTTTTTCTTAAATATGTTCAACGAACTCCCGTGAGACCTAGTGTCTTGGTTGACAAGGCTCATAGCAAATTTATCTGGCAATGGCAAACCAGGATACATCGGCGAATGATCTTGCTTGAATCTCATAATTGTGCAGTTAGTTTTTAGAAAGTATTTCAAACACTTTTGGACGCTCGCTTGTGCTAGGGATTATCACGATAGCAGACCCAGATTCACTTCCTGGTTCTGTTATGAATTTGAGACTGAACTAATGGTTTGGAACAGGTCACACAAGGCCTAGGGAACACAACAATGAAGGGAATTAAATCGAATTTGTCCTAAGTTTTTCATGGTTTCTTACTTCAGCAGCAAACGAATGCTATCGTGACCAATGTTCTATGAGTAGAAAACAAGTACTACCTGACCTAACCATTTCCCGAAATAATAATAAACCAAAACTAACACTTACAGCCACATATTCTAACAAACTTCTCACAAAGATTACATGGGGCTGTCGACAAACACATCCCAAGAAGCAAAATCAAAAATATCAAGAACATCTGGCACATGAAGATCATTATAGGATTGTCCGGAATGAAACTTCAACCACAATACAGTTTTATTCAGACTAGCCACCGCTACCATACAACAATCTTTTCCGGTAAACAGTCATGCCTTTGCTGGCGGGACCCAGTGTTAACAGTGCACTATGTCTTCTGGTAGGTCTATAGGCTAGATAATTTTGTTACTTTCATTGATCTGTTTCTGTCTTATCCTTGGCTTTGACAATATGAAAGCGACTGAGGTATGAGCGATGCTAATAATGCCATTCTTTATGCAGCCAGTCCCTGCTATGAATGTTGTGAAAATGTTGCTCATAGGGTCGATTGATGCATGCATTTCAGTGGGCTTTGCCGGGCTGAGTGGCTCAGAGGGTTAAGGCGCTGGCCTTCTGACCCCAACTTGGCAGGTTCGATCCTGGCTCAGCCCGGTGGTATTTGAAGGTGCTCAAATACGTCAGCCTCGTGTCGGTAGATTTACTGGCACGTAAAATAACTCCTGCGGGACTAAATTCCGGCACCTCGGCGTCCCCGAAAACCGTAAAAGAGTAGTTAGTGGGAAGTAAAACAAATAACATTAAATTATTAAATTCAGTGGGCTTGGCGGACTGATATGCAATAGAAACTTCTGGCTCGGTGAGGAAAGCAGCGGGAAACTACCTCACTCCTCATTTCCCTAGTACGCCTCTTCAGGGATGCCTAGGGCACCTATGACAGCTGATGGCAGAGCTGTTGAGGATCCAACCAGCCTTTAGGCTGAGGACTGAACATACAGTAAACAGTCAGACGAAGTAAGCGGTCGCTGAAACTCCGCAATTTATATGGAATGTCAGCTAAACTTGTTTCTATTATTAAGAGGTTAAACCTCCAACGACGTGAGCTGTAAAAATGGAACTGATTTTATCATATAAGAATTCACCGACAGAGGGAGGATCATTAAGCTCTGTGGATTATGGAGTGAGGAGGACGTGATAACATAGTGCAATAGTTTGACTTCTCATTAAGGCAGTGACAGTTCGAATTTGCTTGATTATGTAGTACAAATGGCACCACAGCTTTTACGTAAATAAAATATGGATTAGGATTATTTATTAACACAGAAATATTCTCAACAGATACTCTTTACACCACGTCCAATCTAGGTTCACAGCTTGCAAACACAAAGTGGTCAAGAAAGATACAATCATGCTCAATGCCACTGTCAATATCTCACACATGACATTTTATTAAATTCTGTGCAGATACATGTATGCCAACGTTAGAAAAGGACCAAACTCTTCTGAAGAGAGTCAGAAATGAAACTTAACATCACGTAAGGAAGCATTCTCCTTGATTTGAATCGAGAGATTTCATTTCAAAAATAATATTTTGCAGTGAACTAGGATCGAATGTGTAACATTCACGACTAAAATCGGGTAAGATAAATCCGAAACTCCTCATTTTTTTCATTAACAAACCATGAAATGACTTAAAAAATTATAAATTCGTGTCCTCATCCCGAGGTGCTGCAGCTCTTTTTTAGGCACACCCCAATGAAGGTAAGCTGCATTTACCATTTGAACCACATACCAGCCCTCCCGCCATTCTTAAATATCTGACAGTACAACGAATCGAACCCGATGCCCCAAGGACGGCAGCTAATAACACTAACCGTTACACTACGGAGGCGGACAAGAAACTGCAAGTGTGATTCACTCACTATTTGGTATTATTATTATTATTATTATTATTATTATTATTATTATTATTATTATTTTGACAAAGTTATTGCAGATTTGCTACTATAATGAGTGTCTCTTTGTGTCATCCTAACAAAATGTTTATTCCTGCATTTCATAATGCTGTAGTTTGTAGCGTTCCTCGAAAAGCCTTCTGCAGAGACAAGTGTGGCCATGTGTCACGTTCGAAAACGGCGCGTTGAACGTTTTAAATGTGGCTACAGTGTAGACCTCCTTTCAACGGTTGGGTCTGGCGAATGGCTTCCCGTTCCCTCACTCTCCCTTCCCCGACCATTCAACAGGCTAATAGAAGGAGACAGAGAACGTGACTCACCTGCAGTTGACAGCCGAGTACCTCCCGACGCAGGTCCATGGCCACCTGAGAGATAAGCTCCAGTTTGTCCTGGTCATATGACGGTATCACCTGCAAACAGAACAATACACATAGAAGCCTCTCTGACCGTGCAGAATGACAATGTTCGTTTATTCTTCCTCTCTCAGTAAAACATTGTTGTTTTTTTTCATTGTACTCAACTAAACAACGTCTATTGTTTGAAGTTGTAAAAATGAGAATAATGTTAACAACTACAGTACGAAGCAATTAACTTTCCATAAGTACTGTTTTACTGCAACGTTTCCCAGGTAAAACGACAGAAAAATGGACGAGTGAAAAGGCTATTCATTTGCCATGACGTTTGAGAACTAAACAAATAAAGTTAGTGAACGGTCACAAAATCTGAAAACTCTGAGCGATACACTAACGTAGAGATCATGGTTGGAGCTCGACAAGATATTTATTTATGTGAGGCGGCTGGATGGAAAGTTACCTAAACAGATAAGGAGCCTGGATACTAAGAAACGATTGTCAGACTTCGTTTTTAATGATTAATAATTTCCATGAAGAGCGCAGTAACTGAATAGACCACCATGCCATTTGCGGCTTCGTTCATTCGCAGAGATTGTACCACTGAACAGCATAACTGAATATGAAAGCAATGAATGTATGTACAGTATATGTCTTAACCGTTATCAACTTACACTTCATGGGCGTAAGGAAAAAAAAGTTCTATTTCTGGCATTGGCAGGTATCCTTCCCAGTCTTCCGGATAACTCTTAAGTTCACACATAAGATTCTACCGCCCTAGGTATGGTGTAACGTACATTATAAACCACTAGCCATGCCATGAAGAAACCTTTATCAATAGTCAGAAAGTGAAACTCGTGTTATGGTTGGAGTTCGTGGCTCGAATTTCAGATTTAGCATTTTGATTGATTGCATTCTCTTCATACTAAGCAGATAACATTTACTTAGAGATTTCATATACTGATTCTTCTTCTTCTTCTTCTTCTTCTTCTTCGTGTGAGCTATTGGGCTCTGTACACAGCAATTAACCCAGTACCAAACGTTCTGTCAGATATCTTGTAGCCAATGAATGTATGTATCATATCTTCGTTATGATGAAAATGAAAACCTACAATATGGAGTCTAGTCATTGACCGGGTCAGGGATGGAATGAATGAAGCCCCCATCTTGCGGAGAGGATAAGGATTGTGCCGGCTGCCGAGGCCTGTCGCACTCCTCTGGGGAAATTAATGACTGACAGTTGAAATGAAATAATAATGGAGAGTGTTGCTGGAATGAAAGATGACAGGGAAAACCGGAGTGCTCGTGGAAATATGTCCTCGTTATGATAATGCTTAGGCCTATAAAATAAAAAATTAACAAGTTCACACATGTATCACCATAGTGTAGAATTAATAATCGAAGGAATTTCTACATCTGTATTTGATGTTTTCTTTCCTGAAAGTGCACTCGTGTCTGCCTCTGTGGTGTAGTGGTTAGCGTGATTAGCTGCCACCCCCGGGACCGGGATGCGATTCCCGGCTCTGCCACGAAATTTGAAAAGTGGTACGAGGGCTGGAACGGGGTCAACTCAGACTCGGGAGGTCAACTGAGTAGAGGTGGGTTCGATTGCCACCTCAGCCATTCTGGAAGTGGTTTTTCACGGTTTCCCACTTCTCCTCCAGGCAAATGCCGGGATCGTACCTAACATAAGGCCACGACCGCCCCATTCCCTCTTCCTTGTCTATCCCTTCCAATCTTCCCATCCCCCGCAAGACCCCTGTTCAGCTTAGCGGGTGAGGCCGCCAGGGCGAGGTACTGTTCATCCTCCTCAGATGCATCCCCCGACCCAGAGTCTGAAGCTCCAGGACACTGCCCTTGAGGCGGTAGAGGTGGGATCCCTCGCCGAGACCGAGGGAAAACCGACCCTGGAGGGTAAGCAGATTAAAAAGAAGAGAAGATAATAATAATAATACATTCATTTACAGTAACATTGAATGGTAACAATACCACACAGGAAACCACCTCGAGTGGTGTGGGTGGAAAGATATCGGCGTTCTGCGAAAGTGATCACTTCAGTAACATTATGAACAGTGTTATGAAGATGAGAATAGACCCACATTAAAGTGTATATTTCATCCTCCCAGACCCACAAATACACTGTTGAAGCGAGGGGAAAGTGCCTTATATCACAAAATGCCCAAAAGAATAACCCGTAAAATGTATAAAACAAGTGAAATCTGTATAAACGGATTGCACAGTAAACACAAGATTTTACCCCCTTGTCCGATCGCACATAGACAACGTACAGACGACGGGGAGATTTAAGGTTTACTTATCAATATCACTTCTCATCCCATGTACAGGCATCTATTTTATATATGATATAATGGAAATTCCGACACCAACAACTGGACAGTTAAGTTGAATCAACAACCCATGTACATTTGAAAATGTATCAGTTGAAGTCTCACGTAAACGGACTGGCTAGCGACGATTAAAAGCCTGCTAGGAAAGAAATCTGAAGCTTGACCATTACCATAAATGCATCGTACTAGTGCAGAGGGCCGCTTCTATTGGAACGGTTAATACTGTTCGTTTTTAAACCAAGAATGGGATGGAAATCTCATTCACTCCCTTAAAACAACAATCACATTTACATCGTAATTTTCATAGGCTTCAATAACAACGCGACCAACTGCATAGATTGTTCCATTAGACTCGATCAATTTAATAATAATAATAATAATAATAATAATAATAATAATAATAATAATAATAATAATACTTTAATTTGGAGCAACACTGAATGGTAACAATACCAAGCAGGAAACTACGTCGATCGGGAAGAGAAGTGGTTCGATTCCCCTTCATGTTCAGGTCATGAGTGTAATATACTGTATTTCCACTTTACTCTACTTGATCCAAACGAATGCTGGAGCGCACCTGCCGACAAGGATTCACGTGTAGGTCACTGACTACTTCGTACGTAGGCCAACTGCAGTTACAAATGGGTACGGCTAGAACCCAGGTAAAATTTAAAACACTATGCAATGTAAAAACATATTTAACTACGTCTATTACCCTACAACACCAGTATTATATTCTGAAACGGACGAAGAATGTGAGTAGCTAGCTGGAATCCACAGATGTCAACAAAGAAGCATGGTGTCATGCCTGGCCACCAGCAGCTTTACGGACTTGAAAGTGGAACTAGGATAGTAACTTACCCGGCCAGTGACCTCCAGGACACACTTCACTGTACGAACACTATCACTATCGATCACAACTGCTGAACAACTCGGTTAAGTAACACACTCGCACACACGTTTGTTTGTCTGAGCCGCGAGAACGAAACCTGCCGCAACCGTACGAAGTGAGGGCGGCACTGTTCTGCCTGTTTGTACTTCTCTCTCCCTTCCCAGGCCGGCCAGTCTACCGCGACGGTGCCAGACTGCGCTCATCGCCGGCTCACACATCATTCAGGTATGAGTGGTGTGGGTGGCAGGATAACGGCATTCTGCGAAAGTGTTCACCTCAGTGACATTATGTACAGTGTTATGATATGAAGATTAGAACAGACCTCTGTAAGAGAAAGCTGTTCTCAGACTGCAAGAAACAAGCTAGAATGTATGGAAAGTTGGTTACAGCTTGCATATTGGGCAGTCCTTCGTTTTCAGATCTGCCATCTGACCATCGTAGAAATTATTTAAGATGAAAGACAGCTTCTCTGGCAAATTAAGCAGGTGTAGGCAGACTGCTGCAGCTTAATCAGTACGATCTCAACCTTGAAGAAACTACACGCAGTTATTCAAATGATTAATAAAATGCAGAATAATTCTTCATGGTTTATAATTTTCGCAAGACATTCAAAAAACCATTACAATCTAAACTCAACCGCACAAAATTTGTCTGGCAAAGCTATAGTTAATTTTCGAAACGCAAGGATGTTCTTAAACTATGGATAGCCAGTGGCCGAATCCTTGGAATCCTACCAAGTGCACAATATGTTTATCCTATTTAAAACAAGAGGATTCAGAAAGAAACTCGTCAGGAAGAATTGCAAATTTTTTATGCGGCTGAGTATACAAGATACTATACGATACGCTGAAGTATAAGGTGTATTACCAACACGTAGCATCTGCCTCCGTGGCGCAATCGGCTAGCGCGTTCGGCTGTTAACCGAAAGGTTGGTGGTTCGAGCCCACCCGGGGGCGGTAATTTTTCTTCAGTTGTTCTGTTGAGAATGAAAATGCATTGGTATCTAGGTCAGATGTTAAATATAATTTCTACTGCTGAGAGAAATCGGGCCATTGTTATGGACTCCGAAACCTTGTACCACTACTTTCTTCACGCCCGAGGTTTGCATGTGTCCTAGTATCCATTCTATGCTCACTGTGGGCGAGACCAGTTGTGGAATGCTCTGAACTTAATAAATAACCTTAGTGTTCGTGTCAAATCCAGACACTCAACATGGGCGAAGTGATCAGGTGGTCGGTTGTGAAGATGCAGTTGGTTTGATGCTATCGTGTCGCTTCTTATATTTTGAGGTCGAATCCCGAGAACGAAAGTTCGAATTTAGGAGAGCTTAAGCACGTAATAAATATGAACAAACTTTTTCAGAGTAAAATTGAACATTCCATTAAAACCATTAAAAAAAAATAGATATATCGTACCAACACAGTTAGGTCTTATGGCGACGACGGGCTAGGAAGCGACCGTGACCTTAAATAAGGTACAGCCCCAGCATTTGTCTGGTGTGAAAATAGGATGCCGACAGTGTGGTTACAACCCACTATCTTCCAAAAGCAAGCTGATAGCTATGTGACCCAAACCTCGCAGCCACTTGGTGGTAAATCAGATTTTTGTCAAATGCGAGGCCTCCATTCTGTGGTGTAGTGGTTAGTGTGATTAGCTGACACCTCTAGAGGTCCGGGTTCCATTTCCGACTCTGCCACGAAATTTGAAACGTGGTACGAGGGTTGGAACGAGGTCCACTCAGCCTCAGGAGGACAACTGAGAAGGGGGGATTCGATTCCCACCTCAACCAAACTCAAAGTGGTTTTGCGTGGTTTCCACTTCCTCTCCAGGCAAATGCCGGTATAGTACCTAAATTAAGGCCACGGCCGTTTCCTTCCTTCTTCCTTGTTTGTCCGTTCCAATCTTCCCATCCCTCCACAAAGCCTCCGTTCAGCATAGCAAGTGAGGCCGCCTGAATGAGGTATTGGTCCTTCTCCTCAGTTGTAAGTTGTAAGCCCGCTCCAGGACACTGCCTATGAGGCGGTAGAGGTAATATCCGTCGTTGAGTCGGAGGGAAAAGCCAATCCTGGACGGTAAACAGATTAAGAAAGAAAGAAAGAAAGAAAGAAAGTGAGATCTCCATTCTTCAGCAGCGATATTTACAATTTCATTTTGAAAATAGTGAAGTCCGCCTCTGTGGTGTAGTGGTTAGTGTGATTAGCTGCCACCCCCGGAGGCCCGAGTTCGATTCCCGGCTTTGCCACGAAACTTGAAACGTGGTACGAGGGCTGGAACTGGGTCCTCTCTGCCTCGGGAGGTAAACTGAGTAGAGGTGGGTTCGATTCCCACTTCAGCCATTCTGGAAGTGGTTTTCCGTGGTTTCCCACTTCTCCTCCAGGCGAATGCCGAGATGGTACCTAACTGAAGGCCACAGCCGCTTCCTTTCCTCTTCCTTGTCTATCCCTTCCAATCTTCCCATCCCCCCGCAAGGCCCCTGTTCAGCATAGCAGGTGAGGCTGCCTGGGCGAGGTACTGGACATCCTCCCCAGTTGTATCCCCCGACTCAGAGTCTGAAGCTCCAGGACACTGCCATTGAGGCGGTAGAGGTGGGGGATCCCTCTTTGAGTCCGAGGGAAAAGCCAATCCTGGAGGGTAAACAGATTCAGTAAGTAAGTAAGTAATGAAGTAGGGAACTTCTAATTCATCACTTCACTTTTAAAAATGATACTCAAGGTGATCGTGTTTACTATCACAACCAGAACAGCCCATGGTATAAAAATCGAAATCGAAATTTGCCAATCATTGATTATAAATAGTAACTATAGGGACCGATATTCTCGATTTTAATAGACTACTCGTTAAAATGTACCACAATTAAATTTGCAATTTCAGATATTTTATTTGTCTTCTCCACTCAGTTAACGTAAGAAGGAAAGTGTGTAGACTTTTCAAAACCTGGATGCTAACGACCTACTCAATGGCCGCGGTTAAACCTGGAGATAACTGATCAGGTAGCTGCCTAAGGTGAGGTAGTCGATCTTGCCACTCAATGTCATGATATGACTCATGAATGAGTTACGATATGTTAAAGGTATATACTTTAACATTGAAAATGTTTCTTAGATCACGCAGTATAGGGCCCCACTTTAGCAAACACGTGAAATAAGCTATTTCACTCAAATGTGACTAAAGTATTGAAAGTGGAGAAATGGTGAAGATGTCAAAACACATGTTTTGGAGAGTTCTATCAAAAAATACAACTTTGGAAATCACCCTATCCAATCCAAACATTATTCACGAAAAGCCCGTAAAAAAGAGCAATTTTTAAAAATGAACTTGTTCCATAATTATTATCCGATGTTCATTTTAAATACCTCAATAAATCGATTGATCCATTTGTGTGCCAGATTTTTGAATTTCGCAAAACTAGGGTCTCCAGGTCTACTTGAAGGGGATCATGTATGGTTTGATTATAGCGTTGCTAGTGGTAGAGTTAGTCAACGAATGAGTTTCCGGTTTGAGGTTATGTTATCTAACAATGTATCACGTCAGTATGTCGTATGCCATTATGCCGCCAACATGTAAACGTCGTTTGGTTGCATATAATAAGTTAGAAAATTTCGCTGATCGAGTTCAGATTCTTCGATATCGAATACGTCGAATCGTGTGTCGAATTGCAAACTGCCATACACTTGTTTCATAGGAAACAGGACGTCGATAACTGTTAAGTTCTTACGAACGATTCCTCTGGAGTCGTCGAGTGTCGTGCCCAAGATATCTTGTCGGGTTGTGTCAACGAACACCAACACGGTTCTACGGTGCAATAACTGCAGATGATGGACATCAGTGCTACGGCATATCTATCGAAAACGTTGTGTTTCGTCATGGGCGGTCCGTATATGTTGACTCATAATCTAGACAAGAAAGATAGTCTCGTGAACGGCGCGATGGGAATTCTTAAACACTATGAAACCACTGTTAAGAATGGGAACGAACACGTTACTGGTTTATGGATTGAATTCGACGACCCAGAATTTGGAGCTGAGTTACGATCTAAATTCCGACAATATATGGTAGAACACAAGATTTCCAGTTTGTTTACTCTGATCGTGCGTCGAGAATTATGTATATGGATGAAATTCCAGCACATCACAGTCAAACGAAACCAGTTTCCATTATTGCCGGCAAACGCCATCACTACTCACAAATTACAAGGAGCCTCCTTCGATAAAGTAGTCTATGAATACAATGTCTCATGAAAATGCCTTGGTTTACATTGCTTTATTTAGAGCTCGCACGTTGGAGGGTCTCTTCCTGACGAACACGAAGAAGGATCATCGTTTCCGACATTGCCCTAAAGATACGCCGTCGCTTGTAAATTTGCAGAACGAGATGAAACGACTACAATCAAAACGTCTTGTAACTCTTTACGATCGATGTGATGCGTTCATCGAACGGGCGAAGCAAGAAAACGCGTTGATGATTACCTTCTTAAACGTTCAAAGTCTTCGTGCTCATCAGGGAGATGTCAACGGATGTCTCTCTTGGTGTTGTCGGAAACTTGGATGAACGAAAAAGAAGGTTTAATAGGTCGAGATGATCATCGTGATAACCCATGCAGAAACTTACGCATGACAAGAGATCTGAAGAGAGGATATTCTGGTGATAGTGGTGAAACTATATCTTTGGAAGGATATCGATGTATCACAAGGTCTCGACTAGGCGTTACAGAGAAGCGACGAGGAGTAAGTGTAGCCATTTATGAAACCTTAAAATCGGACTTCTCGTACTGCCACACGGTTGAAATCGATGTTCTCAATGCTCCATACGGTGATGTTCGCTCAACGTTCGTCAAATACTTCGATAAACATGGTGTGGAACAGAGAGTTGCCGTTATAGGGTTTTATTGTACACCCAACATTAGTGCAGATCTATTGATACTTCTGATGGACAGGGCCCTCATTACCTTCTATATTGGTGTAATGGAACTCCATGTTAGTAAGAAGTAAGATCTGTATTAGGGTCCTTTGATTTTATGTGAAAATTTCAACTTTGACTTCAGGTCGAATCCCGCTGCACAAACAGTGATTTATATACTCGAGAAGCATCGTTTAACGTACGCTAGTAAACACTTCGGGATCAGTACTCGTAACGGAACGACTCTCGATGCAGTTTTCATCAAGAAGACACCACTCGAAATGATGTATTATACGTTATATTTTAGTACTCGTCCGCCTCTGTGGTGTAGTGGTTAGTGTGATTAGCTGCCACCCCCGGAGGCCCGGGTTCGATACCCGGCTCTACCACGAAATTTGAAGGTTGGGTTTTGAGGGCCGGTACGGGGTCCATTCAGCCTCGGAAGGTCAACTGAGTAGAGGAGGGTTCGATTCCCGCCTCAAAACCAAACCAAACCCCATGGCACTACAGTCCTTGAAGGGCCTTGGCCCACCAAGCGACCGCTGCTCAGCCCGAAGGCCTGCAGATTACGAGGTGTCGTGTGGTCAGTACGATGAATCCTCTCGGCCGTTATTCTTGGCTTTCTAGACCGGGGCCGCTATCTCACCGTCAGATAGCTCCTCAATTCTAATCACGTAGGCTGAGTGGACCTCGAATCAGCCCCCAGGTCCAGGTAAAAATCCCTGTCCTGGCCGGGAATCAAACCCGGGGCCTCCGGGTAAGAGGCAAGCATGCCACCCCTACACCACAGGGCCGGCCGATTCCCGCCTCAGCTATCCTCAATGTGGTTTTCCACTTCTCCTCCATGCAAATGCCGGAATGGTACCTAACTTAAGGCCACGACCGCTTCCTTCCCTAGTCCTTGTCCCTTCCGCCCTTCCACCCCCCCCCCCAAAGGCCCCTGTTCAGCATAGCAGGTGACGGCGGCTAGGCGAGGTACTGGTCCTCCTTCCCATTTGTATTACCCAGACCCAAAATCTCACGCTCCAGGACACTGCCCTTGAGGTGGTAGAGGTGGAATCCCTCGCTGAGTCCGAAGGAAAAACCAACCCTGGAGAGTAAACAGATTAAGAAAGAAAGGCTACTCACAGATACTTGTATCGGTACTTAAACAAAAGAAATCACATGTTGAGGATGTATCAATCAGAAGTTCGGCAGCTTTAAAAACCATCGACGTTTGTAGACATTATTAGTGAGGATTTCCAGAAACAAGCTAAATCGTTTGAAAAGAAAGAAACTCAAATACATTCTTCAAAAGATTTACATTGTAAGTAATATTATGGTTTACTTCTTCATGTCCTAAAAGTTTCCTTTCCCACATTTCGTGAAGTGTTCAGTTGTTTGTCCAAAGGACTAGAACTGTGGATTTTCTCGTATTATTCCTACAAGCGAACGGAAATTGAAACGGCTTTTAAATGCTGAAAGATCGAGGATGCATAGTAAAAATTACGCCGGCGACTTGAACTACCTAATTAGAACCACAAATAATTTATCGGAATACAGGAATCATCGGATTACTATTTTTGTTTTCTTGTATACACTATATCCTTTGTTCTTGATCGTAGTTAAAATTGCTATATCCTCATACGTCATGGACAACACTCAGTTGCAATACTGTAATCGGGTTCGCTCACCCCTTTCTGTCAGACGCTAGGCAACTTGTATGCGGTATGTAAATTCATCCAGCTCTATAAATATCCGCCGAACAGACCTACCGCACAAACGGAGTTTCAGCGATTTTCGTCGTAGACAACACTTTGGGGGCAGCAACGCCTGTTGGAGGAATCGTCCAAGATTCTCGTTTGTGGTGACGGTTCCTTGGGCGCCCTGTTGTCCCCTTTCGTTGATGTAAGACTGATCCTGTATGACAGAACTTGTCAACGACATCTACCATGTTTCTGTTATTTGGTACCTTCTTATTAAATCGCTCTTCATACTGTCCTTTAACGTGAAAGAAACTCGTCCCATTCTGACGACGCACACATATGACCGGTAAGAATGTTCCGTAATAAATAGGCTACATTCTGCTCTGTTGTGAAAACCATAATTGCAGAAATCAACTCAAAACAGAATTCACAATATATCAAACTACAGGGTAATTTATATGAACCGAGTGGTTTTTGAAAACGACCCCAATAGATGTAATTTAATTATGACGAACTTGTTTGTCAATACCCAGATTACAAAATTATTGATTGAATTTGTGACGATTATAATTTGTGATAGTTTTTTGAATGTCAGTTTCTCGTGCCCTTTAACTTAGGTTCCATGACTGGATTATTCCTAAATACTGATATGTATCTGCTTGCTGAACAGGCTGAATTTATGTTTGGTGTATGACTCCTAGCCCTGATAAACTTTCTGTAGTTTGTCCTTTGGAAATCTTCATCGTTCTGCATTTTTCTACACCGAACGCCGTCTTTATGTCTCGGAAAATGTCCTGTACAATATGAATAAGTACTGTACTTGCAAACAATCGATATAGAAAAGATGATTTAGTTCGTAAATAATGTTCTCTTTTTTTTTTTGATCATGTAGCTACTGAGCGAGTTAGCCGTGCGGTTAGGGGCGCAAAGCTGTGAGCTTGTATTCGGGAGATAGTGGGTTCGAACCGCTCTCGGCAGCCCTGAAGATGGTTTGTCGTGGTTTCCCATTTTCACACCTGTCAAATGCTGAAACCGTAACAAGGTCACGGACGATTCCTTCCCCTTCTAGCCCTTTCCTAACCCATCGTGACCATAACACTTATCTGGGTCGATGCGACGTGAAGCAACCTGTATACTATATGTTCAGGTAGCCATAATAATAATAATGATAAAATAGTAATAATAATAATAATAATAATAATAATAATAATAACACCGGGCTAGTTGGCCGTGCGCTTAGGGGCGCGCGGCTGTGGGCTTTCATGCGGGACACAGTGTGTACGAACCCCACTGACGGCAGCCCTGAATATGATTTTTCCGTGGTTTCCCATTTTCACACCAGGCAAATGCTGGGGCTGTACCTTAAGGAAGGTCACGGTCACTTCCTTCCCACTCCTCGCCCTTTCCTATCCCATCGTCGTCATAAGACCTATCTGTGTCGGTGCGACGTAAAGCAAATGGCAAAAAAAAAATGATAATAATAAAAGTAGATGGTGAGTACAGAAGGTGACCAAACCAGGAGCTATACAGTTATACTGAAAAAAATCACAGACGTAGCCAGAAAGAGGCGTCTGACCTCCTATGGACATGTCACGAGGATGAACCTAATTAGGATGACCTACCGGTTTCTCAACTACTAGACAAACAGAAAGATATTGACACCATGGCTAACAGAAGTGAAGAAAGACATACAGGAATTGGGAGTAACTAAAAACGACATCAGAAAACCGAGCACCCCTCAGAAGAATAATCAAACAAAAGAAGTTTCAGGACAGACAATCATGTAAAAAAAAAGCGTCCTTTGGACAAAAGAAAGAAGAGAGGAGTAGGCCTATAGCCAAAGAATGCGCTAGTATAGGGCAAATATCAAGTCCCTCTCCAAGCAGAAAAGTTGAACATCTTGGTCCTTACTTGGCCCATTCAAAGAAATAATAATAATAATAATAATAATAATAATAATAATAATAATAATAATAATAATGATAATAATGGAAGCCAAGCGAATTCTGGAATACATGGAGAACAGGAAGACACAAACTAGCTGGCTTAAAGGGGTCAAGGAGGATATGGACGAAAATAATATATCACAGCAGGTAGTATACAACAGACAGGAATACAGAAAAAATCATCAACAAAATTAAGGGATTCCAAGATCAAAGTAGCAAAAAACGGACCGGCAACAACTGGTCACGAGAACGTAAAGAAGCCCACTCCGAAAGGATGAAGAAGTACTAGGCCGATCAAAAGAGGAAGAACCGTAAATGAATGATGCTTAACGTGGTCCATAGTAGACCCATTCGAAAACAAGAAAAAGAAGAATAATGGAAACCTTAATGACGTCGTGTTTAAGCCGAACGTTAAATTGTCTCACTTGTCAGCTTGCTAGTGGCCTGTTACACAGCACCTGAACACACCCTTGCTCGTGTGTTGGACTAACAAGCTGTGCTCGTTTCATACGACTGCAGCACTTGCAGGTCTCTGCTCCCAAGGGCCTACTAAAGTGCTCTAAGCTGGAATAGGGTTTTACTGTAATGAAGTTGTGATTACGGTACGATTATGTCGACCCAATAGAATTAACCATGTTTGTCCAAATTAGCGGTCGCTCCTCTAGAGTCTAGAATTCTGCATGGCTCACTTCATTTCAATACACTGAGATGTCGTTACGAGTTGACGAGGTAATTACGGACAGCTCCAAATAATCCCTTGTGATTCGGGCCTACTGTCAGGTGTCCATTCGGATCAGTGCCAGGCAAATCATGATCACCATCATACAATGACGATGCTGTATGCAAATTGTCAAGTCCACTAACTAGGCATGTATAAATGGTTCACACACGCAGTGCTGATTGCGTAGATAATGACTTTCAAGTCTATCCCATAGTTTGCTGTTACCTGCAGCCACTTTGAAAGTCCCTTCATAGACTTGCTCATGAATAGTAGCACCAGCTGTCAGATACTGTATATCTTAAACTATGGGTCTTGAGTTTGATTTTTTTAAATATAGCAAGTACTTGTGCAACCGAGCAGAGTTGTTACACATATTAATACCCTACGACTATGGAGCCACGCTCTGCATTCGGGAGACGCATGGGTTCGAACCCCATTGTTGGCTGTCCTGAGAATGCGTTTCTGTGGTTTCCCATTTCCACTTACAGGCAAATGCCTGCACATGTCCAACTCATAGGCCACAGTTGATTCCTTCTATCTCCTTACCCAATTTAATTCACTATCATTCATTCAACCTTCATTAGCTCCTCAACCGAGGTTGGCGGCAGGAAGGGCATCTAGCCATATAAATTCATCCCACCTCATTCCGTGTCAAGAAAGGGGTGAGAAACAAATGATTGTAAGTGTGCATGGACAACGCTATCCAGTAATAATAATTCCGTGTGGCCATTGTAGCCTGGTGTAACACTTGTAAGGGTGGGCGGCATCTACCGTGTATAGGAAACTGCGTGTAAGTGTGGTGTGAGTTGCAGGCTTTCTGGAGACAGTAAAAATAACCTGTACCCGAGTTAGGGAAAGGATCCATTTACTGCTAAAATCTCCGACCCAACCGGGAATCGACCCAGGGCTCTCTGAACCGAAGGCGAGTATACTGACCATTCATCCAAGGAGCCGGACGCCAGCATGGAAGACCAGCAACTGGGTAGGAGTTTCGTTTATTGAAATTTTCACTGACATGGAATTTTCAGTGCAAAATACAAATTTAACACACAGTATATCTGAATGTTTTACCGAGTGAGATGACTGCGTGGTACGGACCATGCAACTAAAAGCTCTACGTCGCGAGATGGTGGGTTCAAACCCCATCACCCCATTCTTTGCTATTTTCAGGCGAATGCTGGGACTTCCTTAATTAAGGTCAGGGCCATTCTCGATAGTCGCCGAAAACCTGTATGTGTTATTCTTATTTTTTTTCAAAAATGTAGTCTGTTTACCGTCCAAGTTTGGTTTCTCCCCGGACTCAACGAGGGTTCCGAACTCTACCACCTCAAGTGCAGTGTCCTGGAGCATGAGGCACTTGATCCTGGATACAACTAGGGGGAGGACCAGTACCTCTCCCAGGCGGCCCCATCTGCTTTAACTTTGAGGGTGGCTGAGATGGGAATCGAACCCCTCTACTCAGTTGACCTTCCGAGGCTGAGCGGACCCCGTTACAGTTCTCGTACCTCGAACCCGGGTACCCAGTCACATTAATCATTACACCACAGAGGCGGACGTATGTATTATTGCGATGTTGAAATCCTTAGCCAAGCTGTCAACATGTATTAAGTAATTCACTGTCGATTGAAAATCGCGATTTTTAAATAATTTGTAATGAAAGAAACCGTATTCGTCATCAAGGATAGTAGCGCAGAGAGGGGTACAAATTGACAGCTGAAACATGTATAATAATAGACTATGTCAATTCTTTATTTAGAAATTTGGAAGTGGAATATTTATCTTTTCATCGATCGTCTCTCTCTCTCTTAATGTGTCTTCGATTTCTTTTCCTACATTTCTGTGATGATGTTTCATAACAGTCCGCCTCTGTGCTGTAGTTAGTGTGATATGCTGCCACCCCCGGAGGCCCGGATTCGATTCTTGGCTCTGCCGCGAAATTTTAAAAGCGCTACGAGGACGGGAACGGGGTCCACTCAGCCTCGGGAAGTCAACTGAGTAGAGGGTGTTTCATTCCCACGTCAGCCATTCCCGAAATCGTTTCCCATGGTTTTCCATTTCTTCTCCAGGCAAATACCGGGATAAAACCTAAGACCAAGGCCGTTTGCTTGCCTATTCCTTCCAATCTCCCCAACCACCACAACGCCCCTGTTCAGCATAGCAGGTGAGGCTGCCTGGGAAAGGTACTGGTCCTCCTCCCCAGTTTTATCCCCGACCAAATGTCTTACCCTCCAGTGCACTGTCCTTGAAGTAAAAGAGGTGGAATCCCTCGCTGAGTCCTGGGGAGAATCAACCCTGGACGGTAAACATTAAAACAAGAAACTTTTCCTAATTTTGATATTCTCCATGCTTTGCTTTATTCTGTTTCAAAAATTAAAAAGGTGAAATCCACTTCCAATCCTATGTATTTATCACCTGTACAATTTTCTCTTAATTTTTCTTGTTCCTTCACAATCTCTTAATAAATGTGCCTCTTCCGTACATTTAATGCGTCGTACTATCATTTCTTATAGCTCTATTCATGCATAACCTCATTAATCACCATGTTGTCCACCTCATATTTCCCTTTTATTTAATTTTTCACTCCTTTATGTCTGTCTCTGTAACGGAACGTTTAGCCCTGTTAGCTCCCGTCTTCTGAGGTCCGGGTTCGATTCCCGCCACTGCCAGACATTTAAGATTCGTACAGGGGCTGGTATGTGGTTGAAATGGTACGTGCAGCTCACCACCATTATTGGTGTGTCCTAAAAGAGCTGCATCATTTCGGACACCACGAGGACAGAAATTTACGTTCTACTCCTTATTATCGTATTTTACTTAACTTGGTCAGATTAACTAGATATTTGGCCTCTTGGAACAATAAATATCATCACTTTATTTTACCGTACTGTATTCTGCTGATTACACTATAAACTAATATTGCTATATGTTAAACGTTCCTTCAACGGTTCCCGGTTTTGGAATCTGTAGACTGGTGAGTGGGAGGTAAGGTAAGGGTGTATTCTGCCCGAAGGCAGGTCCGAACCTCCGCAGAGGTGTGCCTGAGCGGAGTTTACGTACGGTAGAGTGGCCAGTTCCTTTCCGCTCCTCCATTCCCTTATCCCCCACCAACAGCGCGTGGCAACTCATCCAAATCTTGACCACGCCCAGTGTTGCTTAACTTCGCAGACGCATGGAGATTTTGAAATGAATAAGGTTCCTGTGTTTCGGATTCCAATACAACTGGAGACTCCGGTGCTATGATCACATTATTAACAGTCAAGTAAAATTATACAAGCTTGTTTGCTTGCTTTTCTGTTTTTATGAACACCGGAAGTGCTGGAACTTTGCTCTGAAAGGCTTTTTCACTTAGCATTCAAGTAAATCTATTGACGCAAGTCTTTCGCAATATTTATTACATTCTTAAAAGCCACTCGACTGTGTTTGGAATCAGAAAAACTGTGACCGTGTAACAAACTACTCTATGCAGCCGGTCAAACTGGGGAAGTACTTGTTTAATGGTACTTGTTTAACGTCCCTTCGATTGCCATACATTTCAATAGACACGGGTATCGGAATTTTATCCTGCATGAAGCCTTTAATGTGTTGAAAGCCTACAACACGAAATAGTCACATTTGAATTCTCTCAAATATCACAGAATGAGCCAGGATCGAAACTGCTGTCTTGGGAATAGAAGGACAACAACCAACAAACTGTTTCACTGAGGATGACAAGCAATCTTAAGAATGATTAGTTGCCTGTGTGAAGTTCTTGAATATCAGTTTCAGCAATGTAACAGTACTGAACCGTAGTGCACCGTATTCTGTCACAAACTCGGCCTAGCTCAGGGTAAAAGCCCGTGATATGTCCGAAGGGGAGCAACAAAATCTCTAATTACTAAACTATGTATATGGACAGAAAATACGTACATATAACATTAGTGAATAAGAACGCAGTTATTCGGTAAGATAGATTTAGTAATCTAAAAACATGAATAGAGCTCATACTAATCAAAATAGCAAATTAAATAAATGTAAAACCGACCGTAAAAGTGGTTTAAAAAATGTGATACGCATATACATATAACTGACATGTTAGCAATAGTTTACACAAAAGAAACACGGATAACGACCCAAAAATTACGATTACAAAAATGTACATGGAAATTGGAACGCGTTACATAATTTGGATTGTTTGACTGCTTCGTTAAATCCCTAAGTCCTTTGCCCGTAGGTTTTATCTAAAACCGTCCATTAGATGCGAACATGATACTCGATGCACTAGTAATTTTTCTAACTGACATATATACATTCTGAATACTCGGACACAAACATATAAAGAAAAAACTTGTTCAGGACTGGGCCTAATTTACCCATCCAAAATAACACAGACTCTAATCATATGGGCCCGTACCCATTAGCAAAGTATCAGGGCAAAACCTGGCTTCCCTCAAATTAGCCAGCGGGCTAATGTATCCCCTTACACAACAAAGGTAATCATCACAAGACAAAACAATAAAGACGCAGTGCCAATAATAAACAACACAAGGTACACATACAAAAACACATCTGAAAAATAAAACACGCAAATATGCACTGAAGTTAATAGAGGCGTCGGAAATCGATTCCGACATATTCAGATTCCGAAGATAATGTCTCAACAAGATACAGCACCGCCATCTTTCTCATCCGGCCTGGGTGATCAGCTGTAGAGCAACAAATATTTAAATAACTGGGACAGGTAGACAGTAATTCGTGGAACTAGCGGAATCTCTCGTACAAATACTTTCATTCGTAGAGGGCTCACAGAACAGTTGACTTGGGGAATTCTACCTGGGAACTTCACTAATGGTTGGGACCAGGCCAACTCCTTATCTTAACACTGGCAGAGAATTCTCTCTAACAAAATTTAACGCACAGCCAATACATTCTCGTGCATAATCACAGGCTGGCTTATTATCACATATAATCCGTATTCCCAGTAAACACTCTGGCTCGATCGCCTTTCTTTCATAATTTCAACCCCGTCAACATCTCACTGTAGCTCTGGCCTCTCAGATAAAATATCCTTAGTTCGAGTCCCCTTTACATTCCTGAACCTGCATGCGCCATAAGTTGAAGACCCTGCTCTGTATTCAACGGTGAACGTAACTTTACCGTTCACTCCTCGCAGCTGAAAATTTCATGCTTCATCCATAGAAAAACATCCTGGTATAATGTTGTCTCTAATATACTCTGTAAATCTCGCGACGTTGAGGGTGCGCAGCCCATTTGACACTGTGAAGATTCTACCCAACATCTCTATGAAAATCAACTCATACGGGAATAAACCACTACATTTTTTAATTTCGTGTGACTATTTCTAGCCGAGTGCAGTCCTTGTAAGGCAGACCCTCCGATGAGGGTGGGCGGCATCTGCCATGTGTAGGTAACTGCGTGTTATTGTGGTGGAGGATAGTGTTATGTGTGGGAAACTCGTGTCCTCATCCCGAGGGGGTGCAGCTCTTTTCAAGCACACCCCCATTGGAGGTGAGCTGCCTGCATGTATAATTTGGACCACATACCAGCCCTCCTGCCAGTCTTAAATTTCTGGCAGTACCAGGAATCGAACCCAGGCCTCCGAGGACGGCAGCTAATAACACTAACCGTTACGCTACGAAGGCGGACACCACTATATAAACAAACGAAACACATACCTACAACTAACCTATTTTACCTTTTGTTCCCAACTAATTAAAATATAAACACTTCGCCCGGGGCATGAACATGCATTGCAGCCCTGAACGTATTTAATCTTACTGAGAAAAACAAGTGCCGCACTTCTTACATTTAATCCATAATTAATTGACTTGAAAAATCCTATACTAGTGCTCGAAATATCACTCTTGCATGCATATAGACTTAAGGACTTAAGTTAGCAGCCATCTCTCAATCAGCGACGAATCACATGACCGCTATGTCATGGATGATTAGCCCATAGTAACAGCAGTCATAACGAGTTTGAAGTTCCTCGCCTCGAGTCCTGGTAACGCCATGGTTGTCGTCTACTTGATCCTGGAATCGTCTCGAATGGTGATATATTTCAGTACATCTGCTTCACCGCTTGGCGTGACCGTACACAAGATTTCTACCTTAGTGATAGACTACCATTGACTACATCCTACGCACAAATATTAGTCCTGATTTCTGCGTCACTAAATTATGGGAAGTAACCCGGTTGAAATTAGTCTTTCTCAGCGGTAATATCTGTACGGTACGCACACGTTACCATCGCGATCCGCGAACGCGTTTTAAATATTTTATGCTACTGGAGAGCGTTATTAGCTCTTGTGAACTAACTCACGATCGAATAATAGTCATACAAAACTCACAAATAAATGTACCTAGTAAGTTTGTGAATTACGCCATTTCGCACATGGCGTTTCATAATAGTGAATAAAAAGCAAGTTAGAACCAACTATCACTGGTTAATGAGGTTCCTTTTTTGCTAGTGGTTTTACTTCGCACCGACACAGATAGATCTTATGGCGACGATGGGATAGGAAAGGCCTAGGAGTTGGAAGGAAGTGTCCGTAGCCTTAATTAAGGTACAGTCCCAGCATTTGCTGGTGTGAAAATGGGAACCACGGAAAACCATCTTCAGGGTTGCCGACAGTGGGATTCGAATCCACTATCTCCCGTATGCAAGTTCACAGCCGTACGCTCCTAACCGCACGGGCAACTCGCCCGGTTTACTGAGGTTCACAAAGCGCTGAAAATTAATACATTTCTGTAACACACAAAGAATACATACCGGTACGTACACAACGACCGACTGACTTCGAAACGAAATGAAAACGAATGAGGATGCTTCCCTCTCAAAGCAAGCTTATGTAGTCTTGAACATATGCCGTTCTTGAGGTGAAGTCCCGGCTAACAGAGATTCCCTCTTTGTAACGAACCAGAAAATGTCAACGGCCTCGCCTGTAAGTGCGCACTCCTGTCAATTGAACAGAAGTAAATACTATTATCGACTCCCGGCATACGATCATTCTGCTTTTTCTTGCTTTTTTCTTTCTTTGATATTTCCTCTCTGACCTACGCTTGTCAAGTCTCCTTTCCTTCTGGTATAGGGTTACCTCCCCAGTGAAACATGTGACCTTAGCGCAGTGGGGAGGCTTACGTGTCCCAATGAAGCAGGTAGCCGGGCCGTAGGTGCAACCATATCGGATGGGTACCTGTCGAGAGACGAGATTAACGAATGGTTCATCGAAAGGGGGCAAGCAGCTTGTCGGAAGCTGCTAGGGTGGCAGTCTAGATGATTGAGTGATCTGGTCTTGTAATAAAACTTAACATGTTGATACTACTACACGGCTGAAAACAACGGTAAACTATAGCCGTTTGTCTATTTGCTTTACGTCGCACCGACACAGATATGTCTTATGGCGTAGATGGGACAGGAAACGGCTAGGACTGGGAAGGAAGTGACCGTGGCCTTAATTAAGGTACAGCCCCAGCATTTGCCTGTTGTGAAAATGGGAAATCACGGCAAACCATCTTCAGGGTAACTACAGCCGTAACTAACTCCCGAGGACATGCAGCTCTCTCTGTATGAATGATGTATTGATGATGGCTTACTCCAGGGTAAAATATTCCGGAGAAAATAGTCCCCCATTCGGGCTTCCGAATCTGAAAAGGAGATGGATAGACTAAAGTTAGATATAGTTGGTGTAATGGAAGTACGTTAGCAGGAAGAACAGGATTTTTGGTCAGACGACTACAGAATTATCAACATAAAATCAAACAAGGGAAATGCAGGAGTTGGTTTGATAATGAATAAGAACATAGGGCAGCGGGTAAGCTACTACGACCAGCATCGGAAAAGGATTATTGTTGTCAAGATAGACACCAAGCCAATGCCCAACACAATAATGAAGATCTATATGCCTACTAGTTCAGCGGATGATGAAGAATTCGAAAGAATATACGAAGAGATAGAAGATATAATACAATATGTGAAAGGTGACGAGAATTTAATTGTGATGGGAGACTGGAATGCAGTGGTAGGTCAAGGAAGAGAAGGTAACATAGTAGGAAAATTCGGATTGGGATAAAGGCATAAAAGAGGAAGCCGGAATTCTGCACCGATCATAATTTAGGACCGGTTCTACCATCTGCTGGTAAAGTGGCTGGCAGCTGCCCGGGAGGTAAACTACCTGGGAGTGTAAATCAGCTGGTATTTTACCTTGCGTGCAACCACCCCCGCACAAGCGCCGGGTAGCTACCCGGAGCTAGACACCGATATACGGAGTTGGCTAGACTGATTTTCAGCGACTACTCGCTTTCGAGTGTGGTGCTATCTATCGTCGGATTTATGAAGCTCATTTCGATTGTCTTATTTTCCTGTGCTTGCATCTGTTGATTATCATCATAAAACCTAATAACGGGAGTCTTAAGTGTTATGGATAATGATTTATGTCAAGCTTTCGTGATTTTAATCTATGAGCTTCAAAATAAATACCTAATTGGGATTAAAATTTCGAAATTACATTTTCTTTCGCCAGTTATAACCTGTCATGTAAGGCAGCGATTATGGAAAGTATTCTCGTAGTAGATTGGTCAAGTCGCTCGCTCCGTAATAGAAGGTACACAGATTTTCATCGTCTTTCTAATTTACATTGAAAAATTTATTTTCGTTCCCTGGCGTTGTTCTTAACTCTTTTTCACGCGCTTCCATATACGTATTATACATCCACATTTCCTTACGGACTAATTGCCTTTGAGTATTCTATCTGCAGGCTTCTGTGAATTGATTAAGTATCTCCACGATGCTCTATTTGCAACTAGCTCTGTGACCTCGTTTAGTTCCACGTGCTTCCATTTATTGATAATGCACTTCATTCTTTATGAAGATAAAGTTGGAAGGTACTGTTAAAGAACTAATCGGGGTAAATATCCATTATAAGAAGAGGAATTCGGGAATGGAATAGTTTCGAATTTCTTCGAAATCATTTACAAGAAGACTACAGGTATGTAAACAACTGATAGGGAATCTGCTACCTGGGCGACAGTCCTATATGCTACGGTGTATTAATCGTAACATCACTTTCTATAAGTAGCACACATATAAAGCATTTTCCTAGTAGACATAATATTGTGATTAAACATTTCAATGAAATATATTACCAAAAGAACGTATGTAAAGAGGCATACAGATTAATACAATGCTAATAATGAAAATAAAAAAGATTCGTCATAACGAAGACTCGAACCTGAACACTTCGTATTATGAACTGAGCGCGTTAGCCATTAAACTATGTGGAAGCTGGGGGCAATTGCGATACATACACTAACTTATACCTGGTGTCTGAAAACGGATAAAGTAGAAAATTAAATCCCATTTGAAATTATTTCCAAATAGATTTTGATTTTATATCCTTGTGGAGTTTCTTTGTGAAAGCTTGACGTATAAAATGTGTTCCATACGCTATCAATGCAAGAGGCTGGTGTGACCATTGCAACTAAAGGGAAGCATTAACTTCAAAATCCTGCAATACAATATCGATCACTATTAAAGTATAATGCTTTTTTCAGTATATTAAGCTAATTTGAGTTGTATGTCACCAGAAATACAGCTAATAATGTTCAGCTCTCAAAACTTGCCCGGCGGGTAAAGTCTTATCGGGCCCTCGAAGTAGCCGATAAATTACGCGCCAGGTAACGACGATTTATGCTGCCGATAGCGCTACCTGGGAGTGGTCGAACGGAAACATCCTTTTACGCGGAGGGCAAGTTACGCGCTACTTTACCAGTAGGTGGTAGAACCGGCCCTTAGTCATTGCTAATAATTCGTTGAAACACCACAAATAATAATAATAATGAGGGCGGGCGGCGTCTGCCATGTGTAGGTGACTGCGTGTTATTGTGGTGGAGGATAGTGTTATGTGTGAATTGCAGGGATGTTGGGGAAAGCACAAACACCCAGCCCCCGAGCCATTGGAATTAACCAATGAAGGTTAAAATCCCCGACCCGGCCGGGAATCGAACCCGGGACCCTCTGAACCGAAGGCCAGTACGCTAACCATTCGTGTCCTCATCCCGAGGTGGTGCAGCTCTTTTCAAGCATACCCCCATTGGAGGTGAGCTGCATATACCATTTCAACCACATACCAGCCCTCCTGCCATTCTTAAATTTCTGGCAGTACCAGGAATCGAACCCGGGTCTCCGAGGACGCCAGCTAATAACACTAACCGTTACGCTACGGAGGCGGACATACCACAAATGACGGCTATATACATCGACGAGACCTGGAGACACTCGAAGGTATCAAATATACTTCATTATGATTAGGCAGGGATTCAGAAACGAGGTGCTGGATTGCAAGACATTCCCGGGAGCACACGCGGACTCTGACTACAACCTGTTGGTCATGAAATGCCATCTGAAATTGAAGAAATTGAAGAAATAAATGCAAGGAGATGGGGTGTAGACAAGTTGAAAGAAAAGAGTGCGAGGGATTTTTCAAGGAACATGTAACACATGGATTAAGTGAAAAGGCTGAAGGAAACACAGCAGAGGAAGAATGGACGGTCGTGAAGAATGAGATCAGTAAAGCTGCTGAAGAAAAGTTAGGAAGAAAGGAAAGATCAGCTAAGAAACAAAGGATAGCTCAAGAGACACTAGACCTGATTGACAAATGACGAAAGTACAAGAATGCAAAAAATGAAGAGGGCAGAAAAGAATACAGTCGAATAAAGAATGAAGTAGATACGTAGAAAGTGCAGGACAGCTAAAGAAGAATGTCTGAAAGAGAAGTGTAAAGATGTTGAAGGTTTTATGGTCCTAGGAAAGGTAGATGCTGCATACAGGAAAATCAGGGAAACGTTTGGAGAAAGGAAAACTAGGTGTATGAATATTATGATCTCACATAGGAACTACTTCTAGGGAAAAAAGACATTACAGAAAGATGGCAGGAACATATCCACCAGTTGTATCAAGGAACAGAAGTAGTTGATAGCGTTCTGGAACAAGGAGAGGCTGTTGATGCTGATGACATGGGAGACCCAATTTTGAGGTCAGATTTCGACAGAGCGATCATGCAACTAATCTATTAAATAATCCAATTTCACCTGTTAAATTTAAGGAAGGCTGTGAGAGACCTAAGTAGGAACAAAGTACCGAGAATTGGTGACATACCCTCAGAATTTCTGACTGCCTTAGGAGAAACCTGCACGGAAAGGTTATTCCGTTTAGTGTGTAGAGGAGAAGTGCCGTCAGATTTTCGGTGGAATGTTGTTATAGGTAGTCCCAAGAAAGCCGGTGCTGACAAGTGTGAAAACTACCGCACCATTAGTTTAGTATCTCACGCATGCAAAATTTTAACACGTATTATTTACAGAAGAATGGAAAGAAAAGTTGAAACTGGGTTGGGAGAAGATCAATTTGACTTCAGAAAAATGTAGGACAAGCCCACGTACATGGCATTCGCAGATCTAGAAAAGGCATTCGATTATGTTGATTGGACCAAGCTGTTTGAGATTATGAAGGTGATTGGGATCAGATACCGAGAAAGGAGAATTATTTACAATCTATGCAATAATCACTATGCAGTCATAATAATCGAGGGCTTTGAAAAAGAGGCAACAATCCAGAAATGAGTGTGGTAAGGGTGCAGTTTGTCCCCTCTCCTTTCCAATGTTTACACAGAATAGACGGTAAAGGAAATCAAAGATGAATTTGGAAAATAAATCGACGTCCAAGGAGAGGAAATCAAAAACCTGAGATTTTCCTATGATATTGTTATTTTATCTGAATCTGCAAAAGATCAGGAGATTGCTAACGGTATGGACAGAGTCTTGGAGAAGATGAAAATAAATAAGTCCAAAACAACGGTAATGGAGTGTGGTCGAACAAAGTCAGGAGATGCAGGAAATATTAGATTTGGAAATGAAGTTTTAAAGGAAGTAGATGACTATTATTACTTGGGTAGTAAAATAACTAATGATGTTAGAAGTAATGCCATAAAATGCAGACTAGCACAAGCAAGGAAAGCCTTTCTTAAGAAAATAAATTTGTTCACCTCGAACACTGTAATAGGAATTAGAAAGATGTTTTTGAAGACTTTCGTCTAGAGCGTGGCACTGTATGGAAGTGAAACATGGACGGTAACTAGCTCGGAAAGAAATATAATGGAACCTTTTGAAATGTGGTGTTACAGAAGAATGCTGAAGGTGACATGGGTAGATAGAATCACAAATGAAGGGATACTGAATCGAATTGGTGAGAGGAGATCGATTTGGCTAAATTTGACCAGAAGAAGATATAGAATGATAGGGCACATCTTAAGACACCCAGGACTTGTACAGTTGGTTTTTTTAGGGAAGTGTAGTTAGTAAGAATGATGGGGGTAGACCAAGATAGGAATATATCAAGCAGATTAGAGCAGATGTAGGATGTAGTAGTTATGTATAACTGAAAAGTTTAGTACAGGATAGGGTGGCACGGAGCGCAATATTAAACCAGTCTATGGACTCAAACAACAACAATAACAAGAATAAGGTTACAAGGCTAAGTGATTCATTCATTTTTCTTCAACTGGCTCTGTTTTTACCCGAAGGGCTTACCTTCATTCGTCGAGGTATCGAACCTTTTCTCTTCTTCCTCAAGAAAATATCTTAAGGAATTGTTAATCTTTTCGTTCACCATCGCCTGCGTCATCAGTTTTCGCTCTTAATTTTCTCACTACTGGATCGTGAAGATCACTTCGCTTTCTTGGTCTTTGAAAAAAGTAATCTTTGAAAACCGTGTTTGGGTGGTGGAATTTCCAACCACGCAAGCCAGCAAATAAGCTTATAGTTTTACGTGACTGTTGATTAATGATCATAGTCACGGGATTTTTCACATAGAATTTGAACAATAGGAATATGACTTTTCATTTCAAAACTTCTACTTAACTTGGCCACGTCCGCATTGGTGAGAAGTCAGCGACAGTGTCATGTGTCTATCCTCCCCCCCACCCCCCTCCTAACTAGCCCTTGTTGCTATTCAACAGGAGTAGGCTATATGCCGACATTGGGTTTCACCCTCCCCCTTCCTACTATCATATATTATGTCATTTATTTCATCTCATCTCTTCTGATGAGTTTGACGTCAGGAAGGGCATCCGGTCATAAAAATTCGCTACGAAGATTCGTCTCACTTCATACCCGATCACGTAAAGGAAAGGGACAAGGGTTGGACATACACGCTTAAATTTCACCTGACTCTGATTTTACCCGATCGATGGATCGGTACTTTTCTCTTCCTCCGCAAGTCAATGAATCAAGGAATTGTTAATCTTTTCGTCCACCATCGCCTCGTATAAATATCACACGGCTTTCTTGTTACTTTTCAAAACTTCGAAAACCGTGTTTGGGTGGAGGAATTTCCAAACAGGTAAGTAAGTAAGTAAGTAAGCTTGTAGTTTACGTGACTGTTGACATAGCGATCATAGCCACAGGATCGTTCACGTGGAATCCAAACAATAACAATATGAATTTTCATTTCAGAACTCCCACTTGAATTGTCCAGGATTCGAACCACGTCCGGCTTGGTGAGAAGCCAGCTATAATATCACAGGGCTATCTTGCCCCCTCCGTTCTCATTCATCGATTGATCGAAACCTTCTTCATCAAGTAAATGTCTTAACCCCCCCCCCCCCACAATTGGCACTACAGCCCTGAAGGGCCTTGGTCTACCAAGCGACCGCTGCTCAGTCCGGAGGCCTGCAGATTACGAGGTGTCGTGTGTTCAGCACGACGAATCCTCTCGGCCGTTATTCTTGGCTTTCTAGACCGGGGGCGCTATCTCACCGTCAGCTCCTCAATTGTAATCACGTAGGCTGAGTGGACCTCACACCAGCCCTCAGATCCAGGTAAAAATCCCTGATCTGGCCGGGAATCGAACCCGGGGCATCCGGGTAAGAGGCAGGCACGCTACCCCTACACCACAGGATCGGCACTAAATGTCTTAGGTAATTCATAATATTTTTAGACATGATATAGGCTTTTAGGCTTATGCCGTGTCAAGAAAATAAGGTGGAATTCTTTACATTTCGCAGAGAACTAAATTCAAAGCTCGTTGTTCAAGAAGCCTTTCTCGTAAACAGTCGAGATTTTGTTCTGATGGCGCAGGGCACAATTCTCTGCGAAACGTAAAGAATTTCACCTTATTTTCTTGACACGGCATAAGCCCAAACGCCTATATCATGTCTATAAGTACGGACCATGAAAGCATCAATGGCAACATGATAATATTTTTGTTCACCATTGATACTGGTTGTAAATATCATAGCAGTATATTTATTATCAGATGCAGAAATTAGAAAGTTTTGCACTAACTAAAAATCACTATTAGGCCTATTATTCTTAATGTTACTTTCCTAGTGATTTAACGTCCGACTCGTTGGCTGAATGGTCAGCGTACTGGCCTTCGGTTCAGAGGGTCCCGGGTTCGATTCTCGGCCGGGTTGGGGACTTTAACTTTCATTGGTTAATTCCAATGGCCCGGGGGTTGGGTGTTTGTGCTGTCCCCAACATCCCTGCAACTCACACACCACACATAACACTGTCCTCCGCCACAATAACACGCAGTTACCTACACATGGCAGATGCCGCCCGCCTTCATCGGAGGGTCTGCCTCACAAGGGCTGTACTCGGCTAGAAATAGCCACACGAAATTAAAATTAAATTAGTGATTTAACGTCGCACTAGCACATCGAACGTTTTCGGGGCGACACAAGGATAGGAAATGGCTAGGATTGGGAAGGAAATTGTCGTGGCCTTAATGAGCTAAAATAAAATCGACAAATAGGTTATGTTCTAGTGTTGGGCACGGATTAGCACCATCAAAATCTATTAGATACACTGTGATTAGCCATTTACAATTTCTAAGAAACGATTAGTCAAACTTTATTTTTACAAGTTGTTTTACGTCGCACCGACACAGATAGGTCTTATGGCGACGATGGGACAGGAAAGGGCTAGGAGTAGGAAGGAAGCATCCGTGGCTTGAATTTATGTACAGTCCCTACATTTGCCTGTTGTGAAAATGGGAAACCACGGAAAACCATCTTCAGGACTGCCGACAGTGGAGTTCGAACCCACTATCTCCCGAATACTGGACACTGGTCGTACTTAAGTTACTGCAGCTATCGAGCTCGGTATTAATCAAAACGGTGGGTCCTCACAGAGCACGCATTTGATCACAATTGCTCCCAATTTTTCGGACAAACAAAATAAGTTACCGTATTTGTGAGAATTTCCGTAGCGCTACTGATTTACTCATTGGATCCGTGAAAAAAATATTCTGAACATGATTTCTCTTTCCTTCTTCCTTTCTTTCTCACTCCGTTTACCGTCCAGAGTTGTTTTATTCCCGTCGAACAAAGTCGTCAATATATTTAAAAAAAGAATATATTTTGAACTGGACCGACCCGATTAGCTCAGCGCGTTAAGGTTGGGCTAGTCAATTCTGGAGACACGTGGGTTCCAAACCCGTCAGTGGCTTCACATTTTCAGCCTCAGGCATTTTCCGAAGTGTATCTTCCTGAACGCCTACTGCTACGCCTCTCCTATGAATCACTGGCTACTTCAACCTCATTCCTATCCCACACAAAAGTTCAGTTCTCGGTCATCTGAGTGATTGGCTGACTCCCTATGTTCTGTTGTATTTCCGATTAAACTATATCCGTCACGGTGTAAGGGAAATGATCCCTTGCTCAGTGTGAGGGTCAATCAATGTTGAAGGTAAACTCAACGAAGAAAAAGGCATATTTTGTGTGAATTCGATCGGAAGTCACTTTAGGCGGAAAAGGTAGTGCTGTATGGATCTACATGAATTTACAATAGAATTTATCAACTTTTGTTACATTACAGTATAGGCTATCTTGCCGAGGCGGTATAAAGACAGCAGTTGGTTCACCTGGAAAGACGAGGGCTCCACTTTCACTTGCAAGGGGTACATGGCCCTAGGATTTACTCATCCTACACGAGAAATGAATACGTGGTTAAATTATAAGGATCACTCTGGCCGCGTATACGTCTAGCAACTCGATCCCACTTACAATAGTGCCAAAATTCGGAATAGTGAAAGTCGCACCGTTCCATCAATCTATTGGAATATTAAGACAATCGAAATGTTAAGTTGTGTGTGAATTTATAATATGCTATTGCCTTGTATCTTTTATTGCAGAACACTACTTCTAATGGAACATTGTGCCTTCGGTTCAGAAGGTCCTGGGTTCGATTCCCGGCCGGGTTGGGGGATTTTAACCTTCATTGGTTGATTCCAATGGCTCGAAGATCTCGCTCCCTAAAGCATGTAGCGTGTATACTGCAGAGCTTTACGCCATCTTAGAGGCTCTGCAGTTTGCACTAAGTGACGAAAGAAGCCAGCCACTTTCTTATGTGTACTGATTCGTTGAGCTCTCTGCAGTCTATTGAAACCTGTTTCTCGCAACACCCACTGGTGCGGCAGATACCATGTCCTTCTAGCCAGGTTAGGGGATGCTGGCATCAGAATCACTTTCGCGTGGCTTCCAAGCCACGTTGGGATTGCGGGAAACGAACTTGCGGATGAAGCAGCAAAGGAAGCTGCACTTTTACCTCCAAGACCTGTCAATGTACCTGCTAAGGATATTTGTTCTCAGCTACGTCGAACCATCTTGGCGTCCTGGGAATCGGAGTGGCTAGATATCCGAACTCCCAACAAGCTGAGAGCAATTAAGAAGACAACTACTGTGTGGCGGTCCTCTTTCCGACCTTCACGGAGAGAGGCCATAGTACTATGCAGGCTGAGGATAGGTCATTTACGATCCACGCACTCTTATCTCCAAAAGAGGGAAGACCCCCCAGTGTGTTCTTGTGGTGCCGACTTCACCGTGGCCCACATGCTCACAGAGTGCGCCGATCTCTCTGGCCTAAGACGGAGCCTCGGCCTGCAGGAAACACTCGAACGCATACTAGCCGATGACGCGACTACTGCTGATCTCGTCATCCGCTTTATGTGCGACAGTGGACTTATCAATGGTATATAAATTAGAAGTGTACTGTTACTCAGGGAACATACGTTCTCTTTTGATACGTTAGTAATCCTTTTGGCCTAATTCAGTAATTGTTTTTCTTTTTATTTTGTACTACGTTTCCAAATTCCTTTGTTGATAAATAATTTAGTTTTATATTTTCTAAAATAGTTTTCCACTTATTTATTCAGAGAGGATGATTACCTCGTTGTACTTCCTCTTAAAACAAAAATCACCACCACCACCACCACCACCACCACCACCACCACCACCGGGGACTGGATGTTTGTGCTGTCCCCAACATCCCTGCAAATAACACACCCCACATAACACTATCCTCCACCACAATAACACGCAGTTACCTACACATGGCAGATGCCGCCCACCCTCATCGGAGGGTCTGCCTTACAAGGGCTGCAACCGGCTAGAAACAGACACACGAAATTATTATTATTATTATTATTATTATTATTATTATTACCGCTGGAATAAAGAGAATATGGGTTTCCCGGTGTGAGAGAAGGGAAGAGAAGAGAAGAGAAGAGAAGAGAAGAGAAGAGAAGAGAAGAGAAGAAGAGCAAACGTTAAGATCGACAAAAGAAACCCGAACTGCCTGAAGGAGCTCGATGAAACTGGTGATTTCATAAAATGCCTTAAGACTCTGGATTAAGTGCAGAAACTGCAATAAAATGACGGAAGATGTAGGGAGAAAATGAAATGAAAAGTTCTTATTAAATTAATGTTTAAACCAAATTTAATACGAATACCATAACGTTTGTAAAAAGAAGTTCAAAAATTTATCATTCTTCTTGAATGAATGAAAAGTGTAAAACATAAATAAATACACAGAAAGAAAGAAAAATGGGAGGACCACAGGGGGTCCCTTCCTGTGATGTACGTGTGAAATGGCATGCCCAGCTATGAGTCTTGACATTTTTTAAAACTGGAGTAACAATATACAAAATATAAAATGTAGAACGTTATTCAACTAAAAATGAAAACAGGTGTGCCCTGTTTTCGCTACTTCAGTGTATCTGAATTATTCCATTGTTTTTATTTAGGGGCGGATCAATTGCGCAGAGGAATGGGAATGATGTCATACCGTGAGTGACTCACGCTATGGTCCGTGAGCTCAAATGCTGATATTTCTACAGTGCGCTCATATTGCTGCACAGCTGAACTGTCTCACAACCTTCCATGGATTTATGAGTACGACTCAACTGTAAGTGGGATTCTCTCACGTTTGTTGGAAGATTTCACACGTAGGAATATATTTCCATCGCTGTTTGCTATGCTTATAAGCACTGTATACAGCGATGATTTTAAAATACATATCTTACGGTACCTTACGTAAAGCCCGCGGCTTTCCATGAAGTCCCCTTTGTGAAAATGAGGTTTTGAGAATAGCCGTATTAATGAAGTAATCAATTAAATACAATTTTTGGGTGATAACATAAATGGGATTGTAAATCTCAACACATGGTTATGAGGGTATGTAGGGGTTGTAGTAAGGATGTAAAGGAGAGGGCATATAAGTCTTTGGTAAGACCCCAACTAGAGTATGGTTCCAGTGTATGGGACCCTCGCCTGGATTACTTTACTCAAGAACTGGAAAAAGTCCAAAGAAAGGCAGCTTGGTTTGTTCTGGGTGATTTAATAATAATAATAATAATAATAACAATAATAATAATGATAATAACAATTTTATTGGCTTTACATATCACTAAACCGGGCGAGTTGGCCGTGCGCGGAGAGGCGCGCGGCTGTGAGCTTGCATCCGGGAGATAGTAGGTGCGAATCCCACTATCGGCAGCCCTGAAGATGGTTTTCCGTGGTTTCCCATTTTCACACCAGGCAAATGCTGGTGCTGTACCTTAATTAAGACCACGGCCGCTTCCTTCCAACTCCTAAGCCTTTCCTATCCCATCGTCGCCATAAGACCTATCTGTGTCGGCGCGACGTAAAGCCCCTAGTAAAAAAATATCTCACTAACTAATTTTACTATATTCTGGAGACGCTAAGGTGCCAGAATTTAGTCCCTCAGGATGTCATTTATGTGCCAGTAAATTTACCGACACGAAGATGACGTATTTGAGCATTTTCAAATACCACTGGACTGTGTCAGGATCGAACCTGCCTAGTTGAGGTCAGAAGTCCAGGGCCTCAACCATCTGAGCCACTCATCCCGGCATTCTAGGTAATTTCCAACAAAAGAGTAGAGTTAAAAAATGTTGCAAAGTTTGGGCTGGGTAGACTTGGGAGAAAGGAGACGAGCTGCTGGACTAAGTGCTACGTTCCGAGATGTCAGTGGAGAGATGGCGTGGAATGACATTGGTAGACGAATAAGTTTGAGTGGTGTTTTAAAAGTAGGAAATATCACAATATGAAGATAAGATTGGAATGTAAGAGGAAAAATTGGGGCAAATATTCGTTTATAGGAAGGGGAGTTAGGGATAAGAATAATTTACCAACGGTGATATTCAATAAATTTCCAATTTATTTGCAATCATGTAAGAAAAGGCTAGGAAAACAACAGATAGGAATCTGCAACCTAACATGCAACTCATCTGTATGAGCAGTAGTCGTCTTGACAAGTACATGGCCCTTAATGAGCTGAGTTTAACTGATTTCAGCTGACCGGTAGGGTTTTGTTTCATCACTTAAATCCTCGTTATCGTAGTCCAAACAATGAAACGAATACATATATGCCATGGCGATAGAGCCTTGATGGATCATACGAGTAACCTACAAAGTGACCGCTGCTCGTCAGCCCGAAGGCGTGCAGATTACGAGGTGGACAGCTCGACCTCAGCCATTATTCTTGGCTTTCTTTCTCGGGAATCTCACACTGAGGTTACTTAGATAATAATAATAATAATAATAATAATAATAATAATAATAATAATAATAATAATAATAATAATAATAATAATAATAATAATAATAATAATATGAACAACTACAGAGGTGTCCGCCCAATCAAAATTTTTCTGTAATTTTTTTCAGCCTGTCACAGGCTTCTTGTTAGCTTTTGGGTGTAACTTTTGATTCTGCCAATAAAATTGAGAGAGTGTGTCCGGATTAGTCCAGAACGCTCTAGAACCGTCCCCTCGCGTATATAAGCTGCGGTCTTTCAGGCTACCTTGTCTTTGGATCACCGAATTTCTGAGAGAGTGTGTTAAGTCAGGAGGCGGGGCGCCTCATTCTTCGCCAGACAGTTCAACTGCCAAGGTAATGGCCACCTGTCTTATTTTTCTGTAGCTACCTCCGCAGACTTACACGAGAGGAAGGTTCTAATTTCTAACTATGTATCCCCCTGTTTTTAAAAATGAAAACCCTCTTTAGGCTAATGTAAAATTTCATTAGATTTTAAACTGTAAATTGGGTATAGAGAGTGCGTTACCCTCTCGAGTTACCCTTCAACTTAGTTTGAGGTGACTATGATTTTGTAACCTTTTCTCTTTTCTGTAAAGTGTTAAATTAACCTCCATTCTAGTCACATCAGTAGCTTGGGATTAGCCTCTGCATCATCGGGCCGAGAACCCAATTAGGGTTTTTAATTTTCTAGGAGTGCAAGTGTACGCCTCCATTCATTTTGTGTTCGGACCAGTAATTTAACCTGTTCTTCTTTCCACGAAAGCCCAGTAGTTTGGGTAATAGATATCCCTGTGTTCAAATTGTAAATGTTAGGTTGGGCCTAGAGAGGCCAGAAGGTGTTACATTTTGTGTAATATTGCCTTGAGTAGGCGGTAAGAAATTGGGAGCGCAGTCTCCTTGGTTAATGTTGGAGAGCATGTAAGCTCTGTTCTGAGATTGTGAATTTCCTGTAATAGTGAGGGGTGCCTCTGGAAAGCTATAGATTTGTAACCTTTGGAGCAAAGTGCTCTTGAATTTGGGAGATTTCTGTCCTTGTCCAAATAATACCACTTTTGAGAAATTGTGAATTTGTAAACTAGGAGCTTGAAGCCCAAAATTGTTAAATTCCCTGTTCTGGGGTTCTCTATTTTATCCAAATATGTCATTGTTATTTCACTAAGTGAAAAGTTGTTTGTTAAAGTTTTAAATTAATTTTTGATATTGTAGATAGACCCATCCACACCAGTACCTCCTTTCACCTCTTTCTGCTTCACGGAATCTCCGTAATAATAATAATAATAATAATAATAATAATAATAATAATAATAATAATAATAATAATAATAATAATAATAATAATAAAAATAATAATAATAATAGTAATTATACCGGGAGATACACCATAACCCCGCATATTTAAAAGAAGCGCCTTATGGAACACTATCTATCGAACAAAACTTGATACAGCTAATGCATAAAGTTGGGACATTGATCAGAAGATGTCACTACTAAATAACAGAGTAATATGTTATGTTTTCTAAACTGACTGGATTTCTTTGTTTTGTTTTGGTGTACAACAACAAATTCTCTCTTTTCTACGTAGATGTCTCTACAAAAAAAAAAAAAACTGATATCATGCACTCTGTTGCAAAGTGGAACAACTAGAAATTTAAAAAAAATGTTGCGTTTGTAGGTTTTCGGAACTGAATTGACTTTCTTTGTTTTTGATACTTCAAGGTTTGCAACACTTCTTACTTATCCCGCCAACTTTGGATTCTGGCCAATCATAAATTTTGGGTATTTTTTCTGCCAATCATAGGCTTCTTGTAACTTTTCGACTGTCCAATAAAAATGAGGGGATGTGTCCGGATTTAGTCCAGAGCCTTCTCGAACCCTCCTCTCGGGTATAAAAGCTGCGGATTTTTCGAGTTACCTTGGCTTATAGTTCTCCGAATTACTGAGTGTGTGTGTTAAGAGAGGAGACGTGGTTCCTCATTCTTCGGCAGGCAGAACATCAGCCAGGGTAATGGCCACCAGTTTTCTATCTCTGTAGTTATCTCCGCAAACGGACCCGAGAGGAAGGTTATAACATTTAACTATGTAACCGTCTGTTTCGAAATTGTAAACTTTCTTCTTTCTCATGTAAAATTTCATGAAGACTTAAACTGTAAATCGGGGATAGAGAGTGCGTTACTCTCTTGAATTCCCCTTCAATTTATCTTCAGGTGACTACGATTTTGTAACTGTTTTTCTTCCTGTAAATCATTAATTAACTCTCTTTCTAGTCACCTCAGCAGTGTGGGATTAGCCTCTGCATCATTGGGCCACAAGCCCAAGTAGGGTTTTAAAACTTGGTTGTCAAGGAGCGCAAGTGTACGCCTCCATACATTTTGAGTTTCCGCCAGTAGGATGGGTACTAGATTCCCCTGTGTTAATTAAATTGTAAATTGTAGGTTGTGCCTAGAGAGGCCAAGGATTGTAAGGTTTGGTGTAAAGTTGCCTTGAGTAGGCTGTAGGAATTGGGAGCTCAGTCTCCTTGGTAAAATTTGGAGAGCATGTAAGCACTTTTCTTATATTTGTGTAACAGTGAGTGGTGACTTTGGAAGGCCGTAAATTGTAACGCTTGGAGCTAAGTGCTCTGGAAATTTGTGTCTTGGGAGATTTCTCTCCTTATCTAACCAAACGCAACATTTGCGTCGTTGTAAACTTGTAAATTTGGAGCTCGAAGCTCAAAAACTTGTATGTTACCTATCCTTGGGTTTTCTATTCTAGTGTCAAAATTGTCATTGTACCCGACACCTTGCTCTTTCACAAATTAAAGATTTTTTGGTCAACAATTTAATTTTCTGAAAAGAAATATAACCTTTATTTCAAAGTTTTAAATGAATCTCTGTCTTTCGTAGATAAACTCCTTCAGCCCGCACCTTCTTTCACCTCTCTCTGTTCCACGAAAACTCCGTAATAATAATACCTATCCTGGGTTTTCTATTCTAGTGTCAAAATTGTCATTGTACCTGACACCTTGCTCTTTCACAAATTAAAGATTTTTTTGTCAACAATTTAATTTTCTGAAAAGAAATATATAACCTTTATTACACGAGAGGAAGGTTCTAATTTCTAACTATGTATCCCCCTGTTTTTAAAAATGTAAACGCCTGCATTATTATTATTATTATTATTATTATTATTATTATTATTATTATTATTATTATTATTATTATTATTATTATTATTATTATTATTATTGTACCGGGAGGTACAACCCTACGCCGCACATTTAAATCTTGCGCCAATAAGAACTCCTCTACAGGAGAAACACTGAACTTGGAACTAGACCTACTTAAACTTTTCCTCAGAAGATGTCACCTCCTTAATTTTGCGATTGTGAAGTTTCCTGCACTGTATAAAATTCTACGTGTTTTGTTTACCATTGATCAAGAAGTGTGGACATTCTCTCATAGATGTCACTGCTAAAAAACTATCATCATGCACCCTGGTGCGAAGTGAAGGAACGTATTTTTGAAGAAATTTTGTATTCATAAGTTTCTTCTTTACTAAATTTCATTCATTCATTTGTGGGTTGGCGATATTTATCTTTTCTTTCCCCCAGTTTTGAATTTAGCCAATCAAGAATTTCTGTAATTAATTTCCAACCAATCACGTATTTCTTCTTCGATTTTGAGTGTAACTTTTGATGTTAACCAATAAAACACCGTGGGTGTGTCTTGATCATTCATGAAAGATCTCGAACTTTCCCCGAGGGTTTATAAACTGCGGATTTTCACGTCTCTTGGCCATTTGATCAACATCTAACTAAGTGTGTGTATGTAAAGCAGGAGGTGCCTCTTTCATCAGGCAGCAGTTCTTCAGCAAGGTAATGGCCGTTTAACATCTTTATTTCTTGCTATCTCCGCAGTTTAACCCGAGGGATAGGTCCGAAACTTTAATATGTAACCAACTTCTCTAAAATGTAATTTTCTGCCTGCTTACGTAAAAACTTCATAAAAATCTTTAATTGTAAATCGGGGATAAAGAGTGATGCACCCTCTCAAGCTCCCCTTCATTTTGGTTTGAGGTGACTACGTTTTGTAACTGTTTTTCTTCCCTTTCGTAACGTTTTTAAATTTCTTTATTATACGAGTCACCTCCATAATTTGGGAATAGCCCCTGTTTCATCGGCCTAGTGCCTTTTAGGTTTTTTAGAATTCACTTCTAGGAGAGCAAGTATTCGCCTCCATTCTATTTGGTGTTTCGGGCCATTTACTTAACCATTATTCGTTTTCCATGAAGACCCAGTAGGTTGGGTACAAGATACCCCTGTTTCATTTTTGTAAGTTGTGCCTTGATCTCAAGTAATTGTAAGGTTTTGATATTGCCTTGTATAGGCTTGAAAAACTGAGAGCGTGTCAGCTCTTTTCAGGTGTCGTAAAAGTGCCTCTGGGAGGCTTGAGGTTAAAAAATTGGGAGCAAGTGCTTCATGTATTGAGGGGTGTTCTGCCCTTGCATAAATGGTGAACTTTGTAATTTTGAGCGTGTAGCGTAGGACTTGTGTAGTAAGAGCTTGAGGCCCAAGACCTGTCTCTACCACCAATCTTGTCTTTACTAGACCTGTGTATTGCTACTGGGACCCGTTACATTGTTATTTGTTGATTTTGAAATTCTAAAAATAAAAAAATAAAAAACCTTTGTTGAAATTTTAAATTAGCTTTGACTCTATAGTTAGACCCATTCATTCCGGCACCTTTTACACCCCTGCTGGTCCACCAACCCCCAACCCGGGTAACAACAACAACAACAACAACAACAACAACAACAACAACAACAACAACAACAACAATAATAATAATAATAATAATAATAATAATAATAATAATAATAATAATAATAATGTCCGGCTCTGTGGTTTAGCGGTTAGTGTGATTAGCTGCCACCCTTGGACGCCCTGGTTCGATTTCAGTTTGGTACACACACCTGTTACATTGTTATTTGTTGATTTTGGAATTCTAAAAAATGAAAGAAGAAAATGTAACCTTTTTTGAAATTTTAAATTAGCTTTGACTCTATAGTTAGGCCCATTCATCCCGGCACCTTCTTTCACCTCTGCTGGTCCACCAAACCCCAACCCCGGTAACAATAATAATAATAATAATAATAATAATAATAATAATAATAATAATAATAATAATAATAATAATAATAATAATAAATAATTAATAATGTCCGGCTCTGTGGTTTAGCGGTTAGTGTGATTAGCTGCCACCCTTGGACGCCCGGGTTAGATTTCAGTTTGGTACACAAACATTTTGCACTGATCCATTTAGAGAATGTGATCTGGACTCGCTCTGAGGCGTTTACTAAGTAATGCCCGAAATCTTATAAATAAAGTTGTTCGTGTCTGTTTGTCTGTTTGTTTGTTTGTTCCACCATCACGTCGAAACGGCTGGATAGATCTCAACCAAACTTCATATTTAGAATATACTCACCCCGGGGAAGGTTTCGATATGCATATCATTTTAAAATCTTTGAAAAGACGGGGGTTTTATAGGAAAACCACAACGGTTTTATACTATTATAGGCAAAATATCGAATTTGTCGTATAAGGACGAGACAAAGCTCAATTTAATCCTCTTGACGCAAAGAACAAAACTCGGTAAGGCTTACGGGCCCGAAAACCATGTTTTAAGGCCCTAAAACCAACCGTTACGGAGATATTAGCACCACACTACGCCTGCTCTAGGAATCGGATAAAGAAATGAACTGCCGTAACCATGGCAACGTCAGCTCCAGGATTCTAGAGCAGTGAGATTATGTGTGTACGTTTGGGCATAGCTGCCAACCAAAATTGGTACAAATAAGACTTAATATCTGGAAAAAAGTATATTGTTGTGTAAGGCACTCATAGGACTCCTTTGGGCGGGGATGGAAAGGGGATGAAGTACGAGTATAAAAATCTTACTATATATAGAAATGGAAGTGTGTGTGTAAATGACACATCTCCTCCTAAACCACTGGAGAAATTTCAACTAAACTTGGTACACGTATTACTTACTATCGGGAGATGATCACTGTGGGGGGTAAGCCATCCCTAGCGCCCTTAAGGGAGTGGGTCAAGGAGGGGTGTAGTTACAATAATAATCGAGAATAGTGTCGAATTCATAGTTTTCGGGGTCGCTGAGTTGAAAAGTAATACTCTAGAATATTTTAAAGTCCAGCCCCCTTTTAGGTGGGGAGCAAAGGGGGGGGGGGTGAGATATAGAAATAATTAAAAACAGTTTCGAATCCATAGATTTCAGGGTCTCTGAGATGAATAGTATTACTCCGGATTTTTTTGCAAGTCCAAGTGGGGAGCGAAGGGGGTGAGATAAAATTAATCGAAAAACTACATATAAAAATATTATCTTCTTCTTCTTACTATTGCGCCCTGGTGGGGGTGTGATAAGCGTCATGCAATTGTAATTATTTATGGAGGAAAATATATTTCATTTTCAGAAGCGAGAAGATCGTATTTTATATATTATAAGTACAGACCAGGCCGAGAGGATGTTGTGAAACATACCCCAGACTGTTGTCTCCACTGAGATTAACAGACACAATGAACAGCAGAATTAGAATTCTCAGAAATTGTGACGAAGGGGGAAAGAGAAAGGCACGAGTTGTTGACAAGTTTGCGGAAAGTTTTCGTAGCCTCGAGCGAAATAGGTAGTGGCAACAGCGCAAAGAGCCGGGTGCAGATTTCTTAGAAATGATGGCAGGGTATCTCCATGTACTAGCGGGAGTTGAACGCGGGGTTGGCACTTGAAGAAAAAAATATGAGCCTTCCCGGTCCCGTGGTTTATGTGTACCAATAGTAAAATTCATCGACCAGTCGCAGGTACGCCAACTTCGTTTGTAAGAAGCACGAGAAACCTGAACTCCACGGATTAAATTTAGAGAAGGAAGTGAGTTATACATTCGGAATCAGGTGGAATTTATAAGCCTAACCAAGTAATAAAAGTTATTAAAAGTCACTAACTAAGGGAGATTGATTGGCGTAATTCTGAGAATTCATGGACGCTATTCGCTGATTGGCTGGAGGCAAGGGACGCCACAATATAGCGCGAAATCCCAGGCCGAGATACGGCAGCAAAATTCGCAAATATATCACTTACCAGCGAACGATATTAGTTGAGAATTGGTATAGAGCCTTTGAGAACATAATTACATCATTGAATCCCATATTTAAGCCACTGGCAAAGGCGCAAATAGTCATATGAGGATATCGGGATTGCGCGTCCTAAGATGACCTCCCGTGAACTCGGAAGAGAGGGGATACAAGTATAAATATGAGGTCGTGGACATGGACTGACAACTACTTCTGACAAAGTGTCGGAGCTGATACCACGCAAGGGGTGCGTAACTTACTTGTGAATATTCCGTGCCGTTACTACGACAGGGAGCATATGTGTACTTACTCGTGGAGTAGGGTTCGAAGTATTATATTGTTACATAGTACAGTGATTCATGACGTGATGTAGCTCCTATTACAGTCTTGAGCAGTATACTGGTATGAAGTGTTTCAAATAGTTACAGGACTCAGTAACGCATAACTTACGGAGTGTGAGATTCTACCAACAGATCAGGAAGTGCGTTACGTGAGAACGGTCACGAGTGTTTGATGTATTTCACCTAGTAAACAGTCGATTATAAACTGATACCTGGTCAGCTGTGTGAACGCGTGATGGAAATTCAAGTGCGCGCACGGGCCGTTGTAAAGGGGATCCCGAGGTATCCCATGTTCCTAGTGTCCGGGAAAGGAATGAATAATGTATATCTACATTAAGTGGGCTAGATACAAGGCCGAGAGTGTAAAGTTTGTGAGTAGAATTTAGGGTGGAAATTATTCCAGAGTGCAACAGTTATTTTATTTATTTTTATTCAAAATGTGTAAAGTTGAAAAGGGTCAAGGATTAATTCTTCAAGCTGGCATGAATACCAGTAGAATGCAGTGCTAAAATCCGGAGGGGCTACGCTCCTTGTCCGGTTTTAGCAGACTACAAGGCAGTGATGAGTAACCTTTTGAGATATTTGTAGATTGCCATCGTTAGGGGGAGGAAATCATATTAATTTATCATGTAACTTAATTGTGAAACGAGCCAAAAGTTGAGATTTGTAGTTTTGTGGGACAGAAATCCGGCCCGAAATGAAAGCGATTTGTACTGATGTTGATGAAGAAATAGATGGATCTTAAGGCCTACATAGAGGTTGTATTTCTATACCGGTGATATGAGTGGCAGAAGAGAGTCCACGTACCGAGGGTTAATTAATGAAATTGTTTTGAAGAGTTCCGATGGATAAATGGACTTCAAAATGAAAAAGGAAGGAATAATTTAACACTTGCAGAGATTGGAGGTATTTGCCCAACTGCGAGGTGTTATGGGATTTGAGAGCATATGGTCTCCATGAATTAACGACAGTACGAAAATAAGGTTGCGGGTTCGAACACTATTATGTCCCGACCGATGTGAATTCGGATCTTGGTGATTTCTGTTTGGGAGAGAACGTATGTGACTAAATTATAAAGATGGGGCATAAAAATAAATATTCTCGAAAGAATAATAATGTTAATAATAATAATAATAATAATAATAATAATAATAATAATAATAATAATAATTCAAGTAAATCATATCTGGAATAGAGTGGACTACCGTGTAACAAGCGAATTTAATTTATTTTAAATTAATAATAATAATAATAATAATAATAATAATAATAATAATAATAATAATAATAATAATAATAATAATAATAATAATAATAATAATAATATTTGAAGGATCAGAAGAAGAATTTTTTAAATTTTTATTTATGAACACAATAATGATGATGGGAATTGAATTGAAAATATTGAAATTTCCAAACCACTTTAATAATAATAATATTTGAAGTATAAGAAAAAGGAAATACTTTTTTTTTCAGATGAGAATAATAAGAGCGAGAAGTTGAAGTATTATAGCGAGGATGATTACGGGTTACGATAATCACGATTTCCACTATTAATAATAATGTTGATAATAATAATAATAATAATAAAATTTTTAATATTTTATTTTATTATTTCGGATGCTGATGATGAATGATACTAGGGAAGTCAGCTGGCGAATTAACGTAATAATGTCAAGTGTTGTGAATAATAAGTTAAGTTAATAGTTGTAAAATGAAGGCAAATCCCTACATCTGGACCATTAGGTTATAGTCGCTTTGTCGTTTCCTTCAACTAACGATTAGCATATCTTGGTTAGGAACCCGGGGAGAGTTTGTAGTTTCCCGGGTTGGTCTCATCTCAATCAAAGTGGAGGCGATAACATGGTCCATGTGATTGCACCCACTTAGCCAACAGGTAATTGGTCCACGACCAAATATGGTCATGGTGTTAACGAAGGTAAATCTGATACCTTCAGATCTCAACGGTTCCACCACCCAAATGGAAGGGTGGTCAAAAGTGATAAATATTATGTAATCAATTTCAGGAATAATTTGCCAAATTACCGGCAAATTAAGGATTAACAGATTTTGACTGTGTGTAAAAATTAATTTGTTTACTTAAATAAAATGCTCCTTTAGCATTTGCAAGGAAACAGTTCCAGGTTCTTGTTCTTGTAGAATAGTAAACCCTTGATGACCGTTTAAATATCCGTCCCTATCCCTAGGACGGAGCCTTCATAATTTCCCTTTGATCTGAATATATATATATAATTTGTGTGTTTTATGATGAGCCTTAAGGTTAAGAATTAGAGTGTCCCGTTCAACCCTGTAGTATTGATTGGATGGCGCCCTTACATTTAGTTTGAGATCTTACATCTCAAAATATTTTTTTATTGTATATTAGCTGCGATAGATTCGGACCGTAACACTCCCTGAGATAAATGCTGGTTAGGACTCAGGCTTTGAGCGGGTACACTATATATAAAAATTGATGTATGTGTGTGCGTGGGTGTGTTGGGTGTGGGTGTGTAAATGACACATCTCCTAAACCACTGGAGCAGTTTCACCAAACTTGGTACACTTATCAATTAGTATCAGGAGACAAACCGCGTGAGGGTAAGCCACCCCTAGCACCCTTATGGGCAGGGGGCGAGGGGGGTGGTATAAAATAGTCTAGAATATTATCGAATCCATAGTTTTCGTGGTAGCTGAATTAATTAGTGACACTCCGAATTTTTTAAAATTCATGTTCAGCCCCATTTGGGGTGTGGGTGAGGGGCAGTGAGATATAAAAATAATCGAAAACAGTGTCGAATCTACAGTTTTCTGGGTCACTGAGATGAATGGTAACAATCCAGATTTTATATCTCTTAGTGGTGGAGGGCGGTAGGGGGACAGTTTCATTGACAGTTGAAATCCTGTACATCGTATCTATAGTGCGACGGCTAAATACATACAGTTATCACTTATTAATTTTTGACAGGATCAAATACTTCCCAGTCGATTCGAGCTTCCATAATGACGAAGTTTTACTCGAAAATTAAATAATCTAAAACTTGAAATCAAACACATCTAAATAATTTTAAAACTACATAATAGATCATAACTTATCAATCTGCAAGTCAAAAAGGAATTCTTTAAAAATTCACATCACACATAACTAACTGGTAATGCAAATCTTAAAGGTAAGTATTCAGAAACTATCCGGGCAACGCCGAGTACTACAGCTAGTGAAAAATAAAATCTGTGTCCATGAGGAGTCAGGACATCATAAAGATGCCTATTTCTTTAAGTGCTAAATGAGTAGTTACAACATGGGCTTAACGTGTGGAAAATATTAATCCTCTGTGGAATTGTGTCTGATTATTTTACAATTAAAGTTTTTGCGAAGAGAGAACAAGCAGGACAGTATATTTAGAGCCGACTCATGAAGTAGGAGGTGAGGAACGGTGTTTTGCTCTCCATGTAGGCGACGAAGTGGTCTTGGTGGCTTATTTACGGGATTATTACTCACCGACTCCCACGGATCATAACCGCATGACCTGTCCTGTATCCTGAGGCTGACCGCTAGCATAAAGAGTACCTCAACGTACACGTCAGAGACCATTAATCATATCTGAATTAATGTATGGTGATTAGAGTAAAATACGCATTACACTGCGTCCGTTGTCTTTTTTCATACAATCAATCGTTTATTGAGAACATTCTTTCTTTCTTTCTTTCTTTCTTTCTTTCTTTCTTTCTTTCTTTGTTTCTTTATTTCTTAATTCGTTTACCCTCCAGGGTCAGTTTTTCCCTCGGACTCGGCGAGGGATCACACCTCTACCGCCTCAAGGTCAGTGTCCTGGAGGGTGAGATTTTTGTTTGGGGCTACAACGGGAGAGGAGGACCAGTACCCCCATTCGACCTCATCTGTTATTCTGAACAGAGTCCATGTGGTGGGATGGGTAAGATGGAAGGGATAGACAAGGAAGAGGGAAGGAATCGGCCGTGTCCGCAAGTTAGGTACCATCCATGTATTTGCCTGCAGGAGAAGTGGGAAACCACGGAAAATCACTTCGAGGATGGCTGAGATGGGAATCGAACCCCCTTCTACTCAGTTGACTTCCCGAAGCTGAGTGGACGCCGTTCAAGCCCTCGTACCACTTTTCGAATTTCGTGGCAGAGCCGGGAATCGAACGCGGGCCTCCGGGGATGGTAGCTAGTCACACTAACCACTACACCACAGAGGCGGACATTGAGAATATTGCGGAAGGAATTTGAATTACATTTTAACAACAAGATGGATTTGTTCGTGAAAAGTTCAGTTCATCAAAATTGTAAGAAGATAGTTTCATTTTCACCACCTTCGCATGAACATTGAGACTCCGATCCTGAAAGTCCCTCATTCGAATTGAGCTCTTAGATTTAAAGTGTGGCGTGAGAGCTTGATTAGGACTAATAGTGTGAGTTGAAATACCAATACTCGAACATACTTGAAGTGGTTTACCGTGGTTTTCTACTTCAGTTACAGGTCAGCTTCTTCTAAATCTCAACCCGACCCTTCCTAATTTATCCTTGAAATAGACCTCCGTTCACCACCCAAGGCAGAGGGTAAATCCTACCCCCGCAGTTGTTTTTACGTTTCAGTGTGTTGGTCCTGTTCCGAAACATGTCTGATGTCGGTGTGAAGACGTGCTCCCCTGCTGAATCCGAGGCTGACCCGGAAAGGAAGCGACGTACATACATACATACATACATACATACATACATACATACATACATACATACATGAGCACTTGGAAATAAATGTAAGTTTGAAACACTCGTTCAAATAATAAGTCACTTGGAAATATATGGCGAATTACAGCAAAATTCTACCACTCATGAATCGCAGAAAAATTTATAAGTCCACACTCAATGTTGCAGAGTTAAAGAACTTGGTGAAATGAGACTATCACGAGTTGAATAATTTTTTACGAATTCGAACTCCCTGCTGCAGAGCTAAAGTCTGGAACTCGGCGAAAATAATATCATTCGGCGTAACGTCGCTGTCAACACGAGCCGACCGACGGGGTTCGAATATGGTCCTGAAGACACGCACTCTCGCCCGCTGACGGACACACACCAATTGATTTGCATAGGTAATTGGCCCTCCATTTATACTCAAATCGAGAAAAATTCTGTCATTACATTTCGTTTAATAACTCTGTTGACTCTCGTTGGATTTCTACCAAACTTTGTAGAAATGAAGGTAAAATGCCTGGCTACACGATGACGTTGTTGATTTAATCCAAACATTACTGTGATAGAAGTTATTAAATGAAGAACATTTAGAACGTTATATGCTAAACGTAGTCTTTCTGCCACGAGTAGGCAGGCTGTGACGTCACCCGCTCCACGTCACACACACGAGCTGCTTGCCGTATCTAGCTGTGGCCTGCTGTTGAGTCGGCGCGCAGCGCGAAGTTTGAGTTCGAATTGCGGGGACTTAATTTTGTACCAGTGTTCCCAGTACAATTCATACATACATACATACATACATACATACATACATACATACATACATACATACATACATACATACATACATACATACGCTGTGTTTCTCTCATTAGTTGATCGGCCCAGCTTTTCTGCCTCCCGTTGACTCATCACTTCCACGGGAATGCCCGCACTTCGCAGTTCAGGTCCGTGCTTTGAATGTGTATTAAATGTTGATCTGTCGCTCCAACTGTTCTCGAGCTGTGAAGTGTTACTTCGGGGTATAATTCTCATAATGCCTCCATATGTGTACACGGTAGAGGAAAGGGTATTTATGTACGATGATTATGCGAAAACAGAGTCTTCCGGGGAAGTCGTTAGGCGATTTGTAACATAATTTCCAGGTATACGCCGTCCACATAGAGAGACCGTGAGAAAACTCCTAAACAAATTGAAATGAGCTGGTTCTTTACTCGATAAGAAGCAAAGTGTTAAAACACGTGTATCTAACGATGAAAAAGTAAATCGCAGAAATATTAGAACATACGCATAAAACATTCCTAAGAAGACTTGAACAAGAAGCCGGGGTTTCGAAGAGCTCAGCATGACGGGCTACAAAAATTTTAAAATTGAAATGGCCTTAATCAGAAGATGAACTTATTTTGTGAATCGAAGTTTCCTTAGACATTCCCAGAAATGTGTGGATGCAGGAGGAGAACATTTCTAACATTTCCCGTCATGGGGTACGAGCTTATTTTCATAATTCTTAATTGCTAATGTTCTTTATTTTAATTACACTGAAGAAAATGGAAATTGAATCACCCAGAAGGAGTGGTGCTACATTGCTGTAGCTGAACATGCAGGACGAGTGTTCAGTTGTGCTTCGATGATTACACTTTCAGGTCCCTCTGACCGCAAGTTTGGACAACAATCAATACAAGATGTGCCCACCACGAGCTGCAATACATTGATGAATTCGTCGAGGCATGGAGTCAATAAGGCCCTGGATCGCTTCCTGAGGAATTGTAGCCCATGCTTGCTGCACTGCACGGGTCAATTGTTCCAGATTTGTGGGTGGCTGAGGACGGTTGGCCAGTTGTCGACCCATCATGTCCCACACATGCTCAATAGGACTGAGGTCCGGGGATCTGGCGGGCCATTCTAAGGTTGTGATGTCGTGGAGAGCTTCTCTGGAGATGCGTGCAGTGTTAACCCGGGTATTGTCCTGCTGAAACATCCCATTAGCAATGTTCGCCATCATAGGAACAACCAATGGATTCAGTACCCTATCAACGTACAGTCGAGCAGTCATAGTGCCCTCAACAAGCACTAATTGTGATTTCACATTAAAGCCAATAGCTCCCCAGACCATAATGCTTGGTGTTGGCCCTGTGTGCCTCTCGAGATTAAGATCTAAGCGGCCTCTCTCCCCGGTACGTCGGCGCACACGTTTCCGGCGATCACCGTGGGCAAGACAGAAGCGCGATTCATCACTAAAGACTACCCTATGCCATTCGTCGACCCACTTCGGTCTTTCTCGACACCAGGCCAGCCTTACACGTCGCTGTTGTGGGGTCAATGGAACACCTTCTGCAGTGACACGGGCTCGTAAGCCAGCTGCACGCAGGCAATTACCAACTGTTTGTTGTGTAACGAGGGGTGCCACAGCGGCTCGAATTTGTGCTGCTGTTGCATAAGGTTCCATCCGGGCCATCCGAATGATGCAGCAATCCTCTCTCACAGTTGTCTGTCGCGCTGGGCCTGTACTAGGTCTACGAGTGTGGGTACCTTCATTTGACCACTGCTGCCGTACACGCTGTACCGTAGATGCCTGTCGGCCAACACGTGCAGCGGCAGTCCATAGCGATAATCCAGCCACACACAGCCCAATTTTCCGAGCCCCCTCAAACGGCGACAGTTGTTGATAGCGTGCTCTTCTCTGTCGTCGAGGCATGTTTGACGAGGAACACTTCACTGCGCAGACTGCAAGTTAACTACGCTACACCAGAGTCCGTATACTGGAGTTGATTCCTCCGCGACCAATCGCGTGGGGATACCTGTAGCAACAATCCAATGGGTCTGAAACTTTGATCGTTTACACACCTACATGGCATCGTTCTATATCTTGAAAATCAACACAAACGACCAATGCCTTCATGCTGTTGCAATTTCCATTGTCTTAAGTGTTTTATCTCATGTCATGCACGGATAAATTGAACAAAGTTCTGTCCTTGTTGCTATGCCGTGGAGCGGGGAGTGATGAGTCACCGGGAGACAGATAAGGTGGGCGCGCCTGACGGCCAACCGATGAGAGAAATCAACATACATACATATATACATACATACATACATACACACATACATACATACATACATACATACATACATACACTGACTGACAGAGCAGATGCAACACCAAGAAGGAGTGGTTCGAAAGGGATGAAAGTTGGGGAAAAAACAGAGACGGTACGGACGAATAATTGATGTTTATTTCAAACCGATATGCAGGTTACACAATGCGCACGGCATCGACTCAGTAGGATGTAGGACCACCGCGAGCGGCGATGCACGCAGAAACACGTCGAGGTACAGAGTCAATAAGAGTGCGGATGGTGTCCTGAGGGATGGTTCTCCATTCTCTGTCAACCATTTGCAACAGTTGGTCGTCCGTACGAGGCTGGGGCAGAGTTTGCAAACGGCGTCCAATGAGATCCCACACGTGTTCGATTGGTGAGAGATCCGGAGAGTACGCTGGCCACGGAAGCATCTGTACACCTCGTAGAGCCTGTTGGGAGATGCGAGCAGTGTGTGGGCGGGCATTATCCTGCTGAAACAGAGCATTGGGCAGCCCCTGAAGGTACAGGAGTGCCACCGGCCGCAGCACATGGTGCACGTAGCGGTGGGCATTTAACGTGCCTTGAATACGCACTAGAGGTGACGTGGAATCATACGCAATAGCGCCCCAAACCATGATGCCGCGTTGTCTAGCGGTAGGGTGCTCCACAGTTACTGCCGGATTTGACCTTTCTCCACGCCGACGCCACACTCGTCTGCGATGACTATCACTGACAGAACAGAAGCGTGACTCATCGGAGAACACGACGTGCCGCCATTCCCTCATCCAAGGCGCTCTAGCCCGGCACCATGCCAGGCGTGCACGTCTATGCTGTGGAGTCAATGGTAGTCTTCTGAGCGGACGCCGGGAGTGCAGGCCTCCTTCAACCAATCGACGGGAAATTGTTCTGGTCGATATTGGAACAGCCAGGGTGTCTTGCTCATGCTGACGAATGGCGGTTGACGTGGCGTGCGGGGCTGCCACCGCTTGGCGGCGGATGCGCCGATCCTCGCGTGCTGACGTCACTCGGGCTGCGCCTGGACCCCTCGCACGTGCCACATGTCCCTGCGCCAACCATCTTCGCCACAGGCGCTGCACCGTGGACACATCCCTATGGGTATCGGCTGCGATTTGACGAAGCGACCAACCTGCCCTTCTCAGCCCGATCACCATACCCCTCGTAAAGTCGTCTGTCTGCTGGAAATGCCTCCGTTGACGGCGGCCTGGCATTCTTAGCTATACACGTGTCCTGTGGCACACGACAACACGTTCTACAATGACTGTCGGCTGAGAAATCACGGTACGAAGTGGGCCATTCGCCAACGCCGTGTCCCATTTATCGTTCGCTACGTGCGCAGCACAGCGGCGCATTTCACATCATGAGCATACCTCAGTGACGTCAGTCTACCCTGCAATTGGCATAAAGTTCTGACCATTCCTTCTTGGTGTTGCATTTGCTCTGTCAGTCAGTGTACATACATACATCAAACTGGTACGCCTCTCAACGTTCGGTCTGCAAACCTCTGTGAATTAACTTAAGCGCATTCACAATTCTCAATTTCACAATTTGAAACTAGCTCTGTGACCTCGTTTAGTTTCGCGCCTCTTACCTTTAGATTATTAAGAACTGAGACTATCCACCGTAACCTTGGTCTCCTTCCGCTTCTCCTCCCCTCCATGGTCGAGTCCATTATCCACATTTATTTGCCTCACATGATCTTACCTCCGAGCCCGTATTATACGTGCATGGTTCGTGGTGTCGGTTCTTGTACTAGTGCAGTCACGTCCTAGTTTATGAGCCATGGATAACGACTGAGTGGCAAGCTACAACGAAAATAAATACCATTTTTAATTTACTGTTTCAAATAAGGACTAGGGTACGCTTACCTACAGTATTACTGCTATTATAATTCCCAGTATTGCTTAGGCAAGGGACAAGCGCGGACGTGCTGGGTAGAGTGTGACGGTAGTGCGAGAGGGAAGTGCTGAAGGGAAGTGCAGGTGCGGAGCGAAGAGCAACGAGGAAGATGATCGGAGTTGTTCAATATAGGGCAGTTATAGGAAGATGGCTGGGGAAAAAGAAGAAATGAAAAATGGTGCAAGCAAGATGGAGCTGGGCATGAAGGGGGCGATGATGCTGACGGCAACGGTGATTATGATAACGTTAATTATCGGTAGTGTGAAATTGAATCCCGGGCCGAGCTCTAACGGAAGCTTGAACTGGGAAGACGTGGAAATAATTAGGAAGGTGGTTAAAGAGGTGGTAGAAGAAGATTTCCCGTTTGAGCAACTCAAAAATATGATACAGGAGAATTCGTAGGAGTTCGACAATATGAAGAAATGGTTCCAGGAAAAACAGACGATACTACAACTAAAGTGGGAAGTAATGGGAAAGAAATTGCATCACTAAGAGAAAAATAAGCAAATTAGAAGATGAAGTGGCGAAGGTGAAATCAGAAGTAGAGGCAAGTAGTGAAGATCGAAGAAAGAAATGCTTATTTATATATGGTTTTCCGGAGGATAAGAGAGAGGACAAAGTAAATAGAATATATATCAAGTGGTGGAGCTTATACAGGGAAAAATTAAAATCAATTTTAGTGAGGTGGATATACAATAGACGATGAGGAAAGAATAGGTAAAGCGCAGGATTGTAGCCCTATAAAAGTGAAATTGCTATCTACTCTGATGGCCGCGATTGTGATCAAAAACTCTGGTAACATTCAGAGTGACAAAATTTGGATTAAGAGAGACATAGGAAGTAAAGAGATGAAGAACTTTGAAGTTATTGAGAAGCATATGGTTAGGGCAGACACCAAGGGCTGAAAGCTTACATCAGGGGACAGCAATTAGTAGTGACTAATGGCAAGTGGATAAAATTTTGGTCTGTAACAAACTTACTAGAACTAGAAGAAAGGGTGAAACAGGATGAAGATGCTGGGACGAGAGTGGAAGAAAGGCTAGCAGCTGGAATACTTCCCGGAGAAGATGGTCATGAGGTAAGGGGAAGATCAGAGTCCAATGACGTCATAGAAGCTGCTTCGAAAGTGGATAGGCGAGAAGAGAGAAGGAGAGAGGATTGCAGTATAGAGCCAAGTTCCGTGGCAACCCCGTGCAGAATTACTGATAAAGAGTCGGCAGTGAGTAATATGACGCCGCTGACAGCAATCAGGATCGCTACCAAAGAAGCATATAATGCGTATACGGAGGGCTTGATAAGAGATTGGCGGATAGGGAGATAAGAGACATCCCATAAAGGGGAAAACTTTGAAAAAGGGAGAAGCATGAGTTTAAAAGATCTGTGGGGTAAGAAGGATAAAAAGGAGGAGGGTGTAGTGATGAGAAGTAGAAAGTTAAGTAAGGAGAGTCAGTAGATGATAGAGTAAAGTCATGTAGTTTTGAAAAGTTTAGTGATTTGAGTGAAATTAAGATAATTTGGCTGTGATTTAGAGAGAAAAAGGAAATGGTATGAGATGAGGGAAGTTGGATGAGAAATTGAAATGTGGAGTTGGTTGGGTTTGTAATTAGATGATGAGATGAGGAAAGTGTTATAATACGTGAAAAGAAAGTGAGAGATTGTGGTTTATTTATTGTAAGGTATAGTAGTGCAAAGTTTAGTGATTTGAGCATAATTAAGGTAATATAGATGTGAACTGGAGAGTAAAATATAATGTAATTCGGAGTGAGTAATTAGAATTGAATAGTATGTAGTTGATGAGATGGATAAGAATCTGGAATGTGGTTGGAAAGGTTTTGTAATTTTAAGAGGTGAGTTACGTGAAAGGAAAGCATAAGGTTGTGGTTTATCAATAGTATTGTAAGTGGTGATTAAGTGTAGTATCTGATTTTGAGTCATCTGAATTGAAGAGTGGTTAGTGGAGGCTGAGTGACGAGAAAGGAGTCTGAGATATGGTGGTCTGTTTATCGTAAAGTTTAGTGATTGAAAATTGTTGTGAATTGGTATTAATTAGTGAATTTAAAGTAGAATCAAGGTAATGTGGTCTATTTATGGTAATGCATAGTGATTGTAATGGTTTAGATTTAGTTGTTGTTGTTATTGTTGTTTGAGTCATCAGCCCGTAGACTGGTTTGATGCAGCCTCCATGCCACCCTATCCTGAGCTAACTTTTCCATTTCTACGTAACTATTGCATCCTACATCTGATCTAATCTGCTTGTCATATTCATACCTTGGTCTACCCCTACCATTCTTACCACCTACACTTCCTTCAAAAAAATAATTGAACAAGTCCTGGGTGTCATAAGTTGTGTCCTATCATTCTATCTCTCCTTCTCGTCAAATTTAGCCAAATCGGTCTCCTCTCGCTAATTCGATTCAGTATCTCTTCATTCGTGATTCGATCTATCAATCTCACCTTCAGCATTCTTCTGTAACACCACATTTCAAAAGCTTCTATTCTCTTTCTTTCTGAGCTAGTTATCGTCCATGTATCACTTCCATACAATGCCACGCTACACATGAAAGTCTTAACAAGCATCTTTCTAATTCCTATATCAATGTTTGAAGTGAGCAAATTTCATTTCTTAAAAGAAAGCTCTTCCTTGCTTGTGCTAGTCTGCAGTTTATGTCCTCCTTAATTCTGCCATCGTTAGTTATCTTACTACCCAAGTAACAATATTCATCTACTTCCTTTAAGACTTCATTTCCTAATCTAATATTTCCTGCATCACCTGCCTTCGTTCGACTACACTCCATTACTTTTGTTTTTTACTTATTGATTTTCATCTTGTACTCCTTACCCAAGACTTCGTCCATACCATTCAGCAGCTTCTCGAGATCTTTTGCAGTCTCAAATAAAATAACAATATCATCGGAAAATCTCAAGGTTATGATTTCCTCTCCTTGGATTGTGATTCCCTTTCCAAATTCTTCTTTGATTTCCTTTACTGCCTGTTCTATGTAAACATTGAAAAGGATGGGGACAATCTGCAGCCTTGCCTCACTCCTTTCTGGATTGCTGCTTCTTTTTCAAAGCCCTCGATTCTTATCACTGCAGACTGATTTTTATACAGATTGTAGATAATTCTTCGTTCTCGGTATCTGATCCCAATCACCTTCAGAATCTTAAATAGCTTGGTCCAATCAACATTATCGAATGCCTTTTCTATATCTACGAATGCCATGTACGTAGGCTTGTCCTTCGTGATTCGATCCTCTAAGATCAGACGTAAAGTCAGGATTGCTTCACGTGTTCCGACATTTCTTCTGAAGCCAAATTGATCTTCTCCCAACTCAGCTTCAATTTGTTTTTCCATTCTTCTGTAAATAGTACGTGTTAAATTTTTGCAGGCATGAGATACTAAACTAATGGTGCGGTAGTTTTCACACCTGTCAGCACCAGCTTTCTTGGGAATAGGTATAACAACATTCTGCCAAAAATCTGATGGGACTTCTCCTGTCTCATACATTATACAAAATAAATGGAATAACCTTGCCATGCTGGTTTCTCCTAAGGCAATCAGTAATTCAGAGGGAATGTCATCAATTCCAGGTGCCTTGTTCCTGTTTAGGTCGCTCACAGCTCTGTCAAACTCTGACCGCATAATTGGGTCTCCCATTTCATCAACATCAACAGCCTCTTCTTGTTCCAGAACCAAATTATCGATATTTCTACCTTGATACAACTGTTGGATATGTTCTTGCCATCTTTCTGCTTTATCTTCTTTCCTTAGAAGTTGCTTTCCATCTGAGCTCTTAATATTCATACATCTATATTTCCTTTCTCCTAAGGTTTCGTTGATTTTCCTGTATGCAGCATCTACCTTTCCTAGGAGCATACAACCTTCGACATCCATGCACTTCTCCTTCAGCCATTCTTCCTTAGCTACCTTGCACTTCCTATCCACTTCACTTTAATCGCCTGTATTCTTTTCTGCCCTCTTCATTTCTAGCATTCTTGTATTTTCGTCGTTCATCAATCAGGTCCAGTATCTCCTGAGTTATCCACTGATTCTTAGTTGATATTTTCTTCCTTCCTAACATTTCTTCAGCAGCACTACTGACTTCATTTTTCATTACAATCCACTCTCCCCCTATTGTGTTTCCTTCAGCCTTTTCATTTAGTCCTTGTGCAACATGTTCCTTGAAACAATCCCTCGCACTCTTATCTTTCAACCTGTCTAGATCCCATCTTTTTGCATGCTTTCCTTTCTTCAATTTCTTCAACTTCAGATGGCATTTCATGACCAACAAGTTGTAGTCAGAGTCAACATCTGCTCCTGGGAATGTTTTGCAATCCAACAACTAGTTTTTGAATCTCTGCCTAATCATAATGAAGTCTATTTGATACCTTCCAGTGTCTCCAGGTCTCGTCCACGTATACAGCCGTCGTTTGTGGTGTTTGAAGCAAGTATTGGCAAGGACAAAAATATGATCAGTGCAGAATTCAACCAGCCGACTTCCTCTTTCTTTCCTTTGTCTCAGTGTGAATTCTCCTATTGTATCACCTTTTCTTCCTTGGCCGACCACCGCATTCCAGTCTCCCCTCACAATTGGATTCTCGTTAGGCTACCTTTTACAGATTGTATTAAATCTTCTGTCTCTTCACATATTCTTTCGATTCCCTCACAATCCGCTGAACTAGTAGGCATATAGGCCTGCACTATTGTGGTGGGCATTGGTTTGGTGTCTATCTTGATGGCAATAATTCTTTCACTATGCTGGTCGTAGTAGCTTACCCGCTGCCCTATTTTCTTATTCATTATTAAACCAAATCCTGAATTTCCCCTGTTTGATTTTGTGTTGATAATTCGGTAGTCGCCTGACCAAAAATCCTGTTCTTCCTGCCAACGTACTTCACTTATACCAACTACATCTAACTTTAGTCTATCCATCTCCCTTTTCAGATTCTCTAACCTACCACAACGGTTTAAACTACTAACATTCCACGCTCCGACTCGCAGAATGTCAGTATCCATCTTCCTGATGATCGCCCCCTCTCGTGTAGTCCCCACCCGGAGATCGAAATGGGGGACTAGTTTACCTCCGGAATATTTTACCCGGGAGGAAGCCATCGTCAGTACATCATTCATACAGAGAGAGCTGCATGTCCTCGGGAGTTAGTTACGGCTGTAGTTTCACGTTCCTTTCAGCCGTGTAGCAGTATCAACACAGCTAAGCCATGTTGAGTATTATTACAAGGCCATATCAGTCAATCACCCAGACTACCGCTTTTGCAACTTCCGAAAGGCTGCTACCCCCCTTTCGATGAACCATTCCTTAGTCTGGTCTCTCAACAGATACCCATCCGATATGGTTGCACCTGCGGCTCGGGTATCTGCATCATTGGGACACGCAAGCCTCCCCACCGCTGCAAGGTCACATGGTTCGCAGGAGAGGTGAGATTTGGTAACGATCAATAGTAATGTAAGTGGTGATTAAGTGTGGTAATTATTGAGAGTAATCTAAATCGTAGAGTGGTTAGTGGAGGCTGAATGGCGAGGAAAGAAGTCTGCGAGATGGTGGTCTGTTTATCATAAAGTTTAGTGATTGAATTTCGTTGTGAAATGGTATTGATTAGTCAATTTAGAGTAGAATTAAGGTACTGTGGTCTGTCTATTGTAACGTGTGTGGACTAAAATGGTTGAGAAATGGTAACGATGAGTGAATATAAAGTGTAAGTAAGGTAATTTGGATGAGAATGGAAAGGTCGATAGTATGGAGTGGATGGATGTGATACGCAACTTTTGAATACCAATTTTCACGTCTGTAACATCTTCTGTTTTTTGAGATGTAAGTATCCTCGTAAAAATAATTCAACTCTTTTTTCACCCCCGTTAAATGTCTTTTTGAAAATAAGAAAATACGTGATCCTGTAATTTTAAAGGACTTTCCAAATACCAAGTTTCACGTCTGTAACATGTTATGTTTTTCAGATATACTGTAGGTATTGTAACTGTACAACACGATTACAGATTTCATTCATCATTTATTATTATTATTATCATTAATTGAGCCGATTCGTTAGATTTTACATTCTGTTTTCCATCATTTAAACTGTAATAATTAGGCACCACGCGTATTATATTATTTAATCATTGGATAAATAAATTTTATTTGTAATTATTCTGTATATTGATAAAGTGAAATTTGTTGGTTTGAAGTAGTCACACTGTAACTTGTAACTGTGGCCAGATGAGCTGGCATAATATTTTTCAATCGAAGCTATGTTTAACCGACGCTGTATTAGGCAAATAGTACTATATAGTCATCGTTTGTACGCGTGGTCAAGCTTTAAGACACATGACTGATGACATCAGTGCATGGTCATGTGGTTTCAACCGAGTGTCTGTATTCGCTAGCTTCCGTGTGTTTAGGTGGAAGGGATGAACAGATAGTAGGGAGATGAGTGGTCATTACGAGTTTATAGAAGTAGAGGTAAGAATAGTTGCCCCGTCTAAGAGTGGAGGTCAGAGCTAAGAAGTGGTCTAAGTGTTCTAAGAGGTGTTTGAAGAGGTCTTAGAATCGTCGAAGAGGTCTACAGTGGTGGTTTGATCTGAGTAGAGACTGGTACTGGGCTGATAGTGAAACATCATCTACTTGTGAGGAGGGACTTCGCAATGTAAGTTTATTTAAGCAAATTCATCAGAGATTTAGTGCCGTGATTTGCATAAGTATTATATATCGAATTTTACCGATATATGCAGTTAATTGTCGTCATGGTACTTCGAATTCTTTATTGAATTCTATTATACAATTCGCGAACTTTATTCGAGAATGGATTTTAACGTAGATGCATCTAATACCGCATAGAACTGCTGTATTTAGTTCAACAGTCTCTATATCAGAAATCAGGACGTGTGAAACTAGATGGTACGCCTGGATATTACAGGTGTTTCAATGAAGTTTTCCAATTTCTACTTATAAATATTGAGTGGAAGTAACCGCATTGGAGGTCACGACACCCGGAAAGGTAATGTAAGTCAACTCCAGGTTACATAAGAATATACGATTAAAGCAGACGACTTCTGACTTCAACTCAGTGGTTTTTCCAGGAATTTCAAGTTCAACAGTGGTGTGTGTAGACATCAGATAATTACAACATCCGACCTGTACATTTGTACATTTCAATACGGACCAAATATGAAATTTGTAACATGTAACATCCGACATGTTATGCTTTAATAACATGAAGAAGAATGTAATCAGCGGCGATATCATAGTTCACTTCAAGTTCATGCCAACAGCTTTTTTTATTTAGATTAAAATTTCTGCTTCTGTAACAGCAAATCTCACAGGGTATTTTTGTGTGTTAAATTAAAGTACGTCAATGCTAGTTCATTGTGACGTAAAGTATAGTCATAAATTCAGTTTTATTTTAATAATAATAAGTTATTCTATTTCCAAATGCAATCCTCAATTGTGGAAATGCAACCGTAATCTAATATTGTCCTGATCCATATTCCTGTATATTGCCAGATGTGTGAGTTTATCACCTCACGCCTTGAGAATAAGTGAGATAAGAGGCATGCTTTCCGAATTTCGTTGTTCTTTACAGCAACTGGTGCTCAACAAATTTAAAGTATATTGTGTGAAGGAAAGTAATAGCAAGAGTAGTGGTGGGAGTAGTTACAGTATTTCGGTACTCATTTTAAAAATTCACCTACTTTTTCAATTATTTTCAACCTCTTAAGCGGATTTTCCAAACCCAGAAAGTACGTTTTGCTCTATTTTAAAAGGAGATTCCAAATACCAGTTTTCACATCTGTAACATCTTCAGCTCTTGAGATATAAGTATTCTCATAATAAAGAATTTAACTTCTTCCTCACTTCTTTCCACCCCGTCCCACTTAAGTGGAATTTCCAAAAACAAAAAAGTATATGTAAGTAACCTCATAAAAATAATTCAACTCCTTTTCAGCCCCTCCCCCCAAAGTGTGTGTTTCTTTATTTTAAAGGAGATTCCAAATACCAATTTTAACATCTGTAACATCTTCAGTTTTTGAGATATAAATACCCTTATAAAAAGAATTCAACTCCTTTTCAGCTCACTCCATCCCCACCGTTAAGTTGATTTTCCCCACCCTCACCAACAAGTGCGTGTTTCTTTATTAGAAGGCTCCAAATACCAATTTTCACGTCTGTAAAATTTACAGATTTTCAGATATCAGTATCCTAATAAAAATAATTCAACTCCCTTTTCAGTTCTCCTTACCCTCCTCCTTAAGTGTTTTCCTGAAAACAGAAAGATTCAGGTTTCTTTATTCCTAACAGACTATAAATATCAATTTTCACGTACGTAAAGTGAAGTTTCTGAGATATACTGTAGGTATAGTCATTTTTAATATTCATACCCTTTGTCACTCCCGTTCACCCCCCATTAATTGGATTTTCAAAAAAACAAAAAATACGTGTTTCTATATTTTAAAGAGTATTTCAAATACCGGTTTTCATGTCTCTAACATCTTCAGTTTTTGAGGTATAACTATCACCATAAAAGGTAATCAACAAATTTTTAACGTTTTTTCACCCTCTGAAGTGGATTTTCCAAAAAAAAAAAATGCAAGTTTCCTTACTTTTAAAGGAGATTCCAAATACCATTTTTCACGTCTTTGAACTGTTAAGTTTTTGAGATATCGATATACCCATTTTAAAAATTTACCCCCATTTTCATCCCCTTAGCGACGGAATATCAATAAATCCTCCCTTAGTGAGCACCTACATTGTAATATAAATGTATCTCCAAAATATCATTTCTTTATGTCCAGTAGTTTTGGCTAGGCGATGATGAATCAGTCAGTCAGGACATGTTATTTTCTATATACAGCTAGGTATATATAGATTATCAGTTACCCGCGGCTTCGCTCGCGTGGATTTCATAATTTGTTGAAAGTAATCGTTTGTCAGTACTGTACTAAGACATTATCTGAAAATCAATAAAGTATAAGAGCTCACCGAAAAATTGAGTTTCATTTACCCCAGAAACTCTTTGTAAACTACGTTTGTGGTATTGCCTTTTGGGGCTAAGATGGCCATGCGACATAGAACTGTACATGTGAGACACCATCAAGTCGTAAAGAAATGTTTATTTTTAAAAGAGATTCCAAATACTTATTTCCACGTCTGTAACATCTTCAGTTTTTGAGATATAAGTAACATTATAAAAATAATTCAACTCCTTTATCTGTCCTTCCCCCATTCCCACCCCACCTAAGTGGACTTTCAGAAAAAAATACCGTGTTTCTTATTTTTAAAGGAGATCCCAAATACCAATTTTCATGTTTGTGACATGTTGCGTTTTTGTCATATACTGTAGATATACCGGTACTCATTTTAAAAATTCACCCACTTTTTCAATTCTTTTCACCCCCTTAAGTGGATTTTTCACAAACAAAAAAATTCTGTTTCTTTTATTTTTAAAGGAGATTCCAAAAACAGTTCATAACTCTAACAAACAAGTGAATTTTTCCTGGCGACGCCACAGGCGATTACCAATGTAAATAATCTAGATATAAATCTGTAATTTATTGTACTGTTCATGTATGTGCCATACGATAATAAATAAATAAACGTCTCTAACATCTTCAGTTTTTGAGATATAAGTATTCTCATAAAAAGATTTCACCTTCATTTCTTTCCACCCCTCTCCCCCTTAAGTGGACTTTCCGAAAACAATAAATACGCGTTTCTTTATTTTTAAAGGAGATTCAAAATACCAACTTTCACGTATGTAACATCTTCAGTTTCTGGGATATAAGTATCCTCATAAAGAGAATTCAAATCCTTCACTTATTTTAACCTCCCCCTATTGTCGATTTTCCGAAAACAAAATATACGTGTTTCTTTATTTTTAAAGGAGATCCGAAATACCAATTTTCACGTCTGTAACATCCTCAGTTTCCTTTTTAGATATAAGTAGCCTCATACAAATAACTCAACTAATTTTTCAATTCTTTCACCCCCTTAAGTAATTTTCAGAGAACAAAAGAATACCTAGAGCCTCCATGGCTCAGACGGCAGCGCGTTGGCCTCTCACCACTGGATACCGTGGTTCAAATCCCGGTCTCTCCATGTGAGATTTGTGCTGGACAAAGCGGAGGCGGGGCAGGTTTTTCTCCGGGTACTCCGGTTTTCCCTGTCATCTTTCATTCCAGCAACACTCTTCATTCTCATTTCATAGCATCTATCAGTCATTAATAAATCACTTTGGGAGTGGCGACCCCATCGTACTAATAGCCTATATCCGCTTCATTCATTCCATCCCTGACCCGGTCAATGACTGGAAAACTGGTTGTAGGTTTTCATTTTCATTTTCAAAAGAATACCTGTTTCTTTATTTCTAAAGGAAATTTCAAATAACTATTTCATGTCTGTAACATCTTTAGTTCTTGAGATATAAGTACCCTCATACAAAGAAAGCAACTAATTTTTAAATTCATTCACCCTCCCCCCCTTTCAGTGGATTTTCCGAAAACAGGGGAATATGTGTTTATTTACTTTGAAAGAAGATTCCAAATAAAAATATTCGTGTCTGTAACATATTCAGTTTTTGCGATATAAGTATCCTCATAAAAATAATTCAACTCTTTTTTCACCTCTCACCCCCCATTAAGTTGATTCCCGTCCGTCCCCAAAATTTATGTTTCTTTATTTTTAAAGTAGATTCTAAATACGAATTTTCAAGTCTGTGACATTCAGAATTTTGATATATAAGTATCGCCATAAAAATTCAATTTCATTCACATCCTTTCACCTTCCCCCTTAAACGAATTATCCGAAACTAAAATGACTTGTTCTTTACTAACAAAGCAGCTTCCAAATATCAATTATCACGACTGTAACATCTTCAGTTTTTGAGATATGTATCCTCATAAAATAATTAATCTCCTATTTCACCTCCCCCCCCCTACAAATTGATTTTCTCCCCAAAATGCGTGTTTCTTTATTTCTAAAGGAGATTCCGAATACCAATTTTTTAACGTCTGCAACGTCTTTAGTTCTTTTAGTTATAAGTATCCTCATACGAAGAATTATACTAATTTTTCAATTTGTTCACCCCTTAAGTGGATTTTTCGAAAACAAAAGAGGACATGTTTCTTTATTTTTAAAAGGAATTCTAAATAACGATTTTCACGTCTGTAACATCTTTAGTTTTGAGATATAAGTATCCTCATATAAAGAATTCGACTAATTTTTCAATTCATTCACCCCTCTTAAGTGGATTTTCCGAAAACAAAAGAATACGTGTTTCTTTACTTCGAAAAATATTATAAATACAAATTTTCATGCCTGCAACATCTTCAGTTTTTAAGATATAAGTGCCCTCATAAAAATAATTTTTTTCACCCCAGCCCAGTTAAGTTGAATCCCCCCAAAAAGGAGGCGTGTTTCTTTATGTTTAAAGGAGATGACAAATACCAGTCTTCACGTCTCTTACCTTCAGTTTTGAGATATAAGTATCTCCATAAAAAGGATTCACTTTTTTCACTTCCTTTCACATTTCCCCCCTAAGGTGAGAATTCCGAAAAAAATACGTGTTTCATTATTAATAAAGGATCTTCTAAATACCAATTGTCACGACTGGAACATCTTCAGTTTTTGAGATATATGTGTCCTCAGAAAAGGAATTCAACTCCTTTTCATTCCCGCCCCCAAGTTTATACTTACCCAAAAATGCGTATTTCTTTTTTTTCTAAAGGAGATTCCAAATACCAATTTTCACGTTTGTAACTACTTCAGTTTTTATTAGATCTAAGTATCCTCATTCAAATAATTTATTTAATTTTTCTATTCTTTCACCGCCCCTTGACTGGATTTTCGAAAATTAAAGGAATACGTGTTTCTTTACTTTTAAAGGAGATTCCAAATACCAATTTTCACGTCTGTAACATCTTTCGTTTTTGAGATAATAGTATCTTCATACAAATAATTCGACAATATTTCAATTCGCCAACCCCTCCCCCCTTAAGTGGATTTTCCGAAAAAAAGTCGTATTTCTTAATTTTTAAAGGAGATTCTAAATACCAAAGATCTACGTCTGTAACATCTTTAAGTGGGATTTTCAAAAACAAATCACCTGCGTTTCTTCACCCTTACAGGAGATTCCAAACACCAATTTTTACGTCTGTAACATTTTACATTTCTGAGATATACTGTAGGTATAGTCTTCCTACAACTTCACCCCATTTGTCGCTCCTGTTTACCCCCATTAATTGGATTTTGCAAAATAAGAAAACACGTATTTCTTTATTTTCAAAGGAGATTCCAAATATCAATGTTCAGATCTGTAATATCTTCAGTTTTTGAGATATAAGTATCCTCATTAAAGGCACTCAACTTTTTCACCCTTTTTTCACCCCTCGTAGTGGGATTTTCCGAAAACAAAAAATTCGTGTTTCTTTATTTTAAAGGAGATTCTAAATATCAATTTTTACATCTGTAAACTTTTAAATATTTGAGATATACATACACTAATTTTAAAAATGCACCCCTTTTCACCCCCTTGGCGGCGGAATATCCAAAAATCCTCCCTTAGCCAGTACCTACATTGTAATATAAATGTATCTTCAAAATTTCATTTCTTGATGTCGAGTGATTTTGGCTCGGCGATGATAAATCTGTCAGGACATGTTATTATATATATATATAAATTTCTAGGATGCCTAGAATGGTCTCACTAATTCACGTCTGTTTACATTTTTATGCCTTAATTTATATATACAGTAAATATAGATCGCGCTAAACAGACTTCCATTTATTAGTGTGGATTATATTTCACCCGCTTCCCTAGTGGTTCTAGGGGCGTCTTCCTCTCACAGGACATTTTCCAGGTAGTAAGTTATACTTGAAAGTCATACTGGATCATACACGTCCATTATCTCGGTCATTTCTGACAATCTATTTTTTCACCCTTTCTCACCCCCTATGCCAAAGGGGGCTGAAGTTAGACTTTAAAACTCCGGAATGTTACTATTCATCTCAGCGATCCGGAAAACTATGGAATCGGCAGTATATTCGATTATTATTATATCTCACTCACCCCTCCTCCACCCTAAAGGGGGCTAAACTTTGAGTTTAAAAAAATCGGAATGTTACTATTTCATCTCACCGACCCCGAAAAGTACGGATTTGACACTACTTTCGGTGATTTGTATATCTCAGTCCCCTTGCATCCCCCCCCCCCGCCCCTAAGGGTTCCTGGGATTTTTACCCCCATGTGGTTTGTCTCCTGATACTAAAAATTCGGAGTGTCACTATTCATCTCAGCGACCCCGAAAACTGTGTATTCGACACTATTTTCTATTATTTCTATATATCACTCTCCCATCGCCCCCCACCACGAAGGGGGCTGAACTTGGACTTTAAAAAATTCCGGAGTGTCACTGTTCATCTCAGCGACCCCGAAAAGTATGGATTCGACGCTATTTTCGATTACTTTTATATCTCAGCCCCCTCGCCCCCTCTGCCCCTAAGGGTTCCTGGGCTCTCTTACCCCCACGTGATTTGTCTCCTGATACTAAAAATCCGGAGTGTACAATTCACCTCGGCGACCCCGAAAACTATGTATTCGACACTATTTTCGTTTAATTTTATATATCACTACCCCCTCGCCCCCAGCCCAAAGGGGGCTGAACTTGAACTTTAAATTTTTTTGGAATGTCACTATTCATCTCAGCGACCCCAAAAAGTATGGATTCGACACTATTTTCGTTAATTTGTTTATCTGACCCCCCTCGCCCCCCCGCCCCTAAGGGTTCCTGGGCTGTCTTACCCCCACGTGGTTTGTCTCCTGATACTAAAAATCCAGAGTATACAATTAACCTCGGCGACCCCCCAAAACTATGTATTCGACATTATTTTCGTTTAATTTTATATATCACCCCCCCTCGCCCCCATACGAAAGGGAGCTGAACTTTGACTTTTGAAAAATCGGGAGTGTCACTGTTCATCTCAGCGACCCCGAAAATTGTGGATTCGGCACCTTTTTCGATTATTTTTATACCTCGCCCCCCTCCCTGACCCACCACCCCTAAGGGAGCTACGGATGGATTACCCCACAGTGCTCGTCTCCAGATAGTAAGTCATAAGTGTACCAAGTTTGGATGAAATTGCTCCAGTGGTTTAGGAGGAGATGTGTCATTTACACACACACATATACATGCATACATCCATTTTTATATATAGTAAGAAGAAGAAGAAGATTATGCTTGCTTTATTATTACATAGAGATATTTTATTTTGAACACTGCAGACATCTAAACTTAAACTGTATCCGAAGAAATTATTCGAATCCGAGGAATGAATATTACTTCGCTCGCGGCATGCCCAATCATGAGAATGGCTTCAATAATTTTAGTCACCAGTTTCAGAGTCGTGTCCATTGCAGAGGGCAGGATTCTTATTCTTAGGAAGGATAATTGGTGCCACAATCGTCCGCTGTAAGATGTTCGAGGGTACTCCAGGAGACTCCAAGTCTTTCGAAGCTCTGCCGTGTAGATAGACTTGTAACTGTGTAGAACATCGGGTAATTCTTGTAAAAGTTGCTTGTTGAAAGAAATGAATGACATGATATATGATAGCAAGAATGAAGAGGATGAAACCCGGCGCCGGCACATAGACCACTCCTATCGATTAGCTCAAGACTTCACGTCCCGATCCGACGGACGAATCATCATCAACACCGTCATATGCCCTCACACCGTATAAGACCAAAAACAGCTTCCTACGTCCTGGACGTAAAATGGCTCCTTGAATATTGTGTTCTCTACCTATCTTATGTACGTTGCCTAGCGACAGCGACTCTATGCATTTAATCTTGGTGACAGCACGTTGGATTGTCATATTCCAATGCACGTTTTCCGATGGTTTTTCGTTCATAACTCACCAACGAAAGCGAAAATGAAAATTCCGGCTTCGAGGTGCATTTGGACCCCCTTCCATCAACATATGTTCAAAATTTCAGATCTCTGCGTGCTGTAGATTTTGCTGGGTATCGCGCACAGACACACAGACAGACAGACAAACACTTCCTTTTATAATTATAGAGATATAGATTATAATAGATATTTTATGTACAGTAGGATAGCATAGTAATTTGTTTCAGTCTCTTTTTTAATTTATTTAGTATTTTAATATTTTTATTTTATGTTATTTATTTATTTCACATGTTAAATGTAAGATAGAGGCACGTGCCCCTAACTTTGCCGGTTAAAATAAACCATACAATCTATCTAACTAGCTTAGTCAATACTATTATGTGCTTCTGTAGCCTATATGAAACCTATCTAATATCACGCGATATTGTTATGTCTGTACTTAAGATTATTATTAAGGGCTGATATAATTGTTTCGAGGCTTGAAATAAAGTACGTGTGTCAATTAATAACGATTTACTTTTTCTGACGTGGGAAATAGTTCGGAATTCAAATTCCATTAAGCACAACAACCTCGGGCACTGCCAGTTACATTGATTTATTATCGTTGGCATTGTCCCTGTTTCTCACCAGGGCGACTGCGGTTCGAATTCCAACAAATGCATGTAGCGCCTTGACCTACCAAGCGACGGCTGTTCAGCATGAAGTTCTGCAGATGATGAAGTGACGCGTGGTCAACGCGACGAATCCTCTCGGTTGTTATGTTAAGTTTTGTAGACAGGGGCTGCTATTTGACCGTCAGATTTTTCTCACGTAGGCTGAGTGGACCTCGAACCAGCCGTCAGACCCAGGTAAAATTCCCTGACCTGTTTGGGAATCTAACCCGAAATCTCGGGTAAGAGGTAGGTTTACAACCCGTAGACCACAGGGGCGGTGCGATCCCAGCAAGGTATGAAAAATAAAGGGGGAAGACGAAGATTGCTACTGGAGGTAGGACTACATAATAAGACAAGTCACTTTTCACATATTTATTTCACTTTGTTATACACAATCAATCAATCAATCAATCAATCAATCAATCAATCAATCAATCAATCAATCAATCAATCAATCAATCAATCAATCAATCAATCAATCAATCAATCAATCAATCAATCAATCAATCAATCTGCATTTAGGGCTGTTGCTCAGACGGCAATTCCGTATCAGTTCATTTCAAAGAAATTGGAAATTTTACCCTGTTATTCCTATTACTTTATAGTTACGATACGCCTGCGTAGTACTGTAATGTAGTCATTTTACTAGTTAGCATCTTGAGGAATGGAAGTGTAGGGACTGTGTATATGAGAGGGAATTAATGAGTATGAAGGAAGGGGTAGTTTTTGAAAGAGATAATTAGGGTGCTAACAAAGAATAGGAATAAATGTAGGTCTCTGTTAAAAATCGTCAAAGATGAAGGTTATTGCAGTAACTACTGTATAAAAGGAATGTTAGACTACTCTACTGCTGGGATGAGTGGCTCAGACGGTTGAGGCGCTGGTCCTCTGACCCCAATGTGGCAGGTTCCATCCTGGCTCAGTCCGGTGGTATTTGAAGGCACTCAAATACGTCAAGCTCGTGCCGGTAGATTTACTGGCGTAATGAATTAAATAGTGAACTCAGTAAAACGATAACATCTCTATCTCGAATCCCATAACGTACATGAACGGAGTACTACACGGTGATCCAATGAGCCCCATACTTTTCAATATACCGGTCTCAGACCTAATACCCACTATAAAGGTCGAAGGCGACGAGGTACATACATAAATGCATGCAGATGACATGGTACTCGTATAAAAAATCACGAAAAACTACAGGCTGCTTTCAACAAGCTGAACATTTGGGCAGAGGACAATAAATTCAGAATTAATCGACAGAAGACGGTACCGATGATCTTCCGCAAGGGAGGCAGAGCAGCATTAACAGAGACAATTTACTATGAAAATGGAGGACAAACTATGCCAATCGTAAACAACTTTAAATGTTTGGGCATTACATTACAGACGTCAGGAACTACTTACACCAGACACATCAAGGATAGAGTGGCTGCGGCCGTTATAGCAATGAATGACATCTTGATCTTACGCAAACTTTCGGTTGAAGTCGCTATGAAATTGTTCCATGCAAAAATATCTCCGATAATGACGTACGGACTAGAATTGATATGGGAACATCTCACTAAAAGAAATATTCGAGACATTGAAAGTGTAAAAGCCATCTACATGAAAAAAGGTATTATGTTTGTCCAAATTCACTCCTTCAAGACTATGTTACGAGCTGACAAGAGAACGCTTCTATACAGAAGAACTACGTCACAAAATAATATTGCCATCTACAGATGCATTCAACCAGTTACAAAAAAGAGCTGCAAACCAAGAAGAGAGATATATGGGAAACATTTTACACCACAGAGGCTATGATCAGTACGGATTTGATGAAAGAAAACTATGAACTCAGGCACATAGTTACTAGATTAGCTACACACGGTTTTCATCACCGCGTGTGTGCTAACAAAATTTTTCACACCCAGAGAAAGCAATGTATATGTGTATTGCGTGAGAAGACGTGCGACTTATATTAAGTTGTGGCATGTACTAAAAGATAGATGGGACTAACCAAATTTTGTTTAATGTAATCAGCCATGTAAACATATTTTAATGGCCATTGGCTGCAGTAAAATCTTTAATATAGTTTTACTGGCACGTAAAAGAACTCCTGTGGGACTAAATTCCGGCACCTAGGCGTCTCCGAAAACCGTAAATGTAATTAGTGGGACGTAAAGCCAATATTATTATTATTATTATTATTATTGTTAGACTACTGTACTATTTGATCTTTAGTGTGGCACGGTCCGCCTCCATGGCTAAATGGTTAGCGTGCTGGCCTTTGGCCACAGGAGTCCCGGGTTCGATTCCAGGCGGGGTCGGGAATTTTAACCGTAATTGGTTAATTTCACTGACACGGGGCTGGGTGTATGTGTCGTCTTCATCATCATTTCATCCTCATCACGACGCGCAGGTCGCCTACATGCGTCAAATCAAAAGACCTGCATCTGGCGAGCCGAACTTGTTCTCAGACACTCTCGGCACTAAAAGCCATACGCCATTTCATTTCAGTGTGGCACGTTTTCATTCAATCCTGACGAAATGAAGAATAAATACTTTCATAATCTGCAGTCAGACCATTCCATCCCCTTCAGAATGTAATATTTTCCGAATGTGGGCAGAAAACTGCCGTAGGTTATCAATTATTTTCTCGACGATGGCCGATCAAAGCTCAGAGCAAAACCAATTCCGGTTGTGGTCAAAGCATATCATCTTTTTTATTTCTTTCCAGCAAACATTGTTCATATGATCAGAGGCCAGTCGTAACGATCCATCCCCTTTTCTTTCCACCCCCCTCCTTATTGCCCTCGTATGCAGTAAAAGTGCTTCTCTCCCACTGCTGTAATCACGAATTCTCTAAAAGATTTAGCTGTGATGAACTTTCTTCGAGGTTAAGTAACCGTAGAAGTGCACTGACATTTGATGGCATTGGCCTGTAATCGCACTCCTTTCACAGTAAACGGTGTGGACGAATATAACATACAAGAAATATATTTAAGAGAACGAGGGCACATTTCATTGAAATATAAAGACGAGCTATTGTGCCCTTCCTTGACGTGTCAGTTTTATAAAATTGCAACAGTACTGTCATTTGGCGGAAATGAATGACAGCAGAAGAGAAAGAGCGTAGGCAACGGACAGAGCATAGTCATGATCAACTCAGTAGGTTAGTTCCGGCTTGTTGACAGTTAAACAGGGATCACGGCACAACTTTGATGCAGTCACATTGAGGCATGAGTCTTGTTTACATGACAATATGATTGTACGTTCTTGGAAAATTCAACATTATTTTGATTTTGAGCTCGGTAAACCTGCTTGTATATGTGTCAAATACTCCTATGAAAAATCGTTTAATTTTAATAGACACTGTAAAGAGACCAGATGGTTCTATTTTAACTACGCCAAGGAGAAATCAAAAAATTAACTGATGACGCCCTCCCAACAATATTTCCTGGGCAGCCCTTAAACATGTCACAACTAACTACTACTCAACGAAAATATTTGGGAGAAAATAGGTAGGATATATTGCAGAAAGGTGAATTGAACTTGAAGACATGATGAAAAAGAAGAAAAATAAATGCATATTTTTGGAGTAAGTTAAGAGACATACCATACGTATTTGAATTTTCACAGAAAAATTCTGTTTTTAAGTTTTCTTTCACACATTTCAAACCTACGACATTACAATTGCCAGCGTGTCCATAACAAGGTTTAAGTATAAAAGTGTGCCTAAATGGCTGCACAATACCTTCTAAAAATTAGCTGGATTTTAGGAGATTGGTGGGTATGACATGTTCAGTACCTGAGTATTTACTAAGCCATATACATGCTACTGCATCAGTACTATTATACATCACTAGATACAGTCAACAATTCAAGAATGGTATATGTGCTTAACTTTATAGATGATTGTAACAGTGAGTTAAACCCTTAATGTGATCTCCCACTGCCATTCATTTAAAACTGAAATGTCGTATGGCTTTTAGTGCCGGGATATCCCAGGACGGGTTCGGCTCGCCAGATGCAGGCCTTTCTATTTGACTCCCGTAGGTGACCTGCGCGTCGTGATGAGGATGAAATGATGATGAAGACAGCACATACACCCAGCCCCCGTGCCAGTGGAATGAACCAATTAAGGTTAAAATCACCGACCCGGCCGGGAATCGAACCCGGGACCCTCTGAACCGAAGGCCAGTACGCTGACAGTTCAGCCAACGAGTCGGACATCTAAAACTGATGTTTGCAAAAGAACAACTTGATCTCAGTATGTGTTCAGAAGGGTAGTACCTACCACCAGATATATTTCTATGTGCATCTTCAATATTTTATTCATTTTATGGTGTATATATTCAGTTAAAAGTTCAAGTGTTTTGACACTACCCCACTCACTTACGTACTTTCTTGCTTTATTTATCTACTTTATTTTGGGTGTTTATGTCTGGTTTTGAAGCCTTTTAAGGAACACAAATCATAAGGGTAATATACAAATCTTATAAAATGAAAATTTAAGAAAACGCCAATCATTTTTGCCCGAGAGTGAAAGAGAGAGAGAGAGAGAGAACGTGAAGTTAATAACTTGTCCCTATGATCCGTCATATTTTGAGAGATATTTTTGATAATAATTATTCGGTAACAGTGAACAGCACATCTGTATGCTGGAACGAGCGTAAAATAATGGCATCTCAGATATAGTAATTGAGGAGTTCAAAAAGGTGTTATTTACACCTTCAGATATTTGTGGGAAAAGTGGAAGTAAGTAAACTCGTGCCCCCCCCCCCCCGAGGACGGCAGCTAATCACACTAACCGTTACACTACAGACGCGGACAGGGAAAAGTGGAAGAAATATAAAATAAAAGGCACTTGAAACGTACCCATGATCGGTTTTGGCACAAATTTTAAGGAATTACATCTTCATGGACTGGATTGCTCATGACAATCGATAATATTCAACTACTGTAATGCATGTGGACGAAATAATGGTTTATTTTTTGGAAGTGGAAGTAGCATCCTTTGAACAGAAACTCCTCAATTTGCCTAGTAATCATCACACAATCCAGGTGAGGAGGTCTACTTCGAACATAATTATTGTATACAGTAATGTGTAATATACCTCGAGTGCATATACTGCATGATTTCAATGTACGTGCATTTTTATAGCGTTTCTTCAATTTTGTGTATCTATAAACCTATTATGCATCCCTTTATCACATTATGATAAAAGTAATATCAGTAGTGTAGGAATTACATGCGGCGAGTGATACCTGAGGTAATGAACCCTTGTGACGTCATAGCTCTTGGTAGCAAGCTCCTACCTAGGCTCATCAAGATGGTTGTGGCACAGTTCAAGTAACAACTATTCATTCTGATTAATTTTAGAGGTTTTAGGATGTTGTAAGCTATCACTAAGATTTTGTTTTGGTGTTGGTGGCTCACAGAGGAATAGGAAGGACCTGAGTTGAATGGTTGGGCAATGAATTACTTAGAGTAGTATTTAACATAACAAATTTGGAAATTTTATTTCTTTCCTTTATTCTTTCTTTCTTAATCTGTTTATTGTCCAGGGTTGGCTTTTCCCTCGGACTTAGCGAGAGATCCCACCTCTACCGCCTCAAGGGCAGTGTCCTGGAGCTTCAGACATTGGATCGGGGGATACAACTGGGGAGAATGATCAGTACCTCGCCCAGGCGGCCTCACCTGCTATACTGAACAGGGGCCTTGGTGGGGGATGGGAAGATTGGAAGGGATAGACAAGGAAGAGGGAAGGAAGCGGCCGTGGCCTTAAGTTAGGTACCATCCCGGCATTTGCCTGGAGGAGAAGTGGGAAACCACGGAAAACCACTTCCAGGATGGCTGAGGTGGGAATCGAACCCACCTCTACTCAGTTGACCTCCCGAGGCTGAGTGAACCCCGTTCCAGCCCTCGTACCACTTTCAAATTTCTTGGCAGAGCCGGGAATCGAACCCGGGCCTCCGGGGGTGGCAGCTAATCACACTAACCACTACACCACAGAGGCGGACTCTTTCCTTTATAAAAATTGAAAGATAGAATACCTCAATGAATAACGAACAATAGAACAGGTTATTAATGAGCTCATCAGCTTTAACAATATCGGGGACTTAGAAGTCCGAACATCAGGTACAAAAACTTGTGATAGTTACAAGTTGTTAAATTTACTTAGAGAGGAGCATAATTGCTCCGGTCAGGTACAATATTTTACAAGAGCAAAATTTGCCCCTAGCAAATATTATTACGCAGGAGTCTGAGCTCCAAAATACTCTAGTCTAGCCGCGCAGAGGCATTCAGTTTCTTTTGACGCACTGCAATTGCACTAGGTAACCCATCGGGTGACCCCGCTTTAAAGTGTTAATCAATTGCTCCGCAATAACAGTAACATTAAACACTATTCCTAAAGGGAACCAACACGCAGAAACAGTTACAGAATAAACAGGGGAATAATTGCCCATACTACATGGCCTTAATAGTAAAAAGAAATGGGTGGCACATAACCGGCCATAAACAAAAAGGCAAGGAGGGGAAACACCTGCAGTCCTTATAGAAATAGCTAAAACCCTAAGTGGGCTCATGGCCCAATGATACAGAGGCTAATCTTATACTGCAAGGTGTGACTAAAGGAAAAACATTTAAAGCCCAGACAAGATTTCCAAAATGTTGAGGTTGAAAGCTTTAGTCACCCAATGCAAGGTTGAATGGGAAATGACAGACGGGCCCTTACATTACATTTTTCCCAATAGGGAATATAGATAGAGTCCTCAGACTTCGCTTACAGCCCTTCATTGAAACCACCAGTTTACAAAATTACATTGAAGGAAAAACGGTTGAAACTTTGATTTATTTCACCGACACGAGGCTAGCATATTTGGGCACCTTGAACAATTGAATAATAATAATAACAATAATTCGCGGACAAATTGGCAGATTCGAGCGCGGCTACGTCTTATAGCAATAGTTATTATAGTAACGAACTGAGTGACTCGGCGTGGCTACTGCATGCGTTATACAGAGTGAAGCGTAATTCGCGCACTCGGGCGTCTCAGCGCGAATCCTCACATGCCAGCAATAAAAAAATGTCTCTTACAAAATTTCGTCTTGCGAGTATATCCGGCAGAAAAACGACGTTGAAGAGTAACAATCTGGCAACACTGTAACCATATGTAGGGTAACTACCTCTGTCAGCAGAAGTTAGTCGTATTGTACATTTGGTGCAGTGGATAGAGTTTTGGGTTGAGGCGTATGTTTTTTATTTCGTAAATGTAGTCCAGGTCCGCCTCTGTGGTGTAGTGGTTAGTGTGATTAGCTGCCACCCCCGGAGGCCCGGGTTCGATTCCCGGCTCTGCCACGAAATTTGAAAAGTGGTATGAGGGCTGGAACGGGGTCCACTCAGCCTCGGGAGGTCAACTGAGTAGAGGTGGGTTCGATTCCCACCTCAGCCATCCTGGAAGTGGTTTTCCGTGGTTTCCCACTTCTCCCCCAGGCAAATGTCGGGATGGTACCTAACTTAAGGCCACGGCCGCTTCCTTTCCTCTTCCTTGTCTATCCCTTCCAATCTTCCCATCCCCCACCAAGGCTCCTGTTCAGTATAGCAGGTGAGGCCGCCTGGGCGAGGTACTGATCATTCTCCCCAGTTGTATCGCCCGATCCGATGTCTGAAGCTCCAGGACACTGCCCTTGAGGCGGTAGAGGTGGGATCCCTCGCTAAGTCCGAGGGAAAAGCCAACCCTGGACAATAAACAGATTAAGAAAGAAAGAAAGAAATGTAGTCCAGGTGGTACGGTATCTGGCATCTTAATCGTCAACAGCGATTGCAGCGCGCCCTCTAGAAACCATTTGCACTTACATACTACGATCCTAGAAATGGACGAACAATCGTTTTCATTGGTCAGCTTTGAAAGGCGTGAATTTATTCGCACCACTTCATCTACTAGATGTGAAACCTGTTTGTTTCAGCTGTCTATTTCTTTTTTGTCTAACCAGGTATTTGTTGTTTCAGCGTTACAAAATGTTGTAAATGTAGGATACATGTGACCTCAGAAACGGTGTCTTACTGTATTACAGTAGGTAATGCAGATGGAAATTAGCAAATAAAAAATGCGCCTCAACCCAGGATCGAACCATCGACCTCCTGCATGCCAACCAAAAATTCTACCCACTGTACCATCTGTACAGCACGACGAGATCGTGCTGACAGCGGTAATTACCCTACATATGGTTACAGTGTTGCCAGATTGCTACTCTTCAACGTCCGTTTTCTACCGGATATACTCGCAAGACGAAAATTTGTAAGAGACATTTTTTTATTGCTGGCATTTGATGAGTCGCGCTGTGACGCCCGAGTGCGCGAATTACGCTTCACCCTATATATGAATACATTAAATGCATATTCTTATCTCCATTTGCTGGTTATGCGTGTTAGGGAGAAACGAGTGTTTCATTCATTCATTCATTCATTCATTCATATTTCCCTAGCATGAGTGTCTACGAACCAGGAGAAAAACATCCTGAAATTTTCAGTAGAAATCGTCATAGTCTGGGATTTAACCAATGAGCTTCGATCCCCTCGATCCCGTATAACAAGCAAACACGAGGTTTTGTGGTATTAAACATCGAACTGTTACCTCCGATATTACTCCCTGGTTAATGAAGTGCAACTCTTAATCACACGGTGGATCGACACCTCGCTTAGTGTTGTAACGAGAATATTATTACCTTTAATTGGCGTAAGTGAACGCATGTTAGTGAAACTAACTATGAACAGTGCCAAGTAGAATATCCTACAGTTCTCGGAGCACAACAATTTTCAAAGTACCGGTGGAGCATTGTTTAGGTAGGCCCATGACGAAACTGGACTGGAATTTCCAGGAGTATGGTGCAATAATAACAACAACAATAACAATAATAATAGTTTTACGCCCCACCAATTACTTTTACGGTTTTTGAAGACGCGGAAGTCCCGGTCTTTTGCTTTGCAAAAATTCTTTAATACATCCGTAAATCTACTGACCTGGACTGAGCCGAGATCGAATCTATCAACTTTGGCTTAGAAAACCAGCGCTTTACCGAGTAAGTCATTCATCCTGGTAGTCATAGTTATGTTTGTTATGCATACTTGAACTGTGTAAACGATTTTCTGATACGATAATAGTTATCTTGAGATGTTAATATAATATAATATAATATAATATAATATAATATAATATAATATAATATAATATAATATAATATAATATAATATAATATAATATAATATAATATAATAATAGCCTTATGGCCTCAGCTACTTTATGAAGACATTTTATTTAATGCCATATAGGCTGCCTGCATGTCAATTAGCAACGATTTTATCCTCATCAAGTGCCGTAATTGTGTTGTTTGCTGAAAACGAATCTGTCTTGCATTTTTCATAAGTTTGCTAACTTTGCCTAGAGGTACACTGAAATTTGAATAACTTTACTAATTTTATAGATATCCTTTATTGGACCAATGTACTTTTTAAAAGCGAAGTAAAATTTATCGACATATTCAGCCGATATTTTAGCTTAACGAAAATCATTGATTTGCTATAAGCCGCGGGCTATGAGACATACTCTACTGTGGACATCACGACTTTCTAGCTCGACGTCAGCGTATTAAACGCGTTACTTAAAGTTTCTGCAAGCCTGGCCCAGGAATGAAAGGTTTTCAATGTACAGGTTTAAAATTCTCATCTAACAAGGAAGAGTTGTAAGTAGCCCTCAACATGATCAAACTATTTATCTGTCGGGTGATGGAGGAGATGCTCTGTCGCACACTTGGGCCTAATAGGTCTATGGAAATAGGGATTTTTCTGCAAGTCTTCAGATAATTATAGTCTGGATTTTATTGCTATCGATGTCTTTTAAGTTGTAATTGTTGTTACAATTAGATACCTGAAACAAAGAATACGCATTTGGGAGCTTCGCTTGTATAAAATAATAATAATAATAATAATAATAATAATAATAATAATAATAATAATAATAATAATAATAATAATAATAATAATAATAAATCTTCATCTTTCAGCGTTCAGTCTGCAAGAGCAATCTTCTCTGAAATAACTAAGTGCCTCCACAAACCTCTATTTGCAGCTAGCTCTGTGGTCTCGTTTATTTCCAAACCTCTTATCATTAAATCATTAAAAACTGAGTGTAATCCAGAGGCATGACATAGGAATTTCCTGGATATTGCCGGTTCGAAACTGATACTTTCGAGGAGAGGAGGACGTTCTTTCGAGCGCTCTACTGAAGTTTTCTTCTTCTTTCTTAATCTGTTTACCCTCCAGGGTTGGTCTTTCCTTCGGACTCAGTGAGGGATCCCACCTCTATCGCCTGAAGGACAGTGTCCTGGATTGTGAGACTTGGGGTCGGGGGATACAATTGGCGAGGACGACCAGTTCCTCGCCCAGGCGGCCTTATCTGCTATGCTGAACAGAGGCCTTGTGGGGGGATGGAAAGATCGGAAGAGATAGACAAGGAAGAGGGAAGGAATCGGCCGTGGCCTTAAGTTAGGTACCATTCCGGGATTTGCCCGGAGGAGAAGTGGGAAACCACGGAAAACCGCATCGAGGATGGCAGAGGTGGGAATCGAACACTTCCCCCCTCCCTACTCAGTTGGCCTGCCGAGGCTGAGTGTTCACCGTTCCATCCCTCGTACCACTTTTAAAATTTCGTGGCACAGGTGGGAATCGAACCCGGGTATCCGGAGGTGGCAGCTAATTACACTAACCACTGGACCAGAGGCGGACACTCTACTGAAGTTTTTTTGCTAGGGGCTTTACGTCGCACCGACACAGATAAGTCTTATGGCGACGATGGGATAAGAAAGGCCTAGGAGTTGGAAGGAAGCGGCCGTGGCCTTAATTAAGGTACAGCCCCAGCATTTGCCTGGTGTGAAAATGGGAAACCACGGAAAACCATCTTCAGGGCTGCCGATAGTGGGATTCGAACCTACTATCTCCCGGATGCAAGCTCACAGCCGCGCGCCTCTACGCGCACGGCTAACTCGCCCGGTTACTAAAGTTTTACGAACAGGAAAACTTTTTTCCAAATAAAATATCCATTGTATAGAATTATAAGAATAGTAATAATAAATGTGTATATTTGTCATTTGGAAGATGTGAACAAAATATACGCACAGCCACGGTGATTCTCTATACCACGATACACTAAAATATATTTTGAAAACTCCATATGATTTAGTCTTGGAGTCTGTTAATTCAGGAGTTGGTCTGCATTCAAAATAATATTATTCTCACTAAATTTACGTGCTCCTAAGGAACGGTTTAAAAGGCTCTGCACAATATATACACAATCAACAGTCAATTTAGAAGCCATACTTGGGGAGTGTAGGGGAAGGAAGATGAACACCGTTTGCCTTTGTGTCTAACCGGCAAATAACGCACGAAACCAAGCGTGACGCACTATCACCCTAGCATTGAAGGTCACTGACACCCAGCCTGGGTGAGTTTGCCGTTGAAGCGTTGCAGGCAACAATTGGCGTAAATCGGAAACTTTTGTGTATGTACTATGTATCAGTTCGATTACTCGGCGCTAGACGGCAATCATTTCTTTTCTGATATGTGTTACGGTGATATGGTGGATTTAGTTTGTTGATATAAAATACAAATTATACAAGTTAATGAAGAATACACTTAATTTCTATTTTCCTGTGTGTTGCCGTCACCTTGGTCTCCATCTATTTCACTCACCCTCCATAGACGAGTTCAAAATACTCCTCGGTTACCTATCCTACTCAATCGCCTTATATTACCCCACAACCGACGCCGGTTTATATGTACGTCTTCATCCAACGAGTTTACTCTTAAACTAGTCTTCAACTTCTCATTTCGAGTATCCACCTACCATTCTTCCCACCTGTTTGTACTAGCAATCATTCTAACCACTTTCAGGTTTGTTACTTCTAGCATTCGAATAAGATATCCTAAGTCCCTCAGCTTTCACTCCCGTATAAAAGAGTCAGTCTCAAAACAGGCCGATGTAAAGACTGTTTCGTGAGAGAGCTCACTTCTTTACGTTGGATGATAACAAAACAATGCGATTGAAACTTGACGGGTTAGCAAAACTTGTGATGTGTTAAGTTTCGTTAAATAAAACTGATGTGGTAGATTTTAGTCTATCCCCATTTTTATTAACAAGGAAGCAGTCCAACTAGATATCGTTTCAAAATTCTAGACACTGCCATTAAGACGGCACATCGCATAGGTAAAATTGCTTAGGGAATTTTCATCCAACTAAATTCCTCCTATACATTTTATACCTTTCAGTAAATGATTCAGATATGTTATGAACCGTAAAGGTGAAACACTACAGCCTAACTCCTGTAACTACCTTGAACCAAAAAGTCATTCTACCGTATCATCAATTATTCTCACTGCGGTCCGCTTTTCGATGTCAATACCTCCAATTGTTTGTAATAACCTACCCCTAATCTCATGGTCCCTAGTACGGATATATTTTACCTTGGTACTCTCAACTGCCTTCTCTGGCTCTACAACACATAAACATAACTGTCTATTTTTCTCATTGTATTTTTTAATTACTTGGTGTATACTAAAATATTTGGTTCCGATACCTCCTCTGTGGTCTGAAACCATAAAGGTTTCCATCAAACTTACTCCCCACCATTGATCCTACACTCTTCTTCAAAATGCCTGCAATCACATTGCTACATACTGATCAATGATGTACCTCGATAGTTGTTGCAATCCTTTCTGTTTCCTAGTTTATAGATAGGCGGAATTACTGCTTTCGTCCAATCACAACGTACGGAACCGCAATCGCATCCCATGCTTATCGTATTACATTATGAAGCCATTTCTTTCTTGTCTTCCCATTCTATTTCACCAGTTCAGGTCTGTTTGATCTAGTCCTGCTATTTATGAAAATCCATTATGGACGCTTTCTCAAGCGTAATTTCGCTGTCAGCGTTGTTTTCATCCCCATTAATTCCTTTGCTTAGGACTTCAACACAAAGATTAAGACTAGCTATGTGGTTATAACGTCCCACCGACTTAGAGAGGTCTTATGGCGACGATAGGATAGGGCAGGGCTGAACCACGAAAAGCCATATTTAGGGCTGCCGTCAATGGGGATCGAACTCAGTATCTAACGAATGCAAGCTCATAGCTATACGCCTTGAACCGCACAACCCATTCGCTCGGTGATTTTACATTGAGAAGGTTTTCAAAACATTCCTTCCATCTGTTCAGTGATTCCCTAGGATCTACAATGTGTTTACTTGGTTTATCCAATGCATTTTTCATTTTCCATTTCGCTTTCATTCTAAGACCTTTTATTGCAGTCCAGAAAGGTTCACCTGCCGTTCGACCAGTCTTTCTAAGTTATCACCGAAATCTTTCCATGATTTCTTCTTCGACTCGAACTCCCTGTGGGTGGAAGCGGTAGAATAACACCCACGAAATCCCCTGTCTACGTAAGAGGCAACCAAAAGGGGCCCCAGAGACTATTATATTGAGAGCATGGGTTGACTACCGCGGGGTCCTTAGCAGAGTCCTGAGTCCTAACTCTCGTCTATCCTATCCGACATCCCTTGGTCAACTCTTGTTCTTTTACGACCCCGACGATATTAGGTTTGCGAATTCTAGGGAGTACATCATTTTCACGTCCTTCGTGGTCGATACATTCATTCTTCGAAGTGTTAGACACCTTTCATTATTTCCCTCTGATTAGTGTTAACAGAGGATGGTTGCCCAGTTGTACTTCCTCATCAATAATCACCACCACTCTTAGACTCGTCAACGATTTATTTCGTTCCATTTCTTTCATCTACGTACAGTTCCGTATAAACACCAATTCTTGTTTGGAGACATGATTGATATGCCTTCTCTTTACACTAATAGGCTTCCTTGACTTCATTATTCCACTAAGACGTTCGCTTTTTTCCATCTTTACACACAGTTGTTCATTGCCATTCCCTTGTTATTTCTACAACAGCATCCCAGTATGCGACCCATTCTCTCTGTATAACCCCACGATGCTGATTCTTTTTCTTTGGAACTTTTCTCTTAATCGTATCCATTTAGTTCATTGCAGATCAGCTAGAGGTCTGTATCATCGAAAAATCCCCGGAATACCCGTATATTCCTAATCATTTTATGAATATAAAGCAATTATGATCGTCGCCTATGAAATACTATAGTATTACGGTAATGATATAGTCTATTACCGACCCATATACGAGTATAATGGTTTGTCTGAGGAATAAATTTAAGAAAAAAGGCAAAAAAACCCCATGGTGCAACAGCCCCGAAGGGCCATGGTCTAACAAGCGACCGCTGCTCAGCCCGAAGGCCTGCAGATTACGAGGTATCATGTGGTCAGGACGACGAATCCTCTCGGCTGTTATTCTTGGCTTTCGAGACCGGGGCCGCTATCTCGACGTCAGATAGCTCCATAACTGTATTCGCGTAGGCTGAGTGAACCTCGGACCAGTCCTCAGATGCAAGTAAGAATGCCTGACCTGGCCGAGAATCGAACCCGGGCCTTCCGGGTAACAGGCAGGCACGCTATCCCTACACCGCGGGGCTGGCTGAAGAATGAATTAGCAGCTAATAACCCCATACTAACACAGAAGTCCGTGAACATTTTTTTTGCTATTTGTTTTAAGTCGTACCGACACAAATAGGTCTTATGGCGACGATGGGACGGGAAAGGCCTAGGAATGGGAAGGGAGCGGCCGTGGCCTTAATTAAGGTACAGCCCCAGAATTTGCCTGGTGTGAAAATGGGAAACCACGGGCTGCCGACAGTGGGGTTCAAACCCACTATCTCCCGGATGCGAGCTCACAGCTGCACGCTCCTAACTGCACGGCCATCTCGCCCGGTGTCCAGAACACTTTGCACTATTTGTTTCTACGTCTTCCTCACATTCCCCCATCATCTTCTCATGCCTTTCAGTTCTATTTCCAGTTTTCACATTGAAAACGCTCATTATCGCTATCCTGTTCTTACTGTTGACCATGACGAGGCTGCCACTCAATGCTTCAAAAATCTTGTCTACTGCATCTTCATCTGCTCCCTCATATCGTGAATCACAGGGACAATTGCCGTTCTAATTTCGCCAACCACCAGTCTATCCATATCATTCCTCATTTTTGTGCCTAGCAGAAACTCTGATGTGTGTTCCTGATGTTCCTTATGAACAGTCCTACCTACACTCAGCCTTGAGGCCATTAAGCGCCTATCTGTAATTATTTCAGTAATGAAAGTCGACAATGGGCTAAATACAGAAAACAGGCTCTCGCTGTACAAATCTTCCATACGCCCAATCCTCGAATATGCCAGTCCCATCTGGGGGATCGCAGCCAGAATCCATCCGCATAGAGTCCAACGCTCCGCATGATCTCTGATGTGGAGTCGAGATATCCACAACGACCTCCACATTGATGAAATTTATACCAGAATCCAGAAGACTACCTAGAAATCCATTCTGGTCTAAACTCCAGTCCAATGAGCTCATCTCTGGGTAGATATGAAATCGTCGGACTCAGATACAAGAGGGCCAAGTCCTTACTAAATTTAGGGTGCAGGTCACATTCTAGCCAGATCGATTCCGTTCCAAAAAGTACCACCACTTTCACTACATCTATGCAGCTCAATTAAAAACCTGTCGGAAATTGCACTCAAGGCCCCACGGGCCAAGGGGATATAATATGCTCAATAGATGGACGTGTCGTCTGTCTATCATCGGAGACAATACAGAAATTGTCTTCATCACTGCCGACCAATAGCAACACAGAAAATGGTCACCTTTCCCAGATTTACACATGCACGGTTTTAATTCCTATATATAACTCCTTGGTGTGGTTTGGTGGGTCCCTGGAAACTATAAAGTAAGACTCTCTCCTTTCTGCTACTTCAGGTAAGGCTTAACAATATTTTTCTATGCTTTATCACATTCTTAAACATGTGTAAGGGGTACGGAAGTGTCTCACCCGAGCGTGAAATCTGTTAATCAGACATCAGCGATCTGCATTTAGGGCTGTCTCCCAGATGGCATATTCCCTATCAATCGTTTAACTAGCCTTTTCTTAAATATTTTCAACGAAGTTGGAAATTTATGGCATTTGTTCCTTATTTCTCGTTCTATTAATGAGTATTTGTCCCAATTTGTCGTCTTGAATTCCTAATTTATCTTCATACTATTATCTCTCCTACTTTGAAAAGCTATACAAGGCCCATTCGAAGAATAACCGAGCTTTATTTTACCTGCAGCTAGTTAGCTTTGTCTCCTTCGAATTACTTCTCTCCTAAATTAACAACACCCCTCAATGCATTTTACGCTTATGGAAGCAATCCTGGTATGCAATTAGAATTCAGGGGATCACGTGCAGTTTCGCCTGTGGTTTCAGTTTTACCTTTTAAATTGTTTGATGTCGTCATCACTTCAGGACGACTTTCATTTCAAGGCTGCTGGACTAGACTACGTGAGTAGGGGAAATAGGGAAGCACAGGTATTTTCATATTCGTCAAAAATTCACGACGAGCGTGAGCTGATGCAGTCATGACGAAGGTTCCAGAAATAGTTTCGCCACATTTCTAACCTTTTCCTCCATATCTCAAGACTAGCGGTTCACCGTTTGATTCGCAGACAGGAATTAATGGTATACAACACCGCTGATGTCAAGCAATACCGTCAACAACATTATCACGTTCAATTTGACATGCCGTGTTTCATGCCGTATTTTCTTCGGTCTCAGCGATTCGCCATAAACTGACTTCATCATTTGGTACGTCTCCGTAAACATCTTCTTGGTAACTTCTGACACTCGATCACGTGAAACAAAGCTTTGTGTGGACCTCTAACTTCCCCATTCCAACTTGTAATAACGTACACAGCGTGGGTTAGTACAGAGAGCGAGATCTCTCGCGCTTAAAAAATAGTCTGCCACGCCCAACACTCAGCGAGCATTGCATTCTCTCCAGGTTATAAACCAAACCAAACCAAACCAAACCCCATGGCGCAACAGCCCACTCGTTCTCACTTACCACGTTGTACCTGCGTTTACTTGTCATGTACAGGAAGTAAGAAACACATCTCAGCCAATTACCGTCATTCCACACGTAACAAGCTTACGGTTTAAAACACATGGTAATATTTTGGGGTTCTGTCGTGAGAAACGAGATAAAGGATCCAAATCTAAAATATGCAGACGATACTGCATTCATTCCTACTAACGAGACGGAAATGGCTGAGCTGTGGTAACTATTCGCCTCCGAATTTCGGGGCCAGTCCCCGAAATAGAAGAGAAGTCCCGGTCTATATTTGTTCCCAGTTTCAATAATAAATTAATTCACATCGAAATGCAGTCAAAATTCAAACTACATAATAATTATGTGAGTTGTCAATAATTGTTGGAAAGTAGCTGCTTTGAACTGAAACACGTGCAACAAACGGCAAGTGAAGCGTAAATAGTAAACAGTTCTCTTCCCTGCAGCCGGCCTTCAGCCATCAGCAACAATCATTTGAGGTTGTGTCTGAGGGATAATTTAGTTTTAAATTTGAATTTCAGTGTGAAAGCATGAATATGTATGAACAATACTGTAGCATTCCGTCCTGTTTACTAGAAAAAGTGTCATTTCAGTGACCCGTTGAAAGATACATTTTCGTTTATTATACACGGTGGTTTAGATTAATACAACGCCAGTGAAATGTACCGTATGTAGTTCTAAATGTCTATAGTTTTTAGTAGGACATTAATAATTGATCTTCAGGCGAGAAAACACAATGCGCTGCTTTCTAAATATTAGTCTGGATGTATGGTAAATTGCTTTCTTAAACTGGAACTATTAAAAATAAATACAACTTAGCTGTCAATGAACACCCCATACTATACAGTACTTCACAAACATAGTTTCCGAAGTATATATTGTACGACCAATCTACAGGAATAAATTGCAATTAACTTTTCCTGTACAAGAAACTAGTGGGAATCAAATGTTACTCAAATTTTCAATTTTTGGACTCCCAATGAACTAAGAAAAGTACCTCAAATGAGTCAACTTTGTAATTGTGTATTGCGGTACTTCTAATGATGAGCATACAGAGCCATATCCTACTTTAGTGTGTTATTTTCACGCTTATGCTTTGGTAATGAGGGTAAAGTTCTCTGAGCTGTGAGGTGTTTTTTATTTTATGTAAGCCTCGTGGACTTTAAGTCAGTGATGTCACTATGAATTGGTAATTGCGGATTTTCTGATGTCTTATGGAATTCACTAATTAGATCATAAAGCCGAGGAAGACGTGAAGGAGCTGTGTGACTCAGAACAGGAAGCCATCAAGCTGGCGTGGATCTATGGTGCCTGAAATAATTCTCAAGATATTGCTGAGTTGCGCATCAGTTTTATTGGCAGCACAGTACTCATCACATGAAAAGTTGAGGACAATGGTAGTGGCATTTGAGCCTATATTGTACCATATTGCTTGCGGAGAATGTAGTTCCGAGCGTTGAGTTTTGCGGCGCTGTTCGTCAGGCGTTGCTTGAAGAACAATCTAAAATAACTCCCAGGTATTACGGAAACCTGTTGTGCTTTAACAGTGTATTTTCAAAATATATATACTGAGGCATCTGTTGGCTTGGTGGTTCTGATGGAACTGTTGTGGATCCGAGAAAACTTCAGATGGGGACAGAAATGTAATATCTAATACAATAGTTCATTTTTATAATTCTAGGGGCAATTTTTTGTCAGGTTATTAGAATAAAACAGTTTTTTCATCTTAAACCTTCTATTGTTGCTGGAAACCAAAAATGGAAGGGGGCGGTTCCCATTTTTAGTAGCAATGCTGAACATATTAGGGTTGAAAAGACTTCGGTATTTATATAAAAAGGATTATTAGAGAATACAAACATTAAGATAATGGAGAAAAGTAGTGCAGCGGATGCTAAGGCTTGCACTAAGAAGTATTTTAGGGAAGCTTCTGTTGATATAAGGTTTTTTGTATCAGTTATCAGGGGAATAAAAGATAGAAGGTTAATTTCTAATCCTATTCAAACCCCTAATCACGAACTTGATGTAGTGGCAATGAGTGGACCTAAAATTAAAGTTGTAGTAAATAAAGTTTTAGCAGGAGTAGTGAAGATTAAAAAGGAGGACAATCCTATTTACGGGGTATGAACCCATTAGCTTATAGTTTTCATCACACCACTGGATATGAAGTCTTGTGTTTACTAAATTTAAATATATTTAAGTACTTACAAAAATAATCGAATAGAAAAATAAATACTAAAAGATCTGGGACAAGGTTGTATCCTTTCTCCAATCCTTTTTTAACTTCTACTCTGAATATATTTTCGAACTGCCCTTGATGAAGCTGATAAAGGAAACAAGATTAACGGGAAGCAAATAAACACCCTCCCCTGTGTATGTAATATTTGGGCCCTGGATTTATATGCATTAACACTCCTAAAATATGCATGCTCATATGCACGAAAAATGTTGTAAATATGCACGAAAATATGCACTAAAAATAAAACAAAATACTCGTACCAGACGCATTATTTAATTTTAACTCAGTGTTAAATTGATAAGCCAGCCCCGTGGTTTAGGGGTAGCGTGCCTGCCTCTTACCCGGAGGCCCCGGGTTCGATTCCCGGCCAGGTCAGGGATTTTTACCTGGACCTGAGGGCTGGTTCGAGGTCCACTCAGCCTACGTGATTAGAATTGAGGAGCTATCTGACGGTGAGGTAGCGGCCCCGGTCTAGAAAGCAAAGAATAACGGCCGAGAGGATTCATCGTGCTGACCACACGACACCTCGTAATCTGCAGGCCTTCGGGCTGAGCAGCGGTCGCTTGGTAGGCCAAGGTCCTTCAAGGGCTGTAGTGCCATGGGGTTTGGTTAAGTTGATAAACATGTTTATTTTCTTTCTTTCTTAATCTGTTTACCCTCCAGGTTTGGCTTTTCCCTCGGACTTAGCGAGGGATCCCACCTCTACCGCCTCAAGGGCAGTGTCCGGGAGCTTCAGACATCGGGTCGGGGAATACAACTGTGGAGAATGACCAGTACCTCGCCCAGGCAGCCTCACCTGCTATACTGAATAGGGGCCTTGGTGGGCGATGGGAAGATTGGAAGGGATAGACAAGGAAGAGGGAAGGAAGCGGCCGTGGCCTTAAGTTAGGTACCATCCCGGCATTTGCCTGGAGGAGAAGTGGGAAACCACGGAAAACCACTTCCAGGATGGCTGAGGTGGGAATCGAACCCACCTCTACTCATTTGACCTCCCGAGGCTGAGTGGACCACGTTCCAGCCCTCGTACCACTTTTCAAATTTCGTGGCAGAGCCGGGAATCGAACCCGGGCCTCCGGGGGTGACAGCTAATCACACTAACCACTACACCACAGAGGCGGACAAACATGTTTATTCCTAGCAAATTTATGCATGTCAGTAGGTTTCAACAGTTTTTCAATGTTTTCAGGAGTCAATAACTTTCTGTTGTCTGCCAGAATTAATTTATAAGCTGAAAATGATCGTTCAACGTCGACGGATGTAAGTGGGTAATACTTGAACACTGGCACTGACTGCTCGGAACATTCTTCTGGCAAAAATCTGCAGGCAATTTTTCAGTTTAATCTGGTAAAAATGTCGTATGGCTTTTAGTGCCGGGATATCACCAGGACGGGTTCGGCTCGCCAGGTGCAGGTCTTTCTTTTGACTCCCGTAGGCGACCTGCGCGTCGTGATGAGGATGAAAATGATGATGAAGAAAACACATACACCCAGTCCCCGTGTCGTAGGAATTAACCAATTAAGGTTGAAATCCCCGACCCGGACGGGAATCGAACCCGGGAACTTCTGAACCGGAGGCCAGTACGCTGTCCGTTCAGCCAACGAGTCGGACAGCTTAAACTGGTGAAACACTGCAGTAGACGAACAGCAAGTTAAAAGATGAACGCACTTGTTTCAGCAAATCTCGGGAGGCTACTGTAGTAAGGAGAAGGAAATAGGAATGTCAGAAAGAAGGAAATAGCTATTGTGAAAAGCGTCAGTATCCGTCTACATGCTTGTATTGCAAAACTGAAGATCTTTTTAAATATCAGGGAAGGCTTCTTATGTTGCCAGGGGATGTACAACATACAGAGTTCATTAGATTTTTTTATTTCGTTCAGAAATCTTAGATAATCGATCACACATAAAAGAAAAATTTGTCTGTATATGCACTAACGCTCAAAATATGCACTAACGTTCAAAATATGCATTTGCATATGCGCATATGCATTTTTTAAAAATCCGGGCCCTAGTAATATCGTGTTACTTGCTGACGATGTAGAAAGACCTCCAATTCCTTTGGAACAGCATCAGTGAAGAAAGCAAGGAGCTTCATCTTAAAGCAGACATTCAGAAAACACAGTTCATGGGAATCAAGAAGGATAAAATCACCAACGCTGTTATCATCCTGGACGGAAACACCTGTCACGTTTCAAATAACCAGGATGTTGACTAACTCAAGCATGTAATCCGAATGTAAAAATCAAAACCAGTATCGACACTTCAGAAAGTGTTTTTGAAAAAGCGAAAATCCTCAGCGTGCTTCCAGTCATTAAACCGGGTCAGGAATGGAATGAATGGAGCCCCATCTAGCGGCAAGGATAGGAATTGTGACGGCTGCCGACGACTCCTCTGGGGCAATGATTGATGATTGACAGATTAAATGAAATGATATTGGAGAGTGTCGCTGGAATGAAAGGTGACAGCAAAAACCAGAGTGCCCGGAGAAAAACCTGTCCCGCCTCCGGTTTGTCCAGTAAAAATCTCACATGGAGTGACCGGGATTTGAACTGCGGAACCCAGCGGTGAGAGGCCGGCGCGTTGCTATCTGATGCACAGAGGGTTTTAGAATTAATTCAGCTTGTCGCAGTTATTTCTAGGTTCTCTGGCCCCTCCCGGGTTCATTTTGGTTTTGGCCAGGGGGTTTAAGACCGGTTGCCTTTCCTGATGTCACGTGATTCTAGAGATGAAAATTTCTACTCAGGATCGACCGGGATTTCAACCTCGGCCTTCTGAGTGGGAAGCCAGCAGCTAAGCCACTGGGATAATCACACACCGCCAAAGTGTCTTTCTGGAATTAAAACCTCATGAGTGCAACCGTGAACTCTGATTTGAAATTCGCTGGGTGTCATATGTGTTACCGCCGCTGCTTTACGGTGTCGAAGGCTGGATACTAAAGGCTCCGTGAAAGAACTGACTGAATAACGCATGAAAGCAAAATATTTCGATCATAATTTCCGAAATGTTAAAAACAGTCTGATAAAATTGATCTTAAAGGGAAAGTTAGAATATCCTCGGTGCAGAGTCTATAATTCGGCGGCCACGGTACGGTAACTCGGATGTGGGAAACACAAAATAGGAGAAACTACTCTCTTATGGTCTCCAGCCACCTGCGTCGGTAGATGCAGAGTGGGTCTCGGCCCAAAAGTGGCCACAGCTGGTCCGTGGTCCAACAGCTCTGCACTCTGACCGGCCAACCGAGCAGAGGAGGGGTGGCCACGGCTCTACCGTGGCTCTACGTCTCTGCATTCGGGAGACGGGATAGGGCTAGACCTCACGGCTGGTCCCAACCGTCGGCTGTCCTGAGAATGGTTTTCCGTGGTTTTCCTTCCATTCTCCTTCCGGGGCAGTTCCTAGTATAGGCCACCTCCCGAGGCTGAGTGGATCCCGTTCCAGCCCTCGTACCACTTTTCAAATTTCGTGGCAGAGCCGGGAATCGAACCCCAGGCCACCGGGGGTGGCAGCTAATCACACCAAAAACTACACCACAGAGGTGGACAATCCCCATATTACTTCCCAAATATTTCAGATATCTTGGATGAGACTCAGGCCTAACAAACCATCGTTATTTATTCTTCCATTATTTTTGGCTCTGTTTGACTTTTACGGGAACGAAAATGTATAATGTGTTAACGCAGAGTTCCTTGTCTGAATGGCTAGTATAGTGGTCTTCGGTTTGGAGGGTCGCAGTTTCGATTCTTAGACAGGCGAGGGATTTCAGACATGTCTGTTCATTTCTTCCAAATCGGGGACTGGGTATTTGTATTTGTCTTAATACACAAAAAACACAACCAACAGGTAATAATAGAATATGAAATAGGTCCTATATAAAAGCGCGATTCAGCCGCCCCTTGCAATGTAGTTTTATACAACCCACAATATTCATTCCGTCCTGAAAACATCTACCTTGTCGGTATGCTCAGACAACACAATCGGATATCTTGGTATTTATCGCCTCACCATGATAGGACGCCGTAATAGTATACTCGTATTATACACTGAAAAACATGCGTGTGCCTTCTAGATCATATGAACCTGACACGCCGGCGAAACACTAAATTGATATTGTGACCGCAGTAAACCTAATATTTGCTGTAAGCTGCCCTGTGCGGCGTACTGAACCGTAATGTAGTTGGTAAAGTCGTGGTGAAGCGGCCGTACACGTCATGTGGGAGGTTCGATCCGGAGCGAAGATTACACAATTTTGAAACAATGCAATGCAATTTTAACACCCGCTTTCATGTAAATTGTGTGTGAATGAATGTGTTCGTGGCCCTAAGAAGGGTCGATTTGTTAGCAGGCCGGACACATACAGACCGGAAATAATAGGAATACAACTGCCCTGACAATGTTTTATCGCAGCAAATGCTCGATGTGTTGACCGTTTTGGTTTATGCACATTCGGGAGAGGTATCCAATAGATCGTCTTGCGCGCTGAAGCATTCCAGGTGTAATTGCTCGGCAGGCGTCCGTGATGAGTTGCCGGAACTGGTCGGGGCTTTACGGCGCTTGAGTTTAAACGATGTTCTTCAAATATACCCACAAGAAGGAGTCTAACGGTGTTAAATCCGGTGATCTGGCAGGCCAAGAAACAGGGCCTCCTCGTCCTATCCATTTCCCTGGCAGTTCCTCGTTCAGATGGTTACGAACGGGCAAAGTCGAATGTGGTGGAACTCCATCCTGTTGCAACCACATCGTCAAATGATCGTGCAACGACACATCCTCCAGCAGCAGTGGAAGTTCCTGACGCAGAAAGTGCAGGTAGCGTGGGCCCGTCCAATGGCTCTCAAATAAATAAGGTCCAATCAGGCGATCCCCCAAGATTCCACAGCAAACATTTACTCCCCATCGTACTTGATGGGCCAACTATCGCACCCAGTGAGGATTGTCCGGACTCCGATAGTGCATGTTGTGGCAATTGACGTTCCCATTATTGTGGAAGCGCAATTCGTCCGAGAACAATATATGAGATACGAATGCTGCAACATTTTCCGGCCTGCCTAATAGTCACCAACAGAACTCCATTCGAGCTTCGAAGTTCCGCCCATGGAGCTCTTGGTGTAGCTCAAGATGGTATGGGTGAAATTTATATTCATGCAGTATTCGCCAGGCAGATGGCTGGCTGGTTTTCACCTGTCGTGCAATCGCCCTTGTACCGATATGTGGATTATTACGAGCTGCCTCCAGAACGGCCTTTTCCGTTTCACCCGATGTAAGGGGTCTAACGTGGACTGGTGGCTGGTTGGAAATCACGCCTGTTGTCCTTAAGCGTCTTTCAACACGGCGGAATATCGTAGCAGCCGGATGTCCCCTGACGGGATACCGTTCCTGGTACAAACATAGTGCCTCGCTCGCGTTTTGTTTTGCTTCCCCATACATAGAAGCATGTCAACGTATTTCTCTGTGGAAAACATGCCGAATGACAGCAGGGATTACAGTACATTCAGGCCCTAACCAGCGGAACATGCGCAGGGTACAAGATGAATAACAGTGTGATTCTACTGTTTGAATGTGGCAAACGTGGGCCTGTGTTTACGTATTCCAACATCACACCGATGCAGAAATATTTCAGCGATGCAAGATTCGAACCGCTGCTGATTCATTCCGTTGATTGCTAGGCGAACTCCTAACCACACCCGCTACGTTACGCTGCTGGAAGCATGCTGGTAGTACGACGAGACCCGAGTACATACGAGTACATACATACATTCGGTGTTAACGACATTAATTACTGCACTGTTACCTAGTTTTATGAATTGATTCCCCTCTTCATTACACCCGGTCTCGAGGCACGACACATTAACATAGTTACATGGTAAAAGGACGTTGCTACATGATTTCAAGGCGTCATTTTTTTTGCTAGTTGTTTTACGTCGCACCGACACAGATAGGTCTGACGGCGACGATGGGACAGGAAAGGGCTAGGAGTGGGAAGGAAGCGGCCGTGGCCTTAATTAAGGTACAGCCCCAGCATTTGCCTGGTGTGAAAATGGGAAACCACGGAAAACCATATTCAGGGATGCCGACAGTGGGGTTCTAACCTACTGTCTCCCGAATACTGGATACTGGCCGCACTTAAGCGACTGCAGCTACCAAGCTCGGTGGCGTCATGTTTTGCGAACGGATGATATAATATTTTGCTAGGGTTCAGAATCGTGTGCAAAATGTGCTCACTGAACATTAGTACTTTAAAGTTCGCCTGCAGGGGAATAGCACCCCTATAACCATGCGCAATTTAGTTGGGCTGCAGCAAGCGATATTGGAAAGGGCTGCTGAATAATACTGTGTATTTTTCATAAGAACATCAGCACATGTGCTGTGTGTGACTATAAGGATCCTGAATTTTACAAAAGCGTTAGTAGAGAGTATGTTACAATTTGGAAAAAAATAAACAAATATTCGTATGCACGAATTAATACTGCATATGGTTGCCGTAAGGACGGTCACCCAGCCGTAAAACAGGGTCAAGTTCGCAGATCGCACCCGCTAAAGCACAAAGTATCGCATGACTGGTGGAAAGAGAAAAAGACGAAGAAGTGATGTAGAGCGCTGTGTAGTATTAAAAAGCCATTGATAAGCGACTGTCAGTTCTGTGACACAATGCACCAACGTGCGTTTTTAACAGTCAGGCTGACTAGCAGTGTTAGACTGTTTCCCTTCTATAGTACTGCATCTATACATGTATTATGAACGATGAGCAATTAGCTTCTTTACTTTTATGCCGTCTGTTCCTAGCTGAAACTTATACACATCTAAGTAAATTCAATTTGCTTGCATCACTTTAAGCAAGTCGCAAAACCGCCACAATAATGAAAACCATAACGCAATTAATTACTTCATATTCAGCATGGGCTGTGACGAGGAATGAAAATAAAAAATAAAAGAGTGGATAAAAGCTCATGTTAGAGAGCGGCGCACAGAGAGAAATGTTAACTGCGGCGTTTAAAGAGCATAAATAATGAAGTGATGAAATGCATTCAAAATATTTGTGTTTCTCGTAACATTCTCTCTTATAAAGGCACTATTTACAGCGTAACACCTAGCGTTGTGTTAAAATAGTCTGTTTGTACCTTCGTTGAATAAAATGAAATGGACCGGGCGAGTTGGCCGTGCGCGTAGAGGCGCGTGGCTGTGAGCTTGCATCCGGGAGATAGTAGGTTCGAATCCCACTATCGGCAGCCCTGAAGATGGTTTTCCGTGGTTTCCCATTTTCACACCAGGCAAATGCTGGGGCTGTACCTTAATTAAGGCCACGACCGCTTCCTTCCAACTCCTAGGCCTTTCCTATCCCATCGTCGCCATAAGACCTATCTGTGTCGGTGCGATGTAAAACCCCTAGCAAAAAAAAAAAAGTGAAATGGCGTATGGCTTTTAGTACCGGGAGTGTCCGAGGACATGTTCGGCTCGCCAGGTGCAGGTCTTTTGATTTGACACCTGTAGGCGAACTGTGCGTCGTGATGAAGATGAAATGATGAAGACGACACATATGCCCAAACCCCGCGTCAGCGAAATTAACTAATGATGGTTAAAATTCCAGACCCTGCCGGAAATCGATTTCGGGACCCCTGTGACCAAAGGCCAGCACGCTAACCATTTAGCCACGGAGCCTTACTTCGTCGAATAGTTCAAAGCGAACTAATGAATCATGAATTTTAAAGACTATTTGGCAGAAAAAGTTGTAGAACTTTCGCAAGGAAGGAAATGGTTTCCTTTTCAGGCTCCTCTACACAAGACTGTGCTGATCATATTTTGGTACAGTTGATAGGTAAGGGAGCCAACTTTAGTGGCATACAGTGTTAGTCGTTGTCATTCTGTTTCCATTTTCCTCATTCTTTTAGTTTTTTTTTTTTTTTTTTTTGCTAGTTGTTTTACGTCGCACCGACACAGATAGGTCTTACGGCGACGATGGGACAGGAAAGGGCTAGGAGTAGGAAGGAAGCGGCCGTGGCCTTAATTAAGGTACAGCCCCAGCATTTGCCTGGTGTGAAAATGGGAAACCACGGAAAACCATTTTCAGGGCTGCCGACAGTGGGGTTCGAACCTACTATCTCCCGAATACTGGATACTAGCCTCAATTAAGCGACTGCAGCTATCGAGCTCGGTCTTTTAGTTTTTGCTAACTTTGTAGCGTCATATTAAAACACATAGATTTTTAGCGTGCTGGAGAATGAGAGAAGTAGCAACAGGGTGCTTAATTAAGGTTCAGCCTTCGCATTTGTCTATCAGCAAGAGTAAGGTGATGAAGAAGTGAAGGTTCAGTGGTAAGGAAGCACCGAAGACCAAGTCAGAGTAAAGAGAAATCCATGGTCTTCCAAATGATGGCGGAAGAATCAACATGACTGCCTTTAAACCTGGTGACAAGAAGGACTTCATTATCGACTCGATTATAATCGACCTATGCACATCAATCTCGCAAAATAGACAAGGAGATGGGAGGGAAATACGTGCCTACCATCACATGTTACAAGGACAAGTGCAAGTTGGAAGACATCGAGATCATAGGGTTTATGCTTGGAGCGAGGGGAAATTTCCTCAAACTGCTGATGGTAACGATCAGACGCATCGGTGAACAGAATGAAAAATAAAAATAATCAAGTGGGTCACACACACACGCACACACACACACACACACACACACACACACACACACACACACACACACACACACACACACACACACACACACACACACACACACACACACACACTTCTATTTATTTTTCCTGCTTTTTAATTTTTTTCGAAGGTGGTCACTTGATGTAGATGTAGCCCAGTTTTATGGTCGGATGCTCTTGTTGATGCCAGCCCTATGAAGAGGGATGTATTCACTATTTAAGGTTTATATGGTGGTTAGCAGTGTGGTGTGCTGTGTGCATGTCGAGAGAAATGCATTAAGTCTCCGAACCAGAGAAATTAACCAAAGGCAGTTAAAAATTTTGGCTCTCCGGGAATCGAGCCCAGGGCCCTCTGAACCGAAGACCAGACTGTGGCATCCGAACACTGAGAGCCTCAATATCCATGTTTCGACATCGCCTCTATTCCACCTGTTAGAAATATGTAAACGGAATTTTATCTTTAAGCATTAGCTGTATATTCCTGTACCAAAATCAATTGTTTATTTACTTGTTCGTTTCGATTTTGGAGAATTTTCACACATATCTTGATACTTTTGTCATTTTTGACATCCTTAAGTGTTTAAGGAACAATAACAAAAAAATAAAGAAAAACTATCTCGTTACAACGCTGAAGAAGGATGGTAGAACAGACGAAGAGGTCAACACAGGGGTCGAAGACTTACATGTATTAACTTGCTTTGGAAATTATCGTCTCGGCATTTTTGTCGTCGAAACTTGTTCATCACATTAATAGGTATGACTTGGAATGTGTAGTTGTTTTGAAACTCTGTTCATAAGGTGAGTGTTTGGGCAAATTAATGGCCAGTATCCCTGGATATTGTGAAACCTTTGGTATCATATCATGATACTATTATGGTACTTATGTTTCTAGATTGCTGTTACAATTTTATTGTTGCTGGGATTTGATTTTTTAAACCTTTTGTCATATCCAGCTGAATACTTTCTCTTGACCGAACTTCTAAAATATTTTACACACTTTTAAATGAGAAATGGAACAGCTGCCTGAAAAATTACATTTTCAAGACAATATTTCCTACAAAAGGAGTAGTCCGGCCTGGAGAATACACCTTCAAAACTATGCTTCTGTATGACCACATTTATCCAAAAATATATACAATTGTTCATGAATATGAAGCAGAAAATATTTCAGTTGTTCACTGGCATACTGCAAGTTACTGGATGAACTGTTTTCTTTGAAAGATGTAAATAAATGGCTTTCAGTCAAGTTAGGTGAATATAGATTTCCCTTGCACACATCACACTCATTATTTATACCTAAAACTTTCAAAATATAACCTGGTTCATATGTCACAGCTTGATTGTCCTCCAACAGTTTAGAGTGGGATTCACTGGTCAGACTTAGACAGTAATTTATGCATTCAGGATCAACAGAGCCATTGCCACATCCTCCTGGATTGTCATAATCAGCACTCTTCAAAAACCGGCATAAACTGCTGAGGGGAAAACAATCGTCACTCTCGCAGTTACTCATAGTCTTGAAGGGCAAAGCCATACTATTTCTGATACAGATTTTTAGAACTGCCACAAACTGAAATCATGCGTTGGAAATGCCGTGCTGTCATACGCAACAAAATGCATTCTCTAAGGGGTCCTGATTGAGAGCTTTCAAATTAAGATACTGGAATCCTATTTTCTTCAACCTATTCCACAAAATTGAACATGCATGTCTTATTTCTACCAGTTTTTTCTTAGCCAATGGCTTTACATCGCCCCGACACAGATAGGTCTTATGGTGATGATGGGTTAGGATGGGCCTAGGAGTTGGAAGTAGGCGGCCATGGCCTTAATTAAGGTACAGCCCCAGCATTTTCCTTGTGTGAAAATGGCAAACCACGGAAAACCATCTTCAGGGCTGCCGACAGTGGGATTCGAACCCACTATCTTCCCGATGCAAGCTCACAGCCGCGCAACCTTAACCGCACGGTCAATTCGCCAGGTACTACCAGTTTTAAGATCTATTATTTTCCAGGCACCTATCTCTCTCAGACTATTGTTCCAAAACTCAATGTGTGGAGAATTTCCTTAAAGGGCACGTCTGTACATCTTACTTTGATGGGCATTCTGGTTACAACTGTTCAGGGAATCAAGAAGGTTATCAATTGTTTCTACAAATTCTGCTTTTTTTCAGTTTTCAGTTTGTAGCACCTCTAAAAACCTGTATTAGAAATAATATGGCCTTGATTTTCAAGACTATGAGTAACTTAGAGTAGCTACATTTGTTTCGATTGCAGCTGCCACAGAATTGCTTAATTGTGCAGCAGCAACTTTAACTTTCATTCTTACATAGCTATATAGGAAGTTTAAATGTTGTTTTCTCAGTTTGGGCAAGGTTTTAAATCTTTTCTCTTGGTCTATATTGAATACCCTAATGTATTTAAATTTTACCCCCCTGTGATCATTAACCTGAATCTTATTTTCAATTTATTTCGTCTTCAGAATATGGGGAACATCATATATGACAACAATATTGGTTATCTATTCACAAAAAATGGAATGGACTGGGTCTATCTAATTTAGCTTGACAGTGCTTTACGATTTGTCGAGCCTTGTTCACAAATTGTACAAACAACTTTCAACCCCAAGTTCCGGTAATTTACCGGTGCTTATAATAAATACAATCAGCGGTTTTAAGGCTACATTACTTGCTGATATTGAATTGGTGGTGAAATATTAGGCAATCATTTGTTTCCAAGTTCTGTAAATACATTAAAAATAATGCATGATTTGCTAGGGCAGATGACCTTCCTAAATGAGCAAGATCTTCATACCCATATATACGTTGTTTATTAGCTTCTTAGTATAATCCCATTTCTAGTCACATTTCATCAAATAGGAGGGCACAGTATTTTTCTAAGTCAGACATTTTAGAACCGCTAATTTCAGCACTTCAACTGCGGATGGATTAAGACCAGTGTCAAAAGTTATTGGAGATAGTCAATACTTTAAAAGCCTGGCGGAGGGTTTATTAAAATTCAGTAGTCTAATATCGATATAAGCGAGCACCACATTTATAAATTGAAAGTGCCATAACCTTATCCTCAACATTCCACCACATAGCGGATGGAGCTTTGTTAGCATTCCGTAACTGAGCACTGATAAGTGATTTACTGACCACATTTTGATTTTCCTCAATAATTTGGAATTTCTTGGGTTCATATAGATCATTCAATACTTTTAATTCCTCTCTTTCACCTTTTAGGATTTTTCTCATCGTTTATGGCTTTGCAATTGTGTTTCTATGAATGGTGTACATTCTTGACATTTTAGGTGTCAAATCAGATTTTTCTACACCTAACCCTAAAACACCACACTTACTTTTTTGTATCTGTTATGGGTGAAGACAAAAATGATATCTTCATCCATATCAGTTTGTGTGTTTTCTCGAATTTCAGTCTCTTCAACATCGCTTAATACTGAAAGATCTGGTTTACAAATTATAAATCCTGTTTTTTAAATTACTGAAATTTCGTTTAGGCATTCATTTTTATTTCCTAAAATGCTTTTACATGATACAGGCATTTCTAAATTGCAGAGATTATAGGGAATAATTTCCAGATGTTTAATATGAAGATAAAGTTGAAATTCAAGAGGACAGACTGGAGCAAATATTCATTTATAAGAGGAGGAGTAACGAACTGCAATAATTATAAAAGGAAATGTTCGGTAAATTTCCACGTTCGTTGAAAATATTTAAAGAAAAAGTTAGGTAAAGAATTATAAATAATTGTAAATATGAGATAAGCAATTGATAGGGAATCTCTCACCTGGGCGACCGCCCTAAATGCAGACCATTGATTGATTGATTGATTGATTGATTGATTGATTGATTGATTGATTGATTGATTGATTGATTGATTGATTGAACAATATCATAATTTAATCGGTGACTAGTGTGGTTAGCGAAGTCCTCCTCAAGAAATTGATCTTCACAAGCATAAAAACTGGAACAATTTAAAGCATCTCTCACACGACACACGTGCTTCCATTGTTTCAGAGCATCCTTCTTTGTTTTCTTAGGAAATTTATAAAAATGCTTATTCTTGATGTTGAGGTTGCCAGTCATGTCGACATTATAACCACCTGTACATGCTGAAACTTGCAGGAGTACTTTAACCTCAAGATGTTACCTCTCTGAAATAAAGAACGTGACATTTGAAAACAAAGTTTCAAAGCTGAAAACAAAGAAATGGAAGGCATCAACAAGTATAAATCAATACACTATTTACAAGTACATTTACATAACTTACCTTCGCTGTGCTTAGAATCTTTCGGCAGAAAATAACGTCTCATAACGTTTATGTTCTGCTACATGTAGCTTACAATGAACTTGCCAAACCACAGAACTCAAACATATAGCAAAACTTTGACATTAAGCATATCCGAAAAATTCAACAGGCTCCTTCTTCGTCGCAACTTCTTTTACACTGTATAGAACTCATTCGCCATTTTCATTTCTTCTTACTTTTTCATTCTTCTTCTTCTTTATAATTTAATGGGCTTCGCTAACAGCGGTTTACCCATCACTGGCCCTAGAATGCTCACCAAACTATGGAGGAGATAATGAAGGGATAAAGTTAGGCATAGAGGATAATAAATCTACCGCAAATATACAACACACAGGCATTTCAAAAGGACACAAGGTACAAAGCTTCACGCCGAAGTGATCCTTCTCGGCGACTTTCTACCATACGAACATGACAGGATCAACATACAAGGGAAATACAAGGGGAAATTATTAAAGAAAAGTGTTGGTTTCGGAAAGGAAGTTAGAGAGAGCCACCACCGTACTGGGCGTGGGATTTATTAGCCAACATGAGAGTTGAGTGGGTAAGGCGAAATGCTGCCGATAAAGCGGCTGCAACCATTTTATTTTGCTAGCTTCGAGGACATTGGTTAATTTTACCGACCGAAGTAGAACATTTACATAGGTTAGACTCTACCAATTTCATGCGATATAATTGATCAGGAGTGCACATGTAACTGAGACGTAGTCGAATATTATTCAATTATGACTGTGATTACGAGCATAGGCCGCGAGGCCAAGCCAGCCAATCACAACGCATCTCTTCCCTTTGCAGCGCTTCCAAGTCCTTGAAAGACGGCCCTGTTGTAGTTTTGTCGTATCTCACTCCCACCCCCGTGCCATTCTTTAAACACCTATTCCATGTGATCAGTGGCGAAAAAGTATAATTTTTAGGGTCAGGGGAAGTGCACATTTCAATGGACTTGGCAAACTGGTATGTAGCAACTCTTGGCTAAGTGAGGAAAGCAAGATGAAACTCCTTGTTTTTCTAGACGCTTCTTCAGTGACACCTTGAATTTCACTGACAAGTGATGTTGGAATCCAAGCTGCCTTCGGGCTGATGATTAAACATACATACATACATACATACATACATACATACATACATACATACATACATACATACATACATACATACATACATACATACATACATACATACATACATACATACATACATACATACATACATACATACATACATACTGAACCCTTTAGGTCCTTATTGAGGGATACCTACCTTCCTTACCTATCAGCAAAGTTCATGAGATCTGTCTCTTGGGTCGTTTCGGGTTCTTCGTCACTTGCTGAGGTAAAGGTAGGGTTCATTAATTCTAATCTATCTACTGTAATGAAAGGTCTGTTTAAAAGATTCCTATTTATTCAGGAAATTCTGAAGCAATCTGTCACTGGTATCATAGAAGTCAACTGTATCCACTGGACACCACAATCATTTTTACATAATGGTCAGAACACTGGTGTGAGACTTTAACGTAATTGCCTGATGGGCAATCTTACTAGAAACCATTATCTCAATTATTAATCATTTAAGAAAGGAAAGTCTGGAAATCCTTAAATTCGGCTTCCATGTGAGACCACATGTACCATCATAGTGATTCGTTATGGTCCAGCCCTCGTAACACGAATTCTGGACTCTGGTTATAATTAAGGCCGTCCAGTCGGTGTGTGCCACACAGTGGTTCTACGGCATGGACCCTTAATTGAATCGATGTGACCTGCGTCTATGTCATGGACCGACATCTAATCTTCTAAGTTACTTTAAAGTCATTGTGGATGATGACCGCAAGGAAATGATGCTACAATGGCATATGGCCCTAATCTAAGTCACTGAGGTTGATGACCCCCTGACCATCCAAGTTTCTAGGCTGAAGGCTAAACACAATTAAGTTACATCGGTTGATGACCAAAGTTTCCACTTTACTATCCCCAGCACATTCACTGCTCAATCAATCAAAGTTCAATAATTACAACAACAACAATGCTCACAAACTTTGTGGCAGTAAAATCCATTTCCTTCGGATATGTCCCCTTAATCGTTACTTTACATGTTAATATTCCCCAGAAAAACAAACTAAAATTTCCAGAATGCATCTCCAAGTTATTCGCTTGATTAAAGTTATTTCAAAATGCGGTTTCACTGAATTTAATAATTTAATAAATTTAAATGATTTATCGAAATGTTAAAGAACAGTAAATTTTATCTCCGCGGACTCTGGTTTCTTCACAACTTTCTACGCAGCTGTGATGTAAATTCAATATTGCGAGGTTTATCTGGCTGGAAAAGAATTTGTTACATCATTCAGGCCCAGCTATATATCTCATCTCGTGATATCATGCTTAAAAATCTAATCTAATCCTAACCGTTATTAACACTTGGATATCCTAATAATCTACGTACAAACCAAACAACTCGCCATATAATTACGATGTCATATCTCGTCATTACCATTATGAATTTTGCACACCCCTCGCAGACAAATCGATCATCACGACCATCGCTCTATATTTTGGACAACCTTGAAATTGGGTTACTCTGTTCCTTATACTCAAAGTTCATGGTTTCGAATGTTCATTACGTCCCCAATTACAGTATTTCACAATACTTAGATCATTACCGGCTATGAATTTTCAACTAAATCCAGCATTTTAACGTTTTCCCTGGTCGAGAATTGCAGTACAATCTCGACTCCACTCCTATTCCCGTTATTATCCCCGCTGTCCGCTTAGGTCTCTCACCCCATGTTCGCTTGGCAGTTACAGGAACCACCTGGTTTATTCACAGATGACTGACTTCTCAAAATGCTCCCTTTAAACTCTGCCGACATGATTCAACAAATACGATATTCTAACCAACAAAATGCACAGATATGCTTCAAGATGCCCACACTAATTATACGCCAATTATACCGCTATGGATTTCTATGAATTTCTTTCCATTCTCAACATTATAAAATATTCCTCGGGCTATCATGTCCCAGCTATATATGACAGGACTCTAACCTGATTCGCACATCTCATCTCAACTCATACCAAACATTCCTCGGGCTTCCGGGTCCCGGCTTCAATGACAGGTCCAACCTGATTCACAAAACTAACCTCTGTTTCCCAGCTCCACAATTATCATCGACAAAGAACTGGAATAAAATCCTCACTAGAAATTCCGACATCTAATATCGCACAATGCATTACTCATGAATAACTTCGCATAAATGATATCGTATTTAATAACTTGATTTTTTACGAGAAATGACTGAAACATTCTACTAGATCCTTTTATTGTCAGTCAGACACAGTTTAAAATGGGCATAGGAAAACGTTTCTCTCCGTGACCAAATTCATCACCCTTGGTTCTCACCCGACAGCGCGCTTCCACTCGATTGAAAATGAGTGACCATGGATTATTATTATTAACGTCAAATTGCAGACAGAAGAATTTTACATCGAATGAACATCTTACTTCGACATCACAAAATACAGGCAGTACACTCACACGGATGACGATCTACATTGGACGTGATATCACTTCAGAACCCTATTCAATAACTTTTTACAACATTATACGGCCCTCGCAAAACTTCAAAATTTTATCCAAGTGGAAAATAAAACAAATGACTCTTTTAGTCGTACCCTCACATTTACAAAACTTAGTAGGGGTGACCACTGCGTCGTAAATCCCCATTCAAATACAAGAAATCACGAGACAAGATATAAGATTTAGTAAGATGGAAAGCCACCTACCTCATGTCCACGCCAGTATTCGTCTTAGGGCTCACCTGTGACCCTGGCATTTATTTAGCCATCTTTACATTCATGGCTGTACATCTCATTTTGTTTCTTCAGGTTTCCTGGAATAAAGCATAAAGAAAAAGAAAATACCCTTCACTTGTTTGCTGGGCGCACACGATGGATTTCAATTATTCCCGCACACGAATTACTCAATCACATTAGAATATTTCAGTACTTTGACCGTCCTATCTGATACACTTATTTCTCTCAAGAAAACTATCTCCCCACGGAGTCAAGACTTAGCCACACTGGCTAAAATCTGCAGTCGAACTCAGTCTACTTTCGTTGATTTGATTTCGCGGAGCAACTCAACAATTTCGTCCGCTTTGTATCACAAATGCCGGAGAAGGAAGCTTCGTCATGGCGTCCCTTCATATTTATAGCAGTTACCCCCTCTCTTCGGATCTCCCCTTTTGCCGCCAAGAAAATTTCTCTAAATTTTCTGACTTACCTAAACTGTAATTTCAAGAGTTTTGAAAGTGACTACATTCTTGCTACACTTCTGATGGTAGTGTTCATGGACATTTACAAATTTTACGGGTTCGATTTGTGAGATGATTGACCTCCTTTGATAGGCACTATATTTTTTTGACTTGGCGTGGTCACGCCGTGTACACGCGCTTTGAAATAGTTCATAAAAATGACTTGAGATTCTTCCGCCGTCGACACGTGTGGTTGACGTCACGTACCCCAGAGCGTGGGACCGAAGGTAATCACCCCCTCGTCACGTGTCAACTCCATGCTATCAAGAATCCAACTTTTAATTATTTTGTTACATTATGCATAATGTTCTTAGGGCACAAAGGTCATGGGTTCAATACATACATACATACATGCATGCATACATACATACATTCATACACATTAATGGGAAAAAATGAAATACATGCTATTCCTCCCTTCGAGGCAGGGCAGAAAAGAAATATATTTGTTTTACACATATAAAGTTAGCTACGAAGTGAATCTTCGGGTGGATGTATAGATCGAATGTTTCTCTTTACTTGGAGATTCGATACATAGGTAGAGTTTGCTATATATTTTACGACCCTATCGGTATTGTATGCGTTGAACTCCATCGGACAAACAAGCGATGTACACGTGTGTAATTTATGTGTTTGTATGACTTGTTGATAAAAGAAGGCCAGCCTGCTCCATACATACAAAGCGGTTGGCTAGTGCTATCGAGGTTGTATGCTAATGAAGCAATGCGTTCATGAGTACGAAAAGTTGGGTTATGAGAAAAATTTGGAGCGAAACGTGCTTGCGCTAATCATCTGTAGTTATATCTATAGTTTCTATGGGAAGTTATAACTATGAGGCGAAGCTGGAACCAAATGATTTAGTATCTTATGCTCCCACTAAAAACAAGTTTCAACCATCCTCGTATAAATCTGAATGTCGGTCGGTTTGTCTTTCTTTCACGTAAAAACTACTTGATTGGTTTAGGTAAATTTGGCAATCTTATAGCTAGTACCTTCGGTTAACATAATTATAGGGTACTTGCCATCACTCTATCTCTTAAGGTGGCCATGTAGCAGAAGAACACGCTAAGCAAGTCAATTTACACCTGAGACTTTTTAATGCTGCTTACGCGGTTACTTCCATTAAAAGGGAAGTCCACCGAGTGTACTGTAGTGCATGCTCTTCGTAACTCTAACAAATTTACAGGGAAAAAAAATACTTTTCTGTGTTTCTGGTAAATACTTTATCCAATGAAAATAATAATATTGTAGTGGGCAAAACTGTTAGTCTTACAAACTAAATGAGCATAAATATACGTTTTATTCAAATCTATAACGATTTGCCGAAATATTGTGCTTTCTTACTACGCCCATCCCGCGTTCAAGATAGCTGACGTAAAGACATCCCGACTAGATCGCAGGGTTTATTATTTGTGTACGTGCGTTACTACGCCTTTTCCTTTCCGTAAAGATTTTATTTTTTGACCGCGAGATTCAAACAACGCTGATACACTATGTGAATCTATATATAATCGAAATTGATGGACGTCTCCATCTGGCGTATCATAAAATTGCAAGAAAATGGATAATTCTACAGATTAAATCTAAGTTGATCTTTGTTACTTTTGAAAACAGCAATAACACATCATACTAACCTTAATTTATGTCATTTATTCAAGAAAGTAACAATTAAGTGGATGAGAAAGGTAAAATGTGAGAATTAAGTTTAAAATTTGATTAATATTCATTCTTCTCATACGTAATGATCATCTGCGCTCATATAATCGGCATCAATTATGCTATTTGGCTTCTTGCCTCCCCTATACTTCACTATTTTTACAATATATCATAATTAAATTGATTATTGATTATATGCAATAAAATATCCATTAAAAATATAAAATGCATCTTGACATGGAAAATTATTGGTTGTATCGATCTGAAGGATCATTTTGTACATTATCATAACGTTTGTTGTTCAAGAATCACCTAAATAGCAACATGCTTCCTTATTTTACATTAGTTTTCATTAACTTTCTTTAGAAAAAGTTTTGTTAACACAAGATTGATATTTTATTTCATAGCATTTCAGTATAAGCTACTGGAAAAGATAAGTTTCTCACTTGACAGCACAAATCTGCTTCTATTCAAGTTAAAATTACTATGTTAACCGTCATCATACTTTACATGAATTCATTTCAACGTAAGTAATCATTGGGTGTGTCTAACGGGATGATAAGACTCTCAAATGTGACCAAATACATTAATAAATGACTTAATTTGCGAGTTATTCTAATTATCCTGCCTAGGGAAAAACATTTTTGAAGACACTATATAGTATCTAATATTAATTATAATTATCGAACTATATGATATTAATTATCCATGTTAATCTCCATTATGGCATCATTATTTGTGAAAAATTGAATTCTAAAATAGTAATATTAAGTTAAAATATACAAGTGCGTAGCCTATTATTTTTATAAGAATTCCTTTTCGATGATCTCGACCTACAATGACATTCCATAAGTATATGTATGTATAACCACGTCACCATTAATCTAGGATATGGATTCTCAGACAATATACAACTGCTGTATAATAAACATATATGACCGTGCTGTGCATCAATATTCCTTTCTTTACTCTTCAAATAAATAATTTTTATCTCATATTTCGTCGTAGTATTACATATTCATTCAACAAATTCTTCATTCAAAACATATAATATTGTTATGTTTTCATCATAACTCATTTTTCCTTATATCACTTCATATTCCTTCATATATCTCTTATCTGACGCTAAAATAACCTTATTTACATTTACTCGCAGAATCGGACCAATATCATATCAAATAACATTAACATGTTTTCAATCTGCCATTATCTCCATATTTAATGCATATCCTAATTTAGTACGGTGACATACTGTATAACCTCTACACATCGTAATATCACTTGGCATTGCGTATCGAAGATCCTAAAATTATCCCTCTTATTAACATTTCATATACGGTACAATATAATATGGCTAATTGGGATTCATTATATTCATTAGAACACTATTCACATTTTATTACACTTCCTTACTTGGGTCTGTCTTATAATTGGTGAAGACTGCCTATTCCCTTATATCATTGGCATAAATAATCACTCGTGATAATATACAGTAAAGTAATTTAAGTCATTCTGAAGACTCTAAACACATATCTCTCAATGTAGGCTTTAACTATAGACATCTAACATTCTTATTATTTATCTATACACATGATTTTAGAAAAACTTATCTTTTTCCGTCGCTTTCCGGAATGACATTTATCATTTAGTCATCTTCTACAGCTCTGGATTCTGGTCATTCTGCTTGACCGGCATCGTTAGGCCTAGTGTCATCGTGAGCCAGGGGTCATCTCAGCCATGTTGGTCCAGTTTGGAATCATCCAGATAGTCGACTCCCAATCTTCTTAACAAACCATGGTTTCCTTCAAAATCTCGTGCGAGAATGCAGAATACAATGATGAAATCAGCTGTGACGTTATAACAGTTTCAAAGCCTTCTAACATGAATTATATAATTGGGTTCCGCTTAATATAGTTTCGTGTAATAGCAGTGTTTCTGTTAGATCTCCAATATGTCAGCAGATGTTTCAATTTGTTATAGTAAAGAATGGCTTTAATAGTTTGTTTATCGTCTCTAGTGTGGTATAGTGCATATTATTTCTTGAAATCACGGCCTTGTGGTTGCTCTTCTGTTTGCTGCTGCGAATCAGTTTGTGTGGTGTATTTTATTATTTTACGCGTATTTGTTAAATCTTATAATATCGTATTATGTTGTAGGCTTATATATGTGCTATAAACAGCTTTTCCTTCTTATTTCCGTCAATGTTTCTAAAAATGTGATGCAATTTTACTACTTCTTCTTCTTCAGAATACGTCCATGAACTTGAGTTAGGCTTTCATTTGTATTTTTAAGCAGTGTTGTCCTCAACAATTCGAATACCTATTTTGTCTTGGTCACTGCCACCGGGATTTTATTCATTCCGACTTTACGTTACTCTCAATTCCTTGATATCTTACGTAAGTTATTCATTGTGTCTAACTTCATTACTAGTAATCGCATCCGTCTTAATTCGACCGAGCTTGATTGATGGAATAGTGGAATGGCACATTACATGTTAAAGGAGCATTTGGAGAATGCAGCTGAGAGTGCTGACACGTAACAAATATCGATGTAATTCATTGGCCATTGTAAAAATATTGACGGCAGGCTGTCACTATTGTAAGGGCTGCAGGGTTTCTAGGATTTCGTACTAAACCAAACCCCATAGCACTACAGCCCTTGAAGGGCCTTGGCCTAACAAGCGACCGCTGCTCAGCCCGAAGGCCTACAGATAACGAGGTGTCGTGTGGTCAGCACGACGAATCCTCTCGGCCGTTTTTCTTGCCTTTCTAAACCGGGGCCACCATCTCACCGTCAGATAGCTCCTCAATTCTAATCACATAGGCTGAGTGGATCTCGAACTAGCCCTCAGGTCCAGGTAAAAATCCCTGACCTGGCCGGGAATCGAACCGGGTGCCTCCGGGTATGAGGCAGGCACGCTACTCCTACACCACTGGACCGGCTTCGAGGATTTCGTAGACTTACTTATTAAAAATAAAAGACAAATATTATGTGGATAACAACTTTTATTCAATAGAACATGGTTCACTTGGAATGTGGGCAATAACTCGGTGTAGTATACATCTGTGACATGAGAAATAAGAGACATAATTTAAGAGTTATGGAATAATATTACGAGTAAAAGTAAGATCAATAAATGAATTGCCCCATGTCTGGGTTAGTTGCTCAGCACAACATTCAAATTAAAGTGATGTTTGTGAAAATCAAATGTATTTACATTTCTTTGTATGTCTGTGTTAAAATCGGCCATCATGATGATTGGCACATACATCCAACTGACCATGATGTATTCACCACGGCAGCTGACCTCCAACGGAGAGCGCGAGTCAACACTGCGCCATCTTATAACAGAGTATGCGTGTAACGTCACATATTTAGCACAAATTTTGCATTAATTTGAAGCGCAATTTCTTGAAAAATACGTATAAAATTTTCAGTTTTTTTCTTTGTATTAAGTAACCCCCTCTTTTATCTTTCAGTTGAGACATTAACCCATTGAAGTACACAAAGAAACTGCTGCATACATTCATGGTATTATACTTGTCTATTGAGACCAATTTAAATTATGAAATAATTTGTTTTGAAGGAAATATGCGGTACCCGTTTCCGAAAAAATGTTTGGGACATATTTATTTCTATGCACGTTAAAGGTAACAAATTGGCGGGAATTCAGGAAAAGAAAACTGCTAATTTAAGGGTATATACTGTATTTATTATTCAATATTTGTATACAAATCATTAACTAAACATCTCAACAATCAAGATTTAGGCATGGTATTCTCGGAAGCAGTTCTATCCCGCAAGAAATCAAGATGAACGTTACAGATTGAGCAGAAACTATTAGTGTGGTTTTCTTGTTTCTTTCTTTCGCAATTCATACACCGTTTCCTGTTTTAGGTTTTTGTCATGCAGTGTTCTGGTGTTTTAGGAGGCACTTCTTTAAAGCTAGTATATCAACGAGGTTAGATGACCAGATCTCACCCTTGTATAAGCTGGTCTAAAATTTGTTAAAAAATAACTAGACTTCTTTCTTTTCTGATAAAGTCGCCAATTGCATTGAAAACTCTTCTTTGGCAAGGAACGACGATGCCAATTGACTGACTGTAGCTGTAAAAGTTAGTTAATGTCTGCTTGGTGTGAATGTTTCTGTCTATTTTTTCTCAATACCAATGGTGTATATATGTTTAAGTATGTTTGGAGATTTAAAGAATAGCAGCTCGATTTGTTCTGGGTGATTTCCGACAAAAGAGTAGCGTTACAAAAATGTTGCAAAGTTTGGGTTGGGAAGAATTGAGAGAAAGAAGAAGAGCTGCTCGACTAAGTGGTATGTTCCGAGCTGTCAGCGGAGAGATGGCGTGGAATGACATTAGTAGACGAATAAGTTTGAGTGGCGTTTATAAAAGTAGGAAAGATCACAATATGAAGATAAATTTGGAATTCAAGAGGACAAACTGGGGAAAATATTCATTTATAGGAAGGGGGGTTAGGGATTGGAATAACTTACCAAGGGAGACGTTCAATAAATTTCCAATTTCTTTGAAATCGTTTAGGAAAAGGCTAGGAAAGCAACAGATAGGGAATCTGCCACCTGGGCGACTGCTCTAAATGTAGATCAGTATTCATTGAATTGAATTGAAAAAAATTAAATTTGGAGCGCTGAAGCACGGCCAATGTCTTACGGGAAAGCAGTTCCTAACAAGTTGGAAAGTGTTCTACGTGTGGGAAGCCGCGGATAAATGCGGAAAATGTATACTGATTTGTATACTTTTTCGATTAATATGTGTTATATAGTTTGATTATATCTTATATAAAATTTAAATGTTAGTGAGAGCTAAATTCACCAATTAATATGGAATGTTTGGAATGAAATGATTCGTCCCTGTGGTTCAGATTACTCATTAAACTTTAGATCCTGTGCCTAGCATCAAGCAAGGCATTAATTACTTTGCTATGTGCTGGGCTACTGAGTGAGATCGGAAGTGTTACAGATCTCTTCACATGGTTATGGGAGTATATTATTTAGGGGTTGTAGTTACGATGTAAAGGGGATGGCGTATAAGTCTTTGGCAAGACTCCAATTAGCCAGTGTATGGAACCCACACGAGGAGTATTTGATACGAGAAGAAAAGATTCAAAGAAAAGCAGCACGATTTGGGTGATTTCAGACAAAAGAGCAGTGTTACCAAAATATTGCAACATTTGGGCTGGTAAGACTTGGGAGTAAGCAGACGAGATGATCAACTAAGTGGTATGTTCCGAGCTGTCAGTGGAGAGATGGCGTGGAATGACAGTAGGGCATTGGTAGACGGATAAGCTTGAGGGAAGCTTTTAAAAATAGAAAATATCATAACATGAAGATAAAACTGGAATTCTAGAGGACAAACTGGGGAAAATAATAATATATAGGACGAGGAGTAAGGAGTTGGAATAACTGATCAGGGAAGTGTTCAATAAATTTCCAAGTTCCTTGAAAATACTTAAGAAAATTTACAGGGAATCTGCCGCCTGGGTGAAAGCCCTAAATTTAAATCGCTGATGATTGATTGACTGACAGTCTGTTGCCAAGAAGTTTTCGTTTCCTTCCACGTAAATTGATGAACTTACAAGTTTCTATTTCTGATTTCCTTACTGGACTCAAATAATGCAATTTTCGTATATTTTGATGGTGGATTCGCATGTAATGTATCTTTTCGCTTATCTCTCATGGCGGATACAAGTATTACACGAGTACAGTACTGTGTAACCTAACAAAGGGAAGTCGTGACCAAAGAGCAAGGCTAAGGCGTTGCTACAAATCTAAGTAACTCCGGTCACGAGCCTCATTGACATTTACTAGCGTGAGCGAAGAATCTGGGACAGACGGATTTAAATATCACAAAGGTGAATGTTGAAAGAGTAACTGCATGAGAAATATCAGCAAACACCCTGGAACCACTGGGCGTGATATCTTTGTGACATTATCATAGGTTCCTCACGAAGGAGGATAGAGTTCAAATGCCAGCCAATGCATGTGACATTTACTGAAATAGAAATTCGTGTTCTTGTAGTTCGTTTTCACAAAAAACTGTAGATCTGGAGGCTATGTAAACGATATCAACAGACATGTAAAACTGCCATACACATTTGCCTTGTGTCTCTCGATAAGTTGATACGTTGCAAACGATTATAAAGAGCCTTCTCGCTTGAATAAATCCTTTGTCAGTCCTTGCTTTCAAGAAGGCTATTATTTATCTTTATCCCTACACAACTTCCTGCCGCAATAATTTCGATAATGCTGGAGTATATTTTGGTGTCTGAAATTTTCAACCATCTTACGCCTGCGCCAAATGCATCGTAAGCCTTTCGAAAATCTGTGACTATTAGAAAGACAGCAGTAGTGCATATTAGAACGAGGCTGGTACATTTTGGCACCTTCAAGTACCACCAAACTGAACCGGGATCGAACCCACCAACTTGATTTCAGGAGGCCAGTGCTCTACCATCTGCGCTACTCAGAAAGGTGCTCTTAAAGATGGCGGAAGAGCATAGCTTTGCCTCCTTTTCAGGAAGTGTCCGCTTCTGGAAAGATACACATCCCTGGGGTTCACTCTGCCTACAACTCAGTTCAGTACCAAGTCAATTCATGGGAGACAAAAGCAGTCAGAAGCGACTGCGTAACCTGACTGATTAGATGTTCGCCTCCTATGAACAAAGCTGTGGGAACAACTTCTGGGGCAGTCAGCTGGCGTTTTTAAGAGAGCTATCTATACTGAATCGTCTGAGATATCTTTATATATATAAATAAGAGTTTTATCTGTACATTGCTCAGAATTTAAAAATAATGGTGTTTCTGTATCGGCCATGTTCACAGTAACAAGGAAATGCATTTTTTACATTTCCGTAATTTCTGTTTGTCTGTCCGTCTGTACGTATGTACACGCATCACGAGAAAACGGCTGTATGAAAATCGGTATGTAAGGTCGGGGAATGAGGCACTACAATCAAGGCTATAAATCATTTTTTCACGCTGAGTGAAATGGTAGTTTAGGAGAAGGCCTACTATTAAATTCTCAAATATTTGTGTTATTATTGGTCCTATCGATAAATACTACATAACTAAAGTTATATATAATTACATTTTCGACCATTTATGTCTTAGAAATTTTTACCGTACCGGCTATGATAACAGAGATATTCTTGAATTTGTATTTTTATTGCTAAGTCCATATCAACGCCAAGCCACGAGAAAATGGATAAACAGAACTTAATGAAAATCGGTGTATAGAGTCGGGGAATAAGATAATCTAGTCTAAGCTATAAACAATTTTATTCTCTTTGAATGAAATGGCAGTTCATGGGAAGGTGCCTACAATTTAATTTTTAAATGTCTATGTTATTGGTCCTATCGAGAAGTACTACATAACAAAAGTTATAGAGAATGCAATTTCCGATCATTTATGTTTTATTGAGTTTTACTGTACCGACTATGATGAGAGTGGTATTTCGGAGTCGGAAGAAAGCTAAATGTGAAGGCCTACAATATCGAAAGCTCATAACAAAGATCAACAATAACATATTGACCATTGTCTGTTGTGACATTCTCTGTCTCTTATGCTGCCACTCATCTCCGATAGATGGGATTACTGCTGCGTACCGTGAGTAACAGCTTGCCTGAATATTAGCGGGAAATAGCTGGGGAGTCACATAACGTTTTTCTTTAGAATTCCATTCCTCTGGTTCATACATTTTCTGATACTGCTGATACGTAACATACTGGTTCATCATAGTATTCCAGCTATTCGTTCCCTACTCTGACGCGCTGATTAGAATGATCAGTGTGCACATTTAACGGAATAATGGCAGAAGCTCGCTTATGAGCTGGTCTAGAATTACAATTTTGGCCTATAGCACCACAATTCATTAAAAAACTCAAAATCCAATCCTGAAATGAGCCGTTTCTTAAGGAAAGCTTCTTCCTCTCCGCTTTTATTTAATTCTACAGTCATTTTTATTAGAATTTAGCAGCGAAGAGATTTCTCCTCTGGCTTGGAGGAAAAATTTATCTCCAAGTCAAATAGATTTTTCTCCGCCAGTGTAGTGAATTGAGATTTTCCGACTCATCGGCTGCTCCTATTAAACAGATGAGCAAAAGGGCATAGATTTGCCTTGGGACTCTACACATTTCTCCCCTCCTCCCGAAATTAAACTGTGTTGTACGGCTGTCTGTGGCCTGGTAATTCCATCTCTAGAACTTTGGACTGTTAGATCGGCAGCGTAGTACTGTTCGTTAAAAGTGAGAAAATGTGTGGTTTTTCATTTGATAGAGTGTTTCATATGATATCATTGCTTTTATTCGCGGCATTCCTACTGGCGTCATTGTAATGACCTATGTTGATTTCAGTTGGGAAAACCACTAAGTCTGTCCTTCTGAGGATATAAAAAGGCAAGTGGATAGTGAGTGTCTGCCATTATAATGAAAACTCCTCAGCTTGATCGTGACTGATTGTAGGCAAGAGGACCTACAATTACGGTGAAAACTCCCTAACTCAGTCTTCACAAAAGAAAAGACGTTTTCGAATTCTCCGTCGCGTTTCTAGGGAAACGTACAGAGCTAACCTAGAATTCTTTCTACAGTGTAGAATTCCGTAACGAAGCACGGGTACATCAGCTAGTATGTCTGTAAATTTACTCCTGGCTCAGTCCGGTGGTATTTGAAGGTGCTCAAATACGTCAGCCTCGTGTCGGTATATTTACTGGCACGTAAAAGAACTCCTGCGGGACTAAATTCCGGCACCTCGGCGTCTCCGAAAACCGTAAAAGAGTAGTTAGTGGGACGTAAAACAAATAACATTATTATTATGTAAATTTACTATCACATTAAGGAATCCATTTTCAAGGCAAAATTTCTACTAAATGGTATCTCTTAAAATCGATGGTTTGAATTCGGGAGATGGATGTATAGTCCATGCGATCTGAATATTGTTTCTGTTCATTGAGAGTCCGATAGTGGGTGTGCCGTTCTGTATACTGTACTTCAAATTGTTGTAGGCCTAGGGAGTTTACGGCGTGTCCCATAGGTTTAATGTGGAGAATTGCCATGCTTGTATTGACGTCTGCGTATTCGTGACCAATATCTAGTAAATAGTTAGTCAATACAGTTTCTGCTTTATGTTTGAGTGCTCTATGAGTTCTGAGTAAATTGTTTAGTTATTCACACCACTGAAAAATTGTCTGATTTTTTAAAAGTTAACATGTGTTTTTCAGTTGGGAAAACCACTAAGACTGTCCTTCTGAGGATATAAAAAGGCAAGTGGATAGTGTCTGCCATTATAATGAAAACTCCTCAGCTTGATCGTGACTGATTGTAGGCAAGAGGGCCTACAATTACGGTGAAAACTCCCTAACTCAGTCTTCACAGCCCTGCACTGGCTTATTATCGCCATAAGACCTGTCTGCGTCGGGGAGACGTAAAACAAATAGCATTGCAATGTTGTGTGAAAAGTGATGTGTTGTTGATTCCGCGTAACAAAAATCGTAATGCTAAGCGTTTGTGTTGTGTTGTTTTAAACATTGTGGATCAAGATGTTAAAAACACAGTAGGATTACTGCATATCTTGAATTATTATACCTCTGGTTGTTGGCCTCATGTGATAGTGAATGCTAGAAGTTGATTTTTCTGTTGGACTCATATTTTGAGTTGATCATTTATATAATCAACTGGTATTCTTTTACATTCTGAAGCCTCAACGTTTTGCCATATTTAGCTATGATATGGTTCTAGAATCTTTTACCCTGTGTAGATGAATTATTGTTGAGTCTTGAAGTTCACTACACTTTCCTTATCATCTGGTAGTGGTGGTGGTTACTGTTTAAAGAGGAAGTAAAACAGAGCAACCAGTCTCTCTTAATGTGAATATATCTATTTATTTTTTTGCTATTTGCTTTTACGTCGCACCGACACAGATAGGTCTTATGGCGACAATGGGATAGGAAAAGCCTAGGAATAGGAAGGAAGCGACTGTGGCCTTAATTAAGGTACAGCCCCAGCATTTGCCTGGTGTGAAAATAGTAAACCACAGAAAATCATCTTCAGGGCTGCCGACAGTGGGATTCGAACTCAGTATCTCCCGGATGCAAGCTCTCAGCTGCGCGCTCCTAACCACACGGCAACTCGCCCGGTTTAATGTGAATCAGAAGAGAAAAAGGAAGAAGTTTAATCCTTTTGAAGATGTCGGCCAAAAAAGAGGGGGAAAGACAGGAATGAATGAATTTTTGAAAGACCTATGTCTCGTAAACCTAATACCTTCGAGGCTGCAAGAGAACAAGAGTTTGCTGAGGCAGACCAGACTGGAAAGATGAAAATGAGGAGCCTAGCACAAATAAGTAGAAGCAATATCGGCTTGGCTTCTGTACCCATGTTTGCCAACCTACGCTCCAAATTTGAGAGTCACTAGGAGTTTCCCCTTTCAATCACTTCTGATAACAGGAGTGAATACAGTGGATGTATTAACCACTCCAGTCCACAACATATGCTAAACAACTATGAAATTATTCTTTTGTTAGCAAGCTCTAACAGACTCTTCACCTTAACTTACCTTACACAAACTATTATTCTGCTTCACTTTCTCTACAGTCTTCACATTTATGTTCCATATTCGTTCCAGGAATTATCGTTCTGGCAAGCATTCAGACGGCAATATGTTGACAGTTTGAAACATAAATATTCTATAATTTTAAACAAGGTCGATGGCAGTAGATTATTTCCACGGTCGACAAAATAGATATTATGTTGTCAAAGTCGCTATCGCAGCTACTGATATCATCTCCGACAATTGATGTGTCTATCGAAACAGATCACTGACAGTGCGACAGTGCGTGGAAACGTACTGTGATGATGATATCGCAAGAGTTTAATCGACTCTAAATAAAAGCTTATCCGTAAATATAGATAGCGATTTAATTAGTGATTGAGCTGTTAGTTGTTTAACTGCTTACCCCCAAAATAAGTCGTTTTGAACTATAACGTGTTTGGGAATATAAATGAATCGGATCATATTCTGTTGTAGTTAAAACGTATTTAGAAGATTGGTGATTCAAAATCCTTGCAGCCGAGTGGTTGATTCGTGTTCAAGCTTGAGGTTTTAAGCGACTAATGATATTGTATAATAGCCATTGGACTTCCAGTTTTACCGGAAATCCAAAACACAGAGACTTCAGATTTTATTTCAAGGATCTCTAATGCGTTAGCAGGGATTCGAACAGCAGATGCCTTAGAGAAAGCTAGTGACAATATGGTTGGACTATCAAGCCCCTTGAACTACTGTAGAAGGGAACAGAAAGATCAAAACTTAACTAGTATTCCGAGCAGTAGAGAGAATACCTTACCTGAATACCTTACTGTTTTTCAACTTAACAAGATGGTCCCCAATGAAATATCTTAGAACTTCAGGATATAACGGCAAAGTGCCGAGTTAATAACAATAATACTTTCTCAAATTCAGCAGCCTTGCAGGGAGAAGAACTGTCCGATGTACGAGTAAGTTAGTAGTAAATTAAAGGTCAACAGAAGAGGTAGCAGAAATTAAATAATTACGAATTGATATTGTAATTCCAGATGGGGATATGAAAATCCAGAACAAATAAATAAAAAATAACATATTATCATAATGAATGGAATCCTAAACATGTATTGCACACGAAGTACAGGAAAGGCTCTCTTTTGACCTTGTTTGAAGACAAGAAGAAAATCAAAGGGGCAGAAATTAAGATACACAAAATTAGACCGTAATTAAATGAATTATATAGAAAAAAACTGAAAATCGGCAGTGTACTGGAGTCGAAAACATCAACACCTGCAAACTGGAGGGAGAGGATGCGGAGTCGCAATGGTCGATTATCGTTGTTTCTAAAGAACCATAACAAAGAAATCAGAAGATCTGTTATATTTGGTGCTGACAGCAAGATTTATGAAATTAATTTTCCTTTGTCATTTTACGAAATCATTTACGGAAACTATTTGAAAGGTAAATAATTTATAATACAGAGACTAATATCCCAACCTCGGCCACAACCGTCCAACATGACAAGTAAATTCTCAAGCAGCTTTTATACTTGGAAGTCGCATTGCGGATTGTCAATGATGTCCCAAGTCAACATATTGAAATTCCATTTGGAAGGTCTGGAAGTACAATAATGTGGATTTCTTGTAAATAGTACTGTGAACAAAATGGTTGAAACTATCAGAACTAAGAAGAAATATCGGTCTGACCACACCGGACAGGTTTACGATGTCAATCTTACAGAAATAATTAATTTGTTATCAATGAAGACATCCTTTTCAGTGTCCACTTAGTTAATAAAACTTATTAGGTTTTCATTGTTCATTTGTCTCAATGTTCGAAGTATTCGTTAGCCTGAAAAGCGTATACGTTGTAGAAACAATTCAGGATGGTATGCTATTCGAAGGCAGCGTGAACTGGGATAAGGTCAGATAACTAACTTCATTTAATCTTGACTCTAATAATGTTATTTGCTTTACGTCCCACTAACTACTTTTACGGATTTCGGAAACGCCGAGGTGCCGGAATTTAGTCCCGCAGGAGTTCTTTCACGTGCCAGTAAATCTACCGACACGAGGCTGACGTATTTAAGCACCTTCAAATAAAACCGGGCTGAGCCAGGATCGACCCTACCAAGTTGGGGTCAGAAGACCAGCGCCTCAACCGTCTGAGCCACTCAGCCCGGCAATCTTGACTCTATGGTACACTGTGAAAACTTTCAGAAATGACTTAATAGATCTGAAAGATACTTTTTAATTATTATAGAATATTCAAGTGGATATAAGTAACTTCATTCAACACGAGACATTCTATCTGAACATATTATTCGCTACTAACTGATGTGCCCGTGCTTCGCTACGCAATTCTACATTGTAAACAGAATTGTATATGAAGTGGTCTACACGTTGTAAGATTTAATCAAATTGAATGGTTCTTTGCCTTATGCGAGAAACGCCAATGGGAGGTCGTCATACGGCGTTCCTCATGTGATGTCCGGATTTGAGGATTTTAAACACATTGGCAGGACCCCTAGCCTACAGCCGGTCACAATGGGGTTGGGGAGTTTTCAGTATAATGTCAGCCCCCTTGCCTGCTGCCAGTCCGAATCAAGTTGGGGTATTGGGGTATATTCATATTCATTCCCCTTTGCCTACTGTGGATCACAAAACTGAGACAAGGAGACAGAGGATAAAACATACGCCAAAACAAAGCAAAACTTTGTTCTCATAAACTATTAGCGATACGAAGAGCATTCATATACAGTTTTGTCCAGGAAGTCGAATTTCATGTACGTACACTTCGTGCGCTCCAGTGTTCAATAGGACTAACCATTTAGGCAGCGTATTCCGTTTTAAGGGTCTCAAGCGTACGTTTTCCTCTGTTTTACTTCACAAAATAACGTCCCTTCAGATATATGTTTATTCGTCTTTGGAAAGAGGTAAAAATTGTGGAAGTAGGTTGTGCGGTTAGGGTCGTGTAGCTGTTAGTTTGCAGGCGGGATTTGTTAGATTCACACCCCACCGTCGGCACCATGATTTTCCGGGGTTTCCTATTTTACACTAGGCAAATGCTGGGGCTAAATCTTAATTAAAGCCAAGATTACTTCCAACCCATTGCTAGCCCTGTCCTATGCCTTCATCGCCGTATAACCTGATTCGTTGCGACGTAAAACTAGCAATAAAAGAAAGAGCTACGTAGGTCTGAGTTTGTCAAAGTCTATAAAGCACCGGGCAAGTTGGCAGTGCGGTCAGGGGCACGCGGCTGTAAGCTTGCATCCGGGAGATAGTGGGTTCGAATTCCCACTGTCGTCAGCCCTGGAGATGGTTTTCCGTGATTTCCCATTTTCACACCAGGCAAATGCTGGGGCTGTACCTTAATTAAGGCCACGGTCGCTTCCTTCCAACTCCTAGGCCTTTCCTATCCCATCGTCGCCATAAGACCTATTTGTGTCGGTGCGACGTAAAGCAACTATCAAGAAGAAGAAGTATATAAAGCGTCAAATCGAAAGACCTGCATCAGGCCTCTCCGGAGGCCACATGCCATTATTATTATTATTATTATTATTATTATTATTATTATTATTATTATTATAGTTCCATTCATTAGAAGAATGTTCCATGCTCTAATAAGATCATCTTCGATGACATCTGGGTCATCCATCTGCATTCCATATTCGTTTTTTAACTCCATTTACTTTTCAGGAAAGATGGGTCGTTCATTCCCTTAAGATTAGACAATATCTCCGAAAGTTGCGAGCATTTTTAGGATATAAATTCCTACCTTTTAGATAATGAAGGGTACTGTTTAGTAGCTAGTGTTAGTGAAGATACTTTTGCTTTTTATGATTAACGGAGATTTTTTTTTCCGGGGCTTGTAAGTTGTGGTCATATTGGGACCGGTGAAATACTGCGAGCTATATTAACATCGTGATGCAACACGTGATGCTGTTCTGTTTATGATTACAGTCTCAGCTGAATATTGAAAAAGTATGAATTTCCTTGAAGTGCGGTAGGAATTAATTAGAATAATGAATAAAGAAGCACTGGTAGAAAGTTTTGTTCCGTCTATACGTAGGAGAGCATGGATTTCGAGGACGTTTATCCCCCCAACCCCCAAAAGAAAGTTGTAGTTAGGGACGTTTTAAAAAAAATGTTGCTTTACGTTGCACCGACACAGATAGGTCTTATGGCGACAATGGGACAGGAAAGGGCTAGGAGTGGGAAGGTAGCGACCGTCGCCTTAATCAAGATACAGCTCCAGCATTTGCCTGGTGTGAAAATGGGAAACCAAGGAAAACCCTCTTCAGGGCTGCCGACAGTCGGGGTTCGAATCCACTATCTCCCAAATATTGCACACTGACCGCACTTACTCGACTGCAGCTATCGATCTCGATACATTTTCTTTCAAAAAGCAGTTGTTGGACTGTTGCATCCTGCCAGATTTCTGCAAATCTTCTGGGTAGGTGTTGCTATTACTTTATTTATCGTTAATTTTTAAAATGCATTAATCAAAGGAAGTGAACAGTTCTCCTTGCTCTTGTACATCATCTTCTGAAGACATTCCCGGGCTTCACACACAAACAAGCGACCTCAAAGCCCACGTCGCCTAGAATGCAAATTGCCTCACCCAGTTTACATGTTTAACAGAGAAGGAGCCTTATCGTATCACACTTCCATTAGCTTTGAATCAAAGTGACCAGCACCGGTAACGAGAAAATTGAATAGAAATTTCACCTTCTGTAATTGAATACGTTACGTGCTGTCCAGAGGTTATAGATAAAAACATTCAATATATGTAGCCCATATTTCTTTTATAAAGATAACAGTATCTACCTTCCTAGCCAACGATAAGAACGAGAGGTTTTATTACTCAGAAAACTGATGCTCGAATCTCAGAGATGATAGCAGGTATCCTAAGTGTAAAATTTTACTGATTTTCACCCAGGTTCCGGCTTGCAGTCAGGACAGGATTATAGGTCAACCGAGTACCATCTATGCCAATCTGAATGCCAAGTAATTACAACTGTACATATTATTGTAGAATACAAAATGTATAGTCACAAAAAAAACCCAGAATGATCGCATTGTATTGTATGTTCCTCGAATTAATTTTAATTATTAATCAAATATAATTCATTCTCATGTAGATACAAACTACTCTATGTGGTTACTCACAACAAGCCATATATCTACATGTTCAATTATTTCTGAGTAAAGTGCACCAGCGGGAACTTTACAATGTACGTACTGGAACATTTTCGTAACGGTACTATTTTTTCGGAAAATACCCAGGACAAATCGAGCTGCTTTTCTTTGGATTTTTTCCAGTTCTCGAATCAAGTAATCCCGGTGAGGGTCCCGTACACTAGAACCATACTCTACTTGGGGTCTTACCAGAGATTTATATGCACTCTCCTTTACATCCTTACTACAACCCCTAAATAGCCTCATAATCATATGCAGGATCAATACACTTCATTTACAATCCATTTATGTGATTACCCCAATGCAGATCTTTCCGTATATTAACACCTAGGCACTTCCAATGACCCCCATAAGGAATGTTCACCCCATAAATGCAGGTAATTAAAAATGAGAGGACTTTTACTATTATTGAAACTCACAACCTGATTTTTAACCCCGTTTATCATCATACCATTGACTGCTGTCCATCTCACAATATTGACGAGGTATTTTTGCAGTTGCTCACAATCTTGTAACTTATTTACTACTCTGTACAGAATGACATCATGCGCAAAAAGCCTTTTCTCTGATTACAGTTCTTTACTTATATCGACGACCTTTAAGGGAACAAATTTAGAACAAAGAGAAACCCTTTGAGACAATAGAATGGACCGACGGTCTACATTTCTGGAGCCCAGTGCGAGGCTCAAGTTTAGTGTCTATTAAACGGTATTGGTAGAGCACTCGTATGGAAAAATGTCAAAGGATTTGAAAGAGACGCGGTGATATAACCCAATACTATGACAGCTTCATTTTTACATTTTGAAGATATTGGCTGGAACAAGAGAATGGGCCCCGAACGGGCATAAATAACTATTGTTTGACAAAATTTATAAAACCGATCAGTGCGTGGGGTAGAGGGTCTTACGTTCGGGATCGTCGAAGAGTGAAGTTGTCTGGTCATGGAGAGAAGGTATCTGAAGCTACATCGTGTGTTTTGGGGGTAGTTAGTATTCCACACGTGATCGGACTAAGAAAATTATAGTAAAATGGAGAGAACTGAACTGTAAATATTTTTCATGGGCACAGTGCCTATAGGAACAATGTTCGCACGTAGAGAACGGTTCATTGTGTGCAAGTGAAGGTTAGCAAAGTTAAATTTGTAGACGTTTTATGCCTAGAGACTGCAGAAAGCTACGGGGGATATCAAACTTTTGCAAGAGTGAGCGATTTCAGCAACAAAGTAGCCCCTAGGACATATTAACTGGTTGTGTTATAACTAAATGATTGCTTTCGTCAGAACAGTTGGGAAAATAACACTGCTTCAGTTAGAGTGAAACGGCAGGGAAAAAAACTTCACAGTGATAGAGCAGCCCACTAGAGAATTAAAACTGGTTTCGCGTCCAAGGGCTGTGTATCGGCGTTAGTAGTGCAAATAGTAAAATTTCCCTTTCAAAGTTTCTAATGAGTAAATTAACGCTGTGTCATAATAGAAGTCCACACAGCAAGAGCGAAGAAGACGACTCCAGGAACGTGTTTTCGTCACCGAGAATGGGGACCGGTGGAGATTTCCACTTCACTGAAGACATCACAGTGACCATGGTAAATCGCTTGAAAAAAAGGCTGGGAGCAGCTTAGTTGAAGACAGATGCGATGGATTTTCTAAATAGGTGAGTACCATATATTTTTATGAAATTATGAATGTGATATCGTTATCTAATGTAACCGAGGGGATAGGTTGGTTTGTCACGTTAATTCAAGAGAGATTTTGTTTCACAGGACTACGTCTTGACTTTTTTCAGTAAGATGTAGGATAGCTTTTAAAATAATTTGTAAATATTGCAAAGTACATGTTGACTAATGTGTGGAGTAACAATTTGCCATTTATTTCATTTTTGTAGGTGACCGGTCAGCATAAATTTTGTAATACTATTTTTTCAGTAGTGTTTCTTGCTTTTACATTTCTTTTGATGTTGAGATGCCATGCACATCTCGGGCTAACTGTGAAACTTCATAAGGAATTAAGATTCAATCAGTGAAAGGTAAATGGTTAGTTAGATAACGAGATTTAAAGAGCATGAAACATGCAGTCACATTTTCCTGGGTATGTGCATGTGGTATGAGTGAGGATTAATCCTGATTGAGCTGTGATCCACGCACGTATTAGTGTCATCTTATGTTTTCTGAGTGTGATTATGATAAATTTTGTGGCGTTAAGAGCGCGCTGTCACGATTTAGTGCGAAGCTATTGTTGGTTAACTGATTTGCTACGGCAATGTTATATTTTAAGTTCTGAGTGTGAGAGTTCAGATTTCTTTAAATTAACATTATTAAATTATTATTATTATTATTATTATTATTATTATTATTATTATTATTATTATTATTATCATCATTATTATTATTATTATTATTATTATTATTATTTTCTTGAGTGGGGAGTGCGAGTTAATTCAGTAACTTTCTGGATTTTAGGAATGAATTTACGTAAAATTTGGTATTATTTCAGTCTTCAAATTTTGGATCAGAGCAGAGTTGGTCATTTATTTAAATTTAACTTAACGAGTGCGGACTTGTGAAGAGTATGGAGGAATAGGACAGCGTCATTTATTGTGATGTCATTTTTAGCAATTTTTGGACATGGGACTATATTTGTTGAGTTTAAGGAGACGCGTTCCTCAGTTAAGGCCTGATTTATTGATGTTTGTTGTGTAACTTAGCTCGGGTAGATTTGTTTCAATGTGTGGCTAAGGCTTGGATTCCGTGAAGATTTCGCTATTTTTGGGAGTCTGAAATCCATTGTATTTTGTATTATTCCGCCATGTGTGAATAGAAGACTGAGGAATATCCTGAGGGTATTGTGACCAGAAGTAATCTCCAATGAAGGCCTATGGAGAAGAACCTATCAAACACCCATTGACAATGAGATGCGTCGTAGGAAATGGAAGTTGATTGGGCATACACTACGGCGATATAAGGACAACATAGCAAGACAAACCCTGGAATGGAACCCATTAGGTAGCAGGAGAAGAGGCAGACCAAGGAGAACATGGAGGAAGAGTATAATAGCGGAAGGGATGGAGAAAGGAGGGACGACCTGGATCGAGATCAGGACGTTGGCGCAGAACAGAGTCCAGTGGCGGAAGTTCATTGATGCCCTATGCTCCACTTAGGAGATACAGTAAATGAAGTTCGCCGTGTGAGAGACGAGGGTAGTTTATTTGCATCTACCGAGGAGGGTTTTGGAGACGGCCGATTTTTGTATTTTTGTCCATTTTATTTTAGTATTGCTGCAGATGAGATTTTGGATAGCACGTTGTTTTTTATTTCTGAGTTGTCCTGATGTTATAATATCTGTAATCACCTGAATTTGTGTCATGGAATCTTTTCCAGAGACCAACGTTGAATTAAATGTTTGAAGTTAATATCCACTCTGTTTATTTGAATTTGTGTCATGTAATCTTTTCCAGGAACCAACGTCGATTAGAGAGTGAAGTATTATATGTATATTTGGATTGTTTTTCCATCAACATTGTGTGTGTGGAATTAGCCTGAATGTGGCATGCCTATTATATAGCAATGGAAAATATGACAAGCGCTTTGCTCTTTGATTTGTGTAAATTGTTTATTTTCATGTGATTTGTTTGTGTGCGGTGCCGATCCACGATTTGATTTTTCTTTATGTGTCGCGGCTTTTATAATATGCTTTACCACTCTGATGTTTAATGTGTTCATTTAGGTATTTTACCCCCAAAGCGCATTAGATGACGTCTAAGGTGCAGGCAAAGTAAGTACTTATCTAGAGTTGAATGAATTATCAAACCAAGCCAGGTGCGTGTTGCAAGCAAGTTCTTTAAGGTGTTCCAAAATTTCACGTGTTCGGTGTAATGGTAAGTGCGTGTATCGGCGACTGCCATGTTCCATTGTAAAGATTATTTCAATGCGAAGTCCATAAAATCGAGTCAACTTTTAAAGATTTGTAAATTTTGTCACATATTTGCTTTATTAACGGTGTACTTCATTTCTTTATTCTTATGAATAAACATTATCCTCAAATTGGACGTAATGCTACTGTCTATATCATTTATAGAGATAGTGTACCTTGTCTTGTCCATAACAGAAATATATGTTCTCCATCAAAATCCAGGGTGTAGATTTTATGATAGATATATTTTAGTGGAGTCATCGATCCATCCGTCTGTCTGTCTGTCATTGTTCCCGGGACCCTCTGAACCGAAGGCCTTAACGCTGATCATTCAGCCAAAGAGTCAGATAATAATAATAATAATAATAATAATAATAATAATAATAATAATAATAATAATAATAATAATGTTCACATGACCAGCTACGACGTGCAGGCATCTTTATTTGATGCCATCTAGCATGCCTGCGTGTCAATTTCGACGTTCTTTTTACACTACCAAATGACAGAGTAAATCAGATGTGCCTTGAGCGATCTATGCTGTGTTTTAATTAATTTAGTCGGATAAACACCAAATGCATCACCAGTGCTATTTACATACAGACATCATCTGACATGGAGTGTTTATTATTTATGGATAAAAATCATAAAAGGCAGTTTAACACCACTGAACTATGCCGAATGGTTATAATCACAAATGCATTCTTCAACCATGTAGAAATACTCTCACCGAGCGAGTGGCCGTGTGGTTTGGGGCACGTAGCTGTCAGCTTGCATTTGGGTTCGAATCCCACTGTCGACAGCTTTGAAGATGATTTTCCATGGTTTCCCATTTTCACACCTTAATTAAGGCCACGGCAGCTTCCTTCCTCTCCTAACCCTTTCTTATCCTACCGTCGCCACGAGACCGATCCGTGTCAGTGAGATTAAACAAATTCTAAAAAGGAAAAGAAAAAATGATACTTCCTTCACAAACCTACTTTGACCCATCAATCCAAAGAAACGTAATTTATCCTTGGGAAAGTAGGTGAACATATAACGTTTTCCATGCACTTTTTGTTAAATAACCGAATGGAATTTAATTCCTCACAAAGAGACCACAACAGTATAGGGAGAGGTTTATGGTGAAATAATGCCTGATTCAATTCATTTAAAAAAACAGCTGTCACCATGATATTATCATCCATGTGCCATTTGCATTTGACAAGTGTGACTCAATCTTCATCACCCTGCATATTTGTTCAGACGAGTCATACCCGCTCCACGGGCAATGGGCGTAGTTGGCAACCAGTTCTGATTTTTTTCAGGTGATGGTAATTATACGAACTACTCGGCTTGGTGGGAGAAGGCTTAGCTGCTTCCCACTTCACCGTTTCACTGCTAAAGGTTATGACTAAATACTGTACATTTCTCAACTCATAAAATTTTAAAAGTAATTATAGAACTCTTGTCAGTCTACGAATTGAACAGAGTTAGCATTGACATGGGTTATGTTCCACGTGGACGAGACCTGGAGACACTGGAAGGTATCAAATAGACTTCAGTATGATTAGGCAGAGATTCAGAAACCAGGCGTTGGCTTGCAAAACTTTCCCAGGAGCAGACGTGGAATCTGACCACAACTTGTTGGTCATGAAATGCCATCTGAAGCTGAAGAAATTGCAGAAAGGAAAGAATGCAAAAATATGGGATCTAGACACGTTGAAAGAAAAGAGCGTGAGGGATTGTTTCAAGGAAGGTGTTGCAAAAGGACTAAATGGAAAGGCTGAATGAAACACAATAGAGGAAGAGTGGATAGTCATGAAAAATGAAGTCAGCAGGGCTTCTGAAGAAATGTTAGGACGGAAGAAAAGAACAACTAAGAATCAGTGGGTAACTCAGCAGATACTAGACCTGATTGATGAACGACGAAAATACAAGAATGTTAGAAATGAAGAGGGCAGAAAAGAATACAGGCTTTTAAAGAATGAACTGGATAGAAAGTGCAAGGTAGCTAAGGAAGAATGGCTGAAGGAGAAGTGCAAGGATGTCGAAGATTGTATGGTCCTAGGAAAGGTAGATGCTGCATACAGGAAAATCAAGGAAACCTTTGGAGAAAGGAAATCTAGGTGTATCAATATTAAGAGCTCAGATGGAAAGCCACTTCTAGGGAAAGAAGACAAAGCAGAAAGATGGCAGGAACATATCCAACAGTTGTATCAAGGTGAAGATGCAGACAATTTGGTTCTGGAAAAAGAAGAGGCTGTTGATGCTGATGAAATGGGAGACACAATTTTGAGGTCAGAGTTTGACAGAGCTGTGAGCCACCTAAATAGGAACAAGGCACATTCTCTCTGAATTACTGACTGCCTTAGGAGAAACCAGCATGGCAAGGCTATTCCATTTAGTGTGTAAGACGTATGAGACAGGAGAAGCCCCATCCGATTTTCGGCAGAATGTTGTTATACCTATTCCCAAGAAAGCCGGTGCTGACAGGTATGAAAACTATCGCACCATTAGTTTAGTATCTCATGCCTGCAAACTTTTAACACGTATTATTTACAGAAGAATGGAGAAACAAGTTGAAGCTGAGCTGGGAGAATATCAGTTTGGCTTCAGAAGAAATTTAGGAACTCGTGAAGCCATCCTGGATTTACGTCTGATCTTAGAGGATCGAATCAAGAAGGACAAGCCCACGTACATGGCATTCGTAGATCTAGAATAGGCATTCGATAATGTTGATTGGACCAAGCTATTTAAGATTCTGAAGGTGATAGGGATCAGATACCTAGAACGAAGAATTATCTACAATCTGTATAAAAATCAGTCTGCAGTGATAAGAACCGAGGGTTTTGAAAAAGAAGCAGCAATCCAGAAAGGAGTGAGGCAAGGCTGCAGTTTGTCCCCCCTCCTTTTCAATGTTTACATAAAACAGGCAGTAAAGGAAATCAGAGGAATTTGGAAAGGGAATCACAATCCAAGGAGAGAAAATCAAAACCTTGAGATTTGCCGATGATATTGTTATCTGAGACTGCAAACGATCTCGAGAAGCTGCAGAATGGTATGGACGAAGTCTTGGGTAAGGAGTACAAGATGAAAATAAATAAATCCAAAACAAAAGTAATGGAGTGCAGTCGAACGAAGTCAGGTGATGCAGGAAATATTAAATTAGGAAATGAAGTCTTAAAGGAAGTAGATGAACATTGTTACTTGGGTAGTAAAATAACTAACGATGGCAGAAGTAAGGAGGACATAAAATGCAGATTAGCACAAGCAAGGAAGAGCTTTCTTAAAAAAATTTGCTCACTTCAAACATTGATATAGGAATTAGAAAGGTTTTTGAAGACTTTCGTGTGGAGGGTGGCATTGTATGGAAGTGAAACATGGACGATAACTAGGTTAAAAAAAGAGAATAGAAGCTTTTGAAATGTGGTATTACAGAAGAATGCTGAAGGTGAGATGGATAGATCGAATCACAAATGAAGAGATACTGAATCGAATTGGCGAGAGGAGATCGATTTGGCTAAATTTGACGAGATGAAGGGATAGAATAATAGGACACATTTTAAGACACCCAGGACTTGTTCAGTTGGTTTGAGGGAATTGTAGGTGGTAAGAACGGTAGGGTTAGACCAAGGTATGAATATGACAAGCAGATTAGAGCAGATGTAGGATGCAGAAGTTACGTAGAAGTGAAAAGGTTAGCACAGGATAGGGTGGCATGGAGATCTGCATCAAACCAGTCTACGCACTGATGGCTCAAACAACAACAACAACATGTTCCACGCAGCCTTTCTAAGGTAATCGTGACTGCTTCCTGAGAAAGGAAGACATTAAGATGACAGAATTGTCAAAGCATTTATACGGTGAGGAGGAGGGATGTCTTGATATTTCGATAAACCTCTGTAACTCTATTCTAACGAGTGAGTTGGCCGTGCGGTTGTGGGCGAGTAGCTGTGACCTTGCATTCGCGAGAAGGCAGGTTCGAATCCCACGGACGGTAGCCATGAATTTGGTTTTCCTTTTTCCACCACATTTGCAAACCAGAAAAATACCTGGGCTGTACCTTAATTAAGGCCACGGCCGCTTCCTTCCCAATTCTAGCCATCCTTGTGTCTTTGAAAACCTTGAATGTATTCTTTTTTATTTATTTTTTTGCAGTTTGCTGGGAATGGGAAGGAAGTGGCCGTGGCGTTAATTAAGGTACAGCCTCAGCATTTGCCTGGTGTGAAAATGGGAAACCACGGAAAGCCATCTTCAGGGCTGCCGACAGTGGGTTGCGAACCCGCTATCTCTCGGATGCAAGCTCACAGCTGCGCGCCCCTAACCGCACGGCCAACTCGCCCGGCCTTCAATGTATTAGTGCGACGTTAAACCGCTAGGAAAAAAATATTTTCACAGCATAGTTTCATTGTTTCTCAAGTATGTAACATGGATAACGTTACGTAAATGTTACAAACCAAACCAAACCCTATGGCGCAAGTTTAATAAAACTCTTTACTGGTAACAGCCTTTATTATTTCATAAAGAATCATTTCACAGTCACGGATAAGGCCTTCCTTAAGGTTGATTCACACATCTCCGGGACGTGACGGCGCTCTCCGTGTCCGTATCCGTCCTTTCCAACATGAATATTTCATGTCTGTTCTCACACTTTAGTTCCGTGCAGTTGTAAGTCGGCAATCAAGTGTTCCATGATGAGTTTTTTTTAAAGTGACGATGAACTGTTAATGATAGCTATAATCCTGTATGAAGAGGAGAAAGAGAGGAAGAAACAGTGGGTTCATCCTATATGGAAACGCAGGGGTAAGGAAGAAGAATTTTCTACTCTATATAAGTGCTTGAAGGACGACGAAGTAAAATTTCACGGATACACTACATTTGCTTTTAATTAGGCTTACTTGAAGAATTAAATAATAATTACTTGAAAAATTAAATAAATGAAATTGTTGATTAATTTTTAATACCCCTGACTTTGTAGGTTGGGAGCAGAAAGTGCCTTGCCGCGCCAAAGTCGATGGCTATATACAGACAGACTGATTTCCTTAATCTTAAAAGCAAAAAATGTTAGTTATCCAACTTCAGCTTCCATTTTATCGCCAATTTCGTCCCATACACGCTTCTTCAAACCACTATCCATATATTTCTAATCAGCTAAATTATATGGAAAAGAGTGTGCCTTCACTAATTCAATCAGCAATTCGTCCTTCATTTTGGGAAGTAAAGAACAGTTCAAACGTACACAGATAACCTCAGTACTCGAAGAAAGCAGAGAAGCAGGAAGGCGGGAAGAGAGAAATCACGTCCGTGAAAACAAGAAAATATCGTTGGCGAGCGAATACGTATTGCCGGCGCGGATCACGGAGAAGCAGTGAAGGTCACGGCGAATAACGTCAACGGAAGTGTTGGAACTTAACCCTTCGTTTACATGGCGACGATATTTTATTTTCTCGGAAGATGCCGTCACGTCACGGAAAGCGCGTCACGTCCCGGAGATGTGTGAATCGACCTTTAAAAAAAACCACATGATTATGTTTAAGAATATTGTCGAGGTCTTTCCACGGTCGCTCACAATCCTTACAATATTTATTATTCTATAAAGTATAACAACATGTGAAAAAAAAAAAAAAAACTCTTACCTTCCGGTTTTTAATCATATCGAAATACACACAAGAACACATAAGGACTAATAATACTGCCCTGTGGGCCCCCTCTTCGAAAATAGCGGACACTTAAGAATACCGGAAAGACTATCCGGGAAATTGTTAGAGAGCCACTAACACAATTTGGACATTGTCTACGACGGTGTTGGTAAATTCCTATTACAAGCATCCATGCGTTTTAGAGGGGACTGAGTAGATGACGTTTTGAACGTACCGTTTCCTTGCTACTTCTTCTTCTCTGGCCGTATATGTACCGAGCTCCTTCAGGGTCAGCTCGTTTGACTCGGAGAGAGTATGTTTGATGTTCTTGCACCAGATCTAATGGCACGTCGCTTTTCCTTAAGGCAGCATCACTAGTTCGTTGTCCGACTCGTTGGCTGAACGGTCAGCGTACTGGCCTTCGGTTCAGAGGTCCCCGGGTTCGATTCCCGGCCGGGGCGGGGATTTTAGCCGTAAGTGGTTAATTCCAATGCTGGGTGTATGTGTTGTCTTCATCATCATTTCACCATCATCACGACGCGCAGGTCACCTACGGGTGTCAAATAGAAAGGCCTGCACCTGGCGAGCCGAACCCGACCTGGGATATCCCGGCACTAAAAGCCATACGACATTTAATTTTCACTACTTCGTTTCCATGTTACCTCAGGACGCCCTCTTCTTCTCCTCGGCTCTTCGAATGCAAAAGCTTTCTGTAATAAATGGTGCTCGTTTCTTCTTCTGACCATACCATACCAGCGAAACTGTATTTCCTCCATCTTGTCGCTGATGAGCACGATTTTGAAAGATCTTCGCACATGCGTACTTTGTCAAGCAGAGTGACTCCTGCCGACCATCGCAACATCCGCATCTCTGTGACATGCATTCGTTGGTCGTGCTTCTTCCGCCTTGCCCAACATTTGGAGCCGTACATGAGGGCAGTGGTTTTTAACACTCTGCCCTTTAATTTGACTGGAATCCGCTTATCGCACATAACAACAGTAAAAGACCGCCATTTCATCCAACCAACACTGATGCGGTGTTTGACATATGCGTCGATATTACCATCAGTTGTGATGACTTATCCAAGATATTTGAACTTGTTGGTCATCATCAGGGGTTCTCCAAGAAAGGAAGACTGTTGTGTATGCTCACATCCCTGCTAAAAGTACAATTATTTGGAATCCAGTGTTTAACTCTCCCAGTTTTGCTAGGTGAAGGAGCAATAGGAATTTATTTAGTTGCAACTCAGTTACAATATTACATTTGTAACTAACCAGCTTTCAATAATTTGGTAACAACTCTCAATACCAAGGAAAACATGAAGAAACTTATTCATTACTAGCTGATGTACCCGTGCTTCGCTACGGGATTCTCAGAAAGACTGACTTTGTGGTTTTTCTAACCTGAAATCAACATAGGTCATTACAAAAACGTAAGTACGAATGTAGCGATTAAAAGCAGTGCTATCATATAAAATACTCGATCAAATGGAAAGCCGCACGTTTTATCACTTTTAACGAACAGTGCTGCGGTTAGATTGCGGTGCCAATATAATAGTCCTAAGTTGGGATGACCAGGCCGCAGATTGCCATGAACACTCATCTGCCATTATTCCGCTAAATATGCACACTGTTCATTCCAGTCAATGCCTCAGAGTAGGGATTGAATAGCCTGAATGCTATGATGATCCAGTGTGTTACGTGCCAGTAGTATCAGAAAATTTATAAACCAGGGGAATGACATGCTAAAGAAGAAAGTTATCTAACTCCCCAGCTACTTCCCATCAATATTCAGACAGGCTGTTACACTCTGTACGACTGGGCGAGTTGACCGTGTGGTTAGCGTTGCGCACTGTGAGCTTGCATCCGAGAGATAGTGGATTCGAACCCTATTGTCGGCAGCGCTGAAGATGGTATTCCGTGGTTTCCCACTTTCACATCAGTCAAATGCTGGGCCTGTACCTTAATTAAGACCTTTCCTATCCCATCGTCGCCATAAAACCTATCTATGTCGGTGCAACGTAAATCAAATAAAAAATACTCTGTACGCAGCAGTAATCCTATCTACCGGAGATAAGGGGCAACAGAAGACACAAAGCACATCACGACAAACAATGGTCAATGTAGTGTTATTGTTGATCAATGTTATGATCTTTCTATATTGTAGGCCTTCACATTTAGTTTTCTTTCGACTCTGTGATTTGTAAAATATTTTATACCATAAACTGTAGTTTCTTATTCTCCGACTTTACATACCGATTTTCATTAAATACTGTTTACCCATTTTCTCGTTACTCGGCGTTGATATGGACTTAGTAACAAAAATCCAAATTCATGTATCTTTGTGATCATAGCCAGTACGGTAACAGTGTATAAGACATGAATAATAGGAAATTTAATACTATATATCCTTAGTTATGTAGCATTCATCGATTACACCTCTAATAAGAAATATTTGAGAATTACATTTTAGGCCTTCCGCTAAACTACCATTTCACTCAGCGTGAATAAAATGATTTACAGCCTAGACTATAGCGACTTATTTCCTGACTTTGCATACCGATTTTCATCAAGATAGGACTACTAATAACAACAATATTTGAGAATTAAATTTTAGGCTTTCTGCTAAACTACCATTTTACTCAGCATGAATACAATTATTGATAGCCTAGATTGTAGCAACTTATTCCCCAACTTTGCATACCCGTTTTATTTAAAATACGACCACTAATAATATAAATAGTTGAGAATTCAATTTTAGGCCTTCCCCTAAACTACCATTTCACTCAGCGTGAGTAAAATGATTTATAGCCTAGATTGTAGAGGCTCATCCCCCGACTTCACATACCGATTTTCATTAGACCACTAATAACATAAATAGTTGAGAATTAAATTTTAGGCCTTCCCCTAAACTACCATTTCACTCAGCGTGAGCAAAATGATTTATAGCCTAGATTGTAGAGGCTCATCCCCTGACTTCACATACCGATTTTCATTAAATTCTCTTTAACCGTTTTCTCGTGATGCGTGTACATACATACATACATACATACATACAGACAGACAGACAGACAGACAGACAGACAGACAGACAGACAGACAGACAGACAGACAGACAGACAGACAGACAGACAGACAGACAGACAGACAGAAATTACGGAAAAGTAAAAAATGCATTTTCTTGTTACTATGGACATGATCGATACAGAAATACCATTATTTTCAAATTCTGAGCAATGTACAGACAAAACTCTTATTTTATGTATATAGATGTCACATTAACAAATATTTCTACGTAAACTTAACACTTTGATTTTTTTATTCTTCAGATGATGGTTAGCATCCTCGTCCACTACAACACCGCTTCGATGTGGCGACCATCAACTTCGATGTGAACTTTGTATCTACGAATTACGTTTTGGTACATTTAATCAATCACACCTGGTATCTGTTGAACTGATTCTTCAACCGAGTGAAGCGGGAGTTTTAAGCCAATCATTTAGTACTTAAACTGTGCATTTGCCGACATGGGTTCCTGTTCGAAACATTATCTACTCATTTCCCTCTACGAGCCCTGGAAGTTCGATATGGAAATTTACGAACACCCTGTATGTTCAAACAACATGATCGTTTTCGCTTACGTTGTGAACTTACATCCGGGAGATAGTGGGTTCCAATCCCACTGTCAGCAGCCCTGAAGATGGTTTTCCGTGGTTTCCCATTTTCACACCAGGCAAATGCTGGGGCTGTACCTTAATTAAGGCCATGGCCGCTTCCTTCCAAGTCCTAGGCCTTTCCTATCCCATCCTCGCCATAAGACCTGTGTGTGTCGGTGCGACGTAAAACCACTAGCAAAAAAAAGTTTTCGTTTACAAAACAAACTCAATGTAACAATTTTTCACCCTTCTATTCCACTGAATGTAAGTGTACAAGCGAAATTTAACGTACGATCGAGTGATTCGTGTTAATCCTACTCAAAAAGGAGCATTTTGTACCAACGTGCAACTTTATGCATATAATCCAGGTGAATTGGCGTAACGAAATGTGGATGATTTCCTAACTCAGAAATATTTGTTATATTCCACAAGCATACTGTACAGATATATTGTTGTCTGGTTGCCACTAACTATAATAGACGAAAGTGCAAGATCTCCCTTACTTGTGGGAACATTGAGGATAAATTTCATCTTAGCAATAAAGTACAGGCACTTTAAACTACAAACATGAATAACCTCCTTCCCGAACCAAAGTTTACAACAACAAAACTTGGGAGAAAGTTAAACTGTTGTTCTATGTGAACAAGTTGACAAGTTCCTTTCCCTTGTTGTTTTTAGCTTCTCTCGTTATTCTGTCAACAGACAGAGGAGGAACTTGCTTGTGTTTGTCGATATGCTAACACCACTCACGTCTTAAGTTTATAGAAGCATTTATTATCTTTGAGAACAAAAGCTAATTAGTGTAAGTTTTTAGCCATTTCCTGTTCTGTTACAATAAAAAAAAAGCCTTAGAGGTAATAGCAACGAAGCTGTAATGAAGGTAGGCATATTTAAGTTTTAAAGTTTGCAACGCCACACACACACACACACACACACACACACACACACATATATATATATATATATATATACCCACACAGTTAAGCAACATCCATCGCGGTCGCCCTTTGAATAGGGGACAAAATATTCACTTACTCTGGGGATTTGTTAGAACGCCCATCACTCACTACAAATACACAGATTCTGTAAGAGAGTATCAAACACGAATACAACCTGACATGTTAATAATTCCGACACTTAAAATTAAACCTAAAAAATTAATCCTCTATAAAAGCTCCCAGTAGAGTGCTGCACTGTGTTATCACTGTCTGGACAGAGAGTGCTCAGAAACTATTACTCAGAGGTAAAATACAGGAAATCTTACTCCTGTATCTTTTCTTTGCTAGTGGCTTTACGTTGCACCGACACAGAGAGGTCTTATGGCGATGATGGGATAGGTCTACAAGTTGGAAGGAAGCGACCGTGGCCTTAATTAAGGTACAGCCCGAGCATTTGCCTGGTGTGAAAACTGGAAACCACGCAAAACCACGTTCAAAGCTACCGGCAGTGGGATTCGAACCCACTATCTCCCGGATGCAAGCTCAAAGCCCCAACTCGTCCGGTACTCCTGTATCAGGCAAACAAACAGCTCAGGAAAGGGGTAAACTACCCCTCCCGTCAGAGGTGGTTTAAAATGATAAATCTGGGGAGCTCTAATGTTATTGGCTTTACGTCGCATTAACTACTTTTACGGTTTTCGGAACTGGGAAGCTCTACCATGGTGGTTGTGCATGGTACAGCGCATAGGTGGGCGATCAGAGAGCCCCACTCCGTGAGCTAAAGGCAGTGGCGTAACGTTATGGTCTGCAATGCAGCGGAGGCTGGGGCTTAACGGGGCCGCAGACTTTCTCGGAATGTAGATAAATGAATGAATTACTTTCCCCGCCTGCCACTCTGTACGGGAATGGTGATATTGTGTTTGTAGAATGGGCTAAAAAGTTTGTATTTACAGTGCGTATGCAGAGTAACTGTTGGATATTTGCATCTGTCTGTGAGTTATTGAGTCTCTAAGACAGCTGTGTCTCGTAACGCGAGCGACACGCTCTCTCACAAATACCTGCACCAAGTCATTAATGAAACTGTGAAAAATTCGTTCCAAAATATCAGATTTTAGACCTAATTATTCCTGTTGCTGTTTCTTCCACAAAACGATCATTTTAGAAACTAAAACTTAACGAAATGTTATGACTCAAGACAGAGTCTGTTAACTCAGCCTCCTAAGCATCGAGTGTGTCATCCGTAATCGTCAATGTTTTGCATCGCAGAAAGTGCGCTGCATGGTCCAGTTTCTTTAGGATCAATGGAGAGTACAGTAACATTTTTAAAATGAAAAAAAAAAGATGGAAACATATATTTATTAACGTTGTATTTCAGTTTTATTTAAAGTATTTCTCTCAGTTGAAGGTTGTCAAAATGGGAAAAGCATAACGAAACAATGAAATTATAATTTCGGCTTACAATGATAACATTGTTGATTACATTATTCTTATAATGTCCTTAAACTACAAGAGTTATGGCATGTAACAATGATTTCTGAGTAATGAAATGGAACCTCGTAAAGCTAACGAAGAAATGGTTTGCAGTTCTGGAACGTCTAAATTAACCTGCTTCCAAAAATTCACAATGAATCGAGGAATAGTCCCTCGAGCTCCTACGATTAATCCTGTCCCTTCAGTGTCACTTCACTCCAAATATCTCTATAATAAGTTATGCTCGGTTCATAGATCAGCTTCTTTTCGCTATCAGCGTCTTCTGGCTTGTCTGTGCAGATTTCGGAACGAACTGCGGGGGTACATTGTATATCCCACACCCTCTGATTCCTTGTAGGCTATGATGTCAATTCTCCCACTTCTACCGTTATCGGCAAGTCCGTATACCTTTTCGGCTACCTTATAACTTTCCTTTCTGAGGCAATTCACTAACAAGGACCGAATCTTGTTATGCCTGGTGTTCCGCAGCATCTCTCTATGAGGGCAAGATCCCTAAACATAAGGAAGAGTTTCTCTCTCCCTCTCTCTTTCGCTCTCCGGCAATGCCGACAGAGGTTTCTGTTTTGGCACCTTCCAGGAATAGATCGCACAGCGCACACATTAGCAGTCAGTTTTGTTCCCTCACACCATTCACTGACTGATAAACCAGTATGAACCCAGTTATTTTTGGGTTTATATTGTTCAAGTAGCGCCACACCTCCCTTGTGAAGTCATTCACACAATCTCTTGAAATCACGGTTTCTAAGCTCCACTCTGATTTTGGAAGCCGAAAGTGAGTGAGTACATTTATCAAAATATTTAACTTTCAAAATAAAATCTATGAATAAATAAATTAATTTGTTGACTCTTATAGTAAGTCATTTGTACATATTCTTCTTCTTCTTTTCTATCGCTTTTCCCCACACCTGTGCGATCGCGGGTGCGAAATGCGTAGCACATGTGGATTTTGCCCTGTTTTACGGCCGTATGCCCTTCCTGACGCCAACAGTATATGGAGGGATACAATCACTATTGCGTGTTACTGTGGTGGTCCCTGAGCCAGAAGAATTAATCGGAAGATAAAAAAATCCCCGACCCGGCCGGGAATCGAACCCGGGACCCTCTGAACTGAAGGCCAGTACGCTGACCATTCAGTCAACGAGTCGGACCCTTTGCTCATATTAACTGGATATATATATTGCATTAAAGTATTTGCTGTAGTTAAATTTATGTATGTTATTGATAGGTTTTGTACTATTTCTTTGTGGGGGCCCAATTTTGTTTCCTACAGGAGGGCCCGCACCATATTCGTTACGCCTCTGGATAACGGCATGAACGCGGGAAGAGCCGAGAGCAATACAGTCGTACAGTTCGTTTGCCGTTCATTGTTTATTATGTATTCTTAAACAAGCCTTTATATCATCTTCCCCCTTTTAAAATATGCTATTTGTTCGGGGCGTCGACCTATAGAGATCTTTGCCCCTACTTGCACCATGTGATATGAACCTGCGTGTAATTGGAATGGAGGAAGTGTAGAGTGTTGAATGTGAGGAAAGGAACGTTAAGGACGACACAAACACCCAGTTCCCAGGCCAGGGATATTAATCATTTACAACTAAAAACGCGTTGCCCCCTACACCGCGGGGTCGGACTATCATTTCTCCTTCTTTTGCCTCATTCTTTGAAGGGCCGAAACTCCTCGATTTGTTTCCCCAGTTATTAGTGTTAATAGGTAAGGGCTGCGTGGTTGTTTCTCCTCTTAAAGAAATAATCACCACCACTACTAAGCTATTTCGTAGATTATAAGGGAGTAAAAAATAAGTAGTCCGATACAAATGTATTTAGCCGGACTGAGTGGCTCAGAGGATTGAGGCGCTGGTCTTCTGGCCCCAATTTGGCAGGTTCGATCCTGGAACAGCCCGGTGGTATTTGAAGGTGCTCATATACTTCAGCATCGTGTTGGTAGATTTACTGGCACAAAAGAGAACTCCTGAAGGACTAAATTCCGGCACTTCAGCGTAAACGGAGTTAGTGGGACGTAACGCCAATAATATTATTATATAAATGTATTTTTGTTGCTGGTTTAACATTAAACTAACACATGCAAATTTTAGTCCAAGGTGGTATGAAAATGAGGTGGGAGTTGCTGACAGTAGGATTCGAACTCACTATCTCCCGAATGCAAGTTTACAGATACTCGACCAATTCCACATTGCGAATTCGTCGGGTAGGTGCGTATAGTTTTCAGTGTGTGAAAGACAACTGAGCTGTGGAAATGTTGAAGGATCAATTCGAGAACTGAATGTAATACAGAGTTATATCACCACCGGGAGACCAGAAGGGAGAAAAAGTTTTTCTCAGGCCATAACAGTATTTCCAAGTTTACCCTCTCCAGGCGAGTGTCAGTTGAACTCTACACCAACAACATTGCATCTTTTACCAGCTCTAGGCATAGAAATGTTCTTAAGGGCTCTGTCGTTAAGCATCGTGTTTCATGCAATCTTGTTCCCTACTAGAGATATAAGAACATATTTTTATATTAACTCGTGGCTGCTTCTGTGATACATATAAATATATTCTTTACTTTTATCACGATATCGAAAACGCTGAAGTGAATAAAATAATAATCTTACCACCATTGTACTGATATTATAATTTACTCATTACTTTTTCAAGTTCTGATTACTTAGGAGCCATGCTCTTCATTGTCATCTTGTTGTGAAGAAATTTTCGAGGACATTTATAATATAAATTAAAAGTTAAGAAATAAGGACTGTTATAAATATATTATTAAACACTGAATAACATGTTTCGTCTAACCAAGTAGACATCATCAGAGTTCTCAGAACAAATTAAAAAATATGTATAAATATTATGGATGCGTTTACGAATTTTAAACTTGTTCCTGTAACTTGCGGAAGCAACAACCAGGGAGATTAGACTATGAAACGAGGAAATGAGACTGTTCAATAGAAAATATTATTTTTGAGAATATCCGACGGTGACATGGTGGAAGTGAAATACGGTACAATAATAAGTTAACACTGGAGTAATCGCATGCGGGAAATGAGAAACACCTTTGTGAAAATGAAAATGAAAACCTACAACCTGTTTTCCAGTCTCTGACCGCGTCTGCGATGTAAAGAATGAAACATACATACGCTGTTGTTACAATGGGGTCGCCACTCCCAAGGTGATTTATTAATGACTGCTATATGCTATGAAATGATAATGGAGAGTGTTGCTGGAATGAAAGATGACAGGGAAAACCGCAGTACCCGGAGAAAAACCTGCCTCGCCTCCGCCTTTTCCAGCACAAATCTCACAGGGAGTGACCGGTATTTGAACCACGGTATCCAGCGGTGAGAGGCCGACGCGCTGCCGTCTGAGCCACGGAGGGTCCAAACACCCTTTGTATTGAGCTTAATTACTCTTCAGTTTGTATGTAGATAACACTACATTTTTAAATGAAGTCAGTATAATCGAAGAGCTTAATGTACTAAGTAGAGTAACATCGAATCTGCCAGATGATATTCTGGTATTTCCTATTTTGGTCACCTAAATACTGCTACGCCACTGTATACTAATAAAATGATACAAATCTACATTATAGCTTAGTGCAGAATCTCACTACCCTTGAACTTAAATACCGTGATCTGGATAAATTCTGTCTAGCCCTTTTCCCGTGATGAAACAAACAAGCAAACAAACAAACAAACAAACAAACAGTAATACAGACAGGCAAAAACTGTGTTGAATCTACTTTCGACTTTTGTGTATCTAATCTGAGACAAAGCTAAGTATAAAGCAATGTTTGAAATGTACAAACAAAACTATAATTTTATTTACAGTGTCTAGAGATAAATCTAACTCAAAAGTGATGGTCACAAATAACTTACCATATCTAACCTTGCGAATGTATCTCATTATAGGCTACAACAGACAGCTTTAAGGCACTTTACCTATTGAGTAAAATGTTTAACGTATTGCAGACCTACAGTAAAATAAACTTAAAAAGTGCATCCCTTTTACTCAATGCAAGAATACTTCGAAACGAATGAGTTAGTTGTATATTATTCTGAGTATGTGTGTACATTTATGATTTTATTTTCTTCTTCTTCTTAATCTGCTTACCCTCCAGGGTTGGCTTTTCCCTCGAACTCAGCGAGGGATCCCACCTCTACCGCCTCAAGGGCAGTGTCCTAGAACTTCAGACTCTGGGTCGGGGATACAACTGGGGAGGATGACCAGTACCTCGCCCAGCCGTCCTCACTTACTATGCTGAACAGGGGCCTTGCGGGGGAATGTGATGATTGGCAGGGATAGACAAGGAAGATGGAAGGAAGCGGCCGTGGCAGTAAGTTAGGTACCATCCCGGCATTTTCCTGGAGGAGAAGTGGGAAACCACGGAAAACCACTTCCAGGATGGCTGAGGTGGGAATCGAACCCACCTCTACTAAGTTGTCCTCCCAAATCTGAGTGAATCCCATTCCAGCCCTCGTACCACTTTTCAAATTTCGTGGCAGAGCCGGGAATCGAACCCGGGCCTCCGGGGGTGGCAGCTAATCACACTAACCACTACACCACAGAGGCGGACATGATTTTTACTTGACAATATCAACAGTATGTAAAATACTAATTGATCGAATCAATGATATTATACAGCGGCTGAAATGATGTAAAGGCATAGGACTGTTTGAAAATTGTCTTTGTTAATTAATGAACGTAGTTTCTGTGGCTCACTATATTAAAATAAATAAATAAAAATGGATTAAATTAATTAAAATAAAATTAAAATAAAAATGGATTAAAATCATCATCATCATCATCATCTGTTTACCCTCCAGGTTCGGTTTTTCCCTCGGACTTAGCGAGGGATCCCACCTCTACCGCCTCAAGGGCAGTGTCCTGGAGCTTCAGACTCTTGGTCGGGGGATACAACTGGGGAGTATGACCAGTACCTCGCCCAGGCAGCCTCACCTGCTGTGGTGAACAGGGGCCTTGTGGAGGGATGGGAAGATTGGAAGGGATAGGCAAGGAAGAGGGAAAGAAGCGGCCGTGGCCTTAAGTTAGGTACCATCCCGGCATTCGCCTGGAGGAGAAGTGGGAAACCACGGAAAACCACTTCCAGGATGGCTGAGGTGGGAATCGAACCCACCTCTACTCAGTTGACCTCCCGAGGCTGAGTGGACCCCGTTCCAGCCCTCGTACCACTTTTCAAATTTCGTGGCAGAGCCGGGAATCGAACCCGGGCCTCCGGGGGTGGCAGCTAATCACGCTAACCACTACACCACAGAGGCGGACATGGATTAAAATAAATAAATAAAAATGGAGTAAAGCCACTTATATATGTATATTTAACAAAGCCGAGCTTTCCGCCAAATTACATTGACCTTCATCAGGGCGTGTGAAGATCTGCCTCCGACAGTGAGCAAAGAAATTCTTCAAATTAACGTAGAAGTGGCGACGGCTCCTGCACTAAGTGGGCTCGGGGATTATTAATTGTTACAACATATTTCTGACAAATGCTTCGTAAAATGATTCAGATATCACATCACACTCATTTTCTCATTATTCATTTGAAAATATTACTGAGAAATCAACAAAACTATGTCTCAGAGGTGGAAGCTAGTATAAAACAACCTCTTCTGTTCACGCATGCGCGGAGTTGGCTGTAAACAAAACACACCAGTTACATTGCGTGTGTGCGAGCGTCGTTCATTTGTTATTGTCAATATCATCATCATCATCATCTGTTTACCCTCCAGGGTCGGCTTTTCCCTCGGACACAGCGAGGGATCCCACCTCTACCGCCTCAAGGGCAGTGTCCTGGAGCTTCAGACTCTTGGTCGGGGATACAACTGGGGAGAATGACCAGTACCTCGCCCAGGCGGCCTCACCTGCTATGCTGAACAGGGGCCTTGTGGAGGGATGGGAAGATTGGAAGGGATAGACAAGGAAGAGGGAAGGAAGCGGCCGTGGCCTTATGTTAGGTACCATCCCGGCATTCGCCTGGAGGAGAAGTGGGAAACCACGGAAAACCACTTCCAGGATGGCTGAGGTGGGAATCGAACCCACCTCTACTCAGTTGACCTCCCGAGGCTGAGTGGACCCCGTTCCAGCCCTCATACCACTTTTCAAATTTTCGTGGCAGAGCCGGGAATCGAACCCGGGCCTCCGGGGGTGGCAGCTAATCACACTAACCACTACACCACAGAGGCGGACTATTGTCAATATACCAAGTGAAAAACTTCTTATCAGGTAAGATAAAGCAAGTATTAGTGCTTACATGAAGGTCAGCTCCTCCAGTCTTCTACTTGCTAAAAAACTAGGGCGTTCAAGTTGTTTTATTGTCAAAGTGGGCGCTCAGTATAGGTAAAATGAAAAGTATGGTCTGACAGGGCGCACTTAAGGATGAACTGTTGGTATGCAAAACCATTTTAAAGTTACGACAAATTCTGGCAAGCGACAAGAAGCCTACATTCTAGAAATGACTTAGTAAACCATATCTAAACGAAGTCCAGAAGGAGGCTAGAATGGCTTTTGCTGAAGAACACAACATGTTTCGGACTTCATAATAGGTTCGGGTGATTTTCTGCGATGACATTAAGTTTAATTTTCATGGGTCATATGGTTTTCAGTATTACCAGCACGATCTCCATTCAAACGAGTAAGTTCAAAAACAGACATTGGGGCAGCTTTATGGGTTAAAAGTACATCAAACATAGCACGGCTGTACACCAAGATGAATTCTAGTACTTACACGGGGACTGTAGATTCAGAGTTGGTTCGAACGAAAACCTAATATTTCAGCAAGATAATGCTTCCATTCATGTGTCTACCGTTTCGAAGAAGCGGTTCATACAGAAAGGAATAACAATTCGGGACTGGCTAGTACGAAGTCCTGATTTCTACACAATGGAATATTTATAAAAGTTCCTAGCAAGGCATGTGTACCATCATGGGGGGTAATTTGAGACCGCGGATGAGCTGAAACATGCAATTCAGTCAGAGTGGGCTGCAATTTCAACGACTGATATAAATATCCGAATCCAGCGAGTGTCTAAGAGAATTTCTGAAGTTATTGATAGGTTCAACTAAATATCGTGAAGACTGGTAATACCGTGGTATATTTTTGACTCTTTGGTGTTATTCTAATACTAATGAGTGAAAAATCGATTGTCAAGTACAAAATATACTCTAATATATAGTACACTTATCAAAACTGAGTTGAAATATTAAAATTAACGACAACTTAATCAACATTATTTAAGAAGCAATAATGTGATATATTCAGTAATATCGCGATAAGGGATTTTTAATATCATCATCATCATCATCATCTCTTTACCCTCCAGGTTCGGCTTTTCCCTCGGACTCAGCGAGGGATCCCACCTCTACCGCCTCAAGGGCAGTGTCCTGGAGCTTCAGACTCTTGGTCGGGGATACAACTGGGGAGTATGACCAGTACCTCGCCCAGGCGGCCTCACCTGCTATGGTGAACAGGGGCCTTGTAGGGGGATGGGAAGATTGGAAGGGATAGGCAAGGATGAGGGAAGGAAGCGGCCGTGGCCTTAAGTTAGGTACCATCCCGGCATTCGCCTGGAGGTGAAGTGGGAAACCACGGAAAACCACTTCCAGGATGGCTGAGGGGGGAATCGAACCCACCTCTACTCAGTTGACCTCCCGAGGCTGAGTGGACCCCGTTCCAGCCCTCATACCACTTTTCAAATTTCGTGGCAGAGCCGGGAATCGAACCCGGACCTCCGGGGGTGGCAGCTAATCACGCTAACCACTACACCACAGAGGCGGCGATTTTTAATATCGCGATATTATTATTTTACAAAAACAAGAAATATTTTAGGAAATGTTCATACAAGCAAGCTAATAATGAGGCTAAGGAGCAATCTCCAATTTTCGTCAAAACTGAGTTTCAGGTCATGAAAGTACAACGTTGCTTTCAAACAGAACAATCTCCGCCATCTGTTGGAATCAAGTGGGACAATCTCCATAATTACCAATCAGCTCTTTCATGTGAATGCTGACATATTGTTTCAATGGGGTTGTAAAGTGAGACTGCCGTGCTAATTTGTCGGATTTGTAGTTATATTGGAGGTATATTCGGAGTTTTGAAATTATATGAATGAATGTGCACAAACATATTATGTGCCGGGCTGAGTGGCTCAGACGGTTGAGGCGCTGGACTTCTGACCCCAACTTGGCAGGTTCGATCCTGGCTCAGTCCGGTGGTATTTGAAGGTGCTCAAATACGTCAGCCTCGTGTCGGTAGATTTACTAGCACGTAAAAGATCTCCTGCGGGACTAAATTCCGGCACCTCGGCGTCTCCGAAGACCGGAAAAGTAGTTAGTGGGACGTAAAGCAAATAGCATTATTATTATTATTATTACATATTATATTGTCAAAACAAGCTGTAATTTTCTTCGTAGTGTTCTGTAATGGATACGATGCTACAAAACTTGACACCTGTCTCGACCACAAAAGCGATCAAATGGACCTGGCATCAAAGGAAATGGAAATATGTTGTTGCTAAAAAGTAGAGGTAATAATAACCTGTGCAGATGAGGATGAGGAGGCCAAAAGATGAAAAACATATTGAACAGCGATTCCAAACTAAATTTAATGTTCGGAACAGAAAAAGTACAAAGGTTCCTGTATGTGAGCAAGAATTTCTGAACATCCTTCATGTCTACGGAAAGCGTGTTGATACTGTGGCTAAAACATGCACGAACAGGTAGCCCCCCCCCCCCTGTTGAAAATCACAGGGATGATAAGAAGACAAATAATCTGACCATGAAAGCTTTGTGAAATTTATATCTTTCTTCGTGTATGTTGAATCACACTATTGTAATATCTCAAGGCCGAGCATGTACCGGCCTTATGAATTAAGGATTTTTCCGTGCAGATAATATTATCCGTCACTTTTATAACAATCTTATAAATAAAGTTGTAGGGGGTCCGCTGTCTGTAATTCCTTTTGTTTTGCCAAATTTTCAAATATTTATCCGTTTTAGGTCAACTCAAGACCGAATCGGTGGTTTTTACTTTTTGTGTCTGTTTGTTTGTTTGTTTGTTTGTTTGTTTGTTTGTTTGTTTGTCTGTTCCACCATCACGTCGAAACGGCTGGATGGATCTCAACCAAACTTCATATTTAGTATACTCATCCCGGGGAAGGTTTCGATATGCATATCATTTTAAAATCTTTGAAAAGACGGGGGTTTTATAGGAAAATCACAACGGTTTTCCTCCATTTTCTCTTATACTATTGATTTTCTGTAAACTCTGTGGACCGTATTGTCGTAGGACAGGTATCCTAATTATGATAAAACCTTCAATACTCGTATTTTGAAGTTTTAAGATGAGCCGAAAGTATTATGTTATTATATTTATGTTTCGTGTCCATGGACGTATAACGTGAATATGCTTATCCTGGTTAACATAGCAACGGATGTACGGACACACAGACTTCCAATATGGCGTCAAGGAACAGCACCATTAGATCTCTGATGTGAAACATGTATAAATTCTATGTAGATTGTTTTAGAGAGCGATTGTTTTGTTTTGGGATTCTCGAGAGAGGTACTGAATGTTTTCTTCTTCTGACAGGATAAGTTCGTAGTGATAATAAAGTTGTTTTAGAAATACGTAAAAGTGTTCTCGTGTGATATATTTATTGCGTAAAATAGAAAATCGCATATAGAGAACGATAGTATGTGAAAGGTCTCTTCATTATAAACAACTTTTGTTATGTTCATAATTTACCTTTCTCTTCAAATTGACGGAGAAATTTACTATTTTCTGCCGATACCATGCTCTGCATTGAGTGACCGACAGACCGACAACGAATATATGGGTTACCATGTCTACGTCTCTGACTGCTTGCCAGCAGGGAAGTACCGTATTGCCATTTTCCTCATCATTCCTTTAAATTCGTGGTTGTTCGCATATTACTGAATATGATATTCCGCCAATATCCCGCAGAATGGCGTAGGGCGTGCCTAGAGAGGCCTAGTAATGTAATTATATTAAGCAAAGAAGCTCTAATCTTTAATGTAAACTTAAAGGTTGCCTTAATCAGGCTGTAAGGGTTGCGAATGCGGTCTCGTTGGTTGAATTTGGAGAGCATGTAAGCTCTTTTCTGATATTTGTGTACTATTGAGTGGTGCCTTGGGAAGGTCGTAAATTTGTAACTGTTGGAGCAAAGTGCTCTTGAAAATTGTGTTTTGGGAGATTTCTCTCTTTATCTATCTAAACTCAACATTAGCGACTCTGGAAACTTGTAAATTTCGAGCTTGAAGCTCAAAACTTGTAAATGACCAATCCTTGGGTTTTCTATTCTTGTATCAAAATTACTATTTTGTACTTGACTACCCGTACCTGAAATATTGTTTGTTAACATTTAATTTTCTGAAAAAAATATAAAACTTTATTTTAAAATTTTAAATAATTAATATTTGTCTCTCGTAGATAGACCCATTCCAGCCCGCACCTTCTTTCACGTCTGCGTTCCACAGAGATCCCCGGAACAGATAGCATCACTAATAAATATTTGAGAATTAAATGTTAGGCCTTCCCCTTAATTACCATTTCACTTAGCGCGAATAAAATGTAATAGAGCCTAGATTGTAGTGGCTCATCCCCCGACTTTACATACCGATTTTCACTGAATTATCTCCAGCCGTTTTCTCGTGACGCGTGTACAGACAGACAGACAGACAGACAGACAGACAGACAGACAGACAGACAGACAGACAGACAGACAGACAGACAAAAATTACGGAAAAGTAAAAAGTGCATCTCCTTGCTACCATGGACATGACCGATACAGAAATACCATTCTTTTCAAATTCTGAGCAATGTACTGACCAAACTCTTATTTTATATACTAGCAAATGTACCCGTGCTTCGCTACGGTATTCTACAATGTATACGGATATCGAAGTAAATTGCTGTACATGAAGTGAATAAGAATTTTTTAAAAATGCATGTCTCTTGGCGAGTTGCAGAGTTGTGATGATAACGACAGGTCCACTTGTCTGCCGCAATTCACTGTGCGTAACGTCAGTCACATTTAGATGGGTAAATTTGTTTATAATCGGGGGCACCTACACCTAATGATAAAGAGAATCAGGTAAAATAGTTTAAAAAATGCACGCTCCCTTGCCTTCTGCTAGTCAAATCAAGAAGGGAATTATACATTACAATGGTACACAGGCGTTGGAGAAGGACCCCATTCCTATTGCTAGTTAAAGTCGATGTGGGGAGTACTGATTACAATAGCAGACGCACTCCTGCTGACAGTCACTTTTGATTTGTAAAGTATTAATTACAATGTAAGACACGCCCCTTCTAGATCGCTACAAATCGACTTAAATTAATAAATGTAGATCGGCATACGGAAGTATATGCATGTTCACCTTCATTTACAGAATAACTGCTGCTAAACGGTGCATTCAAATTGAAAAACGGATTGTATAAAAAGACGACTCTGTCCCCAGTTAGCTATCTAAATGGCTGGCCCTATGATATTTCCTCGTATCTCATCTATTTAAAGGCAAGATTATTTTAGAAACGTTGAATAGGGTGAAATTTGTGTAAGGTTTTCACACTGAATTACTTTTCAGATACTTTTGCGACAAATTCAAACATAGAATTTGGCGGGGTGGGCCAATATTTGGTGTAGAATTAGATGACCCCATCTGTCCTATAAGTGAATCAAACCATCAATTATACGTGTACAAAGTGCAACATTTAGGTAAATCCAAAAATAGAGCCAAATTTAACATAAGGGATAGAGATACGACAAAAAGTCAGAGGGCCAAAGTTGTAGATCACTCCAAATTGAATAGAGATTGTGCCATCCATTTTGTGATACGACTTACCGCTTAGCCAACAAATACCTCGAAAGGACGGTCTGCACCATCATTAAAATTGCCTCCATATTTCTATATTTTCCGGGAGTAAAAAATAAAATGTTTAAACATCTCGTAAATTTTCCATCGGTTACAGGCTAAAAGCTATAATTTTCCCAAATTTAAATTTTATAACTCGTCTGGGAGATTGTGCTGCCATCTTTATATGGGGGAGGGGTTACAATTAGGACTTTCAGGAAACTTTTAAGCCCATGAAACCTGTAAGTTATAGTTCTGGATAAATATCACCGACTGTGTTCTTATGCAGATTTGAAACTCCCAGCGTGTCCCTCTTAGAGAATTATGAGAATTTTAGATTTTTCTAGGGATCCTGAAGTCATCAGGTTGTCTGGTACCAAGTTTTAAGTTTCTAGGATGCCTAGAATGGTCTCATTAATTCACGTATGTTTTCATTTTTATGTCTTAATTTATATATATATATATATATATATAGATCACGCCAAACTGAATTCTATTTATTAATATGGATTATATTTCACCCGCTTCCGTAGTGGTTCTAGAGGCGTCTTACTCCCACAGTATGTTTTCCAGGTAGTAAGTCATACTTGAAAGTCATACTGGAACATACACAGCTACATTATCTCGGTCATTTTGACAATTCACTTTTTCACCTTTTCTCACCCCCTATGCCAAAGGCGGCAGGACTTAAAAAATCCGGAATATTACTATTCATCTCAGCGACCCCCAAAAGTATGGATTCGACACTACATTCGATGATTTGTATATCTCAGCCACCTCGCCCCCCCACCCCTAATATTTCCTGGGGTGTATTACCCCCACGTGGTTTGTCTCCTGATACTAAAATTCCGCAGTGTCACTATTCATCTCAGAGACCCCGAAGACTACGTATTAGACAGTATTTTCTATTATTTCTCTATATCACTCCCCCATCCCCCCACCTAGCGAAGAGGGCTGAACTTGGACGTTAAATATTTCCGGAGTGTTGCTATTCATTTCAGCGAGCCCGAAAAGTATTGATTCGACGCTACTTTCGATGATATATATCTCTCACCCCCTCGCCCCCCCCCCCGTCCCTAAGCGTTCCTGGGCTGTCCTACCCCCATGTGGTTTGTCTCCTGATACTAAAAATCCGAAGTGTACAATTCACCTCGGCGACTCCAGAAAACTATGTATTCGACACTATTTTGGATTAATTTTATATATCACTCCCCCCCTCGCCCCCCACCCAAATGGGAGCAGAAATTTGACTTTTAAAAAATCGGGAGTCTCACTATTCACCTCAGCGACCCCCAAAACTATGGATTCGACACTATTTTCGATTTTTTTTACCTGACCTCCCTACCTCTAAGGGGCTAGAGGTGGGTTACCCCCACAGTGCTCGTCTCCAGATAGCAAATAATAAGTGTTCAAAATCTGATTGAAATTGCTCCAGTGGTTTAAGAGGAGATGTGTCAGTTACACACATACATACATCCATTTTTACATATAGTATAGATATAGATTAATCATTAAACTTGGCATCTCCCACTTTACAGTTGCAGTTGTTACAGAGCATTCCGCAATGCCACATCTACATGAATAATGTATCCCTAACGATCTTTATTAAAGTTTACCATAGCCTATGTTAAATAAAATCATCTGTACTTTATAGTGCGCCCTTGGGTAAGACTGCATCCGTGTTCGTAACACTGTTTTTTGGATTGCCGAGTTGTCATCGTTAGTTCGACACTCAACTACTCTCGCGTGCGCATCACTGGATCTCCTTCTATTGCATTCGCTTCACCATGGGATGTGCTGGAGTGAGAAATACTTGTGACTTACAAGTACTGATGCTTCAGTGAGCTCTTCTCTTTGTATGTCTGTGTTTCCAATGAAGAGGAGGGATTCATAGAAGATCAGAACTACGGAGAGCACTAGAATATGATATCTTGTAAAAATAGTACGGGATCCTTTGTTGTTGTGTATTGTAGGTTAATAAGCATGCATATAAACACTTCAGTCTCAAATGCAATGGCATCCTTTTTATCTCATTGAAATCAGTTTGGCAGGATTCGAATGACGTAATATCAGTGACTTATTCGTATGGCTATATCAATAAAAATTAATATTCACAATTATCTCATAATAGCATTACAAACTAATATCCAGGCCACGAATGTAGTCAATTGATCCCTCCGTCATAATTAGGAACTCTGTTGGATCGCCAGAGGAAGCCCTCAGAGGACATTCTTGGACTATATGGTGAACAATGTTCTTTTCAGCGTCACAGTCACAACTTGAAGAAGTTATTTTCTTCCACTTATGCAAGATGTTGGTTTTTATTGGTTTAAGAACCGACCAGATCTTGCGCGGCAATTCAAAGTCAAGTGGCTTGGACGATATGCACGGTATCTTAAGTTGTTCCGTCGTAGCATTAATCTGCCATGTCTGTCTCCAGCAGTCATTAATATTAAACCCGTTGGCAACTAACATCCTTACAGTTTCCAGGAGTGGGTGACGAGAGCGAAGCCATCATTTACTGATGGTTGGGATGTCTGCGTGAAGTAGGTGAGGATTTTTCTGTACTTTTTGTTCTCTCGTACATTTGATATAAACACCACTTTACAATTCTGAAACTGAGAATAATAATAGCGTAACAGAGAGCGATGCTTACACCCTGTGTGTCTGCTGTGGTTTCGTAACGTTCATTTGTTTAATCGTGTCGGAAGCGACCAAACATACATCATGTAATCAGAAAATGCAATTTGATGCTTAAACCAATGGAATGAGAATTTAATGGGACAAATACAACATATGCATGGTTTCTTCTACAATCATCATAAAATCGGAAAACAATTTTGAAAACAGTATCTTGACAGCCTGATAAAACCGACCTGTCACCTGAAATTTTAATCAACGATATATTTTAGAATGCTACAGAAACTTTAAATGTAAATATATGATACTGATGCCTTTGCTGGCAAGATGTAGTGTTTACAGTGCGCTATGTCTTCTGGTATGAGGTAGAATAAAATTGTAACTTTCATTGACCTGTCTCAGTCTCTTCCTTGGCTTTGATAATATGAAAGTGGCTGAGGTATGAGTGACACTAGTAATGCCATTCCTTATGCAGCCAGTCCCTGCTATGGATGGTGTGAAAATGTCGCTCATAGGATCGGTTGATGCAGGCATTTCAGTGGGCTTGGCAGACTGATGTGCAATAGCAACTTCTGGCTCGGTGAGGAAAACAACGGGAAACAACCTCACTCCTCATTTCCCTAGTACGCCTCTTCAGTGACACCTAGGCCATCTATGACAGCTAATGGTGAACCTGTTGAGGATCCAACCAGCCTTCGGGCTGAATACCCAACATACACATATGGTACTGATGATGTAACTTAATTCCGAAAACCGGTTTTAACATAACAAAGTCATTTGTGCTGATGAAAACTGTGTTTCTATTCTTTTATCGAGTATGTATACCTGACCAACAATTTGCCAGATCACAAGTTTCAGGTGTAACATAAATAATTTCTTATACACCGTGCAAGTTGATAACTGTATACGGGTTATATAGTTGTAACCTAGCACAGTAGATTCGAATCCTACTGTCGGCATCCCTGAAAGTAGTTTTCTTTGGGTTTCCATTTTTACGACAGATAAATACCGAAGTTTTCACCTAAACAGCAGATGGGCCAATGGGAAGCTACAATTCTAGTTTGACAAAAGTAAACTTTACCATGAAGACGTCCCAAAATATTTAGGCATCACCTTTGGCAAGAGTCTATCCTTCAAGAAACACGTGGAGAACTATTATTGCGAAATTAAGAAATCGAACTCGTATCATTCAGTAACTTAGTGGAACTACATGGAGAGCTACATCATATACTACATTAAGAATTTCTCCTTTAGAACTTGTATACTCTGCTGCAGACACCATGCATCGGTGTGGATCAATTGTTCTCATGTCAAACCAAACCAAACTCCATGGCGCAACAGCCCCGAAGGGCCATGGCCTACCAAGCGACCGCTGCTCATCCCGAAGGCTTGCAGATGACGAGGTGTCGTGTGGTTAGCACGATGGATCCTCTCGGCCGTTATTCTTGGCTTTCTATACTGGGGCCGCCATCTCACCGTCAGATAGCTCCTCAATTCTAATCAAGTAGGCTGAGTGAAACTCGAACCAGCCCTCATATGCAGGTAAAATTCCCTGACCTGGTCTGGAATCGAATCCGGGGCCTCGGGGTAAGATGCAGGCACGCTACCCGTATACCGTGGGGCGGCCATTTCTCATATCAAGGGTATCGTAAAATTTGGGCTATGTTTTAATTCTGTTGTGCCATACAGTTCTATTTTCCGCCATTTTAATGCACTGTTGAAACGGAGCATTTAGAACATGCTTAATTTGAACGATATATCTTGTTGGGGTCTTCCACGGTATCTAGAGACTTCAACCATCCCTTGCAAGATAAGTTTTTCGAATCCATCCTTCCTAATACTGTGCCCGAAATATCTCGCAGCTCATCAAGTATCGACTAATTGGTTCTCTTGGCAGCCCATGGAATTCTCAGCATCCGCCCCCAACAGAACATTTCGAAGGCACTAATAGAGTGAAGATCGATCTTTTTCAGCGCCCGACATTCAAAAACTTATAAGAAGATGGAACATAGATATTCTGAATTCAAAATCTAATATGATAGTAGTATATTAGGCATCTGTTTCCCGTATCTTCCCATATGTAACGGTGTATAGCCGTAATGCTTGGAGATTATTTTTTACAATGGGCTTTACGTTGCACCGACACACATAGATCTTATGGTGACAATAGGGTAGGAAAGGGCTACGAGTTAGAATAAAGCAGCCGTGGCCTTAATTAGAGTACAGTTCCATCATTTGCCTGGTGTGAAAATGGGGAACCACGGAAAACCATCTTCACGGCTGCTGACAGTGGGGTTCGAATTCACTATCTCCCGAATGCAAGCTCACAGCTGCGCGACCCTAAGCGTACGACCAGTTCACTCGGTGCTTGGAGAATTAATTCGTAACTGTAACCCCATACTCTCGCAGACGTCCAGTAGACGCTTCCCATCCCGGTTTGCTTCCATATATTCCCCACATTTACCCATCATCTTTCTATACCTTCCAGTTCTATTTCCAATTCTTGCATTAAAATTGCACATAAGCACTATCCAGTCCCAGCTGTTGACTATGACTACGATGTCACTCAGTGCTTCATAAAGTCATAAAATCGGGCGAGTTGGCCGTGCGGTTAGGAGCACGCAGCTGTGACCTTGCATCGGGGAGATAGTGGGTTCGAGCCCAACTGTCGACAGCCCTGAATATGGTTTTCCGTGGTTTACCATTTTCACACCAGGCAAATGCTGGAGCTGTGCCTAAATTAAGGCCACGGCCACTTCCTTCCCACTCCTAGCTCTTTCCTATCCCATCGTCGCCGTAAGACCTATCTGTGTCGGTGCGACGTAAATCAATTTGTAAATTAAAAAAATTATAAAACTTATCTTCATCCTTATCTGCTCCCTCACATGGTGAATACACTGAGACAAATCTCTCACTAATTCCTCCAGCCAGTAAATACATCCACGTCATTCGCTCATTTACATGCCTAACAGAAACTCTGTTGCATGCTGTGGTGTTTCTGGTGAACTGTCCTACCCCACACTCTGCCCTTCCTCTTTTAACACCTCATAATGTCCTGTCTATTTCTCGTTACCTCCCCTTTTCCGAACATCATTAACTCCTAATACACCCAGACACATCCTGGCTCGTCCAGATCTACTTTATTTATTCTATAATCCCTCATTAATATTATTATGGCACCACATCGAGTTCCGCTTTGTTCACGAGGTTGTTTCCGAGGAGTCCTTGGCTTGTCAACTGGAGGTCGGACTCCATTACTCCCATAGGTCCGAGGCTTGCTTAAAATATTCAGAACTTGGTAATTTCTGTGAAAAAGGATGCTGCTCCACCTACACATAGTACCAGTACCTTTGACGGTTTATGGCCCTCCGGTGGATTGTGTAGTCCTAGCAGCCTGAGAACATGGATGGCGACGAGATGCCCACTCCTATTCCACAGTAACTGGTATCCCAACACTCAGGACCACTTAGCAGCCCACTCAACCCTTGCCCATGGTGCAAGAACTAGGACGTGTCTACAGTAACCCCACACCGTTAAATAAATAAATAAATAAATAAATAAATAAATACATAAATAAATAAATAAATTAAATAATTAAATAAATAAATAAATAAATAAATAAATAAATAAATAAATAAATAAATAAATAAATAAATAAATAAATAAATAAAAAAATAAATAAATAAATGTATGTATGTATGTCTACCCCTTAGTCCCATTTTCTCACAGGAGGTCGGAGATGAGGTGATATGACGTTTTAAGGCATGTTTTACGACCGGATGCCCTTCCTGACGCCAGCCTCAGTTGATGAGCTAATGAAGATGAAATGAATGATGGTGAATGATTTTAAGAAGGTGGAAGGAATCGGCTATGACGTACGAATAGGAACTGTCCCGGCATTTGCCTGGAAGTGAAAATGAGTAACCACAAAAAACCATTCTCAGAGTTTACACCTAGGTGTTAGTTGCCACAACAGATGGCAGAACTATGAAGTTCCATAACAAAATAAATTAATGTATGAACTAGAACAACCTAGTTACACTTACCCTATCCCAACCAACCTGTTTAAGAAGTGCATTCTACTAGGCTCCGTAGGATAGTTGGGAATTTAGATCAGGGTTTAGCAAAGCTAACGTAGTGTGTTCCTAGTTGCGATCAACTAAAATAGATGGAAAGGAGTTAGTTTGGGGACGAAACTATCTTCGCATACTTCCGTTTTCACACCGACTTCGGTATACGGGAAGGAAAGCTAAGCGGATTCGGGATGTCTAAGCCGTATGCTGGAGGTGTCGTATGAGAAGTGAGAACCATTGCCAGTACAAGATGGGAATAATGGTAGGATTTGAAATGTTGCGTGAAGAGGTGAACATCAACCAGTTTAGAAGATTGGTTAATTAATATTTATTACGAATGTCTACAACAGAGCTTGACTTCAGTTGCAGTAGACTCTGCAGACATTAGATACGATAATAAGAAATTAATGTCAAAGCAGAAGTTGAAACACTCACATACTGTAAATAGGCTACGTTAAAATCAAGTACAGTACATTGATTCCCGGCCCTGTCAGAGATTTAAGTTTGGCAGAGGACTGTAATGTGGTTGAAAGGGTATATACAGCTCATCTCCATTGGAAGCGTGCCTGGAAAGAGCTGTACCACCTCGAGGAATGCCAGAAAACGAATTTATATTAAACAAACATGTAGAGTAAGTACAGTAGTTTAACAATTGTATGCTAATGGACGACGGCATCACATTGGTATCACGTCGTTAAAGTTAGCGATTTCCACACTGATAAGAATAATGAGGTACCGAGATAAACAGTGCATTAATAATTCGTATCGACCTCTTCACTTAATACTGAAATTATAAACAATACATAGTGGCCATTCGCGAGAATGTCTTTCAAGTATTGTCCAAGAGAGTTCGAATCCTGACAATACATTCATCTCCAATTTGCCATGAAATTTTTTTTTTTTAACAAGTTGTTCTACGTCGCACCGACACAGATAGGTCTTACGGCAACGATGGGACAGGAAAGGGCTAGGAGTGGGAAGAAAGTGGTCGTGGCCTTAATTAATGTACAGCCCCAGCATTTTCCTGGTGTGAAAATGGGAGACCACGGAAAACCATCTTCACGGCTGCCGACAGTGGGATTCGAACCCACTATCTCTCGAATACTGGATACTGGCCGCACTTAACCGACTGCAGCTATCGAGCTTGGTAGGAATATTCTCATACAATTCTCAAGCTCAACCTTAAATTATCAAAATAACGCAATTGTGTCACTGCCGAATGTTCACTGACACAATTCTTCACATTAGCCTGCACCAGACATGTGTCCTCGTTCAGACCAGCGCTAGTTAGATAACGAATTCAGTCCTCGTTTATATCGAGATTTATGACAATTTCATTATACCCATGGATTCCTTAAAATTGAATTATCATATTATATTACGTGGAAATGGAACTGTTTGGTAATGCAGTTTCAGTAATGGTGACGTACATGTCGAACGCGTGTTCAAACGTAATTACGTCCTGGTAGCTGTGACTTTATTAATATGTCTCTTGTCACGGTTACTGTCAGTATTCACGAGCTCTTTACGACACGAAATTGTCTTGTACCCTTATAATCTAATTATTTGACAGGTAAACTTATTTCTGTTTGTTGTTGTTGTTGTTTAACGTCGCACTAACTCAGGTTCAAGCGACGATAAGAGAGAACAGGGCTTGGACAGAGAACGGAGCGGCTGTGGCCTAAATTAAGGTACAGCCATAGAATTTATCCTGTGTGATCATGGGCAACCACGGAAAACAATATTCAGGACTGCCGATAGTGGAATTCGATCCCACCATCTCCCGAATGCAAGTACACAGGTACGCTGCCTGTACCATGCAGCCAACTCACTGGGTTTCGTTTACTCTTTCCATTATGGCAATTCTGTCGAGTTACTACTTGCAGATATTCATCTTTATTTTAAGCCAGCTACAGTGCAATGTGCAACGTGTGAAGTTTGTCAGTCTAAAAATATTAGATTTTATAGGAAACGTCAAATATATTTTCCAACCTCGTTATATCACCTTATAACTTTTTCTTTCTTTCTTTCTTTCTTTCTTTCTTTCTTTCTTTCTTTCTTTCTTAATCCGCTTACATTCCAGGGTTGTCTTTTCCCTCGGACTCAGCGAGGGATCCCATCTCTACCGCCTCAAGGGCAGTGTCATAGAGAGTGAGACTTTGGGTCGAGGGGATACAACTTGGGACGAGGACCAGTACCTCACCTACTACGCTGAACAGGGGCCTTGCGGGGGGGGGGGGATGGGAAGATCGGAAGGATAGACAAGGAAGAGGGAATGAAGCGGCCGTCGCCTTAAGTTAGGTACCATTCCGGCATTTGCTTGGAGGAGAAGTGTGAAACCACGGAAAATCGAGCCCCCCTCTACTCAGTTGACCTCCCGAGGCTGAGTGGACTCCGTTTCATCCCTCGTACCACTTTTCAATTTTCGTGGCAGAGCCGGGAATGGAATCCCGGCCTCTGGAGTTGGCAGCTAATCACACTAACCACTACGTCACAGAGAGGGACTATAACTTCCTTTATAGTATATTAATAAAATAATATTGCGGCAAATTCAGTTTTTGACGCGTTACAGACCTTTTAAAATTGAATGACGAAAAACGTTTTTTTTCGTGTCAGTCTGTTCCAGCAACACGCAAGAACCGCTGAAGATATTCTTTTGAAATTTGATATTTACACTAAAGTAGTCCTCGATTACATTTTAGGGTGCATTTTGTTTCGAAATTCAAATTTGAACACTGCCTTATAATGCAACGTGAAATACAAACTTCAAAAATAATATCTCTTTTAAGATTGGGTTTGGAATGAAATGACCCAGGGAAAAACGCTTTAGAAATTAAGTTTAACTGTTTTCATATAAAAATGTTGAGAGGATGCTTTTTTTAAAATTACCGCCTCCCCTTCCCTACAGTGAGAGCGGAGAGATCGCGCACAGCAGAACCCGCCGAGGTATTCCCCTCCCCGACAGGGTTACCATACATGCTCTTTACCTCAAGCATACCCTCTTTTTCGTTGGTAAAATTGGCGTCCGTGTGGGGTTTCTTTTTCAGATTAAGGAGTCCGGTGAAAGTTGTCTACAATTTTCAAATGTAAAACATTAAAAAGTGAGATTGATAACTGAAATAACAATGCACTTACTAGATAACACGGTAGAAAGAGTCTGAGAATCTGTCCTGGAATGAACACATAACGAATTTATGTAGAAAAATTCATGCAGCTCTATATCCCCTGAAACGTCACTAGAATGGTTTTCCTTAAATCCTTAAATTAAAATTAATCCAAGCAGTCCTACCCTACGGCACTAGTCAATCTAAATGCTGAATGAGCTCCGAGACTTCAACGAGCACAAAACTTATCCAATGTGGGACCTTTCCCACCATCCCCCATAGCTCATGGTACCTTGTGCCAACAAAGAGGTGACCCTGTCGGGTCATGAACACATGGCACCATGCTCCACGGAAGGCGATGGTCAAGGGACCTTTTCGGCCTGTGACGATTCCCTCTCATTGGGATTGAATAAGTAATCCACTCACATGAGGGGTCACCGCCCTACGGCGCAGCAAGGTCGCTGCTAACTCTCCCGTTCCTAAGATCTGAACCCCCGGCTACCCAGAGTCGCAGACCATCCGCAGCGATAAAAATAAAATATCTTACAACTAACTTAAAGGCATAACATGAACGGAAGAGGTTCTGGATGCTAATTCTCGGCATAAATTAGGCACGAATAAAATTTCTGAATATTTAATTCACTCCCGTTGAACATATTTACAATCTACAACCTTGAACATCAAAGTTAACTTACATCCATTGAATGTTAATACCAGCAACGGACAACCATGTCCGGGCTATCACCCAAGTGAAATTTTGATCCACATCATTATAAGATTCATTATGTGGTCTATCGACATTACGCTGTTGAATATTATAACACAAAACAATCACCTATTCGGATTAAGCACCTGGGTATTCACATATAGCTTCAAACAACTCGGAGAAATTTGAGTTGCGTTTACTACACTTTTGGTTGATAAACTTGGTTTCGAATTTTGGGACACGATTATTTTACCTGCTGAGTACGGTAAACACTATTATAATGAACCAAACTTTTTACAAAAATTTATAAGAAAACTATGACCTTACGGATATAAATATTCCCGGGATTAATTCCCAAATTACATATTTAAAACACAGCAAGTTTGGTAGTTCGTTTGAGTGGAGGGTTCAGGCCCTATGATGTGTATAGTTAGTCCTCAAATGAGGTGATTAGCAGTAACTAGAATTGAGTGCATTTCATGTTTTTGCGAGAGGTTGTAACGCCGTGAAGTTGTTTAACATTTTATGATTTTTAAATTCTTTAAATATTATATTTCTCGTGTTATGTTCGATGTAGGTGGCCACTCTAATCTTAGGGTAAAGTAGTGTAACTTGCTGTGTTTTAAATATGTAATTTGGGAATTAATCCCGGGAATATTTATATCCGTAAGGTCATAGTTTTCTTATAAATTTTTGTAAAAAGTTTGGTTCATTATAATAGTGTTTACCGTACTCAGCAGGTAAAATAATCGTGTCCGTAAATTCGAAACCAAGTTTATCAACCAAGAGTGTAGTAAACGCAACTCAAATTTCTCCGAGTTGTTTGAAGCTATATGTGAACACCCAGGTGCTTAATCCGAATAGGTGATTGTTTTGTGTTATAATATTCAACAGCGTAATGTCGATAGACCACATAATGAATCTTATAATGATGTGGATCAAAATTTCACTTGGGTGATAGCCCGGACATGGTTGTCCGTTGCTGGTATTAACATTCAATGGATGTAAGTTAACTTTGATGTTCAAGGTTGTAGATTGTAAATATGTTCAACGGGAGTGAATTAAATATTCAGAAATTTTATTCGTGCCTAATTTATGCCGAGAATTAGCATCCAGAACCTCTTCCGTTCATGTTATGCCTTTAAGTTAGTTGTAAGATATTTTATTTTTATCGCCGCGGACGGTCTGCGACTCTGAGTAGCCGGGGGTTCAGATCTTAGGAACGGGAGAGTTAGCAGCGACCTTGCTGCGCCGTAGGGCGGTGACCCCTCATGTGAGTGGATTACTTATTCAATCCCAATGAGAGGGAATCGTCACAGGCCGAAAAGGTCCCTTGACCATCGCCTTCCGTGGAGCATGGTGCCATGTGTTCATGACCCGACAGGGTCACCTCTTTGTTGGCACAATGTACCATGAGCTATGGGGGATGGTGGGAAAGGTCCCATATGGCGCCCTTCGTGTTGGCATTTTCGGCATTTCCAGTAGGTTTTTTCGGTTTTTTCGGTAGGCATTTTCGGATTTTAAATTTTCTGAAAAATGGGCGCACGGCATGGTAATACCAGAATTAAAATTTGTAGGAATGGCCAATTATGATAAAGAACTGATTTAGTTCATATTACTGGATGCACATGATTGGACCAATATGTGAAAATGAATGACGAGTGAGAGTAAATTTTAATTTGTATGTTTACGGCGAAGATTGTCGTATGTCATGGTTAATATTATTATTATTATTATTATTAATATTATTATTATTATTATTATTATTATTATTATTATTATTATTATTATTACGGCAATAACCATGACGGTCATTCATAGCAATTGACGTACTCAGAAATTAATAAAGGATTCAATTGAATCCGGGAAACAATGGAGTGATTTTCCCGAATCTGAGGGAAAACGAATATTGATAACCTTCAGGTAATCATATTCATGGGTATTAGTCAGGAGGTACTACTTGCAATAGGCCTCATTGCTAATAGTGAGTGTTTATTCATGTGACGAGTTAGATTCTCCGCAGAGTAGCCAAGGTGACCTCAGGCCTTTGAGCTGATTCTGAAGATGCAGTAGATTAGGCTTCAGAAGGAAAGTCTTGGGACGGTATTACCCATTGTATCAGGTGTATCTGCCTCAATGCTGGAAGGATGACCTAATTTATTGGCATATACCACCTGTGTTGGTATTTTATTTTCGGATCGTTAATGTATTCAGAATTCTATCGTTAAGTATTATGGCAACATTCTTTAATTTTGATTATGCTCTCGGTGCAACAGGGGTGTAAAAGTTAGGCAACTTCGAGTTAGCGTTTCCTTTTTGTGGCTACGTTTTGGACTTAATTCTATTAAATTGTAGAAATTTTCGAAGTTGAGTTGGGAAACAACCTTGAAGAAAACTTGGTTTCGAGTTAATTGACTCAGGTCCTAAGTTCGAGTCTAAAGGGGGGCTCATTTAATGAAAATTGTGTTCGTAATGGAATTAGAACAGATGAAAGAATGGATGCAGGAGATTTTGGCGAAAATTAATCAGAATAGCGAGGACATTCAGAAAGACATGCAGGGTATGAAGGAACTGATGCGTGAAAATAACGAAGGCATGCAGGCGAAACTAAATGAGACTAGTGAGGACATTCGAGAAAGTATTACGGAAAAACTGAATCAAAAGAGTGAGGATATTCAAGGAAACATTAAGGAAATGATAGATATGGTACAGGAGGAATGCAAGGAAGGGAGAGAGGAGATCAATAAACGGCTAGGTAACTTTGAGGAGCGGTTAGAGCGAATGACTGAACGTCAGAACGAACTAGTCGACCAACTTAAAGTCGATCGGGAACGTTGTGAAAAGGTTACCGAGCAATTAGGAGAGCAAGTCGTTACATTAAAGAACGCGGTCGATATACTAGAAGAAAGGACGATTAATAATGAAATTATAGTTGAAGAGATGAAAGCGAAGGTGGCTGGTTTAGAAGTTCAGGTAGAACAAGCTGAGATGAGAAGAACCGCCAGGATGTCAGGCTCAGAACTTCAAGCAGGTCAGAGAATTGAAAACACGCACCCAAGCAGTACGACTTATGTGAGGGATGTCGAGACCGCAGTTGAGATGGAAAGACGAAACAAGACGACCCTACCTACTCAGATAACTAGCGAGGGGGAGAATCGCGCCAGTATGTCTGAGGCGACTCATGCTGCAACGATGACAGATGAAGGTAACAGCCTCCGAGGAGCAGAAATGGATGGGAAGTTGAAGGTCGACAGAGTTGATTTAGGGCGTGAAGGAAATCCAGCTGAACAGCTCACCCGACGAGTGACGGCAGACTTTAAAGCATATGCAAACCAACCTACTCTATACAGAAATGTTAGCCGACGGAAGAAAAAGAAGAAGGGTCTGCAATTTACGTTGAAAGGGCGTCATTCTAAATCGTACCGAGGGTCAAGTAAGAAGATGAGACGGCGAAGAAGAAAGAAGCGACTGTCCGGAAGTGAAATGAGGCAGCCGCCAGTACAGCATGCAAGACTAAACGACAGACCGCGCAATAGGGAAGACCGATACCATTGTGGCAAATCCAGCAGAAGGAGAAAGAAGAAAAATGCAGGTTTGAACTTTGCGTTCATAGAAGTCGAGCCAGGGATGGTCTGTTAAATCCCCAGGTTACTGATATTGTTATCAAAGAAAAGGAGAGGACAAGCAAGACCAATAATGAGCAATGGTCTAACACCTACTGTACAATACATTCCATTGTAAATAGTATATAATTAAATTTAATAGACTTTGAGGTCATGGGACCAACGAAGACCATTGTACATAAGAATGAGTAGGCTTCGAAATGGTTTTAGAAGAGAAATGGACTAAATAAATTTGAAAGTATACCATTCTCCAGGAAGCAGCAGAATCGGCGCCAATCAGGTGGATGAGAACGTCGAAGAAGAGGGAGATGACCTGGAGAGAGACGAAGATGAGGATCCATTGGACGAGGAAGAGGACGTTCAAGAGGATGCAATGGTCCACGTGATGTCAACGGTCGAGCAGGAGAACCAAGATGGCCAGTGTTGTGAAGAATGCCTAGGATTGTATCAGAAGCGTGAAGCCTTGGGACGGATATGTCTCCTTCTCGAAAGAGAAAATGCCTGGTTGAATTTAGAGACTCAAACATTAAGTACACCCAGAGGAGACGTTCCTTAAAGCAAAATTTTAAACCAAGAAATTCGTAACTCCGTTCCAAATTTCTTGAAACCAATGGAGGGGCAGATGTGACCGTATAGTCACAGGAATAATTATTTCGAATTATATATTGAAGAAATTAGTAGTCTTGTAGCTTCCTTTGTGTGGATGCTGGCAATAGCGTCATATTGCATAACACTTCGCGACATAGGGGCGCCTTGAGCTCCCAGTGGGTGGCTCAGAAAAACTCCCGAACTGGGCGCGTATCATGAAAAAAGGGGAAGAAGAATACAATTTTGCTAACTCCATCTTGAAAACAAACGCCAACGCACAGCGATGCCAAAGCGATGGGGCGATTTCAGGGGTATTTTCAGCTCAATAAAGGCTAAACTAACCAGAAAACATACGTCAGAGTAATAAGAGGAATACTGGATGAATGGCAAAATTGAAAATCAAGGTAGAATAATCTCACCTACGAAAATGCACCTTCATAAGATTACGTAACCACCACGGCGTACCCACGCCTACAGTGTCGCCAAATACTATTAGCGAATACTACCCCCACCCCGATTGTATTGGAATTAATTACTACAAATCCACCGATCATCCTGAGTTCCGCATCACATCTGGTATTTCTGAGTAGTTGGCCACACAAGTTGCCGCATCGCTGGGATTCGTAAGCCTTGTGGATCTGGAAAACTGAAATGTGTAGGAGGGAGATGTCTCCCAAGCATTCCCCACCCTAGGGTAGCCCTTATATTTGCCTGCACATATGAGGGTGGAGACCAGTCTTCGAGGAGTCTACGAGGTGACCACACGGCCGATTTTTGGTCTGATTTCCCTCTCTTTGTATGGTAAAATTTCTGTAAGCGGGAGTGTAAAAAGTCGGATTTCAGTGCGAATCTGCAGTAAAAATCTGAACTATGTAAACATGATGTGCGCATCTATAGTTTGATCGCGGTGCGACACGAAGGAACGCGAGTGACATAAATTCGCACCGAGAACTGTGAAACAATGAACTGCCGTCTGTCGAACGTGGAACGTTATTTTTCAATCAGTATCCCGTAGTGGAGGCACAGAGCCTCTTAATTATAATCTATGTTAGAAACTGTGTAAGCGGCAGGCGAGTGAATAGTGATAGTACGAAGAATTAGTGGTTATCACGTAACAAAATCGTATCAATGTTTATCGTGCTTCAGAACAGCGTAATCGCGCTGAACAAAGCATACAAGACAGGGTTGAGAATAAACATAAGTAGCCCACCTTAGAGTAATGCGGGAGGTTAAACTGTTTCGGTAATGAAACTGTGAGCTCGGAATTGCATATGTCAGATTGGGATAGACTAGCTGCGTCCTGTGCCAGGGTATTGTAGACATTCATAACTTTCTTTCTGGTTAGAAGAAGGAAAATTTGCCTGTAACGTGAGTGGAGGACGTTTTGTGAAAACAGTGTAAACAGTGTCATTTCAGTGTTCAAACCCCAACGCTATGGATTATTCCAGGAGCATCATGGAACGTCCTGAACCAGCGATCTCCCACTTCAGCAGGATGGGCTAAGACCTTCAAGGGAGCCCTCATTCTGGGCTCGAACGCCGTACGATGGACAACGGACCAGCACTGTTGAGTACAAAAGTATGATCTTATGATATTGATATTCCCTGTAGATAAATCATATTAGAATATAGGAATAGCATGGGATGATTTTATATTGAATAATTAAAGTAGTAAGATTAGAGTGGTCGGTATTTTTTTTACCTTTTAAAGTTGTTTGGGAAGGAAACAAATTAGGAATAGAGTATGAATTTCCCATCTAGTTGTCTTTATTGCATGAGCATGGTTGTATCCTTGTTTTATGAGTACTGTCAGAGGAGACGGGGGGAAAAGGCTAATTTATTTCGTTGAGGTAATAAAGGAGCCTTCGTTCTTGGAGAGATATATGAAAGAAGTCAGGTTAAGATGACGCAAGAATCTTTGCCATATATCCTGTGAACCAGATAAAGTTGGATAGGTGAAGTACTCGATTTAATGTAAAGTAGTTGTATTTTATGCATGATAACTTAAGGCGTTGCTGCATAATATGTGTGTGAAGAGTCATGGCACCGAGGTACAAATGTCCACCCCACCAACACTAGCTAGGGCCCCTGTTAAAGAAAATTCTTTTTGTGATTGCTTAAATACCTTTTGTTAGTTCATTTTATTTCATTTAAATTAATCAGTTTGGTCGGATAATTTTATGCCGATCTAATGAAGGTAATATAAATTCATGTCAGGTACATAGTCATTATTATTATTATTATTATTATTATTATTATTATTATTATCATTATTGTGATTATTATGACTATTGTTATTAGTAAATTCTGTGAGATTATTAAACTCTAGTTTGCTAGCCCGTGGATTGTGGTAGTTTTACTATGAGAGGCACGAGGATGGAACTCCGGACTCCTATAAGAGAGAGAGAGAGTAAAATAATGTAACGGCCCAAAAGTTGAGAGATTGGTCCGATGAAGAATACCTGAGCGGGTTAGAGCATAATTCTATGCACCTGTTTGTATTTGTTATTTTTGTTCGCGTGAATAAATTGGCCCACTGAATAGGCTTTTGTAAACGCACTAATGTTGGGTTTTAAAAAAAGTATGTGGCCGGTGTGCCAGCGGTTGACAAGGAAATTTATGGCATCCCACCCCGGGAGGGTCGGAGCTCGCTTGTGTCAAACTAGGCCTGCTAAAAGGCAAATATATGGCCGTCTTTCTCAAGGAAGTGTTTTTCCTCTAACCCTCTTTTGCTCTGCTAGTAAATGTTTTTTTAAATCGATTACCACATTCTAATCAGGCTAAGTTGGGTGAATGCAGTAACACTTAGTTCATACACATGTAGAAGCGATATATAGGGTCTTGATTTTTCAGGTTCCCCGACTGGAGAGACCTGTTGGTCTCCCGTTCGTACCTCGGACATGACAAAAGGGAGTCAGTCACACAAACGACGGCTAATGGTAAACCAGATGCAGCTACCATGTATGGGAAATGTTATAATATGTGTTTTCTCTCCCAGGTGTGATAATAGTGTAAATAGGATGTTGTTTTGATGCTAATTGATTTGTTTAATTGAGACTTCGTGAAAAATCCTTTGGTAGTTCGTTTGAGTGGAGGGTTCAGGCCCTATGATGTGTATAGTTAGTCCTCAAATGAGGTGATTAGCAGTAACTAGAATTGAGTGCATTTCATGTTTTTGCGAGAGGTTGTAACGCCGTGAAGTTGTTTAACATTTTATGATTTTTAAATTCTTTAAATATTATATTTCTCGTGTTATGTTCGATTTAGGTGGCCACTCTAATCTTAGGGTAAAGTAGTGTAACTTGCTGTGTTTTAAATATGTAATTTGGGAATTAATCCCGGGAATATTTATATCCGTAAGGTCATAGTTTTCTTATAAATTTTTGTAAAAAGTTTGGTTCATTATAATAGTGTTTACCGTACTCAGCAGGTAAAATAATCGTGTCCGTAAATTCGAAACCAAGTTTATCAACCAAGAGTGTAGTAAACGCAACTCAAATTTCTCCGAGTTGTTTGAAGCTATATGTGAACACCCAGGTGCTTAATCCGAATAGGTGATTGTTTTGTGTTATAATATTCAACAGCGTAATGTCGATAGACCACATAATGAATCTTATAATGATGTGGATCAAAATTTCACTTGGGTGATAGCCCGGACATGGTTGTCCGTTGCTGGTATTAACATTCAATGGATGTAAGTTAACTTTGATGTTCAAGGTTGTAGATTGTAAATATGTTCAACGGGAGTGAATTAAATATTCAGAAATTTTATTCGTGCCTATTTTTTGCCGAGAATTAGCATCCAGAACCTCTTCCGTTCATGTTATGCCTTTAAGTTAGTTGTAAGATATTTTATTTTTATCGCCGCGGACGGTCTGCGACTCTGAGTAGCCGGGGGTTCAGATCTTAGGAACGGGAGAGTTAGCAGCGACCTTGCTGCGCCGTAGGGCGGTGACCCCTCATGTGAGTGGATTACTTATTCAATCCCAATGAGAGGGAATCGTCACAGGCCGAAAAGGTCCCTTGACCATCGCCTTCCGTGGAGCATGGTGCCATGTGTTCATGACCCGACAGGATCACCTCTTTGTTGGCACAAGGTACCATGAGCTATGGGGGATGGTGGGAAAGGTCCCAAATGGTTTTCCGTTGTTTCCCATTTTCACACCAGGCAAATGCTGGGGCTGTACCTTAATTAAGGCCACGGCCGCTTCCTTCCAACTCCTAGGCCTTTCCCATCCCATCGTCGCCATAAGACCTATCTGTGTCGGTGCGACGTAAAGCCACTAGGCCCAAACGACAAGAAGAAGAAGAAGAAGAAGAAGAAGATAGACAAAAGAAAATCCATTCATACAACATACACACGATGACTCACACGACTTAGTTATACGTGACCAGGAAAATACGTCGGCAGGCAAAACATTGGGATGGCTACGCATAAACGAACGGAGAAGTTTTCATCTAGTGACACTTGTTTACCAACTGCTTTCGACGAACACTCCTACTTACTTCTCTTCTAATTTTCGTTTCCTTTAAATCAGTACACGTTCTGGTTCCTTACTTGAAATTCCACTAGATCGAACGAATTCCTACAATCATTCGTTCTTAGTTACTGCATCGAGACTCTCGAAGACAATCCTGATAGAAATTCTACATTTTACTTCCCCTCATAAAATCAAATCTGCCTGCCGACGTATTTTCCTGGTCACGTATAACTAAGTCGTGTGAGTCATCGTGTGTATGTTGTATGAATGGATTTTCTTGTCTATCTTCTTCTTCTTCTTGTCGTTTGGGCCTACTGAGCACCACGGGGCTCGTTTCGACTCCTTGTATGGAAATTCTGTTTTTTCTTTGCCCAGAAAGCTTTCATCTTCTGGCTGTGTGCTTGTTTCCTTTCCTCGGTCCACTTCGGTCGGGTGGTGCCTGTACTCTGTCTGCTGGTGAGAGACTCGGTAAAGACACCTTGAAAGGTTAACTGCCAGAATAATACACGATCCTGTATGGTTTGTTCTGAAATCCTCAGCTGTTCTAAGTCGGACTCACTGTGGTGATCCGTTTATTTTTGGACGCTTTCCCTCTGCCTGTAGTGGTAAAGATCTTGCTGGTAAGTCTGTAAGTACTCATTTCTTTTGTCTGTATTATGCACTTCAGTCATTACTATGATTATTATCATTATTATTATATTTCCTCTTTTTATACTTATTATTAGTATTATCACTCTAATTGCGTTATTGATGCGTAACCTGGTCTAAGCCTGTCTGTCCGTAGTATTATTATTTTGTGGATTTACTATTCCTTACCTTTATGTTTACATTTAAAATTATATCATTTAAAATGGTTAAGTGTAAGAGACGACCGTGAGCCCTAACTTCGCCATTAATGTAGGTAAGGTAAGGGTTATTCTGCCCGAAGGCAGGTCGGAACCTCCGCAGAGGTGTTCCTGAGCCGGAGTTTACGTGCGGTAGGGTGGCCAGTTCCTTTCCGCTCCTCCATTATCTTACCCGCCACCAACAGCGCGTGGCAACCCATAGAACTCCTGACCACGCAGAATGTTGCTTAACTTCGGAGATCTCACGGGATCCGGTGTTTCAACACGGCTATGGCCGTTGGCCCATTAATGTAAATCAGGAATAAATAAAATACAAGATAGATCGATTACGATTTACGATCACGATCATCAAGAAATCGCTACTCATAATAAACTATTGATAGTGATCGACCGATCGATATCGCACAAAACAGTCGAAAACAATCTCGGTTCTCTCAAGTCGCACAGGTGACAATGCTATTAATCACCCTGCCTTATATTAAAACTTGTCCAGGTTTATTTTGCTACTTCACCTCATTATGGCAATGTTGAGAGGGCATAATCTTAAATGTAGACACAGTGGTCCAAAGGAAGAAATAATCCTGATTCTGCTAAGAATATTTTAATTCTTCAGTAATTAGAATTTCAAGAATCTGTCAACACTTTTGTTACCACATGAAAGGAATATTAACATTGTTGAGTAAAATCTCATAAATCTGATAAATATATTTGGACAAAAACAAAACAATAACTGTCTTAAATTGTATTTTGAGATACATGTACGACAAGTTTAATTAAATTGTCTGGAGTTAATGTACAGTTATATTTAAGGCTGGAATATTTTAGCTTGTAGGCCTACATGCATTTACATGTAAAAAAATCATTATTGTAATATAGTACATTTTTTAAAGTGTCCTCTTTTTCATAATGAAGTAACCCTATTCCCCGAGTTAGACTGGCGGGATCTGTTGAAGAGTTGAGCACGTTATCTGCACTGCAGTTTCGTAATTTTTTGGCTACTTTCGGAACGAATAAGTCAACATACATGTCAAAAAATCACTATGTTAATAATAATAATATATGCAAATAGGATTGTGAACAAGTGCAAAAAGACCTCGAAAAAGTTGTGAGATGGACAGCAGATAATGGTATGATGACTAAAGGGGTGAAAATTCAGGTTAAAAGTTTCACTAAGAGGGCAAGTCCTCTCAGTTTTAATTACTGTGTTGATGGGATGCCGATAACGGATGGGGATCACTGTAAGTACCAGGGTATTAATGGAATGAAATATCCTGGTTTTTTTTTTTTTTTTTTTTTTTTGACAATTGGCTTTACGTCGCACCGATACAGCTACATTTGCAGCGGGCAGCAACTGGGACGCAGATGCAAACACTCTTCGCATTGCTTCACTTCTTTAGCATACTCGACTGGTGAGTACTGCGCCCCTGTGTGGGTAAACAGCGTACATTCGAGCAAGATTGACGTACAGCGCAATCAAACCATGGGAGTTGTTATTCGTACAGTGAGTTCCATTCATACTCAGTGGTTGCCTGTCCAAGTAAACATTGCTCCTCCAGATCTGAGGAGAAAAGCAACGAAAGTACAGTTGCTCAAGAAGACCTTTGCACACAGGAACTCACTCGTGTTCAATGCCTTACGAGAACCACCTGTGATGAGGTTAAAATCCCGGAATCCACTCAGGACTGATCTACACTCCCATGAAAAATTCAGTTCAACAGCAGAATGGAGACAGTGATGGGAACAATGTCCACCCACCAACACCTTTCTGATTAAAGACCTAACGAAGAAAGTGGCAGGTTTCGATTTTCCCCGACATGACTGGTCAAAACTCAACCGTTTGAGAACAGGCCACGGCAGGTGCCGATGTATGGTAAAAAAGTGGGGATATTGTGAAAGTGCTGCGTGTGAACGTGGTGCTGAGAAGCAGACATTGCTTCATGTTGTTGAGAGCTGTCCACTGTCAGCATTTAAGGACGGTTTACGGGCTCTGTACGAATTAATTGTCACCAAGTGCAGTGGACTGGTTGTCAAAGCTGGACATTCTAGTTTAATTATTTCTCTATTTTAACGTATATGTTCACTGTATATTTTTGCACATGCTTGTAAGTGTCGTACGGTAATAATAATAATAATAATAATAATAATAATAATAATAATAATAATAATAATAATAATAATAATAATAATAATAATAATAATAATAATAATAATAATAATAATAATAATAATAATAATAATAATAATAGCTACATTTGCCTGGTATGAAAATGGGAAACCACAGAAAACCATCTTCAGGGCTGCAGACAGTGGGGTTCTAACCCACTATCTCCCGGATTCAAGCTCACAGTTGCGGGCCCTTAACCGTACGGCCAACTCACTCGTTTCTTGCGTTTTAAGCAAGCCAGCAAAATTATTGAGTTTTTTAAAATTTTGAAGTGATGCATTAGGAAAATAAAGTAGTTGGAAATATACATTTCTGTGCAGTATCATCTCTCACTGTTCAACAGTCGTCATTATATTAAATGTTGGATATAGCATATCCTTCCGACACTCAACTTTTGACACAAATGTTATGAACAAACTATGTCATATTTATTTACAGTCATGACAAAAACAAAAATGGAAAATAGTATACAATAATAACTGTCTTATGAATGTACTTACAGTATTTATTAACGTGTTCTGGAAACTTATTTATTCAGTCTATCCGACCGACTTCCTTACATTAAATAATATTCGAAAAATCAGTACCGTTTTCTCTTCAAAGAAAGAGATGGACTGTGTTAAGAAAACTGTGGGGGTATTCTGTAATTGTATGAAGATGAATTTTATTTACTCACTTTTCGAGACTTGTGCCTGAACATATGCGTCCCTACACGGACCCCAATCTGCGCACCTCATTTGAACATGCGTGTCATTACTAACCGGCGTGTTGAGGGTATTAATGGAATGAAATATCCTGTTTTTTTTTTTTTTTGACAATTGGCTTTACGTCGCACCGATACAGCTACATTTGCAGCGGGCAGCAACTGGGACGCAGATGCTTCTTCTGGGAACTCAACCTCACCGTATAAATTATTTATATTGTTTTTTAAGAATAATAACACGCATGTCCCCCATAAATTTGGCCAAGCTGATTTACTTAACTATTGAAACTAAAAGCATTGATATTTTTAGATATTCTTTCCGTTGTGGAATACATGTAAAATTAACACTTCAATGATTATCTCCATAATATCGTGAACAACAAATACGTTTTACACACAATTAAAATGTTTAAATTATAGGCTACGTGTGGAATAAAAAAACGTTTTGTCTCTAAGTAGTGTATGACTGAAATATGGGCATCGGAATTCACAAAAAATAACATTAAACCAAATTACGGTCATGGAAAACCGTTAAAACCAATTTAGGAAACTTTCTAACATCAAAGTCCTGTATTGATATGAGGAAAACTGCAATATCACACAGAACACCCTTGCAACAGACATCAGGAGCACATGGTAACCATCAACAAACGGGCCTTCAAGGACTTCCTCGGGATGGTTGCAGCAAACTGCGTAATTCATAATACAACTATTAGACAGGCAAAAAGTGAAGTTGCACCCGCCATCAATTTCACGTCATATTGCCGATGGGTGCTATTATTTAAACAGAGAAATATAATTGTGTCTCGTGCAATTCCGCATCGTGTAGAAGATTTCGTGATCTAAAAGACCGATTTACAACAATTATCAGATTTCTTTGTTCGCAGAATCAGGGATCTGATCATCAGAGACATGGATGGCAATCTATGTTCGTCAATGTATGTCTTATTTCAAAAGGCAGGTGGGAGAGTTTGTAATTGTTTTGCTGTACCTAAAGACGTTTCTAAGTCGAAAAGGGCTAGGAAAATATGAACAAAGAAAGTTTGAAGAACTTTCTGAAGGAAACATTCTTCTCCAGGTAAAGACATTCTACTGATTGTTGATTCATAGAGTGCTTACTAAGTTAAGTACTAATCGAACGGTGTACTCCTACCGATGTGCATTTGAAAATGGAACAAATCCCTGGACAGTTCATAGGTCTCATACAACAAGTGGACTTGCATTTCTTCCGTCCTTAAAATCATTTCATAAAATGTATCACAGACTGTGCATTAGCTACTGCTCCACAGTGCGAGATCTGAAAACGGACGAACTTCCTTAATTTCCAAGAGCTGGTGAACTTCCATGATCAGACATCATGAGCATCCAGAATCAACGTTAATTGTGGACTGTATGCAGTAAAGCTGGACGTATAGATCAGGCACCGAGAACATTCAAAACACGCAATCAGTTCTGTTTCGACGCAAACGCTGAGCCCTTGACTTACCATTCCATCGTTGGTTGGCCACAGCTGCTGCAGTAGAGCAATATTGAACTCATAAATTTTGGGGTCTTTGCGGGAATAATTCGGTCACAATCTTAACCAAACGATGGGGTTCAGAAGAGAGCCTAACTACTCGAAATGAGGAGCAAATATGTGCTTACTAACTTTTATTGAATCAATTAATTGCACAAAAAAATTTATTTATATAAATCCTTGATCAAAAAATTATTAATTATTAAATGTTTCAAACGCAGTCACATTGCATAGCGTTATTTTTATTGATTACAATATCGAAGAATTTTCTTCGGAGAAAAATAGAGATCTCACAAATTAGTGGACAGTGAAACTGAAAAAGTGAAAAGAAAACCTGGAAATCGGGCACCTATTGATTCAAACAATAACTGAGAATTAATCCACACGATCCGTGGAAAATCTGACCTTCAACAAGTAGAATGCCGGATATACTCTTAATTAAGGTTATCCACCAGTCGAATACCCTTTCGGATACGGAAACACCCGCCGAATGGACCCTTAATCGAACCAAATTGACTATCAGTTGCTTTGGATAGGTTGCGAGATATTATTGAAGAGCATGGTGTTCACTACAAGTTAACAGCAACATTCACAATTGAAAACAAAATTCCACCATGTATTGTCATTTCATGACACCCTTAAGTTATAAAATAATCCCGATGCTGAAACGTGCATCACCCAAACAGCTGTTCAGAAGGAACTAACAACAACACGATCCGAGAGGATCTTACGTTACGTCGTTCTGAAGGAACAAAACTGCGAAATGCAGGAAACACTTATTCATCACGCATTTAGAAGAAATGCCAAACACTGAAGTTAAATAAACAGTGGTAAATCACTTGAAAAATATTATTATAAAACCAACTTTCAGGTTATAAATGGTTACGTTACGCTTAATAAAATTACAAGTCCACGTGGTAAATAAAATACAGAATTCTTTCCCTTATAACAATGACTACCATCACAGATCCATCTACTTATTGTTTGTCCCAACACACTACCTACAAAGTATTCAATTGACCACACTCAACTACGTATAAAAATGAAAGAACGACAAAAATTGAAAATGAAATATATTACCGGCTGACGAGTCGAACCCACATTCGTAACTCAAGTCTCACCTATTACTAAGTGTCAACACGCACACTATCAAAGCAAAACGGACGTCAGAACGACAAAACAATTAAGTCCGTAAAATAAAATACTGAAGTTCATTGAACTCAAACACGCAGGGCGAACTGCAGTAAATATTCAATCACCATTAACTCAGTACCCAATATTGGACAACCCTCACATGCCATTAGTGGTTCCATAATCTTAGGTAAACATCTTCCAGCCGGTGAGAGTTGCGCGCAAGCATGGCATCAATATAACTCAGCTAACACTCTTCGCATTGCATACACTACTGCAGACAATACCATCGCTAAAGTCACTTCGCAAAAACATCTAATTTAAGACTTGAGTATGTGCAGCTGACATCCAAGACCTATCGTCGGGCCTACCTAATGTATGCACACCCTAACATTAACCTCTACGTACACACACCCCTTCCTAAATCTATCGTTGAGCGTGAACTAGGACGTCTCATCATCAATATACTCCTAGGGTAACATGTGACGTCCTAAATCTATTGTCGAGCGGAAATTGGGTCGTATACGCCTCCTCTAGCATATCAGGCGAAATCGTAACTTCAAATACACTCTTAGATATTTCAGCTGTAAACCTTGTCGAAAACAATAGCACACAATGAAACGAATCTTGCCACAGAATGAACGCAAGTCGGGAAATGCAACTAAGTCCCTATCTTGTTAATAAAACGTGAAATTGAAAATAAAATAACGCGTGGCAAGCAGTCCACAACTCGAACACGATCTCAGCATGCGCAATGAAGTTTAAAAATAATAATGACTTCCAACACACGTCTAACATTACGTGAATATCGCCAAACAATAATCATCACCACCGCAAAAATAAAAAATCCACGCTGTACTTTTAGGGTGAAGCCCTCAAATCACCTACCATCTCATAATTCCAAAAATCCATATCCATGACTATCCAGTGAAGCGAAATTCAATGAATCTACACAGCCAAACTATCGCTTAAAAATACGTCCAATATCACATCCCACAATATTTCCGATTTCATGATAAATTATCGTCTCGTAATTTTATGAAATTTACTGATTGGAAACTTGTCATTACAGTCAAATAACACCAACCGTATATTCGGAATGCTCTTCTACCCTTGAGGTCATATTACTATAATATTCATTATACTGACTTTACGTAAACTAGTCACTTGGATTTAACTACCAAGACCGGGCGAGTTGGCCGTGCGCGTAGAGGCGCGCGGCTGTGAGCTTGCATCCGGGAGATAGTAGGTTCGAATCCCACTATCGGCAGCCCTGAAAATGGTTTTCCGTGGTTTCCCATTTTCACACCAGGCGAATGCTGGGGCTGTACCTTAATTAAGGCCACGGCCGCTTCCTTCCAACTCCTAGGCCTTTCCTCTCCCATCGTCGCCATAAGACCTATCTGTGTCGGCGCGACGTAAAGCCCCTAGCAAAAATAACTACCAAGAGTTACAATCTTCACCAGAAATTGTTTTTCACTTGGGATCTTAACTTGAAATTTTACTGTGCCTCACACAATAATCATCTCGAACCAACCTTCTCCTGGTCAGCTTGTTCCGGATTGTTAGCCTGCCACATACAGCCTGTCTCAAAAATTCATTCTCATCGCCTTCTCACGGAGGCATTACGTAAAATCCAGGCTTTCTTTGCCTTCAACATTATCTCAACATATCAAAATTCCGACACAATCCTTTTTCTTATGTTCGAAGACTTTTGAAACCTCAATCCTCTCGTGACAAACAACTTTTATAAAATATCTTTTCATTTATTTTTACTACAACTTTCGGACCTCAGGAATACAACAACACACCGTGATTTCCTATATCACCGACATGCACGATGTCACAAAATTTTACTTCCCATGACTAAAACATAACTTTATCAGATTTCGCTGGATTTTGAGACACACGCAAACCTTATTGAACATAACTGTTAAATCCAATTTTAACATAGAAAAATTTTATCCCGCGGTAAACATTATTGTTATTATTATTATTATTATTATTATTATTATTATTATTATTATTATTATTATTATTATTATTATTATTTCGACAAGAATTTTCTGAATTCAAACGATATTCGAAATTAAGACATTCACCACGACTACATGATCGTTATCATCTTCCTAATTTTACTCAATTTGGACAATATCTCAAAGAATATTAGCACAATATTTAAACTTCGCATTTTATAGTTTCTTGACGTGAATTTTACAGCACTGAAGTTTTTCACACGACGACCAGAAATGTAATACATTCGCCTGATCATTATTAAATATCAACCCGACATACGCAATGAAAATTGGTTGGGACAAACAATATTCTAACTACAACATTGATACAAAGATATTCACAGACCTGCAATCGTAGACATCATCCTGGATTGTGGCTGCATCGAGCCAGCAGGCTTTGTGCCTAACCTTCCATGGTTATATTTGTCATCATCTTCTTATATATATATCTAACTTAAATTACACAACAATTTACACTCGGGATCGATTGGCACCGCAAACAACGCACTTTCAACACGTTTAACAGGCGACGAGCACTCTTCTCAAATGCCAACGGCCACTGTGTTCTCAAGATTCTGCTCTCTCTCATCATACTAAGTGCCAGGTGTTCCAAACAGATAAGAAACCAGACCTCGCAGCCAACCTCCAGACTTCTCTTTGACAAATATTAGACGCACACACTGAATACAGAGAGAAACTCAATTACTTATTCACCCAAATCTCTAAACCTTCAAAGTTTCCATTAGCGGCAGCTCAGAAAATTTCTATCATCTAATTTAACATTATATTTGAACCATAGACACGAATATGTAATAAGTTACTTGGAGAACAAATCTCCGCACTTTCCTGCTGACGAGTGACGTGAGCTTCGCCGTTCCGACAGCCAGATAGAATGTGTAAAATAGACGGAGGGAGATTTCTTTTATACCCTCTGGGAGGACGCTACCCACACCATGAATCTTGGTTGTGGAATATCCTAATTCCACATCCAATAGACCAATTTTTCTGAAATTTGTTCCAATACTTCGGTCAGACTTACGATTCATTACGGTGTTAATTTCATATTCTTCCCATACTCGCAACAAGCGAAATGAATTATTTCTGCCCGGGCTTTTCGCGAGTTTTTCGTCATCCATCGGCCTTGGCACGTGTCGCTGATCCGCGGGCCGGACGGAAATTCTTCTCTAAGCTTAACTGCATTTATATTTACCCTGGGGGTTCTATCTTCACATACGGTTTAAGAATATCTTAGATTCTTTATTCCTGGATTTACCATGTCGCCAAAATCTCGCGTTATGAAGAATTTCTTGAATTTGATAAATTGTTCAATATTCGAAGTCCACCGAAGTGTCCCGGTATTTCACGATCTCGCGGCTTGCTCGACACGGGGAGCTCGTTCCCACGAGACAGCCAGACTCTTGAAATAAAAACATGGCTGCTCTCAAAAAGTAGTTTGTGTCTGAAATAAATATTGGGATTAAAAAAAATAATTTTCTCATCGTAGAATTATGGGCGAATGATGAATGTGTCACATTTGAACAGTTAACATTCATGAAATGTGAACACTACTGCAGAACATTATGTTTCACGTATGCTATCGTAGAACTACAAGAATGTGCAGGAATCTCCATGTAATTTCAACCAATCACATTGATTGTGTTTCTTTTTCACAGATGAACAAGTTATATCTGGAGATCACATTGCACTCTGACGTTCATATTTGACTTGCATGCCTATCCTGTCATATACTTTCTGTGTGCTTCATTTGGTCAGCTTCGGTGTTTGACACGGATGTATGAGACCTCTTGCACTTCATTTGTCAGCAAGTTCTTCTTTCTTTCTTTATTCCATAAATCTCCTCATCGTATTCCATTTCTTTCACCAAGTTATTTCTAAGGAGTCTCTCTCCTGTCAAATAGAAAGGGGACTGTGTTACTTCCACTGCAGGACGGCCAAAAATTTTGGCACTCTACTTCATTGTTTTTGGCACCATAAAATTGAGTGGTGGTGCACTCAGTGCCACTCAACAAAATTCTATTCAACCATAGTACCCATCCAGTGGAATTTCCGCTTTCCTTACCAGACACCAGTACAATACGAACGTCGAAATTGGTAAGTAGGCTGCCTGGGATGCACCAGTTCAAAAGATCTGCAAGTCGGTGGCTGAGGTCGTCCGTTTATTATTATTATTATTATTATTATTATTGTTACCGTTGTTTTTGTGGTAGTTATGCATGAAAGAAGGTGCTGGGTGGTGAATAGGTCTCAAGCTACTAAAGTGAAATTAATTTTAAAATTTAACAAGGTTATATTTTCTTTTCAAAATTAGGTAACAACAAATAGAACAGGTACTTAGTAGCCGAAACACGATTGAAAAATACATTTACATAGGTACCCCATTTGGGGCTTCAAAAGTCAGAAACATAATTCTTGAGCAATGAGCCCAACCTTACAATGAACACCATACAACAAAGGGGCCGAAAACCCCCAAACATGCCAGAAACATTTGCTTCCAATTACACCCAAAAGCCTCCTTGAGGCAGAAACACAATTTTCAAGAAAGGGCAACTTCCCCCTAAAATACCAGCCTATCATAGGCCACTCCGAACTCCACCTTTAAGCTGTCCTCCAAGGACATATACACAGGGGTAAAATACCCAACCTACTGAGGTCTGTTAAATGACAAGAAGGTTAATGCATGACCTCTAAAATACAATTTGAGAGGAGGCGAACTTGCACTCCCAATACACTTTGCTTAAGACCTACTTGGCCCTAGGCCGTTAATACAAGGGCTAATCCCATACTAAAGAGGTGACTTAAGAAGAGAACAATTTGTTTTACGTTAACGAAGAATAGGTTGAGAAAACTAAGTTCACCTCACAACAATATGAGTGGGAGCTCGAGAGGGTTAGCACTCTCTATCCCAGTATGAAGCTTTAAAAGAGAATATATGAAAAGAGTAGTTACATTTTAGGAAAAGGTTACATGGTTAAACGCTTAGAACCCGCCCCGAAAGTTAAACTGCTGAGCTAGCAAAGAAAGAAGTTATAAATCGGCCATTACCTTGTTGTTGACCGCTGCCGAAGAAAGAGGCGCTTCCCGCCCCCTGCTATGTACTTTACACACTGAAAGATGGATCAGAAGTGGCGCAGAGACCCAAAAATCAGCAGTTTATATCCTCTCGCGGAAGGTTCTAGGCGTTAGGGGAATGAAAACACCCGCCCACAATTATTTTATTGGCTAGGTTACAGAAACATATCCAAGTAGGGGGAAAATACATCGGATTGGTCGGAAATTACTAAAAGAAATTCGGGATTGGATAAACCTAAAACAAGGGGAAAAAAAGGGGTATACAGCCAACATAAACAATAACAGAAGGAAATTTAACAAGAAACAAACATTTGAAATAAAAATTTCTCCAACAAAATAGTTCTTTGACTCCGCACTAGGGTGCACTATTGTTGATCTTCAGTAGTGTCCTCTAGGAGAGAAAGTTTACACTTCTTACTTCAAGCGAAACAAAAACACATCAAAAATGACACAGTTCAAAAACTCAAAATTTTCCACGTGGTGACATCTTCTGAGAAGGTAAAGAATTACCAGCGTAGATAAAGTTCAGACTTCCTCCAGCAGAGGAGTTTCACCTGGCGCAATTTTTAAATTAGCGGCGTGGAGGTGTACCGCCCGGTACAATTATTATTATTATTATTATTATTATTACCACGCGAAACTCTCTACACGTCGCTCCAATCGCTTTTGATGCCCAGTACTGGCGATTTTGGAGATGTGCCGAGCCACTTTATCCTTTAAAAGTGTTTTCACCGGCCGAGTTGGCCGTGCGGTCAGAGACGCGTGGCTGTGAGCTTGCATCCGGGAGATAGTGGGTTCGAATCCCACTGTCGGCAGTCCTGAAGATGGTTTTCCGTGGTTTCCCCATTTTCACACCAGAAAAATGCTCGGGTTGTGCCTTAATTGAGGCCACGGCCGTTTCCTTCCAACTCCTAGACTTTTCCTATCCCATCGTCACCATAAGACCTACCTGTGTTGGTGCGACGTAAAGCCACTAGCCAAGGAAGAAAAATAAATGTTTTCGATAATTTTGAAGTCCCTTATTGTCCATATGTCATGACATATTGCGAAGGGTTGACATTTTTCGAAATTCTACCCGCCACACTTTTCTCAGATATGAACTATTTGATTTGTTTTTGACATATACTTTTATAATTCAAATCACATCTCACAGGACGTACTGTCACGTCGGATTCAGGCACCATAAAATTGACTGGTGGTGCACTCAGTGTCACTCAACAAAATTCAACTCAACCACAGTACCCATCCAGTGGAATTTTCGCTTTCCTTACCAGACACCAGTACAATAGGAACGTCGAAATTGGTAAGCAGGCTGCCTGGGATGCACCAGTTCAAAAGATCTGCTAGTCGGTGGTAGAGCGTGGTAGAGCGAGTTTCATACCTCAAGATGGCGACGCAATTGCAGCACTCGATGATATCACACCGAGGTTAGAATCTTATTGCTGAGTACATTCTTTCTTCATACTTAAAATTAGATATTGATCATTGTCATAGTACGTGTTGTTTAAAAAGAATTTCGATTTAAAGATGTTCATGTATTTGTAACTCTCACCAGCCCAAGTGCTATCGACGTATTCTACATCAGAAAAGATAAGAGCGAGAGTTCGCCAAGGGAGGTTACAGAGAGAGGGTGTCGGAGAGGAGCCTACAGTAGCACACATAATTTACCGTGTGTGGAGGAAGTTCCACACTCGATGGGCCTAGCAACTGCCACACCATTTTGTGCGGGGGAAAATATCACGCGAATTCATTTTGAGGCATGAAAAAGAAAACTCTAATTCCAAAGAGGTGGTGCAGCCTTTTTTCATGCACACTCCCAATGGAGATGATTTGCATGAATGTTTGTAACCAGATAGTAGGGTGCAATAAGCGATCACGATCCAAACTATACACCTGCTTGCTTTTTTGCCTACAAGCGCTCCTGCCATTCCTTAATCTCTGGCAGTAACGCGAACCAAACCCTGTGCTCCGAAAATGACAGCTAATAACGTTACATTAAAAAGGTGAACACTTTGAGGGTGCGGTAGCCATGTGACATCGTTCATGGCTTCTTATCAAGATGGCCGTAGTTCAAGTCTCTGTCAAAGCTTGCGGAATTTTTGAAACGAAATATCACGTCTCTGTAGTTGCTTTACGTCGCACCGACACAGATAGGTCTTATGGCGACGATGGGACAGGAAAGGCCTAGGAGTGGGAAGGAAGCGACCGTGGCCTTAATTAAGGTACAGCCCCAACATTTGCCTGGTGTGAAAATGGGAAACCACGGAAAACCATTTTCAGGGCTGCCGACAGTGGGGTTCGAACCTACTATCTCCCGAATACTGGATACTGGCCGCACTTAAACGACTGCAGCTATCGAGCTCGGTCATAAATTCCTTAAAGAAGCATGTAATCCACTACAAATTCCCGCGCGAAGAACGGGTACAAATACTTATTATTATTATTAGTATAACCCTACAATGAAGCAACAATAAGAATGATCCATTCCACCAATTGACCCATAAAATGAATGGGGAGAACGAATATATATTTGAATACGCAGCCCTGTAGTATTATAACGGAAATATTTCCTACTCTCTGTCTGTCTCTCTTCTTTTTTGTAATGCTCTCAGTTCTTCTTTCCTTGATTAGTTTCTCTTCTGAGAAACGTAAAATCAAGCCATTATTTTTAGTGTTAAACGGGGTAGTACTGAGTAATGTTAGAAACATAGCTCTGTATTCATTGTCGACGCTTTCACATTAATTCTATCTGTGGAAAGTTCTCCAGCTGTCGTACTGGAGAAGGAAGGAAGATGCTGGCTGGAGCCGAGATTCGATTAGTGGCAAGAGTTGTTACCCTCAAGTTCTAATCAGCGAAGAAATTTTCCCAGTTGGTGAATTGGATTAGGACGTCGTTGAAGATGTGCGCTGCATCTGCAAACTATGTTACGAACTTCCTGTGTTTACAATCTTTTCCGCGCCTGCTCGCGCTCTTTACTCGTTGGACAGACTAATAAAGGGAAATTATATTTTCCACAGAGATGCAGGATTTAACAGTTACCCTCACAACTTCTTATCTTCATATTTTACATGTATTTTTTCCTTCACTGGAAGAAACTTTCTCACAAAATGGATATTATTAAGTATTAAAGTAGTCGCAGACTTCGTGAGGAAGTTGATATTTTATTCTTCAGGAAGCGTGTTCTCCCTTTTGTCGACGTTCACAGTGTTGAAAGTTCTAGTCTTTGAGAAATATTTTTGTAACTGACTGTCAATCGAATCAAGGTTGTTCCATAAGGTAAAGATAATAATGTTACATGTTTCCAATATAACGATACACATCTGTTCGTTCTCCCCCTTAATTCTTTGGGTCAGTATTCGGGAGATAGTAGGTTCGAACTCCACTGTTGGCAGCCCTGAAAATGGTTTTCCGTGGTTTCCCATTTTCACACCAGGCAAATGCTAGGGCTGTACCTTAATTAAGGCCACGGCCGCTTCCTTCCCACTCCTAGCCCTTCCCTGTCCCATCGTCACCATAAGACCTATCTGTGTCGGTGCGACGTAAAGCAATTAGCAAAAAAAAAAAAAAAAATTAAAAAAAAATTGGGGTACACTGGTGGTACTCATTGTCAATTTAAGGGGTAATTACAGCTGAGCCAACTGAGCAACTATCCTGCCTCAACACTAACGAAAAGAAAAAATGGAGTAGGTCTAGCACTTGTAAGAATTAAAATATCGACATTAGAATGGGAAATGCCACGATACCCTAGAACTCACAAACGTCGGATGAGAAAAAGTGTTGATCAAGAAAGGTCGGATAAGACAAATGAAAGCGAGGGGGCTGGAAGTAATCAGCTAGGAGTCCATGGTCGTCAACTTATACTCCCGAGCTGAGAGACCCTTGGGTCCGGCTTTAAGTCACTTGTTACGATAGACAAGCAGGATAACAGCCTCTACTAGGGTTGCCAGGTGTTCCGTATTATACGGGATTTCCCGTATTTAGAATAAAGTTCTGTCCCGCTTTAAGAACATAAGAGACGCATGTTTTCCCATATTTAAAGAACTCACTTCTGCAGTAGCATTTACCTATTCTGAATTTTAGTTCGTTATTCTTCATCTAGCGATTCTGCACTACGATCGAAACGTGTAGTAGGCAAGCGAACAAGCGCGGGACTCGGGGAGCTATCCACAGAAACATCTCTAGTTTATATCAACGTAACAAAAACAAAATCCTTCATTTTTTTCATTTTCAATTACTTTTAGCAGAAATGCTTAAAGCTGGCAGTTTATGTTGTGCTGTGGTGGGGTGAGAGTACAGTAGTGTTGTTATAATATGCTATTAAGCAGTGGCGTATACTGAGGGCTACCAAGGCTATCAGTGAAGTCCAAACCTCAATTGAGAATTATGAAAGTCTAAAGCACATTATAATGTAAGCATCTGGCACATCGTTTGATTTACAAAACTTGAAAGAAGTGAGAAAAAACCTCGCACGTATTTCTAAGAGCAAGGCACCGGAGACTGATATTGCAGCCCAGACTCTCGTCCGTCTCCCCTCAAATCACCATACGCGGCTTGCTGCTGTATATCGCATTAGGAGAGTAGGCGGAGGATGGGTATGCCAGGCTTCGGTCCGTCAGATCGCCACTGCGTTACTCATCGTATATACTTCCTCGCCTCATACTTCTTCACTTAATTATATAGATAAGAGTGCTGGTATTTCACTTCCCTTTCCTTCTACATCCTTGTAGGAAGACACTGCAGGACTGTTGTTATAGGAGCAATATAAATTTCTTTTTATTGGTAGAACTGCTAACATGAAATGCAATCAGGTTTAGTGTTCTCTTTTGTTGGTTGGAATCGAACCCGTGATCATGGTCAGACATCACCACTGATCTCCCGAGGAAGCTAATTAAGCAGTGAACCGTGGGTACGACAGCTGTAAAATTCATTATTTCTATTTGATATTAATAATACTAATTGTTTCGGGATATCTGTGGATCGCAGAGGGGATGAAAGAAGGTGCGGGCTTGAATGGGTCTAACTACAATATCAAAATTAATTTAAAACTTAAACTGAAGGTTATATTTTCAGAACTTCAAACTTAACAATTTTTCATAACAATGAAACATCAGGTACAGTGATAATCTTAAAACAAGTCTAGGGAAAGACAAGATAAGTGATCTTAACAGATCCTGGGCTTCAAGCCCCTCGCTTTACACTTCCTGAGCTCCTGGCTCAAATTTACAAAAGAGCACAAATTATTCAAGGTCAGAAATCCCCTAATTCACGAGCACTTGCTCTCCAGAATATAAATATCTAGCCTTCCAGAGGCACTCTTTACTATTACAAAACTTGAAAAAGAGCTAATAGGCTCTCAGTTTTCTAAGGCTACTCAAGGCAACATCAACTTACAATTACTGGCCTTTCAAGGCACAACTTAAAATTTGAAAATAATTTATACAGGGGTGTATAATACTCAACCTACTGGGCCTTCATGGTAAAAGAACAGGTTAGATAACTGGCCCAAACACAAAGTGAATGGAGGCACACGGTGCTCAATATAATGAATACTTAAAAACCCTAAGGGATCTAGGCCGATGAAACAGGAGCTATTCCCAAACTACTGAGGTGACTCGTATAGAAATTGCATTAACACATTACAGTAAGAAAAACAGTTACAGAAAAACGTAGTCTCCACAAACCAAGATGAAGGGGAGTTCGAGAGGGTACTTCACTCTCTATCCTCGGTTTACAGTTATAGATTTTATAAAGGTTTTACATTAACGGGAAGAAAGTTACATTTTAGAAAAGCTTGTTACATGACTAAAGAGTCGGACCTTTCCCTCGGGTTAAACTGCGGAGTTAGCAAGAAGGAATAAAGTTATGTGGCCATTACCTTGTAGATGTTATGGCTGCCGACAAAAGAGGCCGCCCGCCTCCTGCTTAACACATACCCACTCAGATAGACGTGGATCAATTGGCCAAGAAACGTGAAAAGCCGCAGTTTATAAACCCTCAGGGAAGATTCGAGATCATTCAAGACTAAACTAGCCACACCCTCTCAATTTTATTGGTAGATTTCAAAAGTAACACTCAGAATCGAAGAAGAAGCCTGTGATAGGTGGAAAATTAAATACAGAAGTTAGGGATTGGCTAGATTCAAAACCTGGCGGGAAGAAAAAGGAAATATTGCCAACCCAAAAATAAATTAGCATCAATCAGTTACAAAAACCTAGAAATACAAAACTTCTTTAAATTATAACTTCTTACACTTTGCACCAGGGTGCATGATCATAGTTTTTTGTGGTGTCATCTGTAGAAAAATGTCCAAACTTCTTGATGAATGGCAAACAAAACAAGGAGAAATTCACTCAGTTTAGGCAACTGCACAATAACAAAATTACATCATATTTCTGTGGTGACATCTTCTGAGTAAAGTTCTAAGTTGGTGTAGTTTCATTTTCACTGTTTTACCAATAGAGGAGTTAATTTAGGCGCTGAATTTGAATGCGCGGCTTTGGGGTGTACCTCCCGGTATAATAATAATAATAATAATAATAATAATAATAATAATAATAATAATAATAATAATAATCATCATCATCATCATCATCATCATCATCATCATCTGTTTACCCTCCAGGTTCGGTTTCTCCCTCGGACTCAGCGAGGGATCCCACCTCTACCGCCTCAAGGGCAGTGTCCTGGAGCTTCAGACTCTTGGTCGGGGAATACAACTGGGGAGAATGACCAGTACCTCGCCCAGGCGGCCTCACCTGCTATGTTGAACAGGGGCCTTGTGGAGGGATGGGAAGATTGGAAGGCATAGGCAAGGAAGAGGGAAGGAAGCGGCCGTGGCCTTAAGTTAGGTACGATCCCGGCATTCGCCTGGAGGAGAAGTGGGAAACCACGGAAAACCACTTCCAGGATGGCTGAGGTGGGAATCGAACCCACCTCTACTCAGTTGACCTCCCGAGGCTGAGTGGACCCCGTTCCAGCCCTCGTACCACTTTTCAAATTTCGTGGCAGAGCCTGGAATCGAACCCGGGCCTCCGGAGGTGGCAGCTAATCACGCTAACCACTACACCACAGAGGCCGACATAATAATAATAATAATAATAATAATAATAATAATAATAATAATAATAATAATAATAATGTCCGACTCTTTTTTGGCTGAATAGTCAGCGTACTGGCCTTCGGTTCATAGGGTCCTGGGTTCGATTCCCGGCTGGGTCGGGGATTTTAATCGCTTCTGATTAATTCTCTGGCTCGGAGACTGGGTGTTTGTGTCCGTACCAACACTCTCCTCTTCACATTCAGACAACACAACCACCGCAGAAACACGCAATAGTGATTACATCCCTCCACATAGGGTTGGAGTCAGGAAGGGCATCCGGCCTTAAAACAGGATCAAATCCACATGTGCTATCCCACGAGTGTGGGGGAAAGCGGTAGGAAAATAATAATAATAATAATAATAATAATAATAATAATGTGCCGCCTCTGTGGTGTAGTGGGTAGCGTGATTAGCTGCCACCCCCGGAGGTCCGGGTTCGATTCCCGGCCGGGTCAGAGATTTTTACCGGGACCTGAGGGCTGGTTCGAGGTCCACTCAACCTACGTGATTAAAATTCAGGAGCAATCTGACAGTGAGATAGCGGCCCCGGTTTAGAAAGGCAAGAATGACGGCCGAGAGGATTCGTCGTGATGACCACACGACACCTCGTAATCTGCAGGCCTTCGGGCTGAGCAGCGGTCGCTTGATAGGCCAAGGCTCTTCAAGGGCTGTAGTGCCATGATGTTTTAGTTTGTTTTGGCTAGCGTTCTCTTCCTAGTATTGTTTTTACCAAGGTTTACCAACGGACGGCATCTTACAACTATTCTGAGTAAAGCTGCCACATCGTTCTACTAATCATGAGTTTTAGAGAATCGCGGCAGAGGTCCGCCGTTGTTAGTCACAACAACAACCTGAAGACAGCGAGTGAGTTTGACGTGTGTTTCGGGTCGCGTAGCTGTGAGCTTGTATTCGGCAGATAGTGGATTCTAATCCCACCGTCGCACTGCTAAAGAGAGTTTTCCGTGTTTTCCCATTTTCACAGCAGGCAAATGCTGGAGCTGTACCTTAATAATTAAGACCACGGTCACTACCGTCCAAGCCTAGCCGTTTTACCTACTTCTGTCAACAAAACTGTATTAGTGCGACGTTGAACAACTAAGTAACTAACTAACAAGCCTTAGTAACGAATTAATGTTCTGGGACTGCAGTTAGGCTGACGGAAAGGGAGAAGCTCAAGTTACTCGTACTCCACGCTCGATCATGGATGGCTCAATCTAGCGGTAATACAAGAATTTTTTTTTTTTTTTTTTTGCTAGGGGCTTTACGTCGCACCGACACAGATAGGTCTTATGGCGACGATGGGATAGGAAAGGCCTAGGAGTTGGAAGGAAGCGGCCGTGGCCTTAATTAAGGTACAGCCCCAGCATTTGCCTGGTGTGAAAATGGGAAACCACGGAAAACCATCTTCAGGGCTGCCGATAGTGGGATTCGAACCTACTATCTCCCGGATGCAAGCTCACAGCGGCGCGCCTCTACGCGCACGGCAATAAATATATAAATGGATTTAATAATTGAATAAATACATTGAAGTACATATAAATCGTCCCCGGGAGAAATATTTTGTGGAGCAGCGACTAGTATTAGGAAGCAATGAGTTGTGAAACTTGCTACGTGTTGCATCCAGAGCTCCGTGCCGCAAGCCACATTTAGCAAAAGTTTGTTTTGTTCGTTAGACGCTGAGAGCCTTCTTGGGTTAAGTGCCACATTTGCAATACATTCTTAAAAGATATGTGAAGTAGATTAGAGTAAGAACAAAACATCCAGGGATAACTGACGGTAACGTGGAAGATTCGGGGAGTGACATGCCAGTGGAACACAGATGGAAATATTCATACAGAATACAAGGCGAGTGAATAATTCTATACTCGGTAAAATGAATGAAGATAAATCAAAATCGAAATATTTCACTTCTACAGATGTGAATATTGAACTAATTGACTACTAACTAAATGAATTAATAAAATAAAAAGTAAATATAAATCTATATAAATAAAGTCTTCGTTTTTTTTTGCCTATTTTTCAGATATTTATCCGATATAGGTCAACTCAAGAACATATAAGTGGTTTTAAGCCTTCGTGTCTGTCTGTCTGTTCCATCATCACGGCGAAACGGATCGATATATCTATAGGTCTATAAGTCTCTAGAGTATACTTATCCAGGGAAAGCTTTATATGCATATTATTTAAAAACACTGAATAGAATGGGGCTTTATAGGAAAACCACAACCGTTTTCTACCATTTTCTCTTATAGTATTGATTTTCTGTAAAATTCATGGACTATATATTAAATGTCCCGACATTTTAAGCAACTTCGGTTATGTACATATTTTTTTCACTTACTCTTCAAATGACGGAGAAAATTAATACTTTGTGCGGGTATCATGTTCCACATTAAGTAACCAATAGACCGACAACGAACTTACCGGTTAGCATGGCAACGTCTCTGGCTGTTTGCTAGCAGGGAAGTAACGAAATTACATTTTCGTCAACATTCCTGTGAACTCGGGGTTGTTCCTTGCGTAGAAGTCGAGAGAGACGTCAAGCTGCCATTCTTCGGGGTATTTGCGGAATACCGTTCTAGGTTACAACAGTCTTCGACTAGCACTAAAGGGGGCTGTTAATATTTGGACAGTACCGCAGAGTATAGCCCATTAGTGTAGTCCATTATTTCACACCGTAAGATGTTTTCTGGCATTCGCTATAATTGTTACTGTATTTCTCTTCTACTTCTGTTTTCCGCCTTAATTTCTTGCCTCTTCCTTGCCGCCTTAGGCTTAAATAATAACACCATACCACTAAAGGAGGCAGAATGGAATAGGACAACTTGGAGAGCGCTAATTCATAGAAACGCCGATGGTCTGATTCGACTGAATGGATGACATCATCATCAATAACACCATATGTCATATTCTTTTCTGTTTACCTAAGAATCCTTGCGCATAAATTTCTCCTCTGTTACTGCCTTATTTTATCTCTAACTAATATCATCACAATTTCGTGAGGGACATATAATTTTCCAATACATCCACTTGGCATTTACATATTTGTCCTATCCGGCTGTCCTCAGTTACAATCCCACTTTCTATTAATTTCAACTCTCTTAACTGTATTACTTTCTTCCTTAATTACTTCGTATATATGCGAGTGCTAATCCAGAAACCTGGACACTCTTTCCTTTGAGGAAAAATTCAAGCTGTTCAAATGTATAACATTTTGGCCCCGGAAAATACGCAAATATGGAGGCAATTTCAATGACGGTGCAGACCTTCGTTTCGGAGTAATTGAAGGCTAAAAGGTAAGCCGTATCACAAAACAGATATCACAATCACTACTCAATTTAGAGAGATCTACAACTTTGGTCCTGTGACTTTTTGTCGTATCTCCATCCTTTATAGAGTACGTTATATAGAGCTGCATTTCTCGTTTATAATCAAATCTCTTCAACTTGATTTTGACTGGCATTAGGAAAAAGTGTCTTTCATATGATGGAAACTCTCCATCTCTGTTGGGAAAGGCAGTTGACAAGTGAGCCTGCCGTTATAGTAGAAACTCCCGAACTCGATTGTGAATGGCGTAGGAAATGAGGCGTGCCCTTATCATCAAAACTTCCCCAAGGCGCACCTTACATCGGAAACAACTTATGGGGTCCTCCCTGTTTTGTTTCTCGGATAGTGCTAAGAAACATGGAATTTAATATAATCTTACTCACTTCATGTACAGTAACTTCCGTAGAAATCCGTCCTACGAAGTAGAATACCGTAGCGAAGCACGGTTACATTTGCTAATAAATAAATAAATAAATAAATAAATAAATAAATAAATAAATAAATAAATAAATAAATAAATAAATATGTCATCATAATGTATATTTAATAATAATAATAATAATAATAATAATAATAATAATAATAATAATAATAATAATAATAATAATAATAATAGCCCACCTAGTGGCTCTGATCGTTAAGGCGTCAAGTCTTCATGGTCTGACACCGCAGTTAGCCGGTTCGAAAATAAATTTCACCAACAGAATGTTGACTGACAGGGTAGGAAAGGTGATGGTACACAACTTATAATCACTAGATTGCGCGCCACATGCCAGATCAATCCCAATCCTCTTGGCAGAGTTCATATAGAGTGAGTTAAGAAGACGCTATTGATTACGATTCGTCCATCAGATGGAGACGTTAGGCCTTGAGAGAAGACCCCTTCGTGTTATTCGATAGGATTGCTTGATGTTTTATGGCCTGGTACAGGTCTCTCTAGTTGACGCCCACGGTCAAGCTGCGTGTCTTAGAGAGAGAGAGAGACCATGTGTATACGTGTGTAATGGTGATGCTGATAATGAAGTAGTGGGAGAGTGAAACCCGGCGTAGGCGCATGGCGTATTTCTGTCGAATAACATCAACAGGTCTTCCCAAGGCTTAACTTCTCCATCTAACTGACGAATGAAATCCAAGCTGTTTTGAAGTAGGAAATAGCATTAGGAAGCAATGAATCATGGAACTTACCATGTATTGCATCAAAAGGTGTCACACAATATCAATCAATCAATCAATCAATCAATCAATCAATCAATCAATCAATCAATCAATCAATCAATCAATCAATCAATCAATCAATCAATCAATCAATCAATCAATCAATCAATCAATCAATCAATCAATCAATCAATCAATCAATCAATCAATCAATCAATCAATCAATCAATCAATCAATCAATCAATCAATCAATCAATCAATCAAAATAATAGCAACAATGTATCCACCTTAAGATTCTAAAATAACTACTTGTGGCTCGGCAGAATACTTTAAATATGATATTCTTTACCAGACAGTTGATCCACCTGATAGCCGCCCCTCGTGGTGAGTCGAAATGTTAGGCTTCCTAATCAGTTAATGTGAACAGAATTTCTTTTACCTGTTGTTTGGATGTAAGCGGTGTTTACGTTAAAACTGAAGATTAAAACAGTCAACAATCAGGCGGATTTTCTCTTTCGGATTTTATTATTTTTAAAACATCCAATACATGGCACATCAGGTCAGGAAGTATAAATGGTGTCTAACAATCCCCAATGAATTTTTCAGCAAAAATTTCGCTGTGGTCTGGATAACAGTGTGTGGGATTTTGTTTATACTTAGAAATTTCAGCGTATCCTTAGAAATCGTCCCAGTCACAAGCGCAATGACTTCCCATTGTTTAATCTTATACTTCTTTCCGAGATCCTCAGTGTATGGTTTATATGTGGCCTTTGTCTCTCAAACACTAATCGAGGTTGTTTTTCATTTTCCTCGAATATGATAGTGGGATCAATCGCCATACCTGTACCTTTCGCCCGGTCGATGAAGACAGTTTCTTCCGGATCCATTTGTGGAAAGACATCCTACTTATTCATGAAACTCCAAGTGTTGTTGTATACGGAGGCTTCCACCAATCAATGTGCGAACTGTATTGTGATGATTGATTCTCATCACCTCTCCTATACGACAGAACACTAGTACATGAGGTAATGTTTCGAACCCGTTGCAGAAGATAAATTTAAAATAGTCTTGTTTCACGGAGAACTGTGAGTAATCTAATTAACCCATTCCAGTGTGCGCCTCTTAAAAACCTGTAAATTAAATTTCTTGGTGATATTGTTTAAATGATAAGGATTTCCATTAAAGAAATTGTTGGATTACCTACTGACACCACAGATGCAATGATTTACGCGCCATGCAGTCTTATAGGACTTGGAATTTTCAAAGCTCATTGTGATGCTTTCATTCAGCATATAAATATTTGCAAAAGGCTAATGCGTCTTACTAAGACTCCTTCCAGGCAGAGATTGGACTGGGATGATATTACAGTTAATTTTATTTTCTTATTTTCCTTGTCCCCAATACCCAGCTTCCTTGTTACTGATCCAAGCATTGCATTTATTTCAGTGGGAAAATAATGTTACTCCCTTATCCTTGGATGGTAATCGTTTAAAGGAATCTTCAAGGAGTACTTTTCGGATGAGCTTGGATTGAGGTTTTACGAGCTGTTCACCTTGTTCCTTGCTAAGCGGCAATCGTTCAAGGCAAATGAGCGATATCAGTCGGAGCTCTCTAGTGGCTTAGATGTATGGACATCTCACACGCATCAGCCTTTTGTAAATATGTATATGCTGAATAAGAGCCTCCCGTTGAGATTTGAATATTCCAAGTCCTTTAAGACTGTAAGATACGCATATCATTGCATCTGGGGCGTCAGTAGGTAATCCAACAATTCATTTAACGAAAATTCTTATCATTTTAACAATCTTACCTAGAAATTTAAATTTCAGGTTTTTAAGAGATGCACACTCCATGACAAGAATATTTTGAATGTGTAAAGTAATTTGCTGACAAAATGGGAACCCAAGGCGTTCAAAATATTGAAAGATATAAAATGACAACTAACATAACCAGAAATTGGATAATAATAATAATAATAATAATAATAATAACAATAATAATTGTTTTTGTTGTATGTCCTACTAACTACTATTATGCGCCGTAAATCTACCGGCATGAGGCTGGCGTAATATAGCTATTTCAAATACCACCTGACTGAGCTAGAATCGAACCTGCCAACTTGGGCTTAGAAGGCCAGAGCTTCTACCATGTGATCAGCTCAACCTGGCAACAGAAACATTATAATTATGGTTAAGACATTGAAAGATGTAAAGCAAACATGCAAGCAAGTTTGTAGTTTCATGCGACAGTCGATATAGTCTCGCTTTAGAATAGAACTCGAATGTTGCACCGTTCAGAGATCCGAGCTTTGATTCCAACCGTGAGCAACAGTATGCAGTGTTTTGTTTCAAGGTACGACTTTCGGCCAACGCCGGTACAGTACTGACCGCAAGGCATGTTTGATATGCTGGTTGCATAAGCTTGAACCTGCAGTGCAGGATATGCGTACGTTTCGCACTACACATCTGCACTGTGATTTTTACATTTGAAATTTTTACTGGAAGAAGTGATATTTTCTTTGTTTTTTCAAATGTCACCGTTCGGGAAAGAACCTGTACATATTTTCATCTGGTATGTTCCTATATCTGATGCTGGGTTTTCCTTTTATTGTGGAACACGGTGTGTTTGAAGTCTGAAGTCTAAAACAAGATGACAAAGAGAGCTATAATAGAAAACCTGAAAGACATACACACAGGACATACATTTTTATCTTGTGTTAGACAAACTGTGCAACTTACTTCACACCAGGCAAATGCTGGTTCTGTACCTTAAATAAGACCACGGCCACTTCCTTCCCACTTCTAGCCCTTTCCTATAACATCGTCGCCATAAGATCTATCTGCGTCGGTGTGACGTCAAGCAACTTGTAACAAAAAAGAAACTTACTTTGACGTTCTAGGCCGGGGCATTTATTTCACCGTCAGATAGCATCTCAATTGTTCTCACGTAGGCTGAGTAAACCTTGAACTAGCCCTTGGATCCAGGTAAAAGTTCATGACCTCACTGGGAATCGAACACTCGGCCTCCCAGTAAGAGATAAGCTACCTAACCCTAAACCGTAAGGCAGGTTCAGAGTAGAACACTAAGCTTTTATAGGTTAAAAAAGCATAACTTCAAGATGGCAATTTAATATTGAGATTACCGACTTCCTTCTACTTTTTCCCTGTGGCGAGCTGTAGCTCGCAGCAATGTTGTTTATATAAAGAAACACGATGTTATACATCTTTGTTTTTTGTTTTATTTTGTGTGTTTCTGTGTTATGCGGTATAATGTTGTGGAAAAAAGGTCATTCAAGGACAGGAAACCAAGAGGGGATGAGAAAGAACATGAGGGTGGCACTTGTTGACAATACTTGTGACAGGAGCTGCTAAAATATATCAGACTTGCCCGCATAGAGACATCTATCAGTTCTACGTCCTCTACCCTGAGCTTTTAGACTTTTAACACAACTGTCACAGACAGGATAGATACTGCATCTTTCACTCACCACTCACCATTCAGCAAGACAGCGTATCTGGACAGTTCAAGGGAATATAACTTGGGATGGATCGATACCAGTTTTTGTCGACACTCGATACTCGATACCAATATATGTTTCTTGTCTCGATACTCTATACTCTGTTACTTTCAGTCATGAAATAAGATAGTGAAAATCCACAGCCTGTTTCCAGTCATTCGACCGGGTCAGGAATGGAATGAATGGACCCGCGTTCTAGCGGTGAGGATGGGAATTTTGCCGGCTGCCGAAGCCTGTCGCACTCCTCTGGGGCAATGATTAATGAATGATTAATGAAATGAAATGAAATGATATTGAAGAGTGTTGCTGGAATGAAAGATGAGAAGGAAAACCGGAATACCCGGAGAAAAACCTGTACTCCCTCCGCTTTGTCCAGCACAAATCACACATGGAGTGACCGGGATTTGAACCATGGAACCCAGCGGTGACAGGACGGCACGCTGCCACCTGAGCCACAGAGGCTTTCGAAATAAGATAGTAAAATACAAATTCCTAAATATTATATAGTTTATGGAATAGGGATGTTATGTTAACAACCAAGCGATTTGGCAGTACGGTTAGTGTCGGGCAGCTATGAGCTTAACCTCCCGCTTACCTCGAGCAGATTTCCAGGAAAATATATTTTCATGTATTTTGACGCATGTTTTATCCGAATTAACCAAATTAATAGACAAACGGGTAGTTTTTTTAAATATCAGGAAACGAGAATAATTTTAGGACTTACGTCATAATTCGTTATGAAAATGTTCATAGGCGTTTTCTTGGCAACTATAAGGAGGAATTATGCTTAGCTTCATGTACAACTGTGTTAATGAAGTTTGATGCGGGATATGCAGCATCTCTTTAGACTATCTTCAAGTGTTCTATTTACCATTAATTTCTAAGAAATGCGATCAGTTTGCAGATGACTAAATTTTTAACGGACCGAATGTTCCAGTTGTTCCTTATGCTGTGTATGTTTGTAGAAAATGCAGTTCTACCAATAATTTAGTAAATAAAATACTGATACTATTGATAGGACACAAGAAGTATCTGTGTTGTGAGCCAGTGATGCATAGAACAGATGAAATATTATTTTGTGTTTCTTTCACAGGGAGTATAGCCTACAGATTTTATGTGCAGTATGTGACATTGGGCATTCTTACTTCCCTTATTGAATGATGTATACATATCTGAACCACTGAAATGTCCATGGTTATTTCTGAACAGCACAGTCACTAACAGGGAAGTTTCCTTTCCGAAATTTTAGCACCGTGTATGCTATCATTGATTTAAGTTACTAGTAACGAAACGCGTTTAGTTAACAACTCTGTGCATTAGTTTCTAAAGGTCCCTTGGTATAGTGTATTAGTGAAAAATCCACCAGGGAATAAGGATGTCACTTATCATACAGACTTTAGGTACTAAATCATTTGTTTCAAGCTAAAGAAACCTCTGCACAATCTGCTGACGAGTCTGTAAATTACTAGGACCTACAAAAAACCGGCCACAAACCTATCCGAATTAGAGAATATGTACTATAGCAGTAAATTATAGTTTAATATTGTATTTGACAGTTTAATAGTTGGAATAAGTTTGGTACTTTTTGAAACGAACTAAACCAGTGGCATGTGATAGCGATGATTGCGATGGTCGGTTGGTCTCTCCACCGAGGTTGGTGGTCGGGGGGGAATCTGTTTTTTGTTTTTATCGGTCATATTCAGTAAAAATATGTTAGATATCTTCCAAAAATGAATAATACTCTTTGCATGTGGGTGCAATGTTTGAGGCGGGTGGATGTTCTCTCCCCTAGTTGGTAGTTATCCGAGACTGTGTGTGTGTGGGAGGGGGAGGGCTGTTCGCGGTTTGCGTTCGCTAATATGTGGTAGCGATATGTTTGGTATGTTAGAAAACTAATAGCACTAGTTCCATGTGACTGTGATGATTGCAGCGTACGGGGTGCACCCTCCCACAATTGGTGGTCATTCGTGACTGGAGGGGAGGGATTCTGTTCATTGTCTTCGTCCATTCATATGTAGTATAAATAACGTTTTATAATATAAACTGGGCATGTAACATATATTTCAAACATTATTGTTACATTTCAGGAACTGGAACATATTTGGTTTTTTTTGTAGCGCCATTCAAAACTAACTGCATGTAATAATTTAGATTACAATAAACGAATACGCTCTCCCCAGATGATGGTCATCCGTGACTGTTAGAGAAATGTATTTATTCATTCATTGATTGATTCAGCGTTCCACCGGCAAGTACACTGGAATGCGTGCTTCACTACATAGAAACGTAATTTGCCGCAGAACAGTTAGAGTTACAAAGAAAATGCTTATCGAAGTTTTCGTAGCAAATTGAATTCTAAGTGCACAATCTGCGCTTTATTTTAGGCTAGAACTAAGCATTTTGCGATTATTTTGCTTTTTAGCCGGTTAGACATGTGAAAGTACAGTAAATATCTATATATTAATGACTGTTATTTTGATATGGATAATTATTGAAAAATCAGAAATCAGAATGGGCGTATGTTTGAACGTAATAGCTAAAGTGTATCCATACAATACTTAAGCTCAACATTTCTTTTGCTAGTAGTTTAATGTCGAGCTAAAACTTCGAAGGATTTCCGCGACGGAAAGATGGGAAAGGACGGATTGGGAAGGTAGCGGCCGTCGCCTTAATCAAGGAACAGCTCCAACTTTTGCCCGGTCTGGAAATGGGAAACCAAGGAAAACCATCTTTCAGCTCAATTGGTCTAACGGGTTTGGAGAGATTGAACGAGAAAGAAAGAAGCAAACACCGTCTCATTGTAAGCTATCGCGCAACTTTTTGGAAATAATTTCACAAATAATACATTTTTCAGGTCAATATTTTGAAATAAAACAGAGTCATGTGACAGTTCCCCCAGATAGGGATTGCACAAAATTTAATGAAGTTGCGCCAAGTGAGTTAGACGTAATGTTTCGGAAGTCAGACAGATCGATCTTGGCCTTGATTAAGGCAAATGCCAGAATTTGCCTTGTGTGAAAACAGGAAACCATAGAAAACCTTCTTCAGGGCTGCCTACAGTGGGATTCGAAGCCACTATCTCTCGAATGCAGGATGGAAGCTACGTGACTCAAACCACGCAACCACTAACTCGACTACATGGTTAGATACTAAAGTTGTTACAGACTAGTAACTTCTAATTCGGTGTAGCATCCAGACGCTTTTTTTCCATATTATTAAATTATAGTAAGGGGATATCAAATTAACTGTGCCCATTGGATGATTAATAACCGAGACATCGATACCAACTATAGAACTATACTAATCATCGGCCCCTCGAAGTAGACGTTTCTACGAAAAGTTTAAAGGCAACCTACGCATGATGGTTACAAGACTTGCTATTTTTATGGGGCGTATCTCAATTATGGCCACGATCACTTCTTTCCAGTCCTAGTCTTATCGTATCGCATCGTCATCGTACGACCACTTCGTGTGTGTAAGGTGTAAAAAAAAAAACATCAAAGGAAAAACCGGCGATTATACCAATTTCTCTCTGACTCTTCGGGGATGTTTCTTGTTAGATAGCGACCATTTAAAAGAAGCTATTATCTAAAACAATTTTAAATCTTCATCCTGTTTACCGACCTAAATCTCCTAAAAAACACATTACGAGCGTTTTCAAGAACATAGTTGATAGCGTTATAGGACTATGTGAGCAACGATGTAATGCTAATATTGGTTTCACGCTCCTGCCATTTTTGTTCACTCAAACCTCCATTAAAGCCATTAGCGGGAAGAGAAAAAATATAAAATTCCATTACGGCACCTTTTATATTCATATTTTATCTGATTTAACTTTCAGTTGAATTGATGCTAAAAGTGAGATTTTTACAGGAATACACTTTATATCAAATTATACGCGGAAATAGATTGAGGGATAAAACTGGAAACTGCTTGCTGTCGTCTCTCAGTTAGGTAGAAGTCCCTTACAAGTATCTAATTTACGTCCGGTTTCTCATTATTGTAACACCAGTGTGACACGTGCTTATCAAGAAAATTTCATATTCTATTGCTCTTATCAGTACGATCTATGCGGGATCGAAAAGGGACATTAAATGTTACATTACAAACCACAATGTTTAAAGTGGAATCCTAACTACAGGGTGGAAGCATTCTTTTAAAAAAAATCACGGCTTTGGCTGCGGTTGGCATTATAATACAGAAAGGTTAATTTGCAAATGATAAAACTGTCAAGCGTATAAGAACGTTGCTATAGCCTTTGCCTCTTCAGATCACTTATAAGGAAACTGTTATCATAAGAGGAATGAATTGCCTGTATATTGATACATTCTCCAATAGCTTTCTTTACTACCGAGCTCGATAGCTGCAGTCGCTTAAGTGCGGCCAGTATCCAGTAATCGGGAGATCGTGGGTTCGAGCCCCACTGAAGATGGTTTTCCGTGGTTTCCCATTTTCACACCAGGAAAATGCCGGGGCTGTACCTTAATTAAGGCCACGGCCGCTTCCTTCCAGGCCTTTCCAATCCCATCGTCGACATAAGACAAATAGCAAATAGCAAAAAAAAAAAAAAAGAAAAAAAAGGAAGCTTTCTTTACATCTTTGTAATACAGTATATTTGATGCTACTTTACTATATGGAGACTGCAGGATCGAATTCGGAAACAGTGAGTTGGTATTTAAGACTGTTTAAATGTGACAGACTCCTGAGCGTATATTTAATTGCAAGTGAAATAATAGCTATTCTTCGTCTTTATCTGTTTACCCTCCAGGGTCGGCTTTCCCTCAAGGGCAGTGTTCTGGAGCTTCAGACTCTGGGTCTGGGGATACAACTGGGAAGGATGACCAGTACCTCGCCCAGGCGGCCTCACATGCTATGCTGAACAGGGGCCTTGGTGGGGGATGGAAGATTGGAAGGGATAGACAAGGAAGAGGGAAGGAAGCGGGCGTGGCCTTAAGTTAGGTACCATTCCGGCATTTGCCTGGAGGAGAAGTGGGAAACCACGGAAAACCACCTCTAGTCAGTTGACCTCACGAGGCTGAGTGACCCCGTTCCAGCCCTCGACGCACTTTTCAAATTTCGTGGCAGAGCTGGGAATCGAACCCGGGCCTCCGGGGGTGGTAGCTAGTCACACTAACCACTACACCACAGAGGCGGACGATCCTACTTTTACTCGTAATATTATTCCCAAACTCTTAAATTATGTATCTTGTTTCTCATATCATAAACCCTTACTACATCGAGTTATTACCTACATCAAGTACACCACGTTCTATTGAACAATATTATTCATTATCTACATAATATTTGCCTTTTATTTAAAATCAGTAAGTTAAGAAAAAAACATATTTTTCTCGAGTGTCCGAAGACGAGCCCCAACATAATATATGTTCATTCTCAGGCCAGAAAATGGTGGTTTTTATTTGTCCTTTATCACTGGCACGATCAGATCAACTCCAATTGAATGGTTGCCCGTACTAAGCCATATTACTCCACCCCACCTCCGTAGAAGCATTGCTCTGATGAATGAATTCAATAAGATCCAGAATAATCAAAGATTGCCCATTCATGAGGATATCCCCCACCTACATATAGACAGACTTAAGTCAAGACGTCCACCCATCTGTACGGCAGAGAACCTTGTAGCCAGTCATTTCAATCTGACTGAGAGATGGTCTAATGAATGGAGACAATTTGCTTCAGCAGAATCCTTAAATATGCCATGCATTACACAGAAGGTACCTGGCTTTGAACAACCGCGGAAAGTATGGTCCAAGTTAAACCGGATCCGGACTAACCATGGTGTGTGTGCAGATCTTATAAATGGAAGAAAAAGTCGTCATCCTGCTGCGACTGTGGTGCTGAGAGGCAAACTGTGAAGCACATCACACAAGAATGCCCACTGAGACGTTTCAGTGGAGAAACAAGTGAATTTTTCCTGGCGACACCACAGGCGATTAGCTATGTAAATAATGTAGATATAAACCTGTAATTTATTGTACTGTTCATGTATATGCCATACGATAAATAAATAATCCTTCTTTATAGCATTTTTTGGCTTATTGGTAGTTTTTAAGCTTTTTTAGGTTTTAGCGGCTTTTTTTTTTCAACTTCACCTTCTTTTGACTAAATTTTTACCTCCCGTTCTCAGTCCGAATCATCAGTAGTTCATGCATCGCATCTTAAACATCTTTTCTCTAGTAAATGCATATATTTGAACCACATCTAACAAGAGGGAAGATGAAATGGAAATTAAATGAAATTAAGTGGAAAAATGAAACTAGTGCTTCAAAAAACTAGGGGTATCAAATTATGTGCAAGAAAAGTCAAATATTGAAAGGAGAAAATGTCGCTGTGAGTGTTTTTGAAAAGGAATATCTTACTTGCTTAAAGTATTAACCCTTAACATCCGTTGATGTCGAGAGATGTTTCTCGAAGTTTCGCAACGTATTGTCTGAAAACCGACGATCTTTTACACCTAAGAACCTGGAAATGACTGTGGTGATTTACTGCGAAGCCAACTGAGGTAAAGTTTCCGAATTACAAATTCTGTAACCAAATATGATTCCAGTTGTACTCATTTCAATTTCTTTCTCCAAGATGTCCATTGCGGGCTCGCTGGATTCATTCTAGGTGGAAAAAAAAATTTCATTCTAAATTCTGTAAATACTTTTGTAACAAACACGTAATTCCTTTTTTAAATTATGAAAATCCACACCCTGTTTCCAGTCATTTGACCGGTTCAGGAATGGAATGAATGAAGCCCCATCTAGCGGGCGGCGAAGATAGGACTTGTGCCGGCTGCCGAAGCCTGTCGCACTCCTCTGGGGCAATGATTAATGAATGATTAATGAAACGAAATTATATTGGAGGGTGCTGCTGGAATGAAAGGTGACAGGGAAAAATAAATAAATAAATAGATAACTCTTTATTGCCACCCTAGTTTGCACCATCGGTTACAGGCAATAAAGAACATAAAATACACATGAACCCAAAAAAAACTAAACAAAACAAAACAATATAAACCAAACAAAACAATATAAACTAACATACTATTATATATAATGTAAAGCTTTAACTATCTACACTAAAACTATTAACTATGAACCCAAAAAAAACCACACAAAATAATATAAACCAATCAAAACAATTTACTAACTACTCTATTTATTTAGTGGTATCCATGCCGGCGGAATCCAGCCTAGCACTGCACCAACTTGTCTAAAACTATTGAGATGCCTCTGGTATGCGAGGAACTCCTCCGCATGTAAGGGCATCCCCTACCTTAATTCTAATGTACTAACCCCTATCTACTCTCTACAGCTAACTAAACATAAAGAAAAAGAAACCTTGGCTGCATGCAGCATTCCCTGTGAGGAGAGAGCCATCCCACCCTGGCCGCTATCAGCCACTCCTCCCGGGTTAGATATTACCCCCACCTATAACTCGTACTTCTCTCCTCATTTTACGTGGCGAATCGTAGAGGCGGATGCCGGTCCATCATACGATCCGTCACGCATTTATCTACTGCTCCGCCTATAATCGTGTCGTCTTACTTCAATTCCTGCCACCATCTTGATTCACTTGTTATTCTGTGAGCGGACATGTTTCCTCTTTCACCTAGGGATGGGACGTGACGGGGAAAACCGGAGTACCCGGAGATAAACCTGTCCCGCCTCCGCTTTGTCCAGCACAAATCTCACATGGAGTGACCGGGATTTGAACCACGGAACCCAGCAGTGAGAGGCTGGCACGCTGCCACCTGAGCCACGGAGGCTCTTTAAAATAGTAATCTAAAATATGTAATTTCCGAGAGAAAAAGTATTTCGCTCATATGTTTGTATATCACCAGAATTTTGCATTTTTTAACACTATGTTCTTTCATTAAATATGTCATTAAAACTAAAATTATGAATGAATTTGGATCGCATTTTTAAGTCCTTTTTGCCACTTTAGGTCCTTTTTCTGATATTTGTAGGTCTTATTACAGGTCCTTTTTAGGCAATTTGTAGGTCTTCAGCTTTCGAGTCCTACTAATAAGTCTATGAAACCCTCATAAGCCTGCGGCCATTACAATAGTGACAACCTACCGCCAATTTTCGTTGAATGCCAATACCTCGAGTGTGATGGAAGCTGAAATCAGAGCAACCGTATCTAGCTATCCGAATAGAAATAAATTAGCAGTTTCATGAGAAAAGAGCAGAAAATAAACTTCGGTACGAGCGTTCACCCCACCCACGCGCCTCGCAGTCATCGACCGCTACCTGCTCCCTTGCTTGTGAGGGGTGTGGGCGGAACAATGTCCCTCCTCTCTCCACCGAGTTCCCCGACTCCAGAAAAACGTCACAATTGCTGTGCACCGTTTCGCAATGGAGACTCTCATCCCTCTCCCCGATCGTTTCTCCCACCTGAATATAAATTTACTTACGAGTTAGGAGGGACTGGGTGAGTTGAATGTCGTTCTCTTCCAAAATTGATCATTAGTATCAAAGGCCGACCTTAAGCCGTCAAGTTGTTAACTAAATGTAAACGCTAAGTAACTTAACAGCACGTCTAAAGGACGTTATTAAGCTGGTGGGAGCCAACCACAACGGCCTAGTTTGGCCTTTCGCTCTCAAGTTTGTGTTATTACCATGCCACAGTCTGTTTATTCAGTGTCGCATACCGTTTGGCTAACCTAAGTGCAGCAGAACCTCGATTATCCGAGGAAATGTGCACCAATACAACCTCAGATAACTGAATATTTCGATAGTATGGATGTCCAACGCGACTTTGAATAATATTTTCATATATGAAAGAGTTTGTCCCACCGAGCTCGATAGCTGCAGTCGCTTAAGTGCGGCCAGTATCCAGTATTCGGGAGATAGTAGGTTCGAACTCCGCTGTCGGCAGCCCTGAAAATGGTTTTCCGTGGTTTCCCATTTTCACACTAGGAAAATGCTGGGACTGTACCTTCATTAAGGCCACGGCCGCTTCCTTCCCACTCCTAATCCTTCCCTGTCCCATCGTCGCCGTAAGACCTATCTGTGTCAGTGCGACGTAAAACAACTAGCAAAAAAAAAAAAAAAAAAAAAAATAGAGTTTGTCCTCTCCGACTCCCTGGCTGAATGGTCAGCATTGAGGCATTTGGTTCAGAGGGTTCTGGCTTCGATTCCCAGCAGAGTTGGGGATTGTAATCTCGTCTGATTAGTTCTTCTGGCTCGGGGACTGGCTGTTTGTGTTTGTCCAAACACTCTCTTCTTCAAATTAACACACCACACTACCAACCACCACAGGAAAAAGAAATAGTGAATAAATCCCTCCACATAGAATTGGCGTCAGGAAGGGCATCCGACCGTAAGACAGTGCCAATTCAACATGTGCGACACAGCTCACACCCGCGACCCGAGAGGCGTGGGATAAGAAAGATATGAACGATTTTTTCCATTATTACTTCTGAGCGTCTTTCATATATTATTTTAAAGACAGAAATTAGAAAATCACGTATGGGAGGTAATTCTTTATTAGTCACTCAGAGAATAATATTATTGATTTAACGTCGTAGATATACTTTTGCGACTTTTGGAGACATTAATAATAATAATAATAATAATAATAATAATAATAATAATAATAATAATAATAATAATAATAATAATAATAATGCTAGTTGCTTTACGGTCTTCGGAGACGCCGAGGTGCCGGAATTTAGTCCCGCAGGAGTTCTTTTACGTGCCAGTAAATCTACCGACACGAGGCTGACGTATTTGAGCACCTTCAAATACCACCGGACTGAGCCAGGATCGAACCTGCCAAGTTGGGGTCAGAAGGCCAGCGCCTCAACCGTCTGAGCCACACAGCCCGGCTTTGGAGACATCGATGTGCTAGAATTTCGTCTGGCTGGAATTCGTTTACGTCGAGGTAAGTCTACCAAGTTTGGGAGCGGAAGTCCAGCACTCTAACGTCTGAGCCACTCAGTGTGACGTTGCTCAGGAGTCTTAATACTAAATACTATGCCTCGACCAAGGTTTTTAATACATAGTAATAAAATACTAGAAAATGCTGATCAAAGAGCGACAATACGAAATAACTGCATAAAAATTAAAAAAGTCAATTTTAATTTTTTATTTTGTCAGTCATTCATTCTACCAGGCCTACATAGCAAGGTACTACAATCTACTCCAGAGTTAGCTTAAAGAAAGTGACGACCGATGTCCTCTTTAAAATGAAGGCACTCGTGTTACTTAATGAGTAGAGACCGGACATTAGGCACTAAAATATCGCAAAATGGTTCGGCAAATACTCACTAAAATCTTGTAAATGTGCACTATCATAGACTCTAATATCTGTAAAATGGCATTAAAAATTTAGCTGATGGGATCCCAGGTAGTGTCCTGGGGGGGAGGGGGACCACCCCTCGAGGGTAAACGGATTAAGAAAGAAAGAAGAATATACTAATAGTTTAGTGAGATTAGCTGCCACCCGCGGAGCCTCTGATTCGATTCCCGGCTCTGCCACGACATATGAAAAGTGGTACGAGGGCTGGAACGGGGTCCACTCAGCCTCGGGAGGTCAACTGAGTAGAGGGGATTCAATTCCCACCCCAGCTATCCTCGAAGTTGTTTTCCGTGGTTTCCCAGTACTCCTCCAGCCAAATGTCGGGATGGTACCTAACATAAGGCCACGACCGCTTCCGTCCCTCTTCCTTGTCTATATTTCTCAATCTTCCCCCCACAAGGCCGCTGAATAGCAGGCGAGGTACTGGCCCTTCTCCCCAGTTTCATCCCCTGACCTAAAGTCTCACGTTCCAGGACACTGTCTTTGAGGCGGTAGAGGTGGGATCCCTCGCCGAGTCCGAGGGAAAAGCCAACCCTGGAGGGTAACTGGATTAAGAAGAAGAAGTAGAAGAAGAAATTAATGCATACTGAGACTCCAATCCTGAAAGCTCCGGCTCGGTTTTCAGCTCTGGGACATGGTGACCTCAGCCTTGTGAGAAGCCATTCCGTAGAGGTGGTTGAAATTCCAATCCTCAGTCATTCTCGAAGTGGTATTTCGTGCAATGTCGCGTTGATACGGCCGCCTACTTCCAAATACTAGGCCCTTGTTCATTCTGGACCGATGACCTAGCTGTTACGCCCCTTTAAACAACAAGCATCGTCTTGTTCATTTTAGCAGGCGGAGTCGTCTGAGTAAAGGGTCACTCACCCTCCCAGAGCTGTAGCCTTAACCACGGCCACTTAAACCCGGTGCGAGTTCTGAAAGCTAATCCAATGGGCTATTCCTTGTACTGCAATTATGTTTCATTGGTTTGACGTTCAGGTCCTCGGCAGTAGTATAATTGGACAGTTCTGCGGCACCTCCGCCGCCGCAAGCCTCCGCCCGCCTCCTCCTCCGCCGCCGCCTCCGCCGCCGCCCGCGGGAAATTTGAATTTTGGTGGGAAATTTGAATTTTGGCGGGAGATTTGAATTTGTAAACAAAGCCACGTGCTTTTTGACAGCTGTCATCGACAACAACGCATCGCTAACCTCACTGCTGCCATCTTGACGGGCCTAAACCTCACTAGTGCCAACTTAACCTAACTAGCATGAGGTAAACAAAGCCACGTGTTTTTTGACAGCCACGTGCTTTTTGACAGACAACAACGCATCGCTAACCTCAGTACTGCCATCTTGACGGGCCTAAACCTTAGTAGTACCAACTTAACCTAACTAGCATGAGGTAAACAAAGCCACGTGCTTTTTGACAGCCACGTGCTTTTTGACAGATTTGTAAACAAAGCCACGTGCTTTTTGACAGACAACAACGCATCGCTAACCTCACTGCTGCCATCTTGACGGGCCTAAACCTCACTAGTGCCAACTTAACCTCACTAGCGCGAGGTAAACAAAGCCACGTGCTTTTTGACAGCCACGTGCTTTTTGACAGATTTGTAAACAAAGCCACGTGCTTTTTGACAGACAACAACACATCGCTAACCTCAGTACTGCCATCTTGACGGGCCTAAACCTCAGTAGTACCAACTTAACCTAACTAGCGCGAGATAAACAAAGCCACGTGCTTTTTGACAGCCACGTGCTTTTTTGACAGCTGTCATCCGCCATCTTTGAGCACTGTGCTGCCCTCTATATCGCAGTAGCTGCAAAATTCATCACCTGTCATCGGCAGTGCTGCCATCTTGACGGGTCTAAACCTTAGTGCTACCAACTTAACCTAACTAGCGCGAGGTAAACAAAGCCACGTGTTTTTTTGACAGCTGGCATCCACCATCTTTAATCTATAGAGCACAGTGCTGCCCTCTTTAGCTACTTACCTTTGAAATGTGGTGGCGGATAATTTGAAAAATGATTTTTTGACAGCAGCCATCTTGCATCGCAAACCTCAGTGCTGCCCTCTTTAGCTAGATACCTGTGGTGGCAGACAATTCCACGTGACAGCAGCCATCTTTAATCAAGAGAGCACCGTGCTGCCCTCTATGTGGTGGTGGTAAATTCCACGTGGTCTTGTTTGGAAACAAACTCACGTGCTTTTGTGACAGCCGTCATCCACCATCTTTAATCAACAGAGCACAGTGCTGCACTCTATGTGGTGGCGGCAATTTGAAAAAATCTATGTGCTCTTGTTGGGAAACAAAGCCACGTGCTTTTTTGACAGCTGTCATTCGCCATCTTTGAGCACTGTGCTGCGGGCAATTTCGTCAGCTGTCATCCGCCATCTTTGAGAACAGTGCTGCACTCTATGTGGTGGTGGTAAATTCCACGTGCTTTACAAACCTATGCGCTTTTCTGACAGCTGTCATCCGCCATCTTTAATCCAGAGAGAACAGTGCTGCCCTCTATGTAGCGGTGGCAAATTCCAAGTGCTTTACAAACCTATGCGCTTTTCTGACAGCCGTCATCCGCCATCTTTGAGAACAGTGCTGCCCTCTATGTGGTGGTGGTAAACTCCACGTGCTTTACAAACCTATGCGCTTTTCTGACAGCTGTCATCCGCCATCTTTAATCCAGAGAGAACAGTGCTGCCCTCTATGTAGCGGTGGCAAATTCCAAGTGCTTTACAAACCTATGCGCTTTTCTGACAGCCGTCATCCGCCATCTTTGAGAACAGTGCTGCCCTCTATGTGGTGGTGGTAAATTCCACGTGCTTTACAAACCTATGCGCTTTTCAGACAGCTGTCATCCGCCATCTTTGAGAACAGTGCTGCCCTCTATGTAGCGGTGGCAAATTCCAAGTGCTTTACAAACCTATGCGCTTTTCTGACAGCTGTCATCCGCCATCTTTAATCACCGTGCTGCCCTCTATGTGGTTGCGGTAAATTCTATGTGCTTTACAAACCTATATGCTTTTCAGACAGCTGTCATCCGCCATCTTTAAGCTGTAAATCCCCGATTCTCGACAGATTCTTAATCCGAGTTGTCAGGAAGGGCAACCGGTCGAAAACAATAGTGTAAGAGGTTAGATACTGCCAGTTTAGCGTCAGGAAGGGCAACTCAACAAATTCTTGCGATTTAAAATCTTAGTCGGGAAGGGCATCCGGCTGTAAAACCCCTGATTCTCGACAGATTCTTAATCCGAGTTCTTTGACGTCAGGAAGGGCAACCGGTTGAAAACTATAGTGTATGATGAAAGAGGCTAGATACTGCTAGTTTTGCGTCAGGAAGGGCAACTCAACAAATTCTTGCGATTTAAAAATCTTAGTCAGGAAGGGCATCCGGCCGTAAAACAATAGTTCGTGATTTAAAATCTAAGAAGTGCTTCTAGCTGTAAATCCCCGATTCTCGACAGATTCTTAATCCGAGTTGTCAGGAAGGGCAACCGGTCGAAAACAATAGTGTAAGAGGCTAGATACTGCTAGTTTTGCATCAGGAAGGACAACTCAACAAATTCATGCGATTTAAACACATTTTTATTCCCAAGAGAATCGAACCCGAGACTACCGGATGAGAGGCATGCACGCTAAACTAAACTGTAGGCTATAGGTTTGTTCTACAGTCCTTGAAGTATCGGCACAGTCATTCTGGGCGAGTTGTGTGGAATGCGTGTGTTAGCTGAAATTGTACACGTATCTTCCGGCTCGACCTTGAACGAGGACACGGCGTGCTGATAAGCGATTTGTAACTCGCGAACGTCTTCTTAGCTGAGTAGCATGTAAGCTCTTAAAACACAGTACTAATTAAGGTTGTAAAATATTCTGAAATAGCCCTCCTCTGTAGTGCAGTAGTTAGTGTGATTAGCTGCTACCCCCGGAGGTCCGAGTTCGATTCCCGGCTCTGCCACGGAATGTGTAGCATTTAGCCTATGTAAGTTCCTAACGTAAAATATCATGATTGTACGGAGAGGTTAAAACACATACAGTGCCTACTCCTATCGAAAGAGCCTGCACGGTGCCGGCATGTAGGCTTCTCCTGATGAAGGAGCCTGCACAAAGTTTAACGCCCCCTATCAACAGCCCTTACTTAATGCTGGCTTTCCTGCACACCCCGCCTCACACCATAGTTTTACGACCGGCTGCCCTTCCTGACTAGGATTTTAAATCGCAGTATACGCGATAAATTTGTTGTAGCGGGTTTTATAACTAGATATCCCGGTACCGACACATAGCCTACTCCTACCTAAGAAGCCTGCACAAGGCTTATTGCCTCCATCCGACAAATGAATCACCGTCAAGTCTTGTACTCAAAAAATCATTTTCGAAGGAGTCTGCACAAGGTTTAACGTCCTCACACCATAGTTTTATACGACCGGTTGCCCCTCCTGACTAGGATTTTAAATCGATATCCCGACATAGCCTACTCCTACCGAAGAAGCCAGCTTAACACCTCCATCCAACAAATGAATCACCCTCAAACACTCTTCAATCATTCTCGCTACTTCGGAAGATAGCGGGTTCGAACTGGAAGCCGTAAATGTTAGGCGAGGGACCTGTGCGATCGTCATAACATGATCTAGCTATATGCCCTTCCCGACGGCATAAGTTACCAGGATTTGAATCGCGTACCCCGACTAGAAGAAGCCTGCACATAGCTTAACGCCTCCATCCGACAAATGAATCACCTTCAACATTCTTCAATCATTCTCGCTACTTCGGTAGATAGCGGGTTCGAACTAGAAGCCGTAAATGCTAGGCGAGGGGCCTGCGCGATCGTCATTACATGATCTAGCTTTAACTCGATACCTTTAAGTGCCTACAGGTAAGGAATACCGCGTATGTACCCTCGAGAAGTCGAGGATCACACGCTAACTTTCCAAGGCTCGAACTCTTAAATTCTGACACCTCGGCATCAACAGGAGGTTCGAATACGTTAGCCTGCTGGACTATAGGTGGGAGCTCTTGTTGCATTCGTTCCGACTGTACCGCAGTTGTCAGCTCAGCGATTTTTTCACATCCGCTCGGTAACAAGCAGAATATTTAGCCGCTGCAGTCTGCGCGAAGTGCTCACAGTTCTCTGTATGCGTTTATTACGTACACACACATCTCCCGTCTGCTGTGAATATTATTCTTCAGCCTTTATCTTAAGGTAAGGTAGAACTGTTAGTTACTTTTTGCAAAACAACTTCTACGCTAGACATCTACATTCATATATGTTTATTCTTTTTTTAGGTACCGTTCGAAAGTACGCAATTTTATTCATCCCAGTAACAGCCTGCAGCACGTGCATTTTTTTTAAAGGTATGTTTTCGAACTTTGAGTTGTAAAGATAATTAGGTTAGATGATGCACCCTACACTACATTCATATATGTTTCTTCTTTTTTTTTAGGTACGACCAGAATATTATCATTCGAGTTTCAGGCTTGAACGCACGCATTTTATACATCCGAGTAACAGTTTGCAGCGCGAAGATTTTAAGGTATGTCTGACCTCTATTCGTTGAAACTTGGTTTCTTCTAAAACATCGTAACTTTAGTCTATTGATAAATAGTTGTTCTCTTTAATCCTCACGCGGGGTACGTACATAGCTATGTCTGCCCTCAACAGGTTGAAACTTGGTTTCTTCTAAAACATCATAACTTTAAGCAATTGATAAATAGTTGTTCTCTTCAACCCGCATACTATAGACGTGGTATAATTTCAAACACGTACACATAGCTATGTCTGACCTCAACGGGTTGAAACTTGGTTTCTTCTAAAACATCATAACTTTAGTCTATTGATAAATAGTTGTTCTCTTTAATCCTCGCGCTATAGACGTGGTATAATTTCAAACACATGCACATAGCTATGTCAGCCCTCAACAGGCTGAAACTTGGTTTCTTCTAAAACATCGTAACTTTAAGCTATTCATAAACAGTTGTTCTCTTCAACCCGCATACTATAGACGAGGAATAATTTCAAACACGCGCACATAGCTATGTCTGCCCTCAACAGGTTGAAACTTGGTTTCTTCTAAAACATCATAACTTTAAGCAATTGATAAATAGTTGTTCTCTTCAACCCGCATACTATAGACGTGGTATAATTTAAAACACGCGCACACATAGCTATGTCTGCCCTCAACAGGCTGAAACTTGGTTTCTTCTAAAACATCGTAACTTTAGAGTATTGATAAATAGTTGTTCTCTTCAACCCGCATACTATAGACGTGGTATAATTTCAAACACGCGCACATAGCTATGTCTGCCCTCAACAGGCTGAAAATTGGTTTCTTCTAAAACATTGTAACTTTAGTCTATTGATAAATAGTTGTTCTTGCATACTATAGACGAGGTATAGCTATGTCTAACCTCAGCGGGTTGAAAGCTGGTTTCTTCCGAACATCGTAACTTTAGTCTATTGATAAATAGTTGTTCTCTTCAATCATCATGCTATAGACGTGGTATAATTTCAAACACGTACACATAGCTATGTCTGACCTCAACGGGTTGAAACTTGGTTTCTTCTAAAACATCATAACTTTAGTCTATTGATAAATAGTTGTTCTCTTTAATCCTCGCGCTATAGACGTGGTATAATTTCAAACACGCGCACACATAGCTATGTCTGCCCTCAACAGGCTGAAACTTGGTTTCTTCTAAAACATCGTAACTTTAGAGTATTGATAAATAGTTGTTCTCTTTAATCCTCACGCTATAGACGTGGTATAATTTCAAACACGTGTACATAGCTATGTCTACCCTCAACGGGCTGAAACTTGGTTTCTTCCGAACATCGTAACTTTAGTCTATTGATAAATAGTTGTTCTTGCATACTATAGACGAGGTATAGCTATGTCTGCCCTCAACGGGCTGAAACTTGGTTTCTTCCGTAACTTTAGAGTATTGATAAATAGTTGTTCTCTTTAATCCTCACGCTATAGACGTGGTATAATTTCAAACACGCACACATAGCTATGTCTGACCTCAACGGGTTGAAACTTGGTTTCTTCCGAACATCGTAACTTTAGTCTATTGATAAATAGTTGTTCTCTTCAATCCTCATACTATAGACGTGGTATAATTTCAAACACGTACACATAGCTATGTCTATCCTCAACGGGCTGAAACTTGGTTTCTTCCGAACATCGTAACTTTAGTCGTTCTCTTCAATCCTCATGCTATAGGCCTAACTCACAGCCATGTCCAACCTCTATACGCTGAAACTTGGTTTCTTCCGTAACTTTCACCTAATCTCTATCGGTCGTTCTCTTTTCAGATGTTCCCCTGCTGCGAGGAATGTAATGTAACGTTTGCAAGGCGTGATAACTTCATGCGCCATATGAAATCAAAACACCCTAGCATAACATCTGCTTTATGTAAAGTTTGTAGTGTGTATTTCGCTAACGTAGAGCGATATGAGGATCACTTAGCAGAGGTACATCAAATATCTACTCGCCCTCAGGTAGTAGTAGGGAAAAAGCGTGCAGCTACTGATGTAGCCGTAGAAAGTACTAGTAGTAAAAAACCTAGAAAAAATCATGAACAGATGTCCTCCTGCTGCGAGGAATGTAATGTAACGTTTGCAAGGCGTGATAACTTCACGTGCCATATGAAATCAAAACACCCTAGCATAACATCAGCTTTATGTAAAGTTTGTAGTGTGTATTTCGCTAACGTAGAGCGATATGAGGATCACTTAGCAGAGGTACATCAAATATCTACTTGCCCTCAGGTAGTAGTAGGGGAAAAGCGTGCAGCTACTGATGTAGCTGTAGAAAGTACTAGTAGTAAAAAGCCTAGAAAAAATCATGAACTTCAAACTATTCACTGCGAGCACTGTAACACTGATGTACCATCTTCGCATTTTCAGGGGCACTTACGGAGTAATGCGCATAGAAATAATGCGTGTAGAAGTGGTAGTAACGCAAACATCGAGGAAATTAATACAGCATTTAAAAGTAGGATTGCTAGTTACCGAATTCGCACCAGTCAAAAGTTTCAGAGCACTTCAAACTTTTTAAATTGCGTTCAACCGGATGTACAACAGCTTCTTGCTAAATCTTTGTCCAATCATTGTTTATTTAAAGTTAATTTTGAACTTTTCGCCTTGTACATTAAAAGCACGGATGAATCCGAAATAACGGACATTAAATCATTTAATACGAAGAATTTTGTCATAAGTCAGTCGACTAATTTTGGTGATGTACTTAGGGATGTCTCTAACATTATTTCAACTAAGAGCGAGGAATTTCAGGAAAAGGAATCAGGGTGGGCTTTAGTTGAGATAATGTATCTAGAAGTTAACATCAATAAGTACAATCCTATGCGTGGATCTTCGCACATTGAGCTGCCGACATGGATTCAGCAAAGAAAAGCTGTTGTAAACATCCGAAACAATGACGAAGCATGTTTTGCATGGGCGGTGATGTCGGCTTTAAATCCTGCGAAATCAGACGTAGCTAAGAGAACATCATCGTATCTACACTATTCAACGCAGCTAAATTTCGATAGTATAGAATTTCCCGTACAGTTAAAAGATATTAAGCGCTTTGAGGAACTAAATAACATTAGTATTAATGTGTATGGTGTAGAGAAAAAGTCTGTAGTAGGTCCTCTGTATTATACATGTCATAAGAAGAGTACTCATGTTAATTTACTCTATATTGAAAACAGTGAGAATAGCCACTTTTGCTGGATTAAAAATCTGAGTAGACTTGTTGGTAGTCAATTGTCAAAACATGATGGTAAAAAGTGGCTATGTGATGGATGCTTGCAGTATTTTAGAACTGAAGATCAGTTAACGAAGCATTCCAAGAATGACTGCAATCATGTACGTACAGAGATACCTACCACAGGCAATAATGTTTTAAAATTTACAAATTTTCATAAGCAGATGTGGGTACCGTTCGCGATTTATGCAGACTTTGAAGCCATCCTCACGCCATGCAACACATGCTCACCTAATCCTGACAACTCTTTCACTAATACTACGCACATGCATGTCCCGTATAGCTTCGCGTATTACATCAAGTGTAGTTACGATAGTACGCTTAACAAGTTAGAGCTGTATCGAGGACATGATGCTGCTAAAGTATTTTTAGAAAGACTTGAAAGTGATGCAGTTCGTCTCGGTCGTATTCTGAATAGTAATATTCCTATGAAGCCACTCACCGAAATTCAGTTAAATGATCATGAACGTGCTACAAAGTGTAGCATTTGTGATGGGGAATTTTCCGAAAATGACCCTAAAGTTTTTGATCATGATCATTTAACTGGTTTCTACAGATGTGCCGCTCATTATAGCTGTAATCTTAAGTATAGAGTTCCTAAATTTATCCCTGTAATTTTTCATAACTTATCTGGTTACGACTCTCATTTCATCATTTCACAATTTGGAGCTTCAGATGAAAAAGTAGATATAATCCCTCAGAATAAAGAGCGGTACATTGCGTTTGCAAAGTCTGTAAAAGTAGATGCTGAGCATTCTATAAAACTGAGATTCCTTGACTCGTTTCGCTTTATGGCGAGTAGCCTCGATAAACTTTCTAGTCATTTACAGCCTGAACAATTTACAGAAATTCGACGCGTTTTCCCCGAAGAAGCGCAGTTTAATTTACTTCGGCGTAAGGGTGTTTTTTGTTACGAATATCTCGACTGCTTAGACCGCCTCGAAGAACGTGCCTTACCATCGAAACAATCCTTTTACAGCTCGCTGAATTCAGCAGATATTAGTGATGATGACTATTTACATGCACAGCATATCTGGGAGCAGTTCCACATTCAAACGCTGGGTGAATACTCCGATTTATATTTAAAGACAGATGTACTTTTGTTAGCTGATGTTTTTGAAAATTTTCGCTGTGTTTGCATGAACACCTACAGCCTTGACCCATGTCAGTATTTTACTGCACCTGGGTTAAGTTGGGACGCGATATTAAAATACACGCGTGTGAATTTAGAACTGCTAACCGATATCGATATGGTGCACTTTATAAAAGCATCCATTCGAGGCGGTCTGAGTCAGTGCAGCGGACGATATTCGAGGGCTAATAATAAGTACATGCCGAGTTTCGATTCTAGTCAGGAATCTCAGTATATCGTTTATCTGGATGCTAATAATCAGTATGGGTGGGCGATGAGTCAGCATCTACCGGTGAGTGGTTTCCGCTGGCTGACGCAGTGCGAAATTGATGCTTTACAGCTACACGCCCTAGGCGATGAAGCTGATAAAGGTTATTTCCTCGAAGTTGACTTACAGTATCCTAAAGAGTTACACAATTCTCATAATGACCTACCGTTCTGCCCTGAAAATATGAAGCCCCCGTACATTGCATCAACGCCGAAAATGCTCATTGCTAATTTATGCGATAAATCTAAGTATATCATTCATTACCGAAATTTAAAACCGTGTTTGCAGCATGGTTTGAAGTTATCCAAAATTCATCGTGTACTAGAATTTAATCAGTCACCGTGGCTAAAGCCATATATCGATCTGAACAATAATTTAAGAACGAATGCGGTTAACGAGTTTGAAAAAGATTTCTACAAGCTCATGAATAACAGTGTGTTTGGTAAGACTATGGAGAATGTTGACAAACGCGTTGATGTAAAATTGATTACAAACTGGGAGAATATTAAGAAAAGGTATGGTGCTAACTATTTAATAAGTAAACCAAATTTCCACAGCTGCACCATCATACATGAGAATTTAGTTATTATACAGATGAATCGTGTCAAGGTTAAGTATGACAAACCTACCTACGTCGGCTTTGCAGTACTTGAATTGGCTAAAACACTCATGTATGAATTCCATTACGATTATATGATGAAGAAGTACGCGCATAATGCGCAATTGCTCTACACAGATACCGATTCGTTTATTTATCAAATCAAAACTGATGACTATTACAATGATATAAAGCCAGACTTGGGTAGGTTTGATACAAGTAACTATCCTGCAGATAATCAATATCATCTACCGCTAGTGAACAAAAAGGTTCTAGGTAAAATGAAAGATGAATGTGCTGGGAATATTATCGATTCATTTGTAGGTACTAAATCCAAGTCATATTGCATAAAACTCTTAAATGAATTACAAATAAAGAGATTGAAGGGGGTTAAAAAGAATGTCGTTCAGAATCAGCTAAGTTTTGAAAACTATAACAATTGCATTAAAAGTAATCCACCTGTTTTGCATAAGCAAATATCTGTCATTAGAAGCAAGAAGCACCAGTTGTACACACATTTAATTAGTAAGGTAGCCCTTAATAGCGATGATTGTAAACGGTTTGTCATTCCAAATTCTACCAACACGCTAGCCTGGGGGCATAGTAGTATTGATAGGTACTACTTTACATAAACATTATGCTAGAGGTGTGTGTACTTACGTTACGCTGTCTTACATCACAAAGAGGTACGCTGAGAGTGTAGTACGGCAAGTCTAAACTTGTACATTCAAGAATTGCATCGAGAAGTACGCAAAACATCACTAGGGGAAAATGATTCGAGATAAAACTTGTACATACAAGATGTAAATAAATAATGTAGAATTGGCATATTCTTTTATTTTAGGTTAGGTATTACCTTCCTCCCACTCCTTATTTGCAAGATAGAGTTTTTGTTTATTACTCATAGAAGAAGAAAGAAGGTGATGAGCAGTTTCGTAAGTATAGTATCGTCTTGTTCGGTAAGTATCTCGAGAGCAGAATTTTTTTTTGTCAAAAAAGCACATAGCTTTGTAAAGCACGTGGAATTTACCGCCACCGGGGCAGCACTGTTCTCTCTGGATTAAAAGCTTTGTTTCCAAACAAGAGCACGTGGAATTTGCCGTCACCACATAGAGGGCAGCACGGTGATTAAAGATGGCGGATGACAGCTGTCAGAAAAGCGCATAGGTTTGTAAAGCACTTGGAATTTGCCACCGCTACATAGAGGGCAGCACTGTTCTCAAAGATGGCGGATGACAGCTGTCAGAAAAGCGCATAGGTTTGTAAAGCACGTGGAATTTGCCACCGCTACATAGAGGGCAGCACTGTTCTCAAAGATGGCGGATGACGGCTGTCAGAAAAGCGCATAGGTTTGTAAAGCACTTGGAATTTGCCACCGCTACATAGAGGGCAGCACTGTTCTCTCTGGATTAAAGATGGCGGATGACAGCTGTCAGAAAAGCGCATAGGTTTGTAAAGCACGTGGAATTTACCACCACCACATAGAGTGCAGCACTGTTCTCAAAGATGGCGGATGACAGCTGACGAAATTGCCCGCAGCACAGTGCTCAAAGATGGCGAATGACAGCTGTCAAAAAAGCACGTGGCTTTGTTTCCCAACAAGAGCACATAGATTTTTTCAAATTGCCGCCACCACATAGAGTGCAGCACTGTGCTCTGTTGATTAAAGATGGTGGATGACGGCTGTCACAAAAGCACGTGAGTTTGTTTCCAAACAAGACCACGTGGAATTTACCACCACCACATAGAGGGCAGCACGGTGCTCTCTTGATTAAAGATGGCTGCTGTCACGTGGAATTGTCTGCCACCACAGGTATCTAGCTAAAGAGGGCAGCACTGAGGTTTGCGATGCAAGATGGCTGCTGTCAAAAAATCATTTTTCAAATTATCCGCCACCACATTTCAAAGGTAAGTAGCTAAAGAGGGCAGCACTGTGCTCTATAGATTAAAGATGGTGGATGCCAGCTGTCAAAAAAACACGTGGCTTTGTTTACCTCGCGCTAGTTAGGTTAAGTTGGTAGCACTAAGGTTTAGACCCGTCAAGATGGCAGCACTGCCGATGACAGGTGATGAATTTTGCAGCTACTGCGATATAGAGGGCAGCACAGTGCTCAAAGATGGCGGATGACAGCTGTCAAAAAAGCACGTGGCTGTCAAAAAGCACGTGGCTTTGTTTATCTCGCGCTAGTTAGGTTAAGTTGGTACTACTGAGGTTTAGGCCCGTCAAGATAGCAGTACTGAGGTTAGCGATGTGTTGTTGTCTGTCAAAAAGCACGTGGCTTTGGTTACAAATCTGTCAAAAAGCACGTGGCTGTCAAAAAGCACGTGGCTTTGTTTACCTCGCGCTAGTGAGGTTAAGTTGGCACTAGTGAGGTTTAGGCCCGTCAAGATGGCAGCAGTGAGGTTAGCGATGCGTTGTTGTCTGTCAAAAAGCACGTGGCTTTGTTTACAAATCTGTCAAAAAGCACGTGGCTGTCAAAAAGCACGTGGCTTTGTTTACCTCATGCTAGTTAGGTTAAGTTGGTACTACTAAGGTTTAGGCCCGTCAAGATGGCAGTACTGAGGTTAGCGATGCGTTGTTGTCTGTCAAAAAGCACGTGGCTGTCAAAAAACACGTGGCTTTGTTTACCTCATGCTAGTTAGGTTAAGTTGGCACTAGTGAGGTTTAGGCCCGTCAAGATGGCAGCAGTGAGGTTAGCGATGCGTTGTTGTCGATGACAGCTGTCAAAAAGCACGTGGCTTTGTTTACAAATTCAAATCTCCCGCCAAAATTCAAATTTCCCGCGGGCGGCGGCGGCGGCGGAGGCGGCGGCGGAGGAGGCGGGCGGAGGCGTGCGGCGGCGGAGGTGCCGCAGAACTGTCCAATTATACTACTCTCGGCTCATTCCAACGCTGTTTCAACCATACATACATGCATTAGATTTAAGGAATTGTTATCTGATTTCAGTGATTCCCACTTGTATATCCTAACAAACATTTGTTGCCGCTTGTACTCCGATAGCTACGTTTACGGTTTTCAAACACTGTAAGATATTTTTCAAATATAATGCTAAGTAATTTGTACTGCATAAAATCTCGACGAGGATGGGATTCGAACCCACGCGTGCAGAGCACATTGGATTAGCAGTCCAACGCCTTAACCACTCGGCCACCTCGTCAACTGGTAGCTCAGATGAGTTCTGAAAGCATTCATCATGTGAGAACCGTACTAAATGCGTGTTTATTAATTAACAGTTGCTCAGATGCTGGAACGTTATGATCTAACTTTGATTATTAACGCTTTGTCAGAAGTGATTTTGAACGACGATTCCAATAAAGATTAATCAAGCTGGGCAGATTGTCTCAGACGGTACAAGCACTGACCTTATGAGCCCAAGTTGGCGCAATCGATCGGGGTTCGGTACAGTGGTAGGCCTACTTACCAGTATACTATTTTGTTTTACAATTTGTTTTACGTCGCACCGGCATAGATAGTCTTATGGTGATGATATGATAGGAACGGCTTAGAAGTGGGAAGAAGCGGCGGTGACCTTAATTAAGGTACAGCCCCGGCATTTGCCTGGTGTGAAAATGGGAACCCATGGAAAACTATCTGAGAGCTGCCCACAGTGGAGTTCGAACCCACTATCTAACGAATGGAAGGTAATAGCTACATGGCCCATACCGCGCAGCCACTTGCTCGTTTTCTAACACTCTCCTTGTCACATTAAAAAAAACATATCACAGAAACACGCAATATTGATAATATCCCTCCACGTAGTATCGGCGTCAGGAAGGACATCCGGTGGTAAAACGGGGCCAGGTTCACAATTTTCGCCCGTGATCCCACAGCATGGCTGCCTGGGTGAGTTACTGGCCATCCTCCCCAGTTGTATTCTTCGACCGAAAGTCTCACGCTCCAGGGCACTGCCCTTGTGGTGGCAGAGACGGGATCCCTCGTTGTGAACACTAGAGGGTAAACAGATTAAGAAAAACTATATAGATATTTAAGTATTATCATAAAAGTGCATGTTTAATAAATTATGATGTATTTAGATATGGTTTATTTCTTCTTCTTCTTCTTCTTCTGTTTACCCTCCAAGGGAAGGAAGCGGCCGTGGCCTTAAGTTAGGTACCATTCCGGCATTTGCCTGGAGGAGAAGTGGAAAACCACGTAAAACCATTTCCAGGATGGCTGAGATGCGAACTGATCCCACCTCTACTCAGTTGACCTCCGAAGTTGAGTGGACCCGTTCCAGCCCTCGTATCACTTTTCAAATTTCGTGGCGGAGCCGTCAATCGAAGCCGGGCCTCCGGGGGTGGCAGCTAATCACACTAACCACTACACCACAGAGGCGGACGATATGGTTTATTTTACTGTTTTATTTCAAGAATGAAAGTACCGGAGTTTCGAGACAAAAATTATATGTATGTTGGTATCGGTAATAATGGCGTATGGCCTCCGGAGAGGCCTGGTGCGGGTCTTTTTCTCGTACACGGTCTATTAGGCAACCTGCATGTCTGTGAAGATGAGGACCCTAACTAATGCTGAATACGTCACACACACCCAGCCCTCGAGCCATTGGAATTAACCAATTAAGGTTAAAATCCACTACAGGCCGAGAATTGAACCCGGGACCCTCTGGACCAAAGGCCAGCATGCAAACCGTTTAGCGATAGAGCTGGACTTGGTATTGGTATCGAGTATCGACGAGAACTGGTATCGATACGTCTCTAAAAATTCAAATAATTTTCGTTCAGAAATGCATTTTTCATTACATTACATCATTAGTACTCCATGGCTAAGTGGTTAGCGTGCCTGCCTTTCGTCACAGGGGTCCCGGGTTCGATTCCAGGCAGGGTCGGGAATTTTAACCGTAAATCGTTAATTCCCCTGGCACGGGGACTGGCTGTATGTGTCGTCTTCATCATCATTTCATCCTCATCACGACGCGCAGGTCGCCTACGCGTGTCAAATCCAAAGACCTGCACCTGGCGAGCCGAACTCCTCGGACACATCCCGTTACTAAAAGCCATACGCCATTTCATTTCATTTCATTGGTACTCCAAAACATTTGCTTCAGGATAAACAAGTTTTTGGATTATCGAGGTTCAGATTTGCATGACTTTATTGTGTTAATGAAATGAATAATGTCCTCCTCTGTGGTGTAGTGGTTAACGTGATTAGCTGCAACCCTCGGAAGCGCGGGTTCGATTCCAGGCTCTACTGGAACGGGGTTGACTCAGCCTTGGTTCGGTTCTTACCTCCAGACAAATGCCAGAATGGTACCCAACTTAAGGCCTCGGCTGCATCCTTCCCTCTTCCCTGCCTGTCCGTTCCATTCTTCGCATCTCTCCACAAGGTCCCTGTTCAGCATAGCAGGTGAGGCCGCCTGGGCGAGTTGCTGGTCTTCCTTCCCAGTTGTGCCCTCCTACCCAAATTCTCACGCTCCAAGACAGGTATAGGTGGGATCCCTCGCTGAGTCGGTGAGATAAACCGACCTTGGAGTGCAAACAAATTAAGAAATAATAATAATAATAATAATAATAATAATAATAATAATAATAATAATAATAATAATAATTATTATTATTATTATTGCATGGCCTCAGCTATCATATGCAGGTGTTTTGATTTGATGCCATCAATTTTGATGTTCCATTTTGTTTTACCTGATGTGAGAGTAAAGTAGATCTCTCTTGGGAGTTTATGGCTTAGTTTTGATTAATTTTGTCCGGTAAACACCTAATGTGTCACTAGATACCTTTTGCATGCCGACATCTACCCTTAAGGAAAACAGACTACTGATCTTGGGATCCGGAGGCCGCCACTCTAACACTGATCCACATATTGTGCTGCTTGGATTTAAATGATGTATAATTATTCATATTAAAGAAACCAAAAGAGTACGAAAGAAGAGAAGAACCCTATGTGGGGAGTTCGATAATGGTACAAAACGGCCAGATGTTGCATTTGAACTGACTACTAGTGAAGACGTTGCAATGGTAACAACACGGAGGGGTGGAACAATGCGGGAGGAAGAGGAGAGACATCTCTCTCCTCTCGCCCGCCAGTCGCATTCTCAGCTACAAATTGTACAAGTAAGATACACCTGCCAATAGATTTATTAGCACGTCAAAGTACTTTGGTGTTCGTAAAGATCAATATAGCGTGTTGTATTAATTTAAAGGTTGACAGATTTTCTCTAGTTACTCTTTGGAACAAGTACAAGACAGTTTCCCTAATTACAGTTTACAATTTATTGTACGTCGGTTTTGGATCTGTAATGGGACGCCACGCGGTTTATGAAATGCGGCAATGTGAAGTCTATCTCATCAACTGTGTAGCTGTGGTTTCTGTAGTGTTGGGTGTTTCTGTATGTAAGTGTTGCTTCAGTACGCTTACACTTCTCCTCGGTTTGATGACGAGTTATTGCTACAGTTATCAAGATTTCGCTTAAATGTCCTCTGTGAGATACGAACACCTTAGCACTATAGGCCTCGTGGCCTCTTGCAATAAACCACATTTTTTAAAGTTTTTAATTATGAAATTTCAAAGAGCTAATCATACACCACTACAATGATATTTTTGGAAAGTAAACTTAAATATGATTGTGTTGACGTTCGTGTTACCAGTAATTCAGATAGTAAAAAATAAAGTACCCTAAATTTTCAGGTCACATTCCTCACACGTAAAAGAAGAAAATATGCTATAGGGATATGGATACGGAAACGCTTTATTTCCATGTTAAAAATTGTTTACAAATCTACATAGTACATTAATAATGCGAAACACGCAAGAACAGAATCTACGAGCATACCACATGACACTCTTTTTTACATGAAATGTTCAAAATGCTCTCCGTTAATACTCATACTGAAACCGCTCAACACCCTGCTAATAGACATGTCAGGAAACCCAGCAAGACATATGTGCCGTTTTCCGCATTATTCTATGAACTATTTGGCGGTAACAAGCATTTTATGCGCTATCCGGGATACGAACGACGCCGCACGAGCTCGAAGGCAGAAGCTATAAGTTCGTGCAAAGAGAGGGAGAGCCCTAAGTACAGGTGGCTTTGGAATCACGCTCTCTGTGTGGAAGCGAGCGCATGCAGGACGCTACGTTCAACTACTGCCTAGGTCAGGAGGCGGAGTTAAATTTATAGGGTTGTAACTTGAGAACTGGATATTCTCACCGATTTCCCTGCATATTCTTGGATACAAACCCACAAATTTTCCGCGTTACGTAATAATAATAAAAATTCGTCACAAGCTTAAGAAATTTACAAGTAAGGAATCAATGAACTCACCATAATTTGTAGTAGTGGATAATGTAAGAAGATTAATTACTTAACGAGTGCATTGCTAATGACGCACTTTAGGCAGATGTGCGGTGAAGGAAGCGAGATGAGTTTAGTACAAATCTCAACGCAGGTAGTCTACATACCCTACTCCTTCGTGCGCTAAAATGAAAGAGGACACTTCAGAGATTACCAGTAAACCTGTGATGCGATTCAAACGAAAATAGATCAGTAAATAGAAGACGTCAAGATATATAAAATGAATATCATTTCGACTCTGAGAGACAATTATTAGCGGAGCGATTTTTCCAATGTGGGAGGAGTTTTCCTCTCAATAGCCGACGACCCGATTCTTCCATAAAATGCCCACACCGACAGCCCCCGATACTCAGTAGGCTATATTCGGCATTGTGCTACCCAGAGGTCTACTCTACGTCAGTCTGATACGCATTAATAGTGCAGTCACAGTCTCTTTGTGTGAATTTATAGCTGTGGCGTGTGGATGTGTGAAATACTAATTCCAGTATTCAATAAGGGAATGCAGACAAGTAGCGTTATTGCAGGGTAAGTGAATATGTTTATAAAGAACGGGTAACTGCCAAAAAATCGTCATGACGTAGTGAGTTACTGAAGATAGAAAACCAGTAGTTATTGCACTGTGATTTATGAGTTCAGAAGGAATGACAAGAGGGGATGAGCGCCCGACCCTTAGCTTCTTGTTCCGTTAAATGTCTGTCGGTTGCTTGCACCAAACGCATAAAATGTTTTCCCATTTCACACTGTACTGAATATTCACTTGTCAATAATTTGTTATCATGAATGCCGTGTGTTTTCATTGAGCTGATAGGTGATTTACTCCTCCAATTTATGCATTTAAACAAAATCATAGTAGGAATTTTCAGATAGCACCACCTTAAGATAGTGTGGTTCGATACCCGAATGGTATTGACGCCCTTGGATCGACATCAGGAGACAGATTTTCTGAGAGCATTAAAGTGTGTGTATTATATATTGCATATGGTGAATTTACAGGGATAATGCTTCACTGCAATATGTGCTTATATTTTTGTGTATTGTGCAAGTGTATATTGATTTCTGTGGAGTTATAGGTTAACCAACGTCGCGTGTCTACTTTGTAAATATTAGAATAAGTTATTACCCCGGAGAAATGCGTATATTCGATAGTGTGATGATAATTAATGTGATAATGTACACCTTATTAGCGAAAAGCGACATGATTTTCATGACTGGATAATTATGCGGGAATGATCTTTTATCGTTTGTCTAAGCACAACGACGATGATGTAAAATAATATTGTTTCCTCACGAGAATGCCATCCTTTCCATACAATTTGTGTTTTTTGTAATAATATAGTGGATACCCACGGGTATTAACATTAAGGTGAAGGGACAGATCGCTATCGATTAATAATGAAAGTGTATACATGCAGTGTTAATTATTTGATTTTATAATGCCAGAATGAGATTCAGGAATAAACAACGAACTGATAAAGACATTTAACTGCATTGCCCATGTGATAAAGTTCAGTGTAATATGTTTTAAATTTGCCAAGCACGCAATAATGTGGCATTTCTCGTCTGTGTAAATGTTTTCATATGACTCTCTCAGTAATTAAAATTGTGCTTTTGAATTGGGAACAATCCATTCTTATCATTTAGTAGATTAGCGTATTACTCTTACTATATTGCACTACTTTCAATGTATTTAGATTAATTGCCCACTTTAACTTAACGAACAGAACCATTGACCCGTATGCTCTCGAGCGTAGCCGTTGTGCTACTTGAAAGTAGGGACGATGGGACTTCGATGTCCGGGTTTTGATTTTCCGAATTTTCCTCATCCATAAGATTTCCATCCGATGATATATTTGTGAAGTTAGATTATATATATTCAGCACTCTGTCGGCCCTGGGACAGGTGAAATACATGCATACACAGTACTCCAGGGATTCATCAGCGCATCTTGGATTCAGTACGATCGCAGGAAATGCTATTCGTATCGTCAACAACTTTGTCATCAGCTATCAGGAAAACTTGGACTTTACCAAAGGGGCATGCAAGACAAATAAGAATTGGCGTAGTGGCCCGTTGCTTTTTGAAGAGGTGGGGGCTTATGTACAAAAACATTGTGTAATGAAAACAGGCCTTAATATAACAGTCCACTGCTCTGTAACTATAAACCAGAAAACAATTGTTCTCATGTCGTTATGTAGCTACTGTCCTTGACTCTATGCCTTATTCGTTAGAAACACACCCATTCATTCCTATCCCCCGCGGGATGACACGACGCTTGCGATGCGACGTCTCAGCGCACGTTCCAGTACCGTTTGACTAGCTGTTGCTAACTGACGTGTCATTTGTTCGATTTATTTCAGGTATCATTTCAGAGTTGAATAGATATAGACGCCACAAGACGTTAACGTTGTATCTTGAAGCTAAAAGTAACCGTCAGAGCCTGTATTTTCGTTCACTGGAATATCGAATATAGATAGTCCTCATTACTTCAAAGATGGTGAAAGAATTATCGATATATCTCCATCCGTTCAAGAGATATGCACTGAACAAGACGATCATAGTACGCCCGATTCTGACATAACGTCACCTACACTGGCATTTTTTGACACGCTTAGCTGGTCCAGTTACAGTCTTGTTGATGCGGCGATACAGAGCAGACATTCTGTTTCGTTAAATTGTTTCCGTGACTTACAAACAAATTTGTTACATTCGATGCATGAGTTTCATTTCACTAGACTCGGCATCTAGACGTTGGCATGCTTAAAACTTACGGCCGTGTCGTGTACGCAGTCTACACACGATATTTTCCCCAAACGCAGAAGATGCTCCTGTATGTGAAAAGTGGCTGCCCACCCGAGGTGGTGAATGGTAGTTGTGGTTATTGTTTTAAGAGGAAGTACAACTGAGCAATCATCCTCCGTTAACACTAATCAGAGGAAAATGGAAGAGGTCCAGCACTTCGAAGAATAAAGATACGGGAAGGGCTACGAAGCCCATGAAAATGAAAGACACCCTAGGCCTCGCAAACCTAATACCATCGGGGAGGTCGGATAGGAAAGATGAAAGCGAGGAGCCTGACACAAGTACCTGGAAGCAATGCTTGACTCAGCTAGGTGAACCGTGATCGCCAACCCACCCTCCCAAGCTGAGAGTCCCTGATCCCACTTTTAGCCACCTCTTACGACAGGCAGGGGATACCGTGAATATTATTCTACCCCCCCCCCTCACTCACAAGGGTACAACGTGGTGAGGATGAGCTCATTTCACATGTAAGTACGTGGACCCGATTAGGCGTCAGAAAATCAAAATAATTGATTTAGGAATGGAATTACCGCTTCTGGTCAGGTAGACCGTTTAGGTTCATTCAACTTACACCAAGTATGATTACTAGGTTAAGTTGTGGGAGTAAAGGTGGTCGGGCATAGAGCCAACTATTTCATCCCACATAGAGCTGAAGTTAATAGTGGAAACACCAACCGATGCTGTGAGCGACACTTTGGTAGGGAACTGAGCGAATGAGTAGTGGTGTTTCTCGAGTTCCTCATACTTCCAATACTGTCATATTTTTGAACGCAAAGATGAGATTATAACTGATTGAGGTAATAAATATGTTCGAGATCAATCCAGTACGTATATCGCATAGCAAAACATTATATCTAACCAGATATAGATCTGGTCTGAATATCGCATTGTTCAATACCGTCTTAGGATTATTTAATTGAAGGTTGATGTTCTTGTTGGTCGATGTGTAGAAACTTGGTCAACTTAGTGAGCAGGTCCGTAAACTTGCTGTCTGTGTTACGTCTGCCTATTGTGGCTATTGTGTCTATACTAGTACACATATTTCTAATTAATTCATTTGAATTAATTGAGATAAGGTTTCGCAAGGAAGTGATGTGATCTAATAGTAGGTACTATTGCAGCATTCGCCTAAATTGAGGAGACCAGTGTGAGTAACCGGAATATCTCTTTTAAAATGGTAGGTGGTGGAAATTGACCCCACTTTTTTCTCTCGAAAATATTGCTTCAAACTGAGTGCATATCTTCCATTAAGACATTTGTGACAGTCTTGGGCAGGAGCTACTAGAGTGTAGATTTAACAGGAACTAAAATTTTCGAATGCAGTGAAGTTCCTTTGGGTGTCGGGAAGATGTGACAAAAAATACTTGTCCGGAAGAAAATGACTGCGCTTTAGGAATGTTTGCGAAGCACTGTTCTACGGTATCAAGAATACCGACAGTTAAAATGACGAACATATATTTTACTAGCAAGTACCCGCAGCTTCGCCCGGGTTTGGTAATTTAAATGCTAGATGATTTTATACATTTTTCGTATGTATTTATTAACACACATCGTTTTTACATACATTGCATAAAATACATGCCTCTGTGGTGTAGTGGTTAGTGTTATTAACTGCAGGAGGTCGGGGTTCGATTTCCGGCTCTGACACAAAATTTGAAAAGTGGTACGAGGGCTGGAATGGGGTCCATTCAGCCTCGGGAGGTCAACTGAGTAGAGATGGGTTCGATTCCCACCTCAGCCATCTTGTAAGTAGTTTTCTGTGGTTTCCTACTCCTCCTTCAGGAAAATGCTGGGATGGTACCTAACTTAAGGCCACGGCCGCTTCCTTGTCTATCCCTTCCAATCTTCCCATCCCCCGCAAGGACCGTGTTCAGCATAGCAAGTGAGGCCACCTGGGCGAGGTACTGGCCATCCTCCCCAGTTATATCCTCGACCCAGAGTCTGAAGCTCCAGGACACTGCCCTTGAGGCGGTAGAGGTGGGATCCCTAGCTGAGTCCGAGGAAAAAGCCAATTCTGGAGGATAAGCAGATTAAGAAAGCAAGAAAGAGATCTTCCGGATAAACTACACTAAGTTTCCTTCCATTTGGTGCTAAGATGTATAGAATGTTTGATTTGCTAACTCTTGAGCAAACCGCGTACATTTGACAATGGGAAAAGCATCATTTCTCAAGTCCTACAATTTTAAGCGATTATCCATGTGCCTTGCTGATGCATATAACGAAACTCAAACAAACGAGGTGTAAATTGAAACGGTATATTCGAAGGGATAAACAGAATCCGAGGAATGAATACTACTTCGCCTACGGTATGTCCAGTCATTTTTATAATCTTGACATTCTTTTAGTACAGAGATGAAGTGGAAGAGATGAGGATGGTGATGGTAAAAGTTAACGTTGAAGGTAGCTTTAAGAGAGTCCACCAGCAATATATATATAAATTTTGTTCAATTTACTTAATTAATTTTTCAAAATACGTAATTGCCCAATTTGCATATCGGCGATCAGATGGACGTAAACTTTGTTCAGTTTACCTACAACCTGTACTGTAAACACTCTGTCTCACCACAAATGGACCTGGGCTGCAGAGATTAATAATAATGGCGTGTGGCCTGCAGAGAGGTTAAGGCGACCTGCGCGCGCCTGTGAGGATGGAGCCTTACCTATGATAAATTCTAACGCTGAAGACGTGAAAAACATCCAGCTCCCGAGTTATCCGAATTAACCATTCTCCGACCCGGCTGGAATTCGACCATGCGACTGCTTAGATCAAAGGTCAGCAAGCTAACCATTTAGCCATGGAGCCGGATAACAATAATAGTAATTTCGAATGAATGTTACTGACATTCGTAAGGCGGACCTTCCGAGGAAACTGGATGGAGTCCGCTGTGTGATGGAGGGTAGTGATGTGTGTGGTCTGTGAGTTGCACGAAAATATGGGACAATAGAAGCACCCGGTTTCTGAGCCAAGATAATAACCGTTCAAGGACTAAAACACACTACACGGCCGGGAGTCCAAATCAGGTCTCCGAGCCCCAAATACAAGTAACACAGCCTGCTACAGGACCAGACAACATGGGGAATATTTACCTTGTGTGTTTAAGATAGAGAGTACTTCGTACCTTCATGTGAGCATTCAGCGATTTACACATTGCTGCTGCAATTTATCATCACATAAAACGGCTGCGTTCTTTCACCGTCACAAGGAAAATGGAGGTGGTAAGCGAGACGGAAAAGATGAGTAATCACAAGGGCTGGCAGTGCGAGTGATGGAAGTGTCAGATGTGTCAAAGATTGTAGAGAAATGAAAACGTCATTAATATAGAGTAAGTGTAGTAGGATAGGTTCGGGTAAATCACTTCTACGTCAGAACAAACTATTGGAGTCCTGCGTCCTTATAAATTGTATTACAGAACTTGTGATTTAAGGACAATTTATTCTGATTCCATCGATTAAGTAGCGTAGTTGATTAGGTGCTCGTACCCTGTGCTCAAAATGCATAGATGAAATCGCGGTCAAGTAGGTTAATAGCCTTTGTACGTTTATTGGCACCCCAGTGTTTATTGATATCCAAATCAATTGGAAGGGTATTCATCAGTTAGGATTACATAGACTTGCAAGGAATATTCTGAAAGTGTCCGTTAAGTCTTCAGTCCGCAGCCTGTTTGGATCCTTAAATTACACCACTAATAAGGAAATCCCTAAAGCCGATTTCCATGCCTTAATGAGTAGTACAAGGCATGATGAGAACTAAGGTGATCTGCAGGCATGTTCATTTCCACTGTTTGTCCTGGCTACGACGGAATGCGATCTCTTATTACTAGTTGTGGGTTACAAGTGGAATCGCGAGGAATCGATTCCATATGCTTAGGGAATCGAGTACCCGATTCCTGAGCCGATTCCAAGGAACTCGTGGCGTTACTGCATAGGTATGATGCGGATGCGTAAACACACGGAGCACGAATATATTCAGTGACGTGTTCGTTTTATCCAAGCTCTAGCTGGAGTGTCCTAGAGTTATTTAAATTGGACAGTAATTTGATCAGCATACTGATTCTCGTCGCAACTAAGCAAATTTTGTGGATTGTAAATAAATCTATGTTGTCAGTTTTTTGCAATTTGCTTTACATCGCACCGACAGAGATAGGTCTTGTGGCGACGATATATTAGGAAAGGCCTACGAGAGGGAAGGAAGCGGCCGTGGCCTTAAGTAAGGAACAGCCCCAGCATTTTCCTAGTGTAAAAATGGGAAACCACAGAAAACTATCTTCAGGGTTACCGACAGTGGAGTTCGAACACACTATCTCCCGGATGCAAGTTCACAGCTGCGCGCTCCTAACCGCACGGCCAACTCGCCCGGTTAATAAGTCTAAACTCGTACAGGGATTATATAATAATGTATTACATTGCCATTTCCACAAAACACAATTGTGGCAGAGCCGTTTCGTGCACACTTTTGGAGACAATCTTACCTATCTTACCTACTGTTAAACAGTGATGGCAACGAAACTGGTAAATATAACAGTTACTTATTACTTAGTACTGGTATGAAATGTTCGTTACAAATTAAATGTTACGGAAGATAGGTACAAAATAATTTATGCTTAAATGACTTATTTCCACTGACAACTTGCAAGTGATATTTAAAAACCACCTTAGCACGCATAGCCAACGGCCTTAGCCGTGTTGAAACACCGGATCCCGTGAAATCTCCGAAGTTAAGCAACATTGGGCGTGGTCAGGAGTTGGATGGGTTGCCACGCGCTGTTGGAGCGGGTAAAGGAATGGAGGAGCGGAAAGGAACTGGCCACCCTACCGCACGTAATCTCCAGCCCAGGAACACCTCTGCGGAGGTTCGGACCTGCCTTCGGGCAGAATAACCCTTACCTTAGCACGCAAATTATAAACATAAAGAATAACAAACAATTCCAAGTAAATTACGATCACGGTAGAGACATTAGTATTAGGTATTTTTTAACTTACAGTACCTTTTATAAGTAAGTAGGCCTACCTTCGAAATTGTGAATAATTCATATAAAATTATGGTAAAATGCGTAATTCCTCATTGTGAGTGAGATAGCACATATTTTCTGGGCAAAGCACATTACTTACTTACTTACTTACTTACTTACTTAATCTGCTTACCCTCCAGGGTTGGTTTTTCCCTCGGACTCAGAGAGGTATCCTACCTCTACTGCCTCTAGGGCAGTGTCCTGGAGCGTGAGACATTGGGTCGGAGGATACAACTGGGAAGAATGACCAGTACCTCACCCAGGTGGCCTCACCTGCTATGCTGAATAGGGGCCTTGGTGGGGGATGGGAAGATTGTAAAGGATAGGCAAGGAAGAGGGAAGGAAGCGGCATTTGCCTGGAGGAGGAGTGGGAAACCACGGAAAATCACTTCGAGGATGGCTGAGGTGGGAATCGAGCCCCCGTCTACTCAGTTGACCTCCCGAGGCTGAGTGGACCCCGTTCCAGCCCTCGTACCACTTCTAAAATTTCGTGGCAGTGCCGGGAATCGAACCTGGGCCTCCGGGAGTGGCAGCTAATCACACTAACCACTACACCACAGAGGCGGACGAAGCACATTGCACTGAACTTAAATAACGTTGTAGCGGCATTTTACCTTTTAGGCAACTTTACAACTAGCTCAGGAACCATACGGACTATATTGTCGTTCGAATATACACTTTTACCAAACAGGGACTATTACATTCTCTACTCTGATGAAACAACCCAACAAACCACTAACACATTTCTGTATTACGGGAATCTCAATGTACATAAAACCTGGCCGAGAATCGAACCCGGGACCTCCGGGTAAGAGGCAGGCACGCTTTCCCTACACCACGGGACCGGCAGCCAATCTCAACGTACATAGAACCTTAAAATAAGTTGGTGTGCACGATGAACGCATTCATTTTGCATCCCTTTCTATATTATACTTTTATTTACAGACCTAGTAAAGGATACTTGCTCATATTATCCTTTCTGTCATTTATTCAAGTTTTGGGGCGTCGCCAATTGGTGTGAATCTGGTCGGATAACCTCCCTGACACCAAGCCAATGTGGAAGAATTTATTCGTTATTGCGTGGTTTGTTGTCGTTTGTGGTGTAAAGTGTTTCAAGAAGATTAAGATGTCTGTTAAGACGAAACAATCACCTAGTCCCTCAGCTAGAGTAATTCACGGTACACAGGACTTGTAACTGAAGGCAGGTCAGTTGACTAGTGAGCTAAAAAGACGTACCTTCCTTTCTTCGCATAGCATTGATGAATAATAGACTTTTCCAAATAAATTTGAGTCCACTACGTCTTGCACCTTGATATTAATCCGAATGTTAGATTAGTAAGCTTGCTCATTAGCAGAGATCCAGAGTTTAGTATCTATGGTTTATTTTTACAGGTATCATACAAACGATTTAACATAAGTCCATTTCGAAGTCTTAGGGTTGTATAGGATACAGTAAAACTAATTCTGTCTATTTTAACGGATAATGCCTCTAAGTTCTTATTTGACTCATTTCTACGAAACTGACATATCATTGCATTGACAACAGCTGGAATGTTTTTTAAAACTATTTTCTAAGTTACGTGCCACACTCTCATGACAGTGTCCTGTCTTTGAAGTGTCACTGAGTAAGCAGGATTTGCTATAGGAAAAGGAACATGGGAACAAATTTTGAATATGAGGCAAATAACTGAAAACTCGTGAGTTCTGTCTTCCTGTGCTAATATTGCTTTCTTGACTACACGAAAGCTTTTGATTGTGTTGTCTGGAATAAACTATGTTAAGTTCTTGGTGAATTTGGTATTCCACAACATCTAATATCGTTACTGAAAAGTCTGTTCGGAAACAACACTGCAACTGTAAAGGTAGATGGTGGCATTTCAGAAATTTTCAGTATTTCGCAGGGTGTCCGACAAGGCTGCATATTATTACCTATCATATATATAAAATCTATGCTGAATATGTGCTCTAAAAAGCCCTCAATGACTGGACTAGAGGCATATCAATTGGTGGACGAAGAATCCAAAACCGGCGCTTTGCTGATGACACACTCTCCTTGCCAGCAGTGAAGATGAACTTGCAGAATTACTAGCAAGGGTAAAAGATGAAAATTTAGAATATGGGCTAGACATCAACCTGAGCAAGTCCAAACTAATGGTAAATGACACAGTGGCACAGATCGAGCTAACAGGTCGATTAAGGGAACTGGAGGTGGTAAATGATTTTATATACCTTGGGTCGATCATATGTGATACCGAAAGTTCTGTCAAAGAGATTAGGAGACGTATCACCTTAGGGCGCGTTGCCATGAGCAAACTCACAAAAATATGGTAGAGCAGAGCAATAACAAACAGTACAAAGATTAAACTAGCTGATTCACTTGTGTTCTCTGTCTTCCGTTATGGTTCCGAGAACTGGACCCTCAAGGACCGTATTGTCGCCTTTTAAATGTGGTGTTGGAGAAAAATGCTCCGTGTACCTTGGACGGAAAGAGGAACTAAGGCATCTATTATTCAAGAACTGAATATCTCCGAACGTCTCTCTTCTCGCATCATAAGGAGAATCGCCCAATTCCTCGGGCATATTGTAAAATGGGATAGTGAAAATCTGGAGGAGTGTATCATGGAAGGCAAAGTTGTCGGTAGAAGAACGCGAGAAACGACATCGTGCAGGTGGATTGATCAAGTTCCGTGTACCACCGGTCTGAAACTTCAGCAAGATTTAAGAAAAGCTGAACATCGTCAAAGTCGGCGCCGCTTAATTAAGAATATTCTCTTAAGTCAAATGGGGTCACGACTCTCAGCAATGATCTACGCGACTCATGATGATGATGATTTTTGTATTCTATTCGGTCATCAAGTTTCTCCACTTATTTATCAATCACCCACACCATGTCATTTCATTAACTATGTATTCTATTAGGAATGATCATAAATACCGTGTATGTATTAGAATTAAAGATAAGCATTAGCATATACGGTGAGATTTGTCGAAGTATAGTAGATGTTAACATGCAACAAATTCAGAAGCTGGCACAGTTGCGTAACGCATGTATTTATAATTATCCACTGCGCAAGGGCAAGATAGCACACGATACCACGAGGCAAACAGTTACAGTAGCGTTATGACGCGATGAAGAAGCGGGAACAATTCAAATAAATCGTCATCACGTGTGAGCTTAGCGGAGAGACTATTAGTTGATTTGTGTGATGGGTGCCGAGAGGGAGACACTTGTAGTAGGAGAAGCCACGTGACTTTGCTACTTTATAAAAGGGCTTTCATTCCTTGGATAGGAATCTTATGATAATCTTCTGATCTGCTGACTTCTAACAGTTGTGTATCTCAGATCTCGTAGACTTCTGCCTTGTCCTCATTTGAAAGATGTTCTGGATCGAGTCCGATCCAGATGTCTGTATTTAGAATCCACCTGTCCGTGGGCAGGTTTTAGGGCCGATATTACTTCTGAATACCTAAATTTACTGCGGGATTATCCGAAACCGAAACCATTATGTTGCACTCCCGCAAAATATACACATCCAAAATTAATAGAAATCTACCATCCTTAATGGGAATCAATTTCTAAAACTCTTTTCTCATGTGCATAATTTCGATAGGAGGATTCAAAAGGGAGATATAAAGAACGGTCGGTTTTGCAGGCTAAGTCCAGCGGACATAGCCCAAAAGGTGTTGTACGTGGAGCAGATTCCTTATCTATCTGAAAACTGAAAACCTACAACACGACCAATGGCTATATGTGAGTCAAATTCCATGATTTTCCAGTCATTGACCGGGTCAAGGATGTAATGAATGAATAATATATAGGCTATTAGTACGATGGGGTCGCCACTCCCAAAGTGATTTAGTAATGACTGATAGGTGCGATGAAATGAGAATGGAGAGTGTTGCGGAATGAAAGATGAGAGGGAAAACCGGAGTACCCGGAGAAAAATCTGTCTTGCCTCCGCTTTGTCCAGCATATGTGAGTCAAATTCCATGATTTTACCTTCCACATAAGTATGTGAAAAATAATGTAAATTTTAGAAAAGTGCCCACATTTCACTAAATCGAAGCCATAAATATGGGAGATACGAGATAATGTTTCAGAACCAAACATGTAGAGCGATAAAAGGGGCGTCTAATGGTGCAAACCGTTTATTGATATGATGTACCGTTTAAGAGCAGTAAATCTCGAAATTAAGGCCTGCATTTACAAACGTGCCCATGCTTATTTGTCATATATATAAATAAAATTGTAAAGACCGTGTGCCTGTACATTCCATTGACTATTTCGGCGAAATTTCCCTACAGATATCCGTTTTAAGTGTAACAATGACCATCTGCGTATTTCTTAGCTTTGGTGTCTGTTAGTTTGTCGGTTTGCCGGTTTGTCTGTTTGTCTGAGTTCTTATAACTTGAAAACTGCTGAATATATTTCTACCGAACTTTATATTTAGAATCCACCTGTCCTTGGATAGGTTTTAGGGCCAATATTATTTCTGAATACCTAAATTCACTGGGGGTTTATCCGAATGCGAAACCATTATTTTGCACTCCCGAAAAATATGCACATCCAAAATTAGTGGAAATCTACCATCCTTAATGGAAATAAATTTCTAAAACTTTTTTTTCATGTGCATCATTTCGATAGGAGGACTAATAAGGAAGATATCTTGAACAGTCGGTTTTGCAGGCTAAGTCCAGTGACCATAGCTCAAAAGGTGTTGTACGTAGAGCAGATTTCTTATCTATCTATATAAATAAAATCGTAACGACCGTGTGTCTGTACATCGACTATTTTGGCGAATTTTTCGTATAGCTATCCGTTTAAGGGGTAATAATGACCATCTGCATATTTTTAGCTTTAGTTTTCTGAAAGTCTTAGTTTTTACCCCTTCCCCAAAATGACGATTGCGGCACAATCTGCCATACGAGCTACAACATTGAAATTTGGCAAAAATGTACGTTTTAAACTGTTACCGATTGAAAATTTCCAAGATCTTTAAATTTTTCCATTTTTATCCCCGAAGAATATCGAAATATGGTGGCAATTTTAATGACAGTGCAGACCTTCGTTTTGAGGTATTTCGTGGCTAATCGGTACGTCCTATTACAAAACGGATGGCACAATCTCCGTTCAAATTGGAGTGATCCACAATTTTGATCCTATGACTTTTTGTCTTATCTGTATCCCTTATATGTCATATTTGTCTCTATTTCTCAACTGTAAGTAAATTTTGCACTTTCTACACGCATAATTCATACTTTGAATCACTTATAGGAAAAATATCATCATCAAATTCTACACAATCATTGGTCCATACAGTAGCCACATGTGAGCCAAATGTTATGTTTGTAGCTGTCACATAATTATCCGAAAAGTAATGCACTGTGAGAAAACCTTACCCAAACTTCACCCTATTCAACGTTTCTAACTCAATCTGACCCATGCAGAGAATAGATACGAGAAAATATCATAGGAACAACCATTTAGACCGCTAAATACGGCGTCTTATGGTACAATCCGTTTGTCGATATGACGTACCGTTTAGCAGCAGTTAATCTGTAAATGAAGGTCTGCAATATTTTAAACTTGCATATACTTTTATAGGGCGATCTATACATATTCATTCATGTCGATTTCTAGCGATTAAGAAAGGGTGTGTCTGCTAGGTAATCAGTACTCCCCATTTCGACTTTGACTGGCAGTGTGAATGGAGTCCTTCTTCAACTCCTATGTAAGGGGTATAAGTAAGGAGGGCCCACCATTGTAATGAGTAATTGCCTTCTCGACTTCACATGCAGAATCCAAGGGAGCATGCAATTTTATTCAAAACTCCCTTACCCGATTGTGTTTGGCTGTGGGCAAGAGTTCCCGCCATTATGAACAAATGTACCAATTTAAAATGTGACTAGTATTAGGCATAGTGGCCTGCTATTTTAATGGAAACTAACCAACTCGATGTGACGAGTAAGCTGGCTGGCATTAGGAAAGGGGGCATGTAATATAATGATAACATCACAACTCAATTTTGACTGACAGTAGGGAAGTAGCCTGCCATTATAATAAAAAAATCAACTGTAATCTGTCTGGAAGTAGAAAAGGGGGCCTGTGATTGTAAAGAAAACTTCCCAAATCGATTGTGACCCCGCATTAGGCAATGGGGCCTGCCATTGTAATGTAAACTTCCCAGCTCGATTGTGAATGGCAGTAGGCTAGTGAGCCTGCCGTTATCATCACAACTACGCAATTCACACTTTACATTGGAAACAACGTATGGGGACTTCCTAGTGCTCTTTCTCGGATAACGCTAAGAAACATGCAATTTTAAACAGTAATCTTATTCACTGTGTGTGCAGTAATTTACTTCGATATCCTTATACAATGTAGAATACCGTAGCGTAGCACGGGTACATTTTCTAGTCTCAGATAAATGCCAGCAGCTTCTTTTTTTTATTGCTATTTCAGTCATGTTGTAGCGGCAAAAGTCATAAATTCGGATTTCAGTTCGCAGAATATAACTTTGTTTTGTTATAAATCAAGTATATTAATGATGTAGTAAAAGTAATCCTAAATTCAGTGTTGAAATCTAACCAGCATATTCTTTTCAGAAACCTGTATCATGGCATATTGTCAAAGAAACGTATTATTCCACACCTTAGAGATTATGTAAGAGTCATGCTTTACCTGATTTTTACTTTTTAACTGGTTCCCATTAAATTTTGACCAGAATAACAGAGAATCTCTTTATTGTAAATTAATCAATCTAATAGCGGTTATAAGATGATTTTATTAAATATTGAATAATAGTCATGAACGATTTTATGTAAATAAGGACAGATTCGTTGTTAATATTCAACTACTACAGTTTGGCCTATGAGTTGGATTGTCTTGCACACCACAGTAGGCCTAGGGTTATGTCCAGTAGGCCTACAGAACTCTGGTCTTTTCTTCGTGTACATTTCAATAAGCACACGAAAGAATCTGTTTAAAGTATGTAACTCTACTGTTATTACAGCCTCAGCGTTACGTGAAATTCTGTTTGTAGTTGCTGTGAAAATATTTGTTCCACGGATTATCCGACATTTGTGCGTACCGACCACGTCCCGGTCTGATCAATGACAGATGTGAGAGGATCTACTGTACTTCCAATCAGGCGTAGATCCTGAAGCGGTGCAGATACAGTAATACGGCGATGTATTACAGTGGTAATAATACTGGTTTCAAGTACCACTAACCATCTTTAAGGATTTCGGATAGACCGCCGTGACGCAATTTGTCTCGCAGTAAATACCAGTAAATCTACAGACACGAGACTGTGGTATTTGGCTACCTGAGCCAGGATTGCACCTGCCAGCTTAGGCTCAGAAGAATAATCCAGACTACTAAGCTTATGCTACAATGGCACGTTACACAGTGACAACTTCACTGGGTCCCACTCTGCTAAGGGGAAAATTTCAAATTGTCTCTGGAATTTGCGTAATTTATAAACGGTGGGCAACACTAGCTTAGGATATAAACTCCACTGGGTCCAAGTCTGCGAGTTGCAAATTCCACTTCCTCTCTATATACGATTTGCTTTACATCTCACCGACACAGATTGGTCTAATAATAATAATAATCATGTTACTTGCTTTATGCCCCGCTAACTATTTTAACGGTTTTCGGAGACGCCGAGGTGCCGAAATTTTGTCCCGTACGAGTTATTTTACGTGGCAGTACATATACAGAAACGAGGCTGATGTATTTGAGCACCTTCAAATACCACCGGACTGAGGCAGGATCGAACCTGCCAAGTTGGGGTCAGAAGGCCAGCGCCTCAACCGTCTGAGCCACTCAGCTCTGATGATAGGTAGATAAGTCTTATGGTGACGATGGGATGGGAAAGGGCTAGAAGGGGGAAGGAAGTGGCCGTGGCCTTCATTAAGGTACAGCCTGGTGTGAAAATGGGAAATAACGGAAAACCATCTTCAGGTATGCGGACAGGGATTCCAACCCACTATCTCCCGGATGCAAGCTGACAGCTGCGTGCCCCTAACCGCACGCCCAACTCACCCGGTCCACCTCCTTTCTGCGTTCCATGAAAGTATTCACATTTTCTTAACAGCATTCTTTGTTCACATACCTTGGTAAACATTTCAGTATAAAATGACATGTAAGCCTGGTAGTGATTATTAAGAAACGAATGGGGCATTCATGTTTGACGTTCGAGTGGTATCGGTTCAGGACATACAGGTAAAGGTTAGGAATTATTTTCCGGCTTTCTGTACTTCGAAAAAAGTTTAGTTTTAAAGCGTTAAAATCTCAATGAGGAGAGCTACCTGTGTTACGAATGTAGTAGATATTAAAATATGGACCGAGCTCGATAGCTGCAGTCGCTTAAAAGTGGACAGAATCCAGTATTCGGGAGACAGCAGAGTAGTATAATAGGCGGGTTCTGCCGCCACCTCCACCTCAGGCTCCCAGTGGCCACCTCCACCTCCACCTCAGCCAGAGGCCTCCCAGTGGCCACCTCCACCTCCACCTCAGCCAGAGGCCTCCCAGATGCCTCCTCCACCTCCCGCGGGAAATTTGAATTTGTAAACAAAGCCACGTGCTTTTTGACAGCTGTCATCGACAACAACGCATCGCTAACCTCAGTACTGCCATCTTGACGGGCCTAAACCTCAGTAGTGCCAACTTAACCTAACTAGCATGAGGTAAACAAAGCCACGTGCTTTTTGACAGCCACGTGCTTTTTTGACAGCTGTCATCCGCCATCTTTAAACCACAAAGCACTGTGCTACCCTCTTTCGTCACCTGTCATCGGCAGTGCTGCCATCTTGACGGGTCTAAACCTTAGTGCTACCAACTTAACCTAACTAGCGTGAGGTAAACAAAGCCACGTGTTTTTTGACAGCTGTCATCCACCATCTTTAATCTATAGAGCACAGTGCTGCCCTCTTTAGCTACTTACCTTTGAAATGCGGTGGCGGATAATTTGAAAAATGCTTTTTTTGACAGCAGCCATCTTGCATCGCAAACCTCAGTGCTGCCCTCTTTAGCTAGATACCTGTGGTGGCAGACAATTCCACGTGACAGCAGCCATCTTTAATCAAGAGAGCACCGTGCTGCCCTCTATGTGGTGGTGGTAAATTCCACGTGGTCTTGTTTGGAAACAAACTCACGCGCTTTTTTGACAGCCGTCATCCGCCATCTTTAATCACAGTGCTGCACTCTATGTGGTGGTGGCAAATTCCACGTGCTCTTGTTGGGAAACAAAGCCACGTGCTTTTTTTGACAGCTGTCATCCGCCATCTTTGAGCACTGTGCTGCGGGCAATTTCGTCAGCTGTCATCCGCCATCTTTGAGAACAGTGCTGCACTCTATGTGGTGGCGGTAAATTCCACGTGCTTTACAAACCTATGCGCTTTTCTGACAGCTGTCATCCGCCATCTTTGAGAACAGTGCTGCCCTCTATGTAGCGGTGGCAAATTCCAAGTGCTTTACAAACCTATGCGCTTTTCTGACAGCCGTCATCCGCCATCTTTGAGAACAGTGCTGCCCTCTATGTGGTGACGGCAAATTCCACGTAGAAACAAAGCCATGTGCTTTTTTGACAGCTGTCATCCGCTATCTTTAATCACCGTGCTGCCCGGTGGCGGCAAATTCCACGTGCTCTTGTTTGGAAACAAAGCCATGTGCAGCTGTCATCCGCCATCTTTAATCACCGTGCTGTCCCCTCTTTAGCTACTTACCTTTGACAGCTATCATCCGCCATCTTTAATCACCGTGCTGCCCGGTGGCGGCAAATTCCACGTAGAAACAAAGCCATGTGCTTTTTTGACAGCTGTCATCCGCCATCTTTAATCACCGTGCTGCCCGGTGGCGGCAAATTCCACGTGCTCTTGTTTGGAAACAAAGCCATGTGCTTTTTTTGACAGCTGTCATCCACCATCTTTAATCACCGTGCTACACTCTATGTGGTGGTGGTAAATTCTATGTGCTTTACAAACCTATATGCTTTTCTGACAGCTGTCATCCGCCATCTTTAAGCTGTAAATCCCCGATTCTCGACAGATTCTTAATCCGAGTTCTTTGACGTCAGGAAGGGCAACCGGTCGAAACAATAGTGTATGAGGCTAGATACTGCCAGTTTTGCATCAGGAAGGGCGACTAGTCTTAAAACAAATTCTTGTGATTTAAAAATCTTAGTTTTGCGTCAGGAAGGGCATCCGGCCGTAAAACAATAGTTCGTGATTTAAAATCTAAGAAGTGCATCTAGCTGTAAATCCCCGATTCCCCGTGTTAGACGTTGTAAAACAGATTTTTAATCCGAGTTGTCAGGAAGGGCAACCGGTCGTAAAACTATAGTGTATGAGGTTAGATACTGCTAGTTTTGCATCAGGAAGGACAACTCAACAAATTCATGCGATTTAAACACATTTTTATTCCCAAGAGAATCGAACCCGAGACTACCGGGTGAGAGGCATGCATACTGTAGGCTATAGATTTGTTCTACAGTCCTCGAAGTATCGGCACAGTCATTCTGAGCGAGTTGTGTGGAATGCGTGTGTTAGCTGAAATTGTACACGTATCTTCCGGCTCGACCTTGAACGAGGACACTACATGCTGATAAGCAGCTTGTAACTCGCGAAGGTCTTCTTAGCTGAGTACCATTCAAGCTCTTAAAACACAGTACCAATTAAGGTTGTAAAATATTCTGAAATAGTCCTCCTCTGTGGTGTAGTAGTTAGCTGCTACCCTCGGAGGTCCGAGTTCGATTCCTGGCTCTGCTACGGAATGTGTAGCATTTAGCCTATGTAAGTTCCTAACGTAAAATATCATGATTGTACGGAGAGGTTAAAACACACACAGTGCCTACTCCTATCGAAAGAGCCTGCACGGTACCGGCATGTAGGCTTCTCCTGGTGAAGGAGCTTGCACATGGTTTAACGCCTCCTATCAACAGCCCTTACTTAATGCTGGCTTTCTTGCACACCCCGCCTCACACCATAGTTTTATACGACCGGCTGCCCTTCCTGACTAGGATTTTAAATCGCAGTATAAGTGATAAATTTGTTGTAGCGGGTTTTATAACTAGATATCCCGGTACCGACACATAGCCTACTCCACTGAAGAAGCCTGCACAAGGCTTATTGCCTCCATCCGACAAATGAATCAGCATCAACACTCTTGTACTCAAAAAATCATTTTCGAAGGAGTCTGCACAAGGTTTAACGTCCCCATCAACAGCCCTTACTTAATGCTGGCTTTCTTGCACACCCCGCCTCACACCATAGTTTTACGACCGGCTGCCCTTCCTGACTAGCATTTTAAATCGCAGTATACGTGATAAATTTGTTGTAGCGGGTTTTATAACTAGATATCCCGGTACCGACACATAGCCTACTCCCGCTGAAGAAGCCTGCACAAGGCTTATTGCCTCCATCCGACAAATGAATCACCGTCAAGTCTTGTACTCAAAAAATCATTTTCGTAGGAGTCTGCACAAGGTTTAACGTCCCCATCAACAGCCCTTACTTAATGCTGGCTTTCTTGCACACCCCGCCTCACACCATAGTTTTATACGACCGGCTGCCCTTCCTGACTAGGATTTTAAATCGCAGTATACGCGATAAATTTGTTGTAGCGGGATTTATAACTAGATATCCCGGTACCGATACATAGCCTACTCCGCTGAAGAAGCCTGCACAAGGCTTATTGCCTCCATCCGACAAATGAATCACCGTCAAGTCTTGTACTCAAAAATCATTTTCGAAGGAGTCTGCACAAGGTTTAACGTCCCCATCAACAGCCCTTACTTATAGCTAGCTTTTTTGCACACCCCGCCTCACACCATAGCTTTATACGGCCGGTTGCCCTTCCTGACTAGGATTTTAAATCGATATCCCGACATAGCCTACTCCTACCGAAGAAGCCAGCTTAACACCTCCATCCAACAAATGAATCACCCTCAAACACTCTTCAATCATTCTCGCTACTTCGGAAGATAGCGGGTTCGAACTGGAAGCCGTAAATGTTAGGCGAGGGACCTGCGCGATCGTCATAACATGATCTAGCTAGATGCCCTTCCCGACGGCATAAGTTACCAGGATTTGAATCGCGTACCCCGACTAGAAGAAGCCTGCACATAGCTTAACGCCTCCATCCGACGAATGAATCACCCTCAACATTCTTCAATCATTCTCGCTACTTCGGTAGATAGCGGGTTCGAACTAGAAGCCGTAAATGCTAGGCGAGGGGCCTGCGCGATCGTCATTACATGATCTAGCTAAATGTAATTTTAGCCCAATACCTTTAAGTGCCTACAGGTAAGGAATACCGCGGATGTAGCTTAGTACCCTCCCGTTTAAGTCCAGAAGTCGAGGATCGCGCGCTAAGTTTCCAAGGCTCGATCCACTGCAGAACTCTTAAATTCTGACACCTCGGCGTCAACAGGAGGTTCGATTCCGGCTTAAATACGTCAGCCTGCGGGACTACAGGAGTGCTCTTGTTGCATTCGTTCCGACTGTACTGCAGTTGTCAACGATTTTTTCACATCCGCTTGGTAACAAGCAGCATATTTACTCACCGCAGTCTGCGTGAAGTGCTCACAGTTCTCTGTATGCGTTTATCACGTACACATCTCCCGTCTAAGTACTGTCTGCTGTGAATATTATTCTTCAGCCTTTATCTTAAGGTAAGCTAGAACTGTTAGTTACTGTCTGCAAAGCAACTTCTACGGTAGGTAATAGACATCTACATTCATATATGTTTGTTCTTTTCTTTTTAGGTACCGTTCGAGTTACAGGCTTGAAAGTACGCATTTTATTCATCCGAGTAACAGTCTGCAGCACATGCATTTTTAAGGTATGTTTTCGAACTTTGAGTTTGTAAAGATAACTAGGCTAGCTGATACACCCTACACTACATTCATATATGTTTGTTCTTTTCTTTTTTAGGTACCGTTCGAGTTACAGGCTTGAAAGTACGCATTTTATTCATCCGAGTAACAGTCTGCAGCACATTCATTTTTTTAAGGTATGTTTTCGAACTTTGAGTTGTAAAGATAACTAGGCTAGCTGATACACCCTACACTGCATTCATATATGTTTGTTCTTTTCTTTTTAGATTCGACCAGAATATTATCATTCAAGTTTCAGGCTTGAACGCACGCATTTTATTCATCCGAGTAACAGTTTGCAGCGCGAAGATTTTAAGGTATGTCTGACCTCTATTCGTTGAAACTTGGTTTCTTCTAAAACATCGTAACTTTAGTCTATTGATAAATAGTTGTTCTCTTTAATCCTTACGCGGGGTACGTACATAGCTATGTCTGCCCTCAACAGGTTGAAAGTTGGTTTCTTCCGAACATCGTAACTTTAAGCTAATCATAAATAGTTGTTCTCTTTAATCCTCACGCTATAGACGTGGTATAATTTCAAACACGTACACATAGCTATGTCTGACCTCAACGGGTTGAAACTTGGTTTCTTCTGTAACTTTAGTCTATTGATAAATAGTTATTTTCTTTAATCTGCATGTCATAGAAGAGGTTAATCTTATAATTTCAAACACGCACGCATAGCTATGTCCGTCCTCAACAGGTTGAAAGTTGGTTTCTTCCGAACATCGTAACTTTAGTCTATTGATAAATAGTTGTTCTCTTTAATCAACATACTATAGACGTGGTATAATTTCAAACACGTACACATAGCTATGTCTGCCCTCAACGGGTTGAAAGTTGGTTTCTTCTGTAACTTTAAGCTAATCATAAATAGTTGTTCTCTTTAATCTACATACTATAGACGTGGTATAATTTCAAACACGCGCACACATAGCTATGTCTGCCCTCAACAGGCTGAAACTTGGTTTCTTCTGTAACTTTAAGCTAATCATAAATAGTTGTTCTCTTTAATCAACATACTATAGACGTGGTATGATTTCAAACACGTACACATAGCTATGTCTGCCCTCAACGGGCTGAAAGTTGGTTTCTTCTGTAACTTTAAGCTAATCATAAATAGTTGTTCTCTTTAATCTACATACTATAGACGTGGTATAATTTCAAACACGTACACATAGCTATGTCTGCCCTCAACAGGCTCAAACTTGGTTTCTTCTGTAACTTTAAGCTAATCATAAATAGTTGTTCTCTTTAATCAACATACTATAGACGTGGTATGATTTCAAACACGCACACATAGCTATGTCTGCCCTCAACGGGCTGAAACTTGGTTTCTTCTGTAACTTTAAGCTAATCATAAATAGTTGTTCTCTTTAATCTACATACTATAGACGTGGTATAATTTCAAACACGCACACATAGCTATGTCCGTCCTCAACAGGCTCAAACTTGGTTTCTTCTGTAACTTTAAGCTAATCATAAATAGTTGTTCTCTTTAATCTACATACTATAGACGTGGTATGATTTCAAACACGCACACATAGCTATGTCTGCCCTCAACGGGCTGAAACTTGGTTTCTTCTGTAACTTTAAGCTAATCATAAATAGTTGTTCTCTTTAATCTACATACTATAGACGTGGTATAATTTCAAACACGCACACATAGCTATGTCTGCCCTCAACAGGTTGAAAGTTGGTTTCTTCCGAACATCGTAACTTTAAGCTAATCATAAATAGTTGTTCTCTTCAATCCTCACGCTATAGACGTGGTGTAATTTCAAACACGTACACATAGCTATGTCTGACCTCAACGGGTTGAAACTTGGTTTCTTCTGTAACTTTAGTCTATTGACAAATAGTTATTTTCTTTAATCTGCATGTCATAGAAGAGGTTAATCTTATAATTTCAAACATGCACGCATAGCTATGTCTGACCTCAGCAGGCTGAAACTTGGTTTCTTCCGAACATCGTAACTTTAAGCTAATCATAAATAGTTGTTCTCTTTAATCAACATACTATAGACGTGGTATAATTTCAAACACGTACACATAGCTATGTCTGCCCTCAACGGGCTGAAACTTGGTTTCTTCTAAAACATCGTAACTTTAGTCTATTGACAAATAGTTATTTTCTTTAATCTGCATGTCATAGAAGAGGTTAATCTTATAATTTCAAACATGCACGCATAGCTATGTCTGACCTCAGCAGGCTGAAACTTGGTTTCTTCTAAAACATCGTAACTTTAGTCTATTGATAAATAGTTGTTCTCTTTAATCCTCACGCTATAGACGAGGTGCGTACATAGCTATGTCTGCCCTCAACGGGCTGAAACTTGGTTTCTTCTGTAACTTTAAGCTAATCATAAATAGTTGTTCTCTTTAATCTACATACTATAGACGTGGTATAATTTCAAACACGCACACATAGCTATGTCCGTCCTCAACAGGCTTAAACTTGGTTTCTTCTGAACATCGTAACTTTAGTCTATTGATAAATAGTTATTTTCTTTAATCTGCATGTCATAGAAGAGGTTAATCTTATAATTTCAAACACGCACGCATAGCTATGTCTGACCTCAGCAGGCTGAAACTTGGTTTCTTCTAAAACATCGTAACTTTAGTCTATTGATAAATAGTTGTTCTCTTTAATCCTCACGCTATAGACGAGGTGAGTACATAGCTATGTCTGCCCTCAACAGGCTGAAACTTGGTTTCTTCTAAAACATCGTAACTTTAGTCTATTGATAAATAGTTATTTTCTTTAATCCGCATGCCATAGGAGAGGTTAATCGTATAATTTCAAACTCACAGTCATGTCCGACCTCTATAGGTTGAACATCGCAACTTTAGGCTAATCTCTATTGGTTGTTCTCTTTTCAGATGTTTCCCTGCTCGCAGTGTGATATAACGTTTACAAGAAGAGATGCCCTCACACGACATTTACAAACCAAACATAGAGAAGCGTCTACGTTCACCTGCGAGCAGTGTGAGACATCGTTTACAAGGCGAGATAACTTCATGCGCCATATGAAATCAAAACACCCTAGCATAACATCTGCTTTATGTGATGCTTGCGGGCTGTACTTCGCTAATGTAGAGCAATACCAGGCTCACTTAGCAGAGGTACATCAAATATCTACTTGCCCTCAGGTAGTAGTAGGGAAAAAGCGTGCAGCTACTGATGTAGCTGTAGAAAGTACTAGTAGTAAAAAACCTAGAAAAAATCATGAACTTCAAACTATTCACTGCGAGCACTGTAACACTGATGTTCCATCTTCGCATTTTCAGGGGCACTTACGGAGTAATGCGCATAAAAATAATGCGTGTAGAAGTGGTAGTAACGCAAACATCGAGGAAATTAATACAGCATTTAAAAGTAGGATTGCTAGTTACCGAATTCGCACCAGTCAAAAGTTTCAGAGCACTTCAAACTTTTTAAATTGCGTTCAACCGGATGTACAACAGCTTCTTGCTAAATCTTTGTCCAATCATAGTTTATTTAAAGTTAATTTTGAACTTTTCGCCTTGTACATTAAAAGCACGGATGAATCCGAAATAACGGACATTAAATCATTTAATACGAAGAATTTTGTCATAAGTCAGTCGACTAATTTTGGTGATGTACTTAGGGATGTCTCTAACATTATTTCAACTAAGAGCGAGGAATTTCAGGAAAAGGAATCAGGGTGGGCTTTAGTTGAGATAATGTATCTAGAAGTTAACATCAATAAGTACAATCCTATGCGTGGATCTTCGCACATTGAGCTGCCGACATGGATTCAGCAAAGAAAAGCTGTTGTAAACATCCAAAACAATGACGAAGCATGTTTTGCATGGGCGGTGATGTCGGCTTTAAATCCTGCTAAATCGAATGTAGCGTATAGAACATCATCGTATCCACACTATTCAACGCAGCTAAATTTCGATAGTATAGAATTTCCTGTGCAGATAAAGGATATTAAGCGCTTTGAGGAACTAAATAACATTAGTATTAATGTGTATGGTGTAGAGAAAAAGTCTGTAGTAGGTCCTCTGTATTATACATGTCATAAGAAGAGTACTCACGTTAATTTACTCTATATTGAAAACAGTGAGAATAGCCACTTTTGCTGGATTAAAAATCTGAGTAGACTTGTTGGCAGTCAGTTGTCAAAAGATAAGTGTAAAAAGTGGCTATGTGATGGATGCTTGCAGTATTTCAGAAATGAAGATCAGTTAACGAAGCATTCCGAGAATGACTGCAATCATGTACGTACAGAGATACCTACTACAGGCAATAATGTTTTAAAATTTACAAATTTTCACAAGCAGATGTGGGTACCGTTCGTGATTTATGCAGACTTTGAAGCCATCCTCACGCCATGCAACACATGCTCACCTAATCCTGACAACTCTTTCACTAATACTACGCACATGCATATCCCGTATAGCTTCGCGTATTACATCAAGTGTAGTTACGATAGTACGCTTAACAAGTTAGAGCTGTATCGAGGACATGATGCTGCTAAAGTATTTTTAGAAAGACTTGAAAGTGATGCAGTTCGTCTCGGTCGTATTCTGAATAGTAATATTCCTATGAAGCCACTCACCGAAATTCAGTTAAATGATCATGAACGTGCTACAAAGTGTAGCATTTGTGATGGGGAATTTTCCGAAAATGACCCTAAAGTTTTTGATCATGATCATTTAACTGGTTTCTACAGATGTGCCGCTCATTATAGCTGTAATCTTAAGTATAGAGTTCCTAAATTCATCCCTGTAATTTTTCATAACTTATCTGGTTAGGACTCTCATTTCATCATTTCACAATTTGGAGCTTCGGATGAAAAAGTAGATATAATCCCTCAGAATAAAGAGCGGTACATTGCGTTTGCAAAGTCTGTAAAAGTAGATGCTGAGCATTCTATAAAACTGAGATTCCTTGACTCGTTTCGCTTTATGGCGAGTAGCCTCGATAAACTTTCTAGTCATTTACAGCCTGAACAATTTACAGAAATTCGACGCGTTTTCCCTGAAGAAACGCAGTTTAATTTACTTCGGCGTAAGGGTGTTTTTTGTTACGAATATCTCGACTGCTTAGACCGCCTCGAAGAACGTGCCTTACCATCGAAACAATCCTTTTACAGCTCGCTGAATTCAGCAGATATTAGTGATGATGACTATTTACATGCGCAACATATCTGGGAGCAGTTCCACATTCAAACGCTGGGTGAATACTCTGATTTATATTTAAAGACAGATGTACTTTTGTTAGCTGATGTTTTTGAAAATTTTCGCTGTGTTTGCATGAACACCTACAGCCTTGACCCATGTCAGTATTTTACTGCACCTGGGTTAAGTTGGGACGCGATGTTAAAATACACGCGTGTGAATTTGGAACTGCTGTCCGATATCGATATGGTGCACTTTATAAAAGCATCCATTCGAGGCGGTCTGAGTCAGTGCAGCGGCCGGTATTCGAGTGCTAATAATAAGTACATGCCGAGTTTCGATTCCAGTCAGGAATCTCGGTATATCGTTTACCTCGATGCTAATAATCAGTATGGGTGGGCGATGAGTCAGCATCTACCGGTGAGTGGTTTCCGCTGGCTGACGCAGTGCGAAATTGATGCTTTACAGCTACACGCCCTAGGCGATGAAGCTGATAAAGGTTATTTCCTCGAAGTTGACTTACAGTATCCTAAAGAGTTACACACTTCTCATAATGACCTACCGTTCTGCCCTGAAAATATGAAGTCCCCGTACATTACATCAACGACGAAAATGCTCATTGCTAATTTATGCGATAAATCTAAGTATATCATTCATTACCGAAATTTAAAACAGTGTTTGCAGCATGGTTTGAAGTTATCCAAAATTCATCGCGTACTAGAATTTAATCAGTCACCGTGGCTAAAGCCATATATCGATCTGAACAATAATTTAAGAACGAATGCGGTTAACGAGTTTGAAAAAGATTTCTACAAGCTCATGAATAACAGTGTGTTTGGTAAGACTATGGAGAATGTTGACAAACGCGTTGATGTAAAATTGATTACAAACTGGGATAATATTAAGAAAAGGTATGGTGCTAACTATTTAATAAGTAAACCAAATTTCCACAGCTGCACCATCATACACGAGAATTTAGTTATTATACAGATGAATCGTGTCAAGGTTAAGTATGACAAACCTACCTACGTCGGCTTCACAGTACTTGAATTGGCTAAAACACTCATGTATGAATTCCATTACGATTATATGATGAAGAAGTACGCGCATAATGCGCAATTGCTCTACACAGATACCGATTCGTTTATTTATCAAATCAAAACTGATGACTATTACAATGATATAAAGCCTGACTTGGGTATGTTTGATACAAGTAACTATCCTGCAGATAATCAATATCATCTACCGCTAGTGAACAAAAAGGTTCTAGGTAAAATGAAAGATGAATGTGCTGGGAATATTATCGATTCATTTGTAGGTACTAAATCTAAGTCATATTGCATAAAACTCTTAAATGAATTACAAATAAAGAGATTGAAGGGGGTTAAAAAGAATGTCGTTCAGAATCAGTTAAGTTTTGAAAACTATAACAATTGCATTAAAAGTAATCCACCTGTTTTGCATAAGCAAATGTCTGTCATTAGAAGCAAGAAGCACCAGTTGTACACTCATTTAATTAGTAAGGTAGCCCTTAATAGCGATGATTGTAAACGGTTTGTCATCCCAAATTCTACCAACACGCTAGCCTGGGGGCATAGTAGTATTGATAAGTACTACTTTACATAAACATTATGCTAGAGGTGTGTGCTCACGTTACGCTGTCTTACATCACAAAGAGGTACGCTGAGAGTGTAGTACGGCAAGTTTAAACTTGTACATTCAAGAATTGCATCGAGAAGTACGCAAAACATCACTGGGGTAAAATGATTCGAGATAAAACGTGTACATACAAGATGTAAATAAATAATGTAGAATTAGCATATTCTTTTATTTTAGGTTAGGTATCACCTTCCTCCCGCTCCTTATTTGCAAGATAGAGTTTTTGTTTATTACTTATAGAAGAAGAAAGAAGGTGATGAGCAGTTTCGTAAGTATAGTTCGGTAAGTATCTCGAGAGCAGAATTTTTTTTTTGTCAAAAAAGCACATAGGTTTGTAAAGCACGTGGAATTTGCCGCCACCGGGCAGCACGGTGATTAAAGATGGCGGATGACAGCTGTCAAAAAAGCACATGGCTTTGTTTCTACGTGGAATTTGCCGCCACCGGGCAGCACGGTGATTAAAGATGGCGGATGATAGCTGTCAAAGGTAAGTAGCTAAAGAGGGGACAGCACGGTGATTAAAGATGGCGGATGACAGCTGCACATGGCTTTGTTTCCAAACAAGAGCACGTGGAATTTGCCGCCACCGGGCAGCACGGTGATTAAAGATAGCGGATGACAGCTGTCAAAAAAGCACATGGCTTTGTTTCTACGTGGAATTTGCCGTCACCACATAGAGGGCAGCACTGTTCTCAAAGATGGCGGATGACGGCTGTCAGAAAAGCGCATAGGTTTGTAAAGCACTTGGAATTTGCCACCGCTACATAGAGGGCAGCACTGTTCTCAAAGATGGCGGATGACTGCTGTCAGAAAAGCGCATAGGTTTGTAAAGCACGTGGAATTTACCGCCACCACATAGAGTGCAGCACTGTTCTCAAAGATGGCGGATGACAGCTGACGAAATTGCCCGCAGCACAGTGCTCAAAGATGGCGGATGACAGCTGTCAAAAAAAGCACGTGGCTTTGTTTCCCAACAAGAGCACGTGGAATTTGCCACCACCACATAGAGTGCAGCACTGTGATTAAAGATGGCGGATGACGGCTGTCAAAAAAGCGCGTGAGTTTGTTTCCAAACAAGACCACGTGGAATTTATCACCACCACATAGAGGGCAGCACGGTGCTCTCTTGATTAAAGATGGCTGCTGTCACGTGGAATTGTCTGCCACCACAGGTATCTAGCTAAAGAGGGCAGCACTGAGGTTTGCGATGCAAGATGGCTGCTGTCAAAAAAAGCATTTTTCAAATTATCCGCCACCGCATTTCAAAGGTAAGTAGCTAAAGAGGGCAGCACTGTGCTCTATAGATTAAAGATGGTGGATGACAGCTGTCAAAAAACACGTGGCTTTGTTTACCTCACGCTAGTTAGGTTAAGTTGGTAGCACTAAGGTTTAGACCCGTCAAGATGGCAGCACTGCCGATGACAGGTGACGAAAGAGGGTAGCACAGTGCTTTGTGGTTTAAAGATGGCGGATGACAGCTGTCAAAAAAGCACGTGGCTGTCAAAAAGCACGTGGCTTTGTTTACCTCATGCTAGTTAGGTTAAGTTGGCACTACTGAGGTTTAGGCCCGTCAAGATGGCAGTACTGAGGTTAGCGATGCGTTGTTGTCGATGACAGCTGTCAAAAAGCACGTGGCTTTGTTTACAAATTCAAATTTCCCGCGGGAGGTGGAGGAGGCATCTGGGAGGCCTCTGGCTGAGGTGGAGGTGGAGGTGGCCACTGGGAGGCCTCTGGCTGAGGTGGAGGTGGAGGTGGCCACTGGGAGCCTGAGGTGGAGGTGGCGGCAGAACCCGCCTATTATACTACTCAGCAGGTTCAAACCCCACTGTCGGCAGCCCTGAGGATGGTTTTCCGTGGTTTCCCATTTTCACACCGGGCAAATGCTGGGCCTGTACCTTAATTAAGACCACGGCCGCTTCCTTCCAACTCCTAAGGCCTTCCCTCTCCCATCGTCGCTATAAGACCTATCTGTGTCGGTGCGACGCAAAAAAAAAAAAAAGGAAAAGAGTAAAGATATGCCGAAAGATTGTGAAATGGCGTAGAATGATATTGTTAGTCCGCCTCTGTGGTGTAGTGGTTAGCGTGATTAGCTGACACCCCCGGAGGCCCGGGTTCGATTCCCGGCTCTGCCACGAAATTTGAAAAGTGGTACGAGGGCTGGAACGGGGTCCACTCTGCCTCGGGAGGTCAACTGAGTAGAGGTGGGTTCGATTCCCACCTCAGCCATCCTGGAAGTGGTTTTCCGTGGTTTCCCACTTCTCCTCCAGGCGAATGCCGGGATGGTACCTAACTTAAGGCCACGGCTAAGTCCGAGGGTAAAACCGAACCTGGAGGGTAAACAGATGATGATGATGATGATATTGTTAGATGAAACGAATGAGTGGAGTATTTAAAAGTAGGAAAGATCATAATATGAAGATTATATTGGAATTCAAGGAGACATATTGTGGCAAGTATTCGTTTAAAGAAGGATGAATTAGGGATTGGAATAATTTACCAAGAAAGATGTTTAATAAATTTCCAATTACTTTCATAAATTTTAAGAATTTTTTAAATTAGCTTTATGTCACAAACGACACAGATAAGTCTTATGGCGGTAATGGGATAGGAAAAGAAGCGGCCGTGGTCGTAATTAATGTACAGCCCCAGGATTTGCCTGGTGTTGAATGGAAAATCACGGAAGACCATCTTCAGGGCTGCCGTGCCAACAGTGGAGTTCGAACCCACTATCTTCCGAATGTAAGCTGATAACTACGTGACTCTAGCCCCACAGGTACTTGCTCGGCATTTGACAGCATACTAGGTATGGGAAATCTGTCACCTGGGCGACAGTCTTAAATGCTGATCAGTGGTGATTGTGTGTGTGTATTGTAATTGTATGAGTCTATGATTATTTATGAATGAATTTTAGCGTGTGTAAGTACTTTATATACGTTGTGCTACAGGTGACATGCGATTGAAGTAGAATGGCTTTTGTTTCTAGCGCGTGTAGGTACTTTATAAACGTTGTGCTACACTGACATGCAATTGAAGTGTCTAATTACGTACCGTACTTTATTTCCAGGAACTACAGACCGGGGGAATATATTTATGTTGTAAGAACGTAAAAAGCTTTAAAAAAAGAACAGAAAGGACATTCGCACCGGGTGTATCTCAATATCCGAAGAACACCTCTGAAATCGTATTTCGTAACAAATGACTGGCTTTCTCAAAGTGGATAGTTTTTCTGTTACGGATCGCAGACTGACAGTGTTTTTAGTAAAAGAGGCTTGCGTTTTACAAAATAATTAGGGAATTCGTAATCGACTAGCACCGTCTATGACTTCTCACTAACGCGGCTACGGTTCGAAACCTAGCCAATACACAAGCGATACTTGAAATAATAATAATAATAATAATAATAATAATAATAATAATAATAATAATAATACTTTCTTTAATAATGTTAAGTACTTATTATTATTATTATTATTATTATTATTATTATTATTATTATTATTATTATTATTATTATTATTATTATTATTATTGAAAATGAAAACCTACAACCTGTTTTCCATTCATTGACAGGGTCAGGGATGGCATGAATGAGGCCCCCATCTAGTGGCGAGGATGGGAATTGTGCCTGCTGCCGAGGCCTGCCGCACTCCTCTGGGGCAATGATTAAATTATTGACAGATGAAATGAAATGAGTGTGGAGAGTGTTGCTGGAATGAAAGATGACAGGAAAAACCGTAGTACCCGGAGAAAAACCTGTCCCGTCTACGCTTTGTCCAGCACAAATCTCATATGGAGTGACTGGGATTGGAACCACGGTATCCAGCGGTGAGAGGCCGGCTTAGCCACGGAGGCTTATTATTATTATTATTATTATTATTATTATTATTATTATTATTATTATTATTATTATTATTATGTTTTTCGAATTGAGCCTCTATGGACTCCTCTGGCAAATGGCCTCTCCGTCTTCTGGTAGTCTCCATGGCTAAATGGTTAGCGAGCTGGCCTTTGGTCACAGGGGTCCCGGGTTCGATTCCCGGCAGTGTCGGGAATTTTAACCATCATTGGTTAATTTCGCTGGCACGGGGCTAGGTTGTGTGTTGTCTTCATCATCATTTCATCCTCATCACGACGCGCAGGTCGCCTATGAACATCAGATCGAAAGACCTGCACCTGGCGAGCCGAACATGTCCTCGGACAATCCCGGCACTAAAAACCATACGCCATTTCATTTCATTTCACCATCCTTCTGAAACGAATCCTGTCATTGATTTTATCCTCCGTTATAAACACCTCTCTGACATCTTTCTCACACTCTTGCAACCAACTTAGATGCCTTTGGTTTTAGAAAATTTCAGATTTTCTTTGTGAGCCGGTCTTTATTCACACTGAAGATATGGCCATAAAACAGCAATCTTCTCTTTCTAATTGCTGTTGTTATCGGCAGTAGCGGCGACAAAGGGGGGCGAGGGGGGGGGGGCAGTTGCCCCCCACTTTATGGAGAAAAAATGATTCCATTTTAGCCGTCTGAAACTAGGAATATAGGAATATTTTTTATAAAAGCGCTTTGTTCAAGCGCTGTTTTCTTATCAGCTAATTCTTTACTTTATTTTCGTTAATTATTGGCGGAAATACGCACAAAATGTCGCTCGTCGTGGCTAACTGATTTGCATAGCGCCACAGCAAGTAGTGGGGACTTTGCATATGCTGTGAGAAAGGGTACCAGGGGTATAATTTTTTGCCAAGATCATGAACACTGAGGTATGATTCACCGACTTGCCGCGCACATTCGTCCGTCTAGCAGTCTCTTTACTGTCTATTCGTTTCTTAGTGTATACTAAATGATTTTAATAGCATAATCACGCCGTACTTCTATTATTTAATTGTAATAGATGTATATATTGTTCCTTTAGTGAAATTTTTATTGTATAGTCTATTATTGAATCAGAATCTCAAATTATTGCCACACTTAAGTTGGTAAAACATTTACCTCTCTGTGGAAATTAGCTCAGAGAGCATAAATAATTCGCACTTTGGAGTTTTTTTTCAGTTTACATGCATACACCACGCCGTCTTCCTCCCTCCCTCCCCCCCCCTCCCCCCGGCTATATCCCACTAACCCATGTACTTTTTGTTGTCTGTACATTTTTTGCCCCCACACTTTTAATTCCCAGTTGCCGCTACTGGTCAACTTATCGGTTCCATCTTGCTCTATACTTTTCTATTAGCTTTCAGTCGAACCTGCCCGTCAATCCATCTGCTGCCCAAGATCATCCGTAATAGACTGCGTTCTCTTTTAAGTAGTTGATTGACTTGTCCTTTTCGATTCAAGCACAGGTTCTCCGAAGTATATAAGCCTTCTGGTGTAACAACAGTGCTGTAATGTCTTAATTTGACTCCGAAGCTCAGCATCTTCTAATTATAGATGTTTTTTTTAGTCAGCTGAAATGCTCTTTCTAATTTCCGGTTGCGGATATTGGTCGTTTCTCGTTCTAGCCCATGCTCTTGGATTACTTCACCCAGGTACTTAAATTTCTTGACTCTTCCAATCTGTCCTTGGTCTGTTAACATCCGTTCTGGACCATCACTGATGTTCGTCATGTATTTAGTCTTCTCAAAGGAGATTTATAATCCTATTATTATTATTATTATTATTATTATTATTATTATTATTATTATTATTATTATTATTATTATATATTCATCTTCATCAAAAATTACGTCACGTCTCTGCGGTTGGGATTCCTCGTAAAACTGGAAGTATAGAAGTTATGATAGCTCGATAGCTGCAGTCACTTAAGTGCGGCCAGTTCGATCCTGGCTCAGTCCGCTAGTATTTGAAAGTGCTCAAATACGCCAGCTTCGTGTCGGTATATTTACTGGCACATAAATTCCGACACCTAGGTGTCTCACAAAAACCGTAAAAGTAGTTAGTGGGACGTAAAAACAAATAACGTTCTTATTAACAGTCATGTAAATCTAAAATCTTTCGTCATATGTCACACTTGACTGTAAACATGGGATGATTTTAGCCACTTCTGACTCGAAGATCGGGTGTTCGTGTTTGTCTCAATACATATAACTTACTACATTACCAACCGTCCTAGAAACACATGCTCCACGAAAGGTTGGTGAAAGGTGGGCATCCGACCCTAAAATAAGGCCAAGATCACATGCGTGACACTGCTCGCACCTTCGATCCCATCAGAATACGGGAAAAGTTACAGAAGAAGAAGAAGACAAAATATCGGGTGTCGATAGCTGCCATTCTGAAGGTTGTATTCCCAATAATTTATTTATTCCAGAAAACTTTAACTTCTCAGACCAGTTTTCCTACCTCGGATTACACACACTAACACTAGAAATCGCACAATAGGAATCTCGAAATGTACTCTACAAGAACAGTACACCAGGCTGATGATTAATCTCACCGAAGTGACTGGGGTTCGAATCCCTGCCAGTGTATGTGAGTGAAATGAAATGTCACACCTACGTGATTTAATTTCCACGTGCCGGGCTGAGTGGCTCAGACGGTTGAGGCGTTGGCCTTCCGACCCCCAACTTCGCAGGTTCGATCCTGGCTCAGTCTGGTGGTACTGGAAGGTGGTATACCTCAGCCTCATGTCGGTAGTTTTACTGGCACGTAAAAGAACTCCTGCGCGACAAAATTGTGGCACCTCGGCGTCTCCGAAAACCGTTAAAATAGTAGTTAGTGCGATGTAAAATCAATACCATTATTATTGTTTATTTGTACGTAAAACTGGAGGTTTTATGTTCAATAGTCACGCAAATCTGCTACAAGCTATATAAACTTCTTCTTATATTTCTTCTTTTCCCACACTCTGGTGAGATCACCGTAGAATTGTGTCGTAGATGTGGGCTTGGCCCTGTTTAATGCCTGGATGACCTTCCTGACACCAACCGTACATGGAGGATGTATTCTCTATTGCGTATTTCTGTGGTGGTTGGTAGTGTGGTGTTTCGTGTATGAAGAAGTTATATATTGGGACAAACGGACAGTACATCCCAGTCCGCGAAGCAAAGGAATTAACCAGAACGGCCAGGAATCGAACCTGAGACTCCCTGAATCGAAGGCCTCGATGCTGACCATCCAGCTAAAGATACAATCTGATTAAGCAGATGATCAAGATGGAAACCAACAGCAGTTCCTTTCGCAATGAAAGTCGAAGTTCTTGAAGGAAAAGCATAATACTGATTCCAGACATTCAATGTGCATTATATTCTGGTCTTGAACGAACTGTGCAATGCCAAGCCATGGACGAGTGACGAGCAAGACGTGGAACATGTTCCGTCATCACAGCTTGCTACAAGTGGAGCACAGATGCGTGAAATTCACGCTTGCGAGTGTCCTATTACTGCGAACGTTTATCACTGTCACCTGCGCAGCTGAAGGGGAAATTACGGGCGATTAAGGAGCGCTTTACTGCACATTATGCCATGAGCTTAAAAAAAAAGTTACTCGTCTTCATTAAAAAAAAGACTTCTAGGGCACACTCCATTTAGCGCGAAAGTGAAAAAATGAAATACCGACGGCTTGCCTTTTAGCCATTTTATCCACATGACTACTTCGGTTGATTCATTTAAATATAAGAATTATCATAAATATCAGCCGTATTTATGTCGGATCCCTACTAGTTCTACCATAGGCTGTCTTAGAAAGCGCAGGTGGCACTACGGAGATATATTAGGAACATGAGGGAAGTGATGCAGTTTCCTGTTGATTTCCTCGCCAAGTTAGAGGGTACTGTTACATATCAGTGTACCAAACTTACTGAAACGTTAAAACCTCTGTAGCGCAATGATTAGCGCTATTAGCTACCGTCCTCGGAGGCCCGGGTTCGATTCGCGGTACTGCAAGAGATCTAAGAATAGTAGTGGTTAAAATGGTAGTGGTGGTGGTAGTGATTATTGTGTTAAGAGGAAGTACAACTGGGCAATCATCCTATATTAGGCTTAACAATCATCAGAGGGAAAAATGGAAGGGGTCCGACATTTCGAGAAATGAAGGTACCGACCCAAAAAAGATAAGTGTCAAGAAGGGCGCGAAAATGAGAGATTCCCTAGGCTTTGAAACCGTTGGGGTCGGAAAAGAACAAGAGTTGACCAAGGGAGGTCGGATAGAATAGATAAAAGTGAGTAGCCTGGCACAAGTCAGTGAAAGCAATGCCAGGACATAGCTAAGAACCCCTTGGTCGCCAACCCACTCCCCAAGTTGAAAGCTGCTGGGGCCCCTTTTAGTTGCCTCTTGCCACAGACTGGGGAAACCTTCGGTGTTATTCTGCCATCCCCACCGACAGGGGTTGTTAAAATTGTACATCAACTCATCTCCTTTGAGGGTGTTATCAAGTCCGGAATTTCACAATGACCCTTTTTCAACGTTGTCGGACTATAGTCACGTTTCTTCCTTTTCCTGTGAGAAATATGTTTATCCTAACAGTGGCATTTCCTGTTTGGCATTACGGTGCTTTAATCTATAATTTCAGATAAATAACTAGGCCCATAATACGGAGATCCAGCGAGTTCAGAATACCTATGTAGGCCTATGATTCGTTCTCACTGTTTCTAAATATTTTCGTGTAACGTCTTATTTTAGGGCTTCAGGTCGGGCTGCGTTGAGTAGCTCGGGTGATAGAACGGTCGCCTTCTGGGTTCAAGTCGGTGGGCTCGATCCTGTCCGGTGGTATTTGAAGAAACTGCCGAGGGACAAAACTCCAGCACCTCCACGTCTCCGAAAACTGTAAAAAGTAATTAGTGGGACGTAAAACCAATTACATTATTACTGTATGAGCATGTAAATCATGTGCATGATCGAAACAATCGGTTTACAACAAATGCCCTTCAGTGTTCTGAATTATCGAGCAATACAGTAAAACATTTGAGTCGTCCACTTGTAAACCCTGTTAAACGACATTCTTTACGAATTTGAGTTAATGATACCAGCGGAAAGCTCTCAGCGCCTTCTACATGGCTGTGAAATTTTCCATTTGCGAATCCTGGTAAAATAACTTCAAATAGCCTAAAGAAATGTCCAACAACTTGCGAAACCTGCTAAAATTGAGATGGATGTAGATGCAAAACCTGCTAAAATGACTTGTAAAACCTGCTAAATTAAGTAAGCAACATGGCAGCTCGTCTATATAAATAAAGTTGTAAGGGGTCCGCTATCTATTAATTCGCTTGAATGCCAATTTTTCAGATTGCTATCCGTTTTATGTCAACTCAACACCGTATCAGTGGTTTTTAGCTTTCGTGTCTGTTTTATTCTACATTGATATGAAGGTAGATTTGTGTCTGTCCACATGTCAACGAATGTCGCACTATGTCTCTCAAACCTAACCGGAAGTATCTCACTCTCAGGTAGGTTGCCATGCTGTTAGCAGCAAGTGTTGCCTGGCTGATGGTACACTCTGGTGTGGACAAGTGCACTTAATACATGAACATTATAACATTTGAACACACAGTATAGTGATAATCTGGCTCCATCTGTAATGGTCAGGTTCATCGCCACCATCAGCCTCATAGTTGTGTTTTACGGTTAGATATTTTGGCTTCATAGCTGTTTACACGTGCCTGAGACTTCCTCCTTCCAAAAATACCAGCGGAAGTTCAACGTAAAAGATATGAGAGTATAATCGTGTCATGTCCCAAAATTGTAGAACGATGAAATGATATATATTACTTGCATATTCTGTCATCCGATGTATTGTTAACGCTTGAAACCAAAACGTTATTGGAAATGAATCCATTCTTCTTCCAGCAGGTACTACCTAAAATCTAAATCTGACACGATTAAAATTTACATATAATAAATGTAACAACAATATGTTATTTTAATCTTTTATTTTTACAACATTGCTAATTGGTATACATAGTATAGAGATAAACTAAACTACCAGAGCTCCATCTGTGATGGTTAGCTGGTGTAGTTGTGGGGCCCCAACCACGCCCCCAACAAAGCGTGACGACCATCCACAAGAAGAGATTCACCAATAAGTCGCGACGTACGTCGGCCCACAGCTCGGTACGAGACAACGAATATCCACCAACGGAGGAACAGGGAAGAAGGTACCCCATTTGGGGAGTTGGGCAGCGAGAGTAGTTCCTTTGCCGGTGGAACTCGCCGTCTCGTGCCAGAACTCGCTGTCGACGTGCGTCCCAGAAGCTGACTATAGTATCTATGAGATACTTTATTAGTGCTTCTGGACCTTGAAGGCTCGGCTTGACGGCGAATCTCATTGTCGTCTCCGCATCAAATCCTTTCGCCGCAAGAAGCATTATTGGGCTATGATCTTATATCTGTTGAATGCGGACCGTACAGGGAACAAGGCTCCACCGGATCATAAGGGGTGTACGTTTGCATTTCCTAAACACCTTAAGGGCAATTTGGTGCCACCATTTGATCAGGTATAGAAACTGGGCATCGTGTCCCTGACATACCAGTTTCTAAGCTGGAGTTGGGTAGGAAATTTCCTGGTGCCTTATGTTGAGCATGTCCTAACGAAATGAGTTGACGATGCTTTCCATAGCCATTCTTTTGATATTTACAATGTTGTTACTTCTAGAGGTGAAATGTTTATCAATCTAATTCTTGTAGCTTAAAAGATGTTATGTCTGTCGAACACATAAATTCAAAATATAATCTACAGCACTATAGTATACCTGTAAAAAATTCACGCCATCAAACATTGATTACGTTGTGTAAACTAGTCAATGGTAAAAGATTGTTGATGCTATGAACAAATAATGAATGCATTAGTCTTCTAATGTCAACTTATAGAAATGTATACGTACTTAGCTGAGTTCGCTACCTTCAGCAACTGTGCCTGGGCTGTGTATAAACAACAGTCGTCACTTGATATGGTTTTCACCTAGTTTTATGGGCGGATGTCCTTCCTGACACAACCCTATGTGGAGGAATGTATTCAATTTTGCGTCTACTGTGGTGGATGGTGGTTTTATGTGTTGTATCTAGATGGAGAGAAGTGTAATAAGACGAATTAAAACACCCATTCATCAATTTAGAGGAAAATTAACAATACACAGTTAAAATCCTCAGTCCTATCAGGAATCGAAGTCGTTGCTTCTGAAAGGAAAATCACGGTGCTGACCATTCAGCCAAGGAGCTTGAAAAATGTCCATCAGTCCATCGGACGAATATATACACCTCCTTAGTGTCTCTTTAGTTGAACCGCATCTGCTCACCTCAACTTTAGAACAACATTTGGTATAATTACCCCTATTGTTAAACAGTTTCCTAGGATACAGAATAAATATACGACATACGACCGTATTACATTTAGCATACTATAACAGTACTTTTAAAATTCGTCAAATATTAACAGAGTTTCAAAGGCCAATCGTGCTGTACTGCATACGGGTGTTAACATCAAGGACATTATCCAAAATATGGGATGAATAAATGAGCGTGCTCTATATACAGAATAATGAGGAACCTCCCACACGGGAAAATAATTACAATGAACCGAGAGAAATGAACTCACTCCATAATAACGATACGCAGTAACACGGATCGTGAAAACACGGATACAATGCTGGACTCGACGCTTAAGTAGTGGATGTCACTTCCTTTTTGGGAAAAGTTCATAACTAAAACGTTGGTCACTGAAGCAAACCATTTAAACTCAGTTTTCGCTTCAAATAACGTCCGACTCGTTGGCTGAACGGTCAGCGTACTGGCCTTCGGTTCAGAGGGTCACGGGTTCGATTCCCGGCCGGGTCGGGGATTTTAACCTTAATTGGTTAATTCCAATGGCACGGGGGCTGGGTGTATGTGTTGTCTTCATCATCATGCCATCCTCATCACGACGTGCAGGTCGCCTACGGGAGTCAAATAGAAAGACCTGCCTGGCGAGCCGAACCCTTCCTGGGATATCCCGACACTGAAACCCATACGACATTTCATTTACTTCAAATAACAAGGCCTCATGGGTACCTACATGATGTTTTGTGACCATGAGAGATAGTGCGATTACGTTTATAATTGGAAGTATAACTAAATAATCATACGGTCTTAATTCCAATCAGAATAGAAAATTTTGGAAGTCCAATCTTTGGAAGGGTGAACCTATTGGTAAAAGAAGGGTAAGAAGGATAAGAAGGGTAAGAGTGTCAATGTTCAGAAAATGTAAGACACTCTACGTTATGCCAGGGTAGAAAGAAAACATGAGTTAATCACAGGATTCACAGGAGACTACTGAGGAAATCGAGAGCTGCTGGACTAGAAAAAAAAGTGATTAGGCACATACATTTCTAGAAAATATATCTCAGATAATTATAGAGTAGGTGAAGCATTATCTCATTCTGTAATTCTTAAGAGAAAGGTTCTGCAAGGCAGTATTATTGGGCTTTATGTTTTATTATACGGTATAATTTTATCCGTTAAGTACCCGGTTACCAAGATAGAGACACTGACATCTGGGGCCGATCTAGGAGATCCCTCCAAAAACTGCATGGTTAAAATGGTTAAAATTTGATAAAAGTCATTACTATATCTTTATTTTCATGAACTATTAACCAGTGGGAAGCCTCTGTGGTTCAGACTGCAGGAGCACCGGCCTCTCACTGCTGGGTTCCTAGGTTCAAATCCCGGTCATTCCACGGGAGATTTGTGTTGGACAAAGTGGAGGAGGGACGGGTTTTACTCCGGGCACTCCTGTTTTCCCTGTCAACTTTCATTCTAGCAACACTCTCCAATATAATTTCATTTCATCTGCCAGTCATTATTCATTGCCCCAGAGGAGTGCGACAGGCTTCGGCATCCGGCACAATTCCTATCCTCGCCGCTAGGTGAGGATAACATTCACTACATTCCTGGCCCGGTCGAGTGACTGGAAACAGGATGAGGATTTTCATTTTCATTGACCAGTGGGATGTATTTCAATGTACAGCCACAAGGGGAAACGAAGGACTGAAAATATTAAGTAGAAATATTAAATGATCTATATTAATAAAGTTGTAGAAGGGTTCGCTGTCTGTAATTTCGTTTATTTTGCCATTTTTTTCCAGATATTTATCCGTATCAGTGGTTTCTAGCTTTCGTGTTTGTCTGTTTGTTCGTCTGTTCCACCATCACGAAGAAATGGATGGATAATTCCCGGCCAAGCTTCATATTTACAGTGTACTTATCCAGGAGCATCATACGCATGTGATTTACAAATCACTGAATAGAGTGGGGGTTTATAGGTTTTTCAATTTTCTCTTACTTCGTGTTGATTTTCTGTAAAATCCGTAGACTAGGCCTATATGTGAAATGTCCCTTCATTCTTAACAACTTCTATTTCGATTACTCGTCAAATGACGGAGAAAAGACAATTTTCTGCGGGTTTCATGCTCTGCATTGAATGACGGACACCCACGCAGACCGACAACGAACCTACCGGTTACCATGCCAACGTGTCTGGCTTCATGCCAGCAGGGAAGTAACGTAATGCCATTTTCGTCATCATTCCTGTAACCTCTTGATTGTTCGTTGGGTAGAAGGCTAGAGAGATATCATGCTGCCATTCTGCGGGATCTTTACGGAATATTGTTTTAGGTTTCAATCATCTTCAAATAGCACTAATAGTGGCTGTTAATATTTCTACAGTACCGCGGAGTGTAGCCCATTATTTAACTGGACTCTCTTTCGTTGGAGGAAAAAATATCGAAATATGGAGGTAATTATTATTACAGTGCAGACCTTCGTTTCGAGGTAATTGATGGCTAAGCGGTAACTTGTATCACGGAACAGATGGCACAATCGCCACTAAATTCAGTGAGACCTACAACTTTGGTCCATCATTTTCTTCGTATCTCGATCCCTTGTACGTTATATACAGGTGATTTCTTGGGTGTAATTAAATCTTCCGAACTCGATTGTGGCTGGTATTAGGAAAAGGGGCCTGTATTTATAATGAAAACTCCACATCTCCATTGTGAATGGACGTAGGCAAGTGAACCTGCCGTTATAGTAGAAACTCCCAAACTCGATTAAGAATGGCGGTAGGAAACGTGGCCTCCCATTATCATCAGAACTCCCCAACGCGCACTTTACATCGGAAACAACGTGTGAGGTTTTCCCCGGGGTGTTTCTTGGATAACGCTAAGATACATGAAATTTAACATAATCGTGCTCACTCCGTGTACAGCAATATACGTAGAAATCCGCACACAGTGTAGAATACCGTAGCGAAGCACGGGTACATTTGCTAGTTAGCATATATATAAAACTTCCTAAATTGTTTCGTTCAATGCAGTCATAAAGCCATATAAAACATCCTGACACCTATATTAATATCATGAAAGATCATGTTAAAGTTATAAATCTAGGACAATTATGTACTTTTCGAGTCTGGAAATACTGGCCAGACAGTATCTTGATTGAAATCGGACAGTGGCATTTCCAGATTTGAAAAGCTAAGAACTGATAAAGATGAATAAAAGTAAGACTCTTTGCCTCGTTCAAGGAAAGAAAGTCGTTTTATGATTTCCAGTCCGCGCAATGGAAGAATTTAAACAAAAGAGGGTAGTATGTTCGGAACAAACTTTTTCTAATTCCATCCCCAAGGGTATCGTCCTGAAGAGCCGAAAATTAAATGACGTTCCAAACACTACGAAGACAATTGGGAGGAGCTGGAAAATCTCAAGTTCTTTTCGGACCTCATTGTTATTTCCATTGGGAGTGAGAATTTCTCCCTGGTATTTATTATTACTATTATTATTATTATTATTATTATTATTATTAGTATTATTATTATTATTATTATTATTATTATTATTATTATTATTAACTCAACTTAAATTCTATAAGACTATATTTGTACCAACTTTGTTATACGGAAGTGAAACACGGGCGGAAAAAACAAGCAATTATAACAAAATACAATCATCTGAAATGAGATTCCTAAGATCAGTAAAAGGATACTCCCTAAAAGATAAAATACGTCATGAAGAGATAAGTCAGGAATAAAATATATTCTCAGGGAATGAAAGGATGTTCCAAAACAGGATAAATTAGGAAAATAACACGTTCGGAGGATGGATAACAACAGAATCCCAAAACTTCTGTTGTCTGTTGCAATACCATCCTACGGGAAGAAGATATATTGGCGGTCCTATGAAGAGATGGAATTAAATCTGAGGTCGGAACAGGCTGTTAGACTAATGCATGAAGAGGAAGTAAATTATTATTATTATTATTATTATTATTATTATTATTATTATTATTATTATTATTATTATTACGGAGTTTTGGTGGATCAGCAGAGGTGAAAGAAGGTGCGGGCTGGAATAGGTCTCAACTACAGATTCGAAAAATGAATTAAAATTTCAACAAAGGTTATATTTTAAAAACTTAACAGTGGTGACATACAATTTGAAAGCTTAACAAGTCAACAACAAGCCAAAATCAGGTACAAAGAAATCACAAGATTTCAGGGGTTATTACAAGATCTGGGCTTCGAGCCCCAATTATAATTCCTGAGCTCCAGCTCACAACAACAAAAATACAAAAGGGCAGAACACACTTAATTACATGGAGCATTAGCTCCCAACCTTACATCTCAAGCCTGCCTAAGGCCCTTCTACCACAACACTTTAAAGAGCTGTCCCGCTCTCTATCTGTCAAGCCTATTAAGGCATACCCGGCCTTACAAATCAATTGCCATTACCGCACCAAATGAAACAGGGATATTAGTACCCAATCTACTGGGCCTTGGCCGAAAAAGAACAGGATAATTAAATGGCCCAAAATACAAAATGACTGGAGGCGTAGCTTGCACTCCTACATTACACTATTAAAACCTACTCGGCTCTAGGCCGCTTACACAAGGGCTAATCCCATACTAGGGAGGTGACGCGTATAAGAAAACTTGATTACATTAAGAAGGAAGAAAATCGGTTATGAAAACGTAGTCACCTCAAAACAATATGAGTGGGAGCTCGAGAGGGTTAGGCACTCTCTATCCCAATTTGTAGTTAAAGAGACGGAATTTTTACCAAATGTCTTTACATTTTAAAGGTAGGTTACATGAGAAAAGTTTCGAACCCGCCCCGTGGGTTAAACTGCTGAGCTAGCAAGAAATAAAGTTATTAAACGGCCATTACCTTGTTGATTAACTGCTGCCCGAAGATAGAGGCGCTTCCCGCCCCCTGCTACATATTTACACACTAAGCAAGATGTCGATGGAGTGGCAACGAGCCATGAACCTCAGCAGTTTTATACCCACAAGGAAGCTTCGAGACCTTTCATGAAATAAAAGCGCCACACCCCCTCCCTTTATTGGCTAACATCAAAAGTTACACACAACATGAACAAGAAACCTAGGATTGGAGGAAAATTAATTTAGAAAATTCGGGATTGGCTGAATTCAAAACTGGCGGAAACAGAGATCAATATTGCCAACCCAAAAAATGAAAGAAAGAAATTTAACAAAGAACAAACTTATGGATACAAGGTTTCTTCAAAAACAGTCCCTTCACTTCGCACCAGAGTGCACAATCGTAGTCTTTTCTCTGTAGAGACATCTAGAAGAGAATGTCCACACTTCTTGATACAGGGCAAAACAAACACAAATCGAAATAGACACTGTTCAGAACACTTCAAAAATTACAAAATTTGCAATGGTGACATCTTCCGGGCAACTGTAGAGTTGCTTCAGTTATTAAAGTTCAGGGTTTCTCCTGTAGGGGATTACTTGTAGGCGCACAATTTAAATTTGCGGGGTCGGGGTGTACCAACCGGTACAATTATTATTATTATTATTATTATTATTATTATTATTATTATTATTATTATTATTATTATTAAAAACTGTGATGAATCACTATCCACTCTTATGATAGCAGGTCGTGGTACTTCAGATGAATACGAGATCTTCTACGAGAGCAATGTTTCTTTGAAACGAGTGCAAAGGCTGACAAAAACCAAAAGCCCAAGCACAACAGCCCTCACGGGCCGTGGCCTACCAAGCGATCGCTGCTTAGCCTGAAGGCCTCTAGATTACAAAGTGGCACGTGGAAGGGCTGACTCACTACCATGAAATCAGGAGCTTGTTGATGTCCTACATGCCACACAATGATACATTATCGAATGGCCGAGCAATTAGGCACGCTAGCCGCTGTGCTTCTCCTCAGGCATTAATTATTACTCCCCGCATGTCGTCAGCATTCAGCAAGTGCCGATATAATGAGCCAAGCAGACCACTTTAGCAGACTCTTCTCAGTCTTATTAGCCCTTTGAACCCCAAGAGTAAACATAATTTTAATAAATTTTGTATTTGTCCTGTTCTATACTAACTGATCAAATTCAAATGCATTTTTGCCATTTTCAAAAAAATTCCCTCCTAGACTTGGATTTTTGAACATGTTGCTTCAGAGCAACATTGGGGCTCAGTGGTAATTCGAAGACAAAATAAACTGAAAATTTAAATTTTCTACTCTACTTTATTAAGACATTACACAGTACTAGAAACATTACAGTATCATAATTAAGACATTACACAGTACAAGAAACATTAAAATATCATAATAACGTGTTTTAGAACACTGGATGATGGGAGAAACGTCACATTACTTTAACAACTTTCCTTTACAAGCACTATCATTCCAGTAACAAATACAGTACACAAGTAAGGCCTACTTGGTATGGAACAGAGTGAAGCAATTTTTTTGCTGCCCGTTAAGTCATCAGCCCAGAGGCAGGTTGGATCCTCAAACAGCACCACCAAAGGCTATGCAGCTATAGGAAAACCACAAAAACCAAAGACGAGGTGTGAAGGAGTTTGCCATTGCTGCAGTTAGGCACAAGTTTACATTACATTTTGCACATACTGCTTGAGTGAGTCCACCTGGGGAAAATTTGCATCTAGCTTTACCAGAGTATCCCGGCCAGTGTTCAGACCCGTCGTACCGAATGTCATCATTTGGGCGGACTGCAAATGTTCGCCTTTTAGTGGGTTCTTTGAGTGCTTCACTGGAGCGACGTTTTGTACCTTTCCCCTGCCTTGATCTCGTAAGCGCACTTCCAATATTTGCCTGGAATTTTGCCATCGAATATTGACATTTGTTACGTCGTTGAGCCTGATGTCTACGGTACAAAATCCATCCATTCATAACGGCAACACTAATACACCAGTATATAATTCTAGTGTACCACTTCACTGATCTCAAATCCATTCTGTACAATTCCTGAAGCATACCGGCCAAATCTACCCCTCCCATGAAGAAGTTATACCCTTTTGTAACACTGAGGCAATCTATTTCCATGGTTACTTTTTGTGATGCATTCCACCTCTTACATTTCCCTACTGGATCAATTGCAGCATAAGCTGATATAAAATTCACTGCTTTTCTGTCATACCATCTTATAAGTGCCACATTACCGTCCTTTTCCCCACGCCAGTCGTAGCTGCCTCTTCCAGAGCGTTTTAATTCAGCTTCAGACTTCATTCCGTATTGTGCCCACACAGAATAATTCCCTTTCTTTCAGTGCAATGGCAAGTTGAAGAAAACCAGTTTTTGTGTTCAGGAAGCTCATTTGTGAGAGCCACAACTATGCTTGATGAAATACGGCTGTTTCATCTTCTGAGTCCTCAAAATCTGATAATCTATTTCAGAATTCAGAATTCCATCTGATAACTGTTCAAGAATATCAAGAAGGTCCTTTTCATTCCTTATTTGTGTTGGTTTCATCTTGTTTATTGGCATAAAATAAGTATAAAATGGAATTACAATCCGGTTGGTAAAAGTTAGGTTAGAATGATTTGTTTATACTTAACCCCAATGTAGCTTGAGAGCAACACCATTTTCTAATCAGATATGTTCACTAGCTATCATACATATTCCAGTTTATCATGGTACATAATCTTACAACAGTACATTAAGTTGACAAATACACTAATATAAAAAGTTAACTCACCATTAATTGTTCTCAAACGTGATTTTGTAACACTGGCGGTACTAGATCACAGCCAGCTGATTCACTTCACATACTAAACACACACACTGCCACCTAGATCAGTGTTGTAAGTGGCATCTGTAGTCATTTTATGAAAACGCAAACCTGTAGCTTCATGGCAACAATGGGGTTGAAGGGATCAGTCTAAATAAAAACTGGTGAGATGTCCTTGAAATACACGTTGCTTAGGAGCAACACTGGTAGCGAAGGGTTAGGAAACAAAACTGCCCTTATACAACTACATTAATATCAGCGCCGTAAAATCAGAGATTCCTTCTGCTCGAAAAATAATAACAAAAAAAGGAAGAAAAAAAGAACTGCACTTATTACAGCGACGTCCAGGCCTTTCAATCCCATACTTCATAGCTAGCTCACTAAGTACTCATTATTATGATGAATATTATAATTTAAACAGCACAGTTCATAAATGACGGTTGATGCCTATTTAATGTTTGATTTAACCTAATATAAAATGAAACTGTTGACCGTAGGGCTCAACTACCATGTTACAAACGTGTATCATTTTGACAACATGAAAAGAAATGAGCTCTTCGGTGTACGGGTGGTATTCTTGCCCTTTAGTCGGAAGTCCTGGGTAATTTCGGTTCAGTATCCAAATATCCAAAGGCTGGGACAAGGTTCACTCAACCTCGTGAGACCAACTGGTGAGTTGTCTGATTCGAGATTCAGTGTATCCGGTCACGAAAGCCAAACAATGCGGCTAAGGATGTCGTCACACTGGCCATGTTGAACTGCAGGCTATTTGGCTGGGCAACAATCGTCTCGGCAAGACAAAGTCCTTAGTGGCTTCGTGGGATGTTTTTGCCACGGTTAATTATTTCATTTTATAATATATAATGTAATCGTTACTGTTGCATTATTGTTTTTGGATATAATTATTTAAGGCTGGTTATGTGACATATGTCTCAGAATTTTATCTTTAACGGACCATTATCGATATTGACCATTCTGTGCTATTATACAAAATACCCCTCTGCTTTTCTGTGAGCACACAGTTCGGTGCTAATGTGGGAACTGTTACCCTCATGCTAGCATGTTATAATGTATGAATGTAGCAGCTTGTACGGAAAGGTGATGCACGTGACCATATTTAGGAGATTATTGATTCCCTGATGGCAGTGGAAAGGTAGGTAGCCCTGGAATTTTTGGCTGGCATGTATTCGTTTTTGTCAGTTAGGATATTTATTATTCCAGTTAGCTAATGCTGCTTTATTTCAGGAAAGATGAGATAAGCTGTTGTAAATATATTTATGATACCGTCTTACATAGCACGGTATTAGCTTACATTTGGAATTTAGGATTCAATAGGTATAATAATAATAATAATAATAATAATAATAATAATAATAATAATAATAATAATAATAATAATAATAAATGATGTAGTTCTGTTCTCCGAACATCCAGGAGAATTTCAGAGAATGCTTCAACAACTCAGCACCGCAGAGCTGAATAAGATGACATCTCATCTGATTACAAACGGATTATTAAGTCTCATATCAGGAGATGTAACATTATTGCCCTAGTATATTATGTATACATAGAACAATTACTCTCCTTCAAGCTCAAAATGGAAAATATATTAAAAGAAGAATATCACTAACTTGGAAGGCATTCTGATCTCTTCAGTTTATTCTACTAGATAGAAAGTTAAACAGAAGACTCAAATTTGGCACGTTCGAATTCTGTGTTTTCCCGACACTATTTTATGCAAGCCAGACGTAGCAGCCAACGAGCGGACAAATGATCGCACTTCAAATACAGTATGTCAAAGGAAGATGGAACGCAAGGCACTAGGAATAACACGAAGAGATATAATTTTCAGTGAATCACTGTCACAAATATTAGCAACAACATATATCGCAGAAAAATGGCAAAAATGGAAAGGAGCAGTTCATAGCGCGAGGATGCAAGACGACGGATGGACATTCGAAGCCACCACATGGGGGCACACTCATTGGTAAACGTCGCAGAGGCAGATCAAGACGAAGATGAGCAGACTTCTGCATATCACAAGCAGGTCCGCACTAGTCCAGAATAGCAAGGAGCTCAGTACCTGGAAAACTATGGAAAGTTGACTTCAAAACGAATGAAAAAATGTATAGACAACATTTTATAATGTTGTTGGTTTTACGTCCTACTTTGATACTTTCAATGGTTTTCGGAGGCACTATTTTATGACCAAGTGAATTCGGAAAGAGAAACCTCAAAGTGTAATATGATTAAATGTTAGTGAATTGGTTAAATTGGCAAGTAAGTGACAAACAGTAATGTCTGTAAACAACATTTCTTATTTACAACTCTAATGCAATTCGACTCACTACATTAAAGAAGAAAGAGCTACCCTTCAGTAGGATACCTTTACCCTTCCAGTGACAAGTAGACTATCTTAAGCACGAATATCAGTTAGGAAAAATAAACAAAGACGTGAAAACCTGTGCTTGACTATATATTTATTTTCACCATATTATACAAGTCATATTTTAGGTAATAATAATAATAATAATAATAATAATAATAATAATAATAATAATAATAATAATAATAATTTCGTGTGGCTATTTCTAACCGAGTGCAGCCCTTGTAAGACAGACCCTTCGATGAGGGTGGGCGGCATCTGGCATGTGTAGGTAACTGCGTGTTATTGTGGTGGAGGATAGTGTTATGTGTGGTGTGTGAGTTGCAATGATGTTGGGGACAGCACAAAACGCCCAGCCCCCGGGCCATTGGAATTAACCAATTAAGGTTAAAATCCTCGACCCGGCCGGGAATCAAACCCAGGACCCTCTGAACCGAAGGTCAGTACGCTGACCATTCAGCCAACGAGTCGGACCTTATTTTATGTTATTATGGGTGATCCTGCGTAAACATTTTGTATTATTTTGTTGTAGTCGTCGTCGTTGTCGTCGTTGTTGTTGTTGTTGTTGTTGTTGCTGTTATCTTCTTGCTGGTCACCACTGATGTTGTCCGACCCCATGGCTAAATGGTTAGCGTGCTGGCCTTTGGCCACAGGGGTCCCGGGTACGATTCCCGGCAGGGTCGGGAATTTTATGCATAATTGGTTAATTCGATTGGCACTGGGGTGGGAGTATGTGTCATCTTCATCATCATTCCATCCACATCACGACGCGCAGGTCGCCTACGGGCATCAAATCAAAACACCTGCATTTGGCGAGCCGAACTTGTCCTTGGGCACTCCCGGCACTAAAAGCCATACGCCATTTCATTTTCATTACCACTGATGTTCATGTTTGTTTCTTGTGTTGGATATCTATATTATGTGAGTTCATTAATCATGCAAATGAGGAATGATGTTTAAAGATGAACCCGTGGAATAGCTAATCTAAAGAACTAGATTTAATAGATTAACAACAACAACTCTTCTAAAAATGTGTTATTGTTAGTATCGGTTTTATTATTTTACTTGAATTAAAATTTGCTTAATATAAAACTGCAATTTAAACTTTTTAGCTATCGATTCCATTTCATTAACTGTCCGACTCCTTGGCTGAATGGTCAGTGCTGAGGTCTTCGTTTCGGAGGGCTCGCGGGTTCCATTCCCGGCCGAGTTGGGGATTTTAATCGCGTCGGATTAATTCTTCTGGATCGGGAACTGGGTATTTGTGTTTGTCCCAACACTTTCCTCTTCATATTCAGACAACACACTACACTACCAACCACCACAGAAACACGCAATAGCGATTAGTTCCCTCCAAATAGGGTTGTGTTGGGAAGGGCATCCGGCCGTAAAACAGGCTCAAATACACCTGTGCGATACAGGTGTGGGAAAATGGTAGTAGAAGAAGAAGAATGTTCCATTTCATTAACCTCCTTTATATAAAGGTCTAGTGGCTTTACGTCGCACCGACACAGATAGGTCTTATGCCTTAATTAAGGTGTGAAAATGGGAAACCACGGAAAACCATCTTCATGGTGGCCGACAGTGGGATTCGAACCCACTATCTCCCGGATGCAAGCTCACAGCCGCGCACTCCTGACCGCACGGCCAACTCGACCGGTATTTGAAGGGAGAAGAGCTTAAATCATAGGATATTAAGCAGTGCTAGCTGCATGTATTAATTTCTTTTATACAATCTTCTGTATAAAGTGTCACTGAATTACTTCCCTTCAGAACTTTTGCTTTTAATCCATTTGAATAAATTAATTTAGTTAATCAGCAACACATCTTTTTATTTCAAAACTCAATTTTATATCCTCTCATAACCTTACCACTAGTATGAAGAAATGAGAATGCCGCAAAAAGGATAAAGGAGGTTGGGTAAGTATTTAGCTCTACAGACTTAGGAAGCCTACTACCTTCAAAGGCTACAGTATGGGATTTTGATGTAAGATTTTGTGCTTGAAGCTTGGTCCTATTGACTGTACGAATTCCGGGCGTGCTAATACGTCTTTGTTTTTCAAAATCGAAATGACTTAAATATCAATTGATTTTTCGATGTTTCGTTGTTACAAGAATGGTTGACGAAGAATATGTTTGTGTACATGAATTAAAAATAAATGTAAGTAATGAAGAAGTTCCCTGTAACCCATTGCACCTGTTGTCACCTGATGCCACAGGCAATAAAAATGAGGGGCTATTATTACTGATAAAAAACGGGATAATGTCAGCGCTGAGGTGAGCTGTGCGTTGAATCAATGGTGACATGCAGGAGAATATCGAACACTTTCCTTAGCTTGGCAGCCACCTCAAATGCGAGCAAAGTTATGCTGTTTCGTGCATCGAACAGTTTACTTAATGCCCCTTCTTCATTTCGATATTGAGTGAAGATGTGCGGAGGCATGTCTCGTCCATATCAATACTTGAATGTGTACTAGGTAAGTAAAACCATTTCTCTATTACATTTGTATTGATAAATAGGGTATAATCAATTTCTAAAGGATGTTTTCTGGCCATTTTCAACGTTGCAACCAAATGCCATAGCTTAACAGGCATATAACTAACCGCAACTATTTACTCGTTTGATCGAATGCGTTATTTTACACGGAAAAGTACCCTACAGCCATTTTCATTGACCTTATTTGAGCTTTCCTACAAATTGTCATGCAAGACGGAAGAGTTACAACATAAATACTTCCCTCGTCAATGTCCAAGCCGAGCTTTATATCTACAGTATCACATTGACACCAAGACTTATTTGTGGATGTGAAACATGGACTACTTATATCAGACACTTAAAATGTCTGGAGAAATGCCAATAGTCTTAACATTAGACAAATTCCTGAGAGTACTTAGCTAGTTGTTTTACGTCGCACCGACACAGATAGGTAATTCCGGAGAGTGAACTAGCAGGACCGTCGAAGAAACATCAGTATATTGGTAGAGGCTAATAACACAAGCAATGAGACTATAGCTGTGGTTGTTTGAGTTACTGGTCCACAGACTGGTTTGATGCAACTTTCCATGCCACCCTAACCTGTGCTAACCTTTTCATTTCCACGTAACTACTATATCCTACATCTACTCTAATTTGTTGCTCATATTCATGGCTTGGACTAGACTCATTGGCTGAGTGGTCAGCGTTGAGGCCTTCGGTTCAGAGGGCCCCGGGTTCGATTCCCGGCAGGGTCGGAGATTTTTAATCGTGTTTGATTAATTCTTCTGGCTCGGGGACTGGGTATTTATGTTTGTCCAACACTTTCTTCTTCATATTCAGACAACACACTACACTACCAACCACCACAGAAACACGCAATAGAGATTACATCCTTTCATATAAGGTTGGCATCAGTAAGAGCATCCGCTTGTAAAACAGGGCCAAATCCACATGTTCGACACAGTTCGCACCCGTGACCCCACAGGTATGGGAAAAGCGGTAGTAGAAGAAGAAGAAGAAGAAGAAGAAGAATACGATTCATGACTTGGACTAACCGTACTCTTCTTAAAAATGACATTTCCCTCAAAAACTAACAAGACCTGAATGCCTCAAAGTTAGTCCTGTCATTCTATCACTTCTTTTGGTAAAATTTCAGCAAATCATTCTCCTCTCACCAACTCGATCCAGTAACTCTTCATACGTGGTTCTATCTACCCATCTCACATTTCAAAGGCGACTATTGTCTTTCTTTCCGAGCTAGTTATCGTCCATGCTTCACTTCCATAAAATGCCACGCTCCAGACGAAAGTCTTCAAACACATCTTTCTAATGTATACAGGGTGGTCGTAAACAACGTGAACCGAGTATATAAGCGTTATAGCGTTGGTCATACTGATACATAATTTGAAAAAAAATACGTCTATATCTCGCGCCGTTCTGATTTTATTAGCTGCTAAGTGAGCCAATCAGATCGCTCCGCGGGCGAATTGAAATGACGAGGCGGTGTTGCCAAATCTACACGCGGCTTGGTCGGGCTTGAGAGCCATGCCGAGAAATGAGCATTAAACACTAACATAACGCGGGTTTCAGCCGGTGCCACCTTAGCGTGCTTGCTATGGGGCGAGCCTATCAGCAGGGTGATCCTTGTTCAAGTCCCTCCCCTTCTTCTATTTACATTCTCAAACCGGTCATAAGCCACGTGCAGATTTAGCAACACCGCCTCGCAAAGCCCATCTGAAGTCGCCCTCGAAGTGATTTGATTGGCTAACTTCAGCAGGTGATAAAATGACAATGGCGCGAGGTATCGACGTTTCTTTTCAATTATTATTAATCAGTATGACCAGTGCTCTAACGCTCATATACCCAGTTCACGTTCACCCTGTATATCCGTGCTTCAATTGAGCTATTTTTTTCATAAGAAAGATCTTCCTTCCTGCTGCTAGTCTTCATTTTATATCCTTTTTATTTCTACCATCGTTAATTAATCTACTACCTGAGTAACAATATCATGTACTTTAAGACTTCATATCTCAATCATGCATAGCCTGATCTCCTTCTACTGAATTGCATTACTCTAGTTTGGGGTTTATTTATTTTCATCTTTTACTCCTTCTTCAAGAATGTGTCCATACCATTCTGCAATTTCTGCAGATTATCTTCGGACTCAGATGAAATAACAATACTGTATCAACAATTCTTTAAGTTTTGATTTCCTCTCCTTGGACTGTGATTCCCTTTCCAGATTTATCTTTGATTTCCTTCACAGTATTTGCTATACCAGTTGGCCCACCCCTCCCTTATTTCATTTATAGAGATTCAGACGCGCAGGTCGTCTACGGGCATCAAATCAAAAGCGAGCGAGCCGAGGTCCTCGGACACCTCCTGGCACTAAAAGCCATACGTAATTTCATTTTATAACCCAGCGAACTCGTGTATCATAGCCAGCCTTAAAAAATTATACCTGATCCTATATTGCTTTAGTACAACTTACCGTTGAGTTCATGCTCGAAATTGTTAGCGTCAATGCTACTTTGTACTTCAAGGACGTAAACTGTAATATTTTTTTTAAATGATCACATCTATGAATAAAACTACCTTACGTTTGGGCAGCAAGAGTCTCTTAGGACTACGAACAGATTCCATACGTGCCAATAGTACGCCATCCGGCTCCATGGGTACATGGTTAGCGAGCTGGACTTTCGTCAAAGGGGTCCCGGGATCGATTCCCGGCAGGGCCGGGAATTTTAACCAGCATTGGTTAATTTCGCTGGCACGGGGGCTGGGTGTATGTGTTGTTTTCAACATCATTTCATACTCATCACGACGCTCAGGTCGCCCACTGGCGTCAAATCGGAAGACCTGCACCTGGCGAGCCGAACATGAACTCGGACACTCCCGGCACTAAAAGCCATACGCCATTTTAATAGTACGCCCAGGACTTTCCGTAGCTAAAGTGGCTGGATCACTCATCACTGCTGTTGTGGAGCCAAGCTGCTAGGGAAAAGGCTCAATTCCTAGTACATTTTCCTTACCGCTTTATGCCGTTTACAGCGGATGTGATATGGCCACATCCCTACTTGTTCCAACGAGTAAATGTTTATTCGGTCCTGAATCGAATGCTACACGATGTAGCCAGGTTGGACTACGATGTAGTGGTCTGTAGGTAGGAAACAGGATACCCCAATATCCAGTGCAGCAAGTGCTCGAAATGTTGACCACCTTGGTTTATACATATTTCACCATGACGATGTTAAGACATTCTTGCTCGTTGTACATGAGAGGTGTAACAGGTTGGCATATCTCAGTTATCAATTGCCGAAGATTGTGGTGGACCCGCTCTTGCACCACGGGTGAGCGACATTATGTATATTACCAATTACTACCTTGAAAGATCTGATTAATTATGATGTGCCCATAAATCGCCACACTATAGAACAAAGATTCTTATACTTCCAATTATTAGTTTTAAACTAGTTCAGTGGTTACCCATCCAAAATTAACGTTAGTTCTCTCTTGTTAGGTGATTGGGCGCCAGTCCGGAGTTGAAGTCTCTAGGACAAAATTTATATTTAAAAGGAGAGACACAAGATAATCCCAGGCCACTAACCATTAAGTATTATCTTGAGGAACAATAGTAATTAATATAATCTGAATTAATTAAAAAGTAAAGCAAACAATTTATTTACGTGAAAGTGAAATGCTGGTGATGTATCAAGAACTGAAACATTACTGATTGAAAAGTGACTCATTAACCTAATTGACTCCACGAATGCTCGCTGCAATTTAATCAAACGCTCACCGATTGTAGACTCGTTCATTTGGACATCCCACTGATCTCTATACCTGGATGGCTGGTAGCTTGGGTAGCAGTAAGCCGAATAGAAGATGACCGGCGTACTAAAATGGCAGCGAGCGCATGGTGCAATAGACCACGAGGAGCGCGCTTGATTTGTTTATGCTTAGTTCAGTGACGCCAGGCCTCTTGATTGTAGTTCCACGAGTGTTCTGTGCTGTGTTATTGCAAAGTAAATAGTAGTGTATTTTACGAATTTAGGTTCGTTGCCTTGTAGTATACTTGTGGATTACAAGATTCAATTTAAATATGTATGTGTTCATCTGAAATATGAATGAAGAAACATTCTACGGGGTATTAACATACCGCAGTGTTCAGCTTATGGATGTACAAACAGAACCGATCAGCAGAAGGAGAAATCATTTCATCGGGGAGTTTTATACTGTACATAAGAATCTTCCTAGGGTAGTGTTTTGAGTTTTAGGCTTATTGTATCTTATTTCGCATATTCCGGGAGCAAAATGGCAGTTAATTTTTGTAGGTTTCCTTTCTCGAGACCCGAACATCTAAGATCATCGATTAGGAGTATCAGGCGGGATAATTGGGAGCCTTCTAAAACATCTGTTCTCTGCTCGGATCACTTAGAGGAAGACTGTTTTGATAGAAATAGACAAACTGTACACCTTAGAAGTGATGTACAGCCAACTGTTTTCAATTTTACTGAACATTAACTGCAAGTAAAGATTTACTTATATTTTTTTTTTTATTTCTCATAATCAAACTGACGGTTTCGATGAAATAATTGACGTGACCTTATAACAATCTTAGAAAATGAAGTCTGGAGGAATTCTAGACCTTATTTACATCAGTAATAATTATGGGTTCCTCACACTGAAGTGGTGGGAGAAGGGAAAGTGTGGTGGGTGTTTAGGCCTATCCCATTATACTATTCGTGGTATTTGGGACTCTTTTAACTGGTGTTACATATTTCTGATGATGACTATCGATATCGCTTTGCTAGCTGAATTTAATTAAAGAGGTCTGTAATAGTAAATTAAGCTGCAGGTAATGTGATATATTGACAAGTTTTGAATATTTGCTGGTTTTATAAATGTGCACATTTGCTTCAATGATATCTTAATTTGATAATATGCGCGTTATTTCATGGAAACAGGAAACAGAAATTCATTATCAAGCACAGATTACGATATGTCGAATCTAGGCCTGTATAGTGAGCTACGTTTATAGGTACATCATTTTAAGAATGCATAATTTCGTGGCATACATGTATACAATTTATAGCAATGTTTCCAGAAACTGGTTTTCACTCGTATTGTGTTACCGATCGCTAATTGCATGTATTCAGCATCTAAGTTAATATTTGTCGGCGGTTATTATACACTCATGTTTATTGCTATCCCGGAGATTTAGTGACCTCGGAATGACGTGTCAGTGATCCCAATGTCCTTATGCTTTGAGTGAACATGTCTCTATATTTTTAATTATTCCAATGCGCCATTAATTGCGACTTAAAATTGACTATATTATCATTGCTTCCCCATAAAGAGAGCTCTACAGTAGGTTGGGTACGCCAACATGGCGAACCGCGCGCTCAACTTGGCGTACTTTCTCCTGCAGCGGAGACCTGCCATCAGCGATCCATGTATAGAGATCAGTGGGACATCCTTCTGATATGGGCTGGTTCCGTGTTTGTTGCCTACCTTCGTGTGGGCTACTCATCTCGTCACCTTAGCATTGGCCCGCCTGTTGCGTGTGTCACTCAAGAGTTGAAAGACGTCTTCTCTAACATTACCACTCCCTATTACACCAATATCAACAAAGCAGATATCAGTCCTACTGAAACAGACAACCAAAGGTACTTTAGAGTGGAGAGAATTCCAAAATCGGAATGTTTCCAAATTGAAGAAATGCTTTCTCTAGATATAAAAATATATCTAGGCATGATTGAGACGCAATAGGTCTCTTCTGGACTGAAAAATTACACTACAAGTAGTCGGTTGACATAACTCGCCATGAGTTAATGTAAAAAGTACAGGAAATATAAGTAGAAGAGCTCTGCCGCTGTACTGCAATAAGTCATTGCTACCGGAATTCGGAAGTTAAGTTCCACACCACTGATCGAATGTGGCTCTACCTATGTTACAATACAAAGTGCGTCTCTCGAAATACTAATGCCAACTGAGACCAAGGGGCCTTAGTCTCTCGTATTTACCAACTTGCTGGACTCCTCCGTTATTATATACGCCATGTTCCAATCATATTGAGGTTTACTCTCCCTATCATACATCAATCAATCCCTCCATCAAAACCATTCTAGTAGCTTCTTCTCAATAGGTCGAGCTTTCCCGCTTCGATGCATAGCGTCCCACACTAACAGGCTCAACGGGGTGTTGCCGAATTCAAATTTAAGCGAACAAGTAAAGTCTTAAACGTTGGCCTTGGCTGGCCACTGTCTTGAAATTCCAGGAATTAGCTAGCCGCCGTTTGGGGTGAGACGGGGTGGTCTAGGAAGCGGTGATAATGTTACAGGGATCTGTAAATCAAGTAGGGATGACATAAAAATGTTAGTGATCAACTGTAGAAGTATTGTAAAGAAACTAATAGAATTAAGTAATTTAATAGATACATTGTATATTTACCATGTATTGTAACAGGAGTTGAATCATGGCTGAGAAATGATATAATGGATGCAGAAATACTCTCACGGAACTGGAGTGTGTATCGTAGAGATAGAATAGGAATGGTAGGAGGGGGAGTATTCATTCTGGTGAAAGAATAATTTGTAACCTACGGAAAGTTAAAGATGAGAAACATGAAATTCTAGGTGTAAGGCTCATCTCTAAAGATGATAGGCAACTTGATATCTTTGGAGTGTACAGGCCAGAAAAGGGTAGCGCAGACGCTGATCCAGAATTATTTGATAAGATAATCAGCTATGTGGGAAAGGATATGGAAAGGAACGTGATTGTAGCGGGTGATCTCAATTTACCAAATGCCAATTGGGAGGGTAATGCGAAAGACAGGAAGCATGACCAACAAATGCCAAGTAAGTTAATATGGGAAGGGCAGCTGATTCAGAAGTGATGGAACCAACTAGAGGGAAGAATATTCTGGATGTGGTGCTGGTAAAACCAGATGAGCTCTATAGAGAAACCGAAGTAATAGATGGTATTAGTGATCACGAAGCTGTTTTGACGCAGTTAAAAATAAATGTGATAGCAAGGAAGGTATTAAAATTAGGACTATTAGGCACTACCATATGGTTGATGAAACGAACATGAGGGAGTTTAAAAAACTATGATCGGTTAAAAACGGTAAACAAAATGTAAACAGACTCTGGGATGGGTTTAAAGCAATTGTTGAGAAATGTGAAAACAGGTTTGGACCTTCAAAGGTGTAAGGAATGGTAAAGACCCACTATATGATAATGATAACACATGTACCCGTAGTTGCTAGTTCAATGGTTCACTTGCATTGCATTGCTGACACTCTGGAAGGATGCAGAGCAATATCGAACATAAAGGGAAATTCAATGTTGGTTGGGTTTCTTAAAACTAAATAATAAGTCATGCAGTTTATTCTTCAGCCTGCATTTCAGTATTATTTTATACACCTGGTACGTTAGAGTTAGATTCTTTTCATTAAAATTTCAACGCCGAAAAAAGGGAAAGGAATGACGAGGTGAACTCATATATTCTGACAAGCAAAACCAGAAAAAAATTTAAAACATAGGAAAGGGAGGCAACAAGAAAAGGAATTTAAATGGTGTTTACTTAAATTTCTTAAATGTATATTTAGGCTTGCACTCCATGTTTGTTAAGAAGGCTTTGTCTTTAAATATACCAAAGTCCGTATAATAATAATAATAATAATAATAATAATAATAATAATAATAATAATAATAATAATAATAATAATAATAATAATAATATCATCTATGGATTGTATTTAATTAAATACATGTTGTAAGTTGAGGAGGGACTTCAGGAGTGAAGTTATGGACAGTATATTGCTCTGTAGGGCACAGTGAAACATGAGTGGGAATTCGTCTGGGCCAAGTGAAGTGAATTCATAAAGGAGTATTGTGAAGTTCGTGATGATAGGGATCAGACATGCATTTACACGTTGACACTGAACCTCTATTATGCCACATTTTATTTCCAAAATTCCACCCGTATTGATCGTGATTCTGCCGAAGTCTATCTCGGCGAAAAGAAGGCGACAATGTCATGTGGCTATTATGCCTCGTAAGACTAGCCCCTCTAACATCAGAGGTTCGATTCCCGGCTCTTCCACATTGTTGGAATATATTCGATCATATTATACATGGAAAATAATTTAATAATATAATCCAATGAAATATTTAAGGTGTCGGTTTTTTATATAGTCTAGTAACTATCGTTCTATTAAATTTTGAGGATCGGTATATGACTTTTTCTCAATAACATAAAACAGAAACAATGGTGATAAATTGCCTGTTGTAGTATTTTTGGTGAAAGAATGCATATCCTTCACTGCAGAGCAGAAAGATGGCTAATTTCTGGTAGAATCAAATAATGGATGCATATGGGGTAAGAAAGAGATGTATGAATGATGACAATTTTAGTCATAATTTGTTTATATTAATAAAATTAGGGTTGTTGCATCTCTAATACTCCTACTTTAATTATTTTTTGAATATCTGTGGTTAGTGTAAAAAAATAATTTACAATTTTACAATACAAAGAATATATGATAGTCATTCAATATTGGTACAGTACTACCGGGCGAGTTGACCGTGCCGTTAGGGGCGCGCGGCTGTGAGCTTGCCTCCGGGAGATAGTGGGTTCGAACCCCACTGTCGGCAGCCCTGAATGATTTTCCGTTGTTTCCCATTTTCGCACCAGGCACATGTTGGGTCTGTACCATAATTAAGTCCACAGCCGCTTCCTTACCACTCCTAGGCCTTTCCTATCCCATCGTCGCCATAAGATCTGTCTATGTCGGTGCGATGTAAAGCAAGTTGTAATATTGGTACATGATGATGATTCTCAATTCGTGTTCCACTATTTTAAAAAATATGCTGTTTTGATCCCCCGTAATGGGAATTAAGCCGCTGTATTTTCCAATAATACTTTACAATAATACCAGCGACGCCGTTTTGCTATAAATACTAAACATTAAATCCGTCCCAGGATTTAAACCGGATTAATTCACACTTTAATACCGATCAATAAAACTCCAATATTTTTGCCCTACACACTCGTATTTGTATGTCTTGCTTATTAATGAAAACAGCCCAATCTTAACCCAGGACTTAATTGTCCAATTGCTGTTCAGAAAGGGTGAACTGTTCTGATGCATTAGAGAGCGAGGTGATTTCTTTGCCAAAGCTGAGATCGCGGACTGATTGTTTTAGTGGTACAATATATTCGTATACCGACATCGACAACGATCATTTACTTCTGATTTCCTTCTAAAGTTACAAAATCATAAAAGCCATGGCACAACAGCCCATTAAGGGCTTCGACCTGCCAAGACGGAAAATGCCCAGCCATATGGCATGCAGAATGTGAAACACATACGGTCAACGTGACGAAATCCTCAGCCGTACTGCTTGTCTTTCATTACCTCTCACATTAACGGCTAAGTTAACCCTATTCTTACCCCCCCCCCCCCCCCCCCCGTATGTCCTACTCGTTGGCTGAATGGTCGGCGTACTGACCTTCGGTTCAGAGGGTCCCGGGTTCGATTCCCGGCCGGGTCGGGGCTTTTAACCTTCATTGGTTAATTCCAATGGCCCGGGGGCTGGGTGTTTGTGCCGTTTCCAACATCCCTGCAACTCACACACCACACATAACACTATCCTCCACCACAATAACACGCAGTTACCTACGCATGGCAGATGCCGCCCACCTTCATCGGAGGATCTTCCTTACAAGGGCTGCACTCGGCTAAACTGTATGCGAATTCTCACGAAGACTGGATGTTTCTGCAATAGAACAAAATAAAAGGGCTTTCCTAAACGTTTATTTAAGAAATATACATAGTGTAGCTGCTTTCGCAACTATTACTTCCTAGAGAAATGGAATTAGAGGAAGAAAATGGAATTCTATTTCTCTCTGTAATGGCCTCAGGTTCATTGATAGCTGTGGTTTTCTCCCCCCCCCCCCCCAGGAAATTGTTTTATATTCAGGTCCGACTCCGAGAATGCTCGATGGACATGAGTGTGTATCAGAGATGGGCTGATTCATTAAGACACTTCCGAGAAAGATAGCGGGAAAACTTGTAAAACAGATTTATTGATTGATGACAATGACTAGGGTGATATCATGTATCTCCAGCTAAGTAACTAAAAGTTCATGAGTTGGTTGTATGTGATAAAAATATTGTAATAATTATGTCATTTGCGTTACGTCCCACAAACTACTCGTACGGTTTTCGGAGACGCCGAGGTGCCAGAATTTCCTCCCACAAGAATTCCTTTATGTGCCAGTAAATCTACTGACACGAGACTGATTTATCTGAGTACCTTCAAATACCACCGGATTGAGCGATGATCGAACATGCCAAGTTGGAGTCAAAAGGCCAGCACCTCAACCGTCTGAGCCACTCAGCCACGCTAAAAACATTTTAAAGCGCGATAATGTAGGTACTACATAATATAATATTCCTGAAAGAGATGTTTGTCTACCCCCTTAGTCCTGTTTTTAGATATGGGGTCGGGGATGAGGTGAGATGAATTCATATTGCATGTTTCACCGCCGGATGCCCTCCCTGAAACCAACCTCGGCTGCACATCTAATGAAGATGACGTAGATTTGAGCGAATGAAAAAGGGGGAAGGAAGTGGAAGGAATCGGCCGTGGCCTATGAATTGGAACTGTCCCTGCGTTTGCCTGGAAGTGAAAATGAGGAACAACAGGAAACCATTCTCAGGACAGTCAACGGTGGTGTGCGAACCCAACGCGTCAGAAGTTGGTTCCATAGCCACGTAGCGCGTTAACAAACGCGACCTCTCCGTTCAGTATCCCTAAAAGACAGTGCAGTATTTTAAACAGTTTTCAAACACTGAAGAAAAATATTCTATAAGAGAATGAGTTCGTCATGAGCACAACAAAAAATATTTCTAAAGCTTTATTCGTTTTATTTCAAATTAAACATTTAATACGGGATAGTGATTACTGAATGGAGCCTCCGTGGCTCAGACGGCAGCGCGTCGGCCTCTCACCACTGGATACCGTAGTTCAAATCCCGGTCATTCCATGTGAGATTTGTGCTGGACAAAGCGGTGACGGGACAGGTTTTTCTCCGGGTACTCCGGTTTTCCCTGTCATCTTTCATTCCAGCAACACTCTCCATTCTCATTTCGTAGCATCTATCATTCATTAATGTATCACTTTGGCAGTGGCGACCCCATCGTAATAATAGCCTATATATGATTCATTCATTACATCCCTGACCCGGTCAATGACTGGAAAACAGGTTGTAAGTTTTCATTTTTCATTTTCAGTGATTACTGATTACGAAAGTCCGATGTATATGACTGCTACTAATTGAGTTTACGTGCGGTATTATATTGTGTTATGTTTTAAAAGAAATAGTAATGAAATTTAACTATTAATTTGGCATTTTCCCCACTTACTTTCAAGAGAAACTACTCAGGGAATCTCACTTTCGTATATAACTTAGTCAACCACAGGGCCGTTAGTTTAGTTCGCCATTGCATCTACTTACATAAGCCATGCTCTTCACTTTCAACTTTTCAAATCGATCTGCCTCGGTCATTTCTTATTCTCTTCCGACTACGTCGAAGTACGCTTGCGAGGCCTTAGCAGTCTCACTTCCATGCACATTATGGTCTTTCGTCGGCGTTCTTGATATTCCTCTTAAAACATTAATCACCATCACCACTGTTCAAAGTTGTACTAATTAAAAATACAAATTATTTCTTTCCTAGGAACTCAGTGATAAATGAGCAGAACATTAACAACAACAACAACAACAATAATAATAATAAATAATAATAATAATAATAATAATAATAATAATAATAATAATAATAATAATAATAATAATAATAATAATAATAATAATAATTGTACCGGGAGGTACACCTCTTCTTCGCTCATTCAAAATCAGCGCCTTAATAAACTCCTCTATCGATCAAATAGTGAAACTGATAACACAACAAGTTGGGACTTTAATCACTAGATGTCACTACTAAAATACTAAATAATTTTGTTGTTGTGAAGTTTCCTATACTGAGTGAATTTCTCCTTGTTTTGTTCTGCTATACATCAAGAAGTTTGGATATTTTTCCACAGATGACACTACTAAAACTCTGATCATGCACTCTGTTGCAAGGTGAAGGAACTTACAACTTGAAGAAGTTTTGTTTTCCTAGGTGTTCATGACTGAAAACTATATTAATTTATTTTTGGTTTGGCAACACTTCTTTTACTTTCCGCCAGTTCTGAATCTAGCCAATCAAAAATTTTTGTAATTAATTTTCAGCCTATCACAGGCTTCTTGTTAGATTTTGAGTGTAACTTGTGAGTTCAACCAATTAAATTGAGAGGGTGTCGCCGGTTTAGTCTTGAATTCTCACGAACCTTCCCTGAGGGTACATAAGTTGCGGCTTCTCGGGTTTCCTTGCCAGTTGATCGTCGTCTTTCTAAGTGTGTGTGTTAAGGCAGGAGACGGGTGGCGCCTCATTCTTCGGTCAGCAGAACATCTACAAGGTAATGGCCACATAATTCCGTCTTTCTTGCTGTATTCGCAAATTATTCCGAGGGGGAAGGTCCGAATCTTTAACCATGTAACATACTTTTCTAAAATGTAATTTTTTTCGGCTAATGTTAACTTCATAAAACATTAAGTCTTTAACTGTAAATCGGGGATAGAGAGTGAGTTACCCTCTTGAGCTCCCCTTCATCTTGGCTTGAGGTGGCTACGTTTTCATAACCTTTCGTTTCTGCAGTGTGTTAAAGAGATCTCCATGCGAGCCACCTCAGTAGTTTGGGAATAACCGAGCTCGATAGCTGCAGTCGCTTAAGTGCGACCAGTATACAGTATTCGGGAGATAGTAGGTTCGAACCCCACTATCGGCAGCCCTGAAAATGGTTTTCCGTGGTTTCCCATTTTCACACCAGGCAAATGCTGGGGCTGTACATAATTTTTTTGCTAGGGGCTTTACGTCGCACCGACACAGATGGGTCTTATGGCGACGATGGGATAGGAAAGGCCTAGGAGTTGAAAGGAAGCGGCCGTGGCCTTTATTAAGGTACAGCCCCAGCATTTTCCTGGTGTGAAAATGGGAAACCACGGAAAACCATCTTCAGGGCTGCCGATAGTGAGATTCGAACCTACTATCTCCCGGATGCAAGCTCACAGCCGCGCGCCTCTACGCGCATGGCCAACTCGCCCGGTGTACATTAATTAAGGCCGCGGCCGCTTCCTTCCCAGTCCTAGCCCTTTCCTGTCCCATCGTCGCCATAAGACCTATCTGTGTCGGTGCGACGGAAAGCAACTAGTAAAAAAAACGTTTGGGAATAGCCCCGGTTTCATCGGCCGAAGGCCCTGTAGGATTTTATATTTTATTATCTGGAGCGCAGTTTTGGCCTCCGTTCAGTTTGTGTTCGGGCCTTTTATTTAACCTGTTATTTTTCGCAAAGGTCCTGTAGGTTGGGTACTAGATACCCCTGTATTAAGCTATTGCTATTTGAAATTCAGAGTGTAACATTTTGAGGTAATATTGCCTTGAGAGGGCTGAAAAAAACTGAGAGCCTGTTAGTTTTTTTCAAGGTTTTTGGAATAGTAAAGAGTGCCTCTGGGAGGCTTGATATTGTATTTAGGGAGCAAGTGCTCTTGAATTAGGGGATTTCTGCCCTTGAATAAATGATTCCTTAGTATGAATTAAAGTTTTTGTAAACTGGATCCGGTATCTCTGACATTGTAAAACTAGAGGCTTGAAGCCCAAAACTGTTAAAGTTCTGAATCTTGGATTTCTTCAAGTCTTGTTTCAAGATTGCTAATTGTACCTGTTCTATTGTTATTTGTTGATTTTTGAAATTCTAAAAAAATATAACCTTTTTTTAAGTTTTAAATTCAATTTTGATATTGTGGATAGACCCATTCACCCCGGCACCTTCTTTAACCTCTTTCTGCTTCACGGGTATCCCCGTAACAACAACAATAATAATAATAATAATAATAATAATAATAATAATAATAATAATAATAATAATAATAATAATAATAATAATAATAATAAATTCACCAGTGATAAATAAATAATACTAATACAAAGAGCCAGGCATCTTGACCTAGAGGTTACTTGCAGTAGGACAACCGCTTCCTTTCCTCCCTTATAGCCAACAGGAAGTGGACAAACCATGCAGGTGGTGACCAAGCCCAATGTTCTTCAACTACGGAAACTCATAGACTCCACTATTTCACACTGGGTACGCCTTTGGTAAAGACCATTGACAGAATAATAGTTTTCAGTCAATTGAGTGTTTTGGCGTGCACTCTAACGTAGATGATCAATGATTTTAACCTACACAAGTAAGTGAGGCTGTTGGTCAAATATCTCCTAAGTCCTAAAATAACAATAGCGGTCTACTACTACTACTACTACTACTACTACTACTACTACTACTACTACTAATAATAATAATAATAATAATAATAATAATTCCGGGCGAGTTGACCGTGCACTTAGGGGCGCGCAGCTGTTAGTTCGCATCCGGGAGATAGTGAGTTCGAACCCCACTATCGGCAGCCCTGAAGATGGTTTTCCGTGGTTTCCCATTTTCACACCAGGCAAATGCTGGGGTTGTACCTTAATTAAGGCCACGGCCGCTTCCTTCCCATTCCTAGGCCTTTCCTCTCCCATCGTCACCATAAGACCTATCTGTGTCGGTGCGACGTTAAGCAAATAGAAATAATAATAATAATAATAATAATAATAATAAAAATAATAATAATAATAATAATAATAAACCAGTGAGTTTCTCGCATCGGTTGGCCGTCAGGCGCGCCCAGCTTATCCGCCTCCCGTTGACTCATCACTCCCCGCTCCGCGACATAGCAATAAAGACAGCACTTCTTTCACTTTATCCGTGCAAGACATGATATAACAACTAACATTAACAAAATAAGAATTAAGAAAATTAGTAATTAAACATTAAGAAAATAAGCTCGTACCGTTTGACAGGAGATATTGGAAATGTTCTCCTCCTACATCCACACATTTCTGGCATCGTCTTAAGAAACTCCGATTCACACGCGTCCATTACCTCCCGAATGCAAGCTACGATAGCAACGTGACGCTAACCATGCGGCTACTTGCTCGGTGAGATGCTAAACTCTGTGGTTGTGCTGTGGTTACAATAGCTTTCCACGCAATGTAAGGTGAGCAGTCTACTTAGATGTACCTACTTGTCTTGCCAAGCTCCTTGTGCTTATAGTCGTTCTCTCTTCGACAAGTTTTAATTATTTAATTGAGGCTATTTTTCTCCGGATATTTTCTTTCAGTTCGTCTAACGTTTGAGGGCTTCTTTCATACACTTTATTTTTTAAGCTTCCCCATAAATAAAAGTCACGAGAAGTTAAATTTGAGGACCGTTACGGCCATAAGTTCGTATTAATAACACGGTCTACAAAAATTTCCTCAATTAAGTTTAATATGTCATTAGCTGTATGCGCGGTGGCAGAGTCTCGCCGAAAATATCCATTTTAACAGTCAGTCACAGTCTAATATATACAGTCGCGAAGCTCTAATAAGAGGAAGGTTCATCCACTTGACAGCTGGAGCAACACTAGCACCTCTAGGGGCTAGGTAGAGGCAACTTGCTAGCAGACAACAGGGAACGAATTACCACTACAGTCTAAAATGGTCATAACTTCTGAACCATTCATGCAAATAATGTCCTGACAAGGTTATTGTAATCCTTATGAAATAGTGGAGGAGGTCAAACAATTTATTTCGATGAGGAGTTCGAGGATAATATCGAAATATTTATTTAATTTTAAGGAGTTATGTTTTTTTACCGCGGACTATAACATAAAATCGCTTCTAGAGGGTAAATGGTTCGAAATACACTTGGGGTAGAGCGCTGGCCTTCTTAGCCCAACTTGGCAGGTTCGATGTCGGCCAGTCGGTCACTTGCTTTCTTGGCTTACGCTGCCTGAACCGTCAACGATAGACCCCAAGTGTAAGCGTACCAATTGTAGAGCATAGAAACCTCTACAAAAACGTCCGTGATGGTATATACCTATTTCGAACCGGTTGCCTTCTAGGAGCGATTTTATGTTATAGTCCGCGGTAAAGAAAAATAACTCCTTAAGATTAAATAAATATTTCGATATTATCCTCGAATTCCTCATCAAAATAAATTATTTTTTTGGGATAAACATGAAGTGTGTCACGAGCGGACATCGTGCAACATGGAGTGTTGAATGGATTTCACCGTGCTCTTCAAAAATTCGACTACATCCATAAAGTTTGAACCCGCGTTCTTTGTATTCTGAGGCCGACATTCTCCTTCTGGTGCATAAATAAAAATAAATAGTAAAGAGAGCCGGGCTGAGTTGTGCCCAGTTTGGCAGGTTCGATCCTGGCTCAGACGGGTGGTATTTGAAGGTGCTGAAATACGCTAGTCATTTCGATAGGTTTACAGGCACGTAAAAGAACTTCTGCTGGACAGCATACCCCGAACATCAGGAAATTATTCTTCCTAGCAATAGTAATACAGACTAATTCTGAACGTTACGAATAACAGTTTCGTGCGTAGTAAAAGAGGGCGGACGTATAATTAGTGAGCGCTATTGATAATATGACAATCAAATATGATAAAAGAGAACCAGTTATTGTCTGAAATAAATACCTCCCCCCTCCCACACACACACACACACACACACACACACACACACACACACACACACACACACACACACACACACACACACCAAAATTGAAAGCTGCAATGTACGTGTTCAATAACGAGGTAACGAGGTCTTATTTGAGTATGACATTCATTCAAGTACTGAGTGGGAAGAACTCAGGATATTCAGTCACAAACATTAGTTTGAGATACATAAGTTTATTAAAGTGTTAATATTCTTAAAAAAGAGAGCTGTAAATACTGGCCTTTACAATAGACAAATACTGTAATACGAAATCCCATGCCATCGACTACTTGCTTTGATTACAAATCTCTTAAAAAGAAAGAACCTAACTTTAAAAATCGTTAAAATTAATGTACTGAATTTCAAACTATAAATGAAATGAAATGAAATGTCGTATGGCTTTTAGTGCCGGGATATCCCAGGACGGGTTCGGCTCGCCAGGTGCAGGTCTTTCTATTGACACCCGTAGGTGACCTGCGCGTCGTGATGAGGATGAAATGATGATGAAGACAACACATACACCCAGCCCCCGTGCCATTGGATTTAACCAATTAAGGTTAAAATCCCCGACCCGGCCGGGAATCGAACCCGGGACCCTCTGAACCGAAGGCCAGTACGCTGACCGTTCAGCCAACGAGTCGGACAAACTATAAATAATAAATTGGTATAATAAGTGTGCGTAGTACTCCGTGGAAGGTCATGTGTGGTTTGCCTCTGTGAGTTTTCGTGCTAATTTATAAGATCTACGTTTTATTTCATAGTTTCCAGGGAGTAATTGTGTAATTTTAAGTGTGTTAAGTGTATACCTGTGTTACCTCGTGTGTTCATGGTCGTTTTTTAAGTGTTTAAGGGTGTTATTTTAATATATTCTTGTGCCCTAAATTCCTCCTCTTTATTTATTTACATATCTGATCCAGAGATAACTCGTAGAAGCGTGGAACTCGTTGCATTTCGGTTATCTGTTATTGCCCTAACTACCTCTCGTTTTGACCAAACATGCTGGCCCGGGAGAGCAAATAGTGTAAAGCAAGTGGAGATGCAATTCTCCCCCAGTATGACGGCACTGAATTGTGCTTATCACATGTATAGCTTGCAGTGGTGTCACTACCGGCGTGCTAGCCGGCCAGTGTCTTGGGAAAGTGCGGTATCCAACTGATGATCCCATGCCACACTGGGGCGAAACACTGGTAATTTTTGACGATTAAGTTCCCTGAACTTTATTTTACCTCCCATTTTGTTTTATTTCTAGATACCATGGAAACTATGAAGTAGATAGTGCATTAACTCTGTTGCCCAGGAATCTTTTTTTTTTTTTTTTTTTGCTAGGGGCTTTACGTCGCACCGACACAGATAGGTCTTATGGCGACAATGGGATGGGAAAGGCCTAGGAGTTGGAAGGAAGCGGCCTTGGCCTTAATTAAGGTACAGCCCCAGCATTTGCCTGGTGTGAAAATGGGAAACCACGGAAAACCATCTTCAGGGCTGCCGATAGTAGGATTCGAACCTACTATCTCCCGGATGCAAGCTCACAGGCGCGCGCCTCTACGCGCACGGCCAACTCGCCCGGTGCCCAGGAATCTGAAGCCGCCCTATTGAGTCAGCCATTTGACTGGACGGGAAAGTGCACTACACCAGCACAGGGTTGCCTAGTAACCTAGCAGTGAGACTACACATTCACAAACAACATGACCTTCATTAACCGGATGAGTATCCAATTTGTAAGTCACATTTTATTATTTTGTTAGCGTGTGTGTGAGTAACAGGTTAACTATGACGTAGATAATGAGCATTTCCTTCCTATTCGGTGCCGGGGAAATACTCTGCTTGTCCGACATCTTGTAGTAAAGTATTTTGACTGCACTAAGCTGAACTGCTGGTCATCCTTCTAAACGAAGGATTGGATGGCTACGAGGAGGTCCTTGGGGAGACATTTGGAGAGGAATCACAACCTCCGTATCACTGCTACAATAAATTTTTGCTGTAAATGTAGATGTGAGTCAGGGCTCCGTCCTTCTAATCACTCATGTAGATCCTCTACTCCACAGGCTTTATGGCGAGGTATTGAGAGCACTACCATCCCCGCATATGCCTGTACGCAGTGTGAGCAGACGTTCCGGACTGCCGGGGACTGAGGAACCATGTACAGTGGCACCGTGACCAGCAAATACCCAGCCAGAATGATGTGGCCCTCCCGACGCCAGCTACGAAGAAGAGTCGCAGAAGTGGGCTGATGGTCTTCAAAGTCCAAGTCGGGCTGAAGTCTTAGCTGTGCCTGGAGCGGAACGCGTTGAGATATTAACTGCGCTTGCACTGGAAAGAAGTAAACGGGTTGATAGTCCAGCTGTGCCCACACCGGAACAGGCTGAGGTGAGTTCTATGCCTGCAACGGAACGGGCTGAAGTCTTAGCTGTGCCAGTACCAATCCCAAGCCCATCCAATGTTGTGGACATCGGGTCGGGCGACGTTCCTGTGTACTATCAAACACAGAAGGGCTTTTATAGTGACAGCCACCCGGCGCCAACAACGTCTGGACCGGCCATGGCCCCCTCTAACAAATAAGCTGGCAACATTGTCGATCATTCCCATTATCTAGCACCTTTTTATACTACATACTACCACAATATTGAC